>NC_064646.1:418827320-419489403 GCF_023864345.2 Schistocerca serialis cubense
GCACTTATGTAAAAATCTCTCTAAAAGTGAAGGTCAAACTCTGATGTGAAAACCAAAGATGAATTAACCCAAAATAAGTGCTGTGAAATAAAGTGGAGAAAGCCATACAATATAAGCTACAGTGTCAACCTGTCCTACATGCTGCGTCTGAGAAGACAGTGTTAGAGAGAAAGCCTGCAGCACATGAAAGGAGGATATGCTGCAATGACTCAGGGCCTACGGGTCACCATATAAGAATCCATGAAAGAGCTATGACCTCCCTGTAGAGTAAGAATATAAACTTCTGATGTGTTGTGCTACAGAAGAATACTGAATATTACTTGGGTAGGAAGGGTAACTGTTTGGAGGCATTTGAATTGAAATGGGGAGAAAAGTTTATGGCACAACTTGCCTACTAAAAGAAGGACTTGTTTAATGGGACATATCCTGAGGTGCCAAGGAACAGTCAATTTGGTAATTGAGTAAAAGTGGGAGGGTGAAAATTGTAGAGGGAGGTCTAAGCTTGATTATAGTTAGCAGGTTCAAGTGGATGCAGATGAAATAGTTACGCAGAGATGACATCTGGCACAAGATAGACTACTACAGAAAGCTGCATCAAACCAGTCTTTGAAATGGGAACAACAAAAACAACAACAAAAAACAACAATCACACTTGGTTACCTATGTTCACATTGTGTTATTACTGAGGATTCCCATAATAAAAGTTAAGATGAGTTCACTACTCAGGTGTATTTGATTTTCAATGTAAACAATGTACAGGTTTGGCAGAAAAACAGTTGTACCATTAACAATATGTAATACAAAAAGGTGCATTAAGTCTAAACATTTTTACATCTGCATTTCACAAATATATATATACATATTCATCCTACCAGTTACCTGCATCTGAATGAACTTCTTAAATGAATCTGGTGTGAAGTTCAAATTTCTAACAATGCAGCAAACAATAAAAGGTCTAACAGATTTCACTCCATCAATTATCTTCACTGATGGTGTTGAATCAGATACGTGAATGACTTCCATCTTGTGACATAGTTGTTCAATCTGCAAAGATAATTAGAAAATTAATTACATCATACAGAATTACTTAAATTTTATGAAATATTTAAGGCATGCATACAAACACTGCACTATTAAAACATTGGGCATATCTACATCTACAATTGCGCACAGCAAATCAGAATCTATATCAGCTATCACTGATTAGTGAATACAGCCCAGGTAAAATTTACAGCCCAATTACTGCTGTACATGCTGTACTGCTTGAATTTCTCTTTCTTATTATGGTTCTTGAGCCATATACTCAAAGAACAATAACCACATCTATTTACATGGCTTTTCTACAACTGACACTTTAGTGCCTGGCACAGGGTTCACCAAACCACTTTCACTATTTATCATTCCACACTAACAGAGTACAAGAAAAAATAACTTAAATCTTTCCATGTGACCTGTGATTTATTTCATTACAATGATCATTACTCCCTATGTAGGTGGATGTCAACAAAATGTTTTCACATTGAAAGAAGAAAGTTGGAGACAAATGTCCTGAAAAGATCTCACCATAATGGATAACGACATAATGATTGCCACCCCAACTCTCATATCCTATTGAGGACACTCTCTCCCCCCTTTCATGATAATGCAAACTGAGCTGCCCTTTGAAGTTTTTTGATGTGCTCTGTCAACGCTATCTGTTAAGGATCCCATACCGCACAGCAGTACGGGATCTTTCAAATAGTTCTTGCACATTCGTAATTTCGCGCCAATGGTATGTTGAAACAAAACGCGAGTGGCATCTCTACAAACGCCCATATTTATTACGTAACTGCTGGAAGTTTCATTATTGTACATCTGTTAGCTATTGTTCAGTGCTTTATTGAGTAGAAAATTGAGTTGCACATTTTGCAAATTTCGAGATGACAAGAGTTCAAGGAGCAATGTGACTGCACTTTAATTTTGCATAAAACGTAAGAAAAACTTTACAGAGACACACAAAATGATGTAGGAAGCCTATGGTGAGGAGTGCTTAAGTATACTCAGTGTTCAGAATGGTTCACACAGTTTAAAAATGGCCGGACGGAAGTTAAAGATGACCCTCAGTCAGGGCACCCTTCGCAGTCTACCAATGATGCTAATGTCAGGAATGTTAATGAAATCATGTGTGCCAATTGAAGACTGACTGTCAGAAAGATTGTAGAAGAATGTAATCTTTCAGTTGGATCATGTCATGAAATCCTGACACAGCATCTTTGAATGCAACATGTTGATGCCAAGTTTGTCCCACGGCTCCATGAGTCAAGACCAGAAAGACCTTTGCTTTACAAACTGTGAAGAACTTTTGGATCACGGAAATGAGAATGAGATGTTCCTTTTGAGACTCATACCTGGTGATAAGATGTGGGTCTATGGTTTTGATGTTGATGTTCACTCTTCACAATGGGTTGGGAAAGGTTCTCTAAGACAAAGAGAGCTGGTCAGGTCAAGTCAAACATCAAAGCCACACTAATAATTTTCTTTGAAGGATTAGTTTATCATCAATTTGCGCCACAGGGACCAAACTGTTAATCAATGGTACTATCGGGACGTGTTGCGATGCCTGCGAGAAAATGTGAGCAGGAAACTGTGTGAAATGTGACGATAACGCACCCACACATTCATCCCTGTTGGTGCTCAACTATCGCACAAAAAACGAAATCACTGTGCTGCCTCATCCTCCATACTCTCCAGACCTGGATCCTGCAGACTTTTTTTAATTTTCAAAGTTGAAAACCCTGTTGAAATAACGAAGATTTGCAAGGATAGAAGAGCTAAAAGCTTCGTGTGATCTACCAAGAGCCGTATCAAGACTGCTTCTGGAAGTGGAAATTGTGTTGGGAGCAGTGCATCAATTGTGGAGGAGAGTATTTCGAATAATACCATGCACAATAAGTAAAAGTGAAGAAAAATTCTGTGGACAAAATTTTGGAATAGACTTCATTCTCTAGCAAAGGATGGACAAGTGTAGTGTAGGCAGTCTAGTGGATTTGTTGCATCTTCTAAGTGTTCTGACAATAAAACAGTCTTTGATTTCCCTTTCTCACCACATTACCTACATGACTGTACCAATTTAAGGTATCAAAAATTGTTATTCCTAGATATTTAGAGACTGTGACCTTTCTGAAAGGAAATCACAAACCCAGTTGCACAATTCTCCATAGGCACACAGTTTGATTAGAAGCTACCTGTGAAGAACAGTATCAGAAGCCTTTAGGAAATCTAAAAATATGAAATCAATCTGAGATCCCCTCATTAGAACATCATGAACTGCGGAGACGGAAGTGTGGCAAGAATACAGTTTGTCAGTAACCTCGAAACTGCTCGCTGAGTTAATACATACTAAAGTGTGGTCAATGGAGTCCCATTTAATAAAATGGAGGGCTCTGCTGACTGCTATCAGCTCTGCCATAATCACACTGGATGTTCCCCGCAATGAATGGCATTCCTTAGAGGCAGGAGATGTAAAAGCATATCCCCATCTGACGCACAGTTTCAGAGCTGTCAGTGTAACAGATGGTAGCATCCTGGAATTCTTGACCTGGACATAACAGACACTGAAAGGTCATGGGGGGTGACCAAGACTTTAGGACTGTGGAAGAGATCAGTCCTACTCTGTGGCCTGGGCATCATCCCAGGGGAAGTGCACGAGAAAATACTGGGAGCACAGTCTAGGGAGGGTAGATTGAGATCTGGGCAGAGTGAAGCGAGGTGTATCAGGACGACAAAGGTATGTGAAGAGAATGGTATATGTGGGATGATCAGGAAATTGGAGACCAAGAACTATAGTTCAATTCTTTTATCTTAGCGGCTTGCGCATGCCCGCCCAGACGCGGGAGATTGCTGCGTTGCCAGTTGCACACGATGCACGCGCCAATAGAAGCAGCGCCATAGTATAGCATAGTTCGCATGCTTACGTTTAGGGGGGAGCGCGCAGTTCATTAAGTAAAGCCACCACGGCCGCATTAACCCTTTTGCTGCTACAAAGATGTGCTCCCTGCATTCCGTGCTGTGCGCGATTTTGTCACTGCACTGCTTGCCTGTGCAGACACATCGTGTTCCGACTGCTTTGACACTCTTATCAATCGATAAGTGTGTCGAATGATAAGTGTGTCAAAGCAGTGGGAACACCATGTGTCTGCACAGGCGAGCAGTGCAGTGACGACAAAATCGCGCACAGCGCGGAATGCGGCGAACACGTGTCTGCAGCAGCGAAAGGGTTAATGAAGAGACAAAGCACTAGAAATTTCAAAAAATTGCATTCAAACGAATATAATTCGTGAAGTAAGGCACTTCGATATTGTTTTTAAATAATGAAAATATTAAGCATCGCTAAGGTTTGAACTCTTAACCTTTCGCATAGCAGCCCAACACCTTAACCATTACGCTAACGCACCTCATCTGATTACGTAACGCCATGAGGAGTATAATACGTCACGCAAAATACTGACAAACACTGTTGGTATGAGTATGACTTACTCACGCTTCGTCGAAGTACAGTAGGAAATAAACAATTAGCGCTGTTCTTTATTGCGAAAAAGCGGTTTGTGAGAGTGACACAAACACCTTTCCTTGCTATCGCCTGAATTAGGAGTTTTATTGCTTGTTTGGTTTAATTAATTAATAGAATATGAAGCAATTGGTATAAAGAATGCTTTTTTCAAACTTTCTATAAAAGAATGTCTGCTATCAAGACATTGCTTTTGTTCTATTATTTTATTTATGACTGAACGTTTCTAAAACTGAAGACACTCGTCCATGCTCTGAACTGCAGTCGAGATGTGGCAACGTCGTTCTCTGTTCATTGGCTGACTGTGTTTTGTGACGTCAGATGCGCAGAACGAACCTAAACTCGGCCGCCAACATAAATGACGCGCACTTTAGTACCGTCGAATCTGAAGAGGGAAGATCTTTGCTTCAGCAAGAAAACTGTCTATGGGTCTAGTCAGAGAGGCACCAGTGGCCAGATCCATGCCACAAAGGTGTACTGGGGCAAGCAATTTCAGAGCTAAAGGTGTCGCTGAGCCATAAACCTGGCAACCGTAATCCAGCCAGGACAAAACAAGGGCCCAGTAAATATGAATAACAGTAGCAAGATTCCCACCCCAAGATGTATGGCCAAGGAAGCAGAGAGTGCTAGTCTTCAGGTGACTGACATACGACAGTCAAGTCAGCTTTTTATCACAATGGATGCCCAAGAAACAGGTTAGGCGCGTACAACTACTGGCCAGTTATGTTACACACATTCAGTTTCGCTGCGCATCCGAATCACCGTCTCCTATTCCCATCGACAGCGGTTCATCTCTCACATCGGCGACCCAGGTTAGGGCTTACAACTGCAGTTCGTGTCCAATCCCTTCTTTCCAAACTGGAGTCCTTGCCTTTACCACCTATACTTGAGGTCCATCATTCACTTACACCTACATGGTGTACATCTAGGCTGGGGCTTCGCCTGGACCTTTAACACGCCCCTAAGGATTCAGTCAACCCCGCGACTCTCCGCTGCCACTTCCTCTCGATTCTTGACATGTACCAAGGCCACAAGTGTTTTACACTGATGGCTCGATGGCTGATGGTCACGCCTATGTCCATGGAGGAAATATTGAACAGCATTCCTTGCCTGATGGCTGCAGTGTTTTCACTGCCAAGCTGGTGGCTATATGTAGTGCTCTTGAGCACATCAGTTCATGCCCTGGGGAGTCGTTTCTTCTGTGTACTGGCTCTTTGAGCGGCCTACAAGCTATTGACCAGTGTTGCCCTCATCATCATTTGGTAGCAACCATCCAGGAGTCCATCTATGCCCTGAAATGGTCCAATCATTCAATGGTGTTTGTCTGGATGCCAGGTCACGTCGGAATCCCAGGCAACGAACTTGCCGACAGGCTGGCCAAACAGGCTAAGCGGAAACTGCTTATGGAGATCGGCTTCTCTGCAACTGACCTGCATTCAGTACAATGCTGCAAGGTTTTGCGGCTTTGGGAGATGAAATGGCATAACCTCAGCACGCACAAAAAACTGCATACCATTAAGGAAACTACGAATGTGTGGCGATCCTCCAAGTCTCTCACAGGGACTCTGTGGTTCTGTGCCGGATCTGCATTGGCCACGCTTGGGTGACACATGGCTACCTTCTGGGCCGTGATGACCCATCTCAGTGTCGGTGCAGCGTCCAGCTGACAGTGCCCCATACCTTGGTGAGCTGTCCTTGTTTGGCTGCCCTGCGACAGACTCTTCAGTCACTGGACTCATTGCCATTAATTTTAGCTGACAATGGCTAATTTAGTTTTACCTTTTATACTTGATGGTAGGTTTTATAGTTATATGTAAGATTTCGCTCATGTACTTTGTCCCTTAGTGTTCTCCACTCTAATGCTTTTAGGGTGGATGTTTTAATGTGTCGCAGAGTGGTTAGTTTTTCCTTTTTATTCTCGTGGTTGGCCAGGCACGGTCATCTGCTCTCTTGTTTTTACCCCCTCTACCTGTTTCTTGCTTCTCTCTGTGGTTTTCTTTTCCTGTTTTGTCCATGGTAGTGTTGGTTGTCCTCATGTCATTCTTCTGGCTCTTCCTTTCTCCTGTTATTGTGCTGTAGGTCTCCTCTCTTTTCTTCTTTCCCTTGTGTAATTATTTTACCGGAAACGAGACACTGATAACCTCATAGTTTGGTCCCTTCTCCCCCTCTTTTAAACCAACCAACCAACTCCCTTCATTGCCATCAATGGACTAGTGACCTCTGTTGGGCCACTATTCACACCTGTGTTGTATGGTGATGAGTTTCGCATTTAGTAGAGCTCCCACTCAGTAGCCTCTCCTAAACACCAGTGCCTAGGTGCCATCTGCAAAACATCTGCAGGACCTCTTCCCCGTGGTTTGCAGTTCTCTCCTATAAAAAAAGCAGGCCTCCACCAGGACACTGGTCACCGGACTCGTCCTAAAAGCTTCTGTCGCTAGGTGAATGCCACAGTGATGCACTGAGCCGAGCAAACGCAATGCTGAGGGTGCCACCGAACCATAAACCAGACACCCATAGTAAAGGCGGGATTGATCAAGGGCTCTGTAGAGCTGCAGCAGCGTAGAGCTACCTGCACCCCAGTTGGTGTTGCTCAGGCAGCGGAGAGCATTGAGATGCTTCCGCTTAAGCTGACGAAGGTGAGGAAGCCAAGTCAATCGGGCGTTGAAAACCAGTCCTAAGAATTGATGTCTCCACTACAGTGAGTGGATCATCATTAAGGTAACGTTCTGGTTCCGGATGAATGGTACGACACCGGCAGAAGCGCATAACACAGGACTTTGCGGCCGAAAACTGGAAACTGTGGACCAGAGCCCATCACTGCACCTTATGGATGGACCCCATTCTCCTGGATACGGGAGGAACTATGGAGGCACCAACTTTGACACGGAAAGTACAAAGCAGAAGGAAATTTTGGATTGAAAATCTGGAGCGGGCCTCGGAGACCCCACTCATATAATGTGGCAACGATATGATGTCGCCAGATGGTGTCATATGCTTTTCATAAATCAAAAAAGACGGCAACCAGGTGCTGGTGTCTGGAAAAGGCCATTTGGATGGCAGACTCGAGGGACACAAGATTATCAGTGGTAGAATGACCCTGGCGGAAGCTGCCCTGACACGGAGCCAGTAGGCCACTTGACTCCAGGACCCAAACCAACCACTGACACACCATAAGTTCCAGTAGCTTAGAAAGAATGTTGGTTAGACTGACGAGTCGATAGTTATCCACATCACGTGGTTTTTACTGAGTTTGAGCATCGGTATGATGGTGCTCTCCTGCCACTGCGAAGGAAAGACGCCATCGCACCAGGTCTGGTTGAAGATGATGAGGAGATGTCGCTTGTAGTCAGATGAGAGATGTTTAATCATCTGAATGAGGATCCAATCTGGCCCAGCAGCTGTGTCGGGGCAATATACAAGGGTACTGAGGAGCTCCCACTCTGTAAATGGGGCGTTATAGGATTCACTGTGGCATGTAGTGAACGAGAGGACTTTCCCTTCCAGCCACTGTTTGGGAGGGCGAAAGGCTGGGGGTATTTCTCTGGCGCAGAGGCTCGAGCATAGTGCTCTGCAATCTCGTTTGCATTGGTAGATATGTTCTGGGAACACCTGTTGCGGGCTGGTACCCAAAAACACGTTTCATCTTTGCCTAGACTTGGGAAGGTGACGTATGGCACCCAATGGTCGAGACATATCTCTCCCAACACTCCTGCTTCTGTCGTTTGATAAGTTGGCGAAACAGGCACAGAGCCGTTTAAAGGTTACGAGGTGCTCCAGGGAAGGGTGCTGCTTATGCCGCTGTAGAGCTCACTGACATCTTTAATTGCTTCAGCGACTCCCGGCAACCACCAAGGGATTTCCTTTTCCCGGGGGCACCCTAAAAAGCGAGGTATCGTGTTTTCTGCCACAGAAACGATTGTTGTACTCACCAACTCGACCATCATATCGATTTTACAGTGTGAGGGAGATTCAACAGTGACAGCAGAGGTGAACGTTTACCAGTCCGCCTTGTTTAAAGCCCATCTGGGCAGATGTCCATGGGAGTGACGCTAGTGCAGTGACAGGAAGATTGGAGTGGAGTGTGATGGAGAGGGTTTTAAGGGCGCATGACAGCAAGGTCTTCAGCACCTGCTCAGTAACAGATTGAGATGGGTGTCAAGAAAAGACTTAGAACAATAAGATAAAACAGAACGTAAGACACAGGAAACTAGCTTGGAAAAATATGTGCCTACCCACACCGAAGCGTGGGACGAAGCATGCCGCCAGCAGTAAAACATGGGAAGTGGTCACTACTACACAGGTCATCATGTGCTCTCCAGTGGATAGAGGGGACAAGTCCTGGGCTGCAAATTGATAAATCAATGGCCGAGTAACTACCATGAGCCACACTGAAATGTGTGGTGGCCGCAGTATTTAACAGGCAGAGGTCGAAATGTGACAGTAAAGTTTTGACATCTCTGCCTTGGCCAGTAAGAACGGTGCCACCCCACAAGGGGTTATGGGTGTTAAAATCTCCCAAAAGTAGGAAAGGTTTAGGGAGTTGATTAATCAGTGCAGCTAACACATTCAGGGGTACTGCACCATCTGGAGGAAGATATACATTGCAGACAGTTATTTCCTTTGTCGTCCTTATTCTGACAGCCACAGCTTCAAGAAGGGTTTGAAGGGGCACAGTTTCACTACAGACTGAGTTTAGGACAAATGCAAACTCCACCTGACACACTATTATAGTCGTTACGTTCCTGTAGTATCCCTTATAGCCACGGAGGACAGGGGTCCGCATTGCTGGGAACCAGGTTTCGTGGAGGGCAACACACAAAGCAGGTGTAGAGCTTAACAGTTGCCGTAGCTCAGCCAGGCGGTGGACGAGGACGTCATTGTGGGACTAGGAAGGCATGGAACATTCAGCGAAGCAGTTTACACCTTAGGGTCACCTGCTGTCACCGACTTGCCTGAGCAGACTACATCCATTGTGTCTGAGGGTTCAACGAGATCTAGGTCCTCAGCGAACGCCAGAATCTCCATCCCATCTGCTGTCACAGAGCTGGTAGATAGCGGTGGTGTGGGTGCCACCGCAATTCCCTTGGTCTTTGGGATATTCTTTTTGGATTTGTGTCGCTGCTCCTTTGGTTTCCCTGGCTGGGAGGACTTCACTGATTAAGTCTTCGGGACAGAGGATTAGCGTGAAGCCCTACAACCAGCTGCTTTTGGGCTCTTCAGCTGCATCTTTCCCACTAGCAGAAACCTAGGAAGGGACTGACCTAAGGGACCCATTCCTAGCAAGTGGAGCCAAAGAAGACTTACGCTTCTCTGGCTCAGAAGTGGGGACTGATATCCCCGATGGTTGGGTGGTGCGGGGATGGGGGGGGGGGGGGGGGTGTTGCTCCCGAAGTAGGTGGTGCAGAAGAAACATGGAGGCAGGCGGCAGGTATAGTCTTGTGGTTGAGAGGAAACAAGAATGCGAGGAACTGATGGGGCAACAACTGTTCTCGTAACGGGGCGGTGTAAGAGAAGGTCGTAGCCACAGGATGTAGGTGCTCAAATTTCTTCTTAGCCTCAGTGTAGGTCAGTCGGTCCAGGGTCTTATATTCCACGATTTTTCCTCTATTTCTGTAAAATCCTGCAGTCTGGTGAGCAAGATGAATGATGCTCTCCGCAGTTGACACAGATGGGAGACAGGGCACATGGTCTATTGGGATGTGATGGACATCCACAATCTCGACATGTGACGCTGGAAGTACAGCAGGAAGACATGTGGCCAAACTTCCAGCACTTCAAACACATCAGAGGAGGGATATATTGCTTGATGTCACAGTGGTAGACCATCATCTTGACGTTCTCGGGCAATGTGTCACCCTCGAAGTCCAAGATGAAGACACTGGTGGCAACCTGATTATCCCTCGGACCCTGGATGCATCAGATGAAATGAACACCTCACTGCTCTAAACTGGCGCGCAGCTCATCGTCAGGCTGCAAAAGAAGGTCCCTGTGTATATAACAACCTGGACCATACTTAAGCTCTTTTGAGGCGTGATGGTAAGAGAAACATTCCCCAACTTGCCACAAGCGAGTAATGCCCATGACTGGGCAGAGGATGCTGTTTTTATCAAGCCCGACCCAGAGTGGATTTTGGACAAGCCCTCCACCTCCCCAAACTTGTCCTCCAAATGCTTTAAAAAAAAAAAAAAAAAACTGGCATTCCCCACATGGTGCGACCAGGGAGGGGAACAATTTGGGGTCACATTTCTCAGCATTGAAGTTCGACTTCGCCCGCTTGGTGACTGCTGGCGGCAACCACCAGCAAGAGGTGACGTACTATGTTTCATGGCGTGTCATCCGCCCTGACCAGGGGCCCTCCCCACGGGCACCAACCAGCCACAGCAAAGGCCACCTGGCAGGATGGCCATTGCTGGGAGTCCCGATGCCCCAAGGTGATAAGACTTCTACTCATTGGCATACATGGGGAGTGAACAGCGCATGCATCAGCAGGGCGATCCCTGTGTTCCCAGGGGGCTACAACCAACAGGGTACATGGTGGCCCCACCACAGCAGACTGGCTACTGTGCTGGAGATGAGATGCTAAGAAGTCCATGATCATTGGCAGCGCAGAAAGCGACACTGCATAGTGCATGGTGGAAAAAACACCCACGACGGTGTCCTTGCCCAAGAGATGGAAAATGAGCGGGAATGCAATACGACATCAAGAAAGTGGGCTAAAGATCTCAATGCATTTCTCTTGGAAATGTGGGAAGTAGAGAAATGCTGACTAACCCGAAACAACCAGTGGAGCAAAAACCAATTAATAATATCAGTAGGGAGCCTCTAAATCTCCAGCCATGGAGAAAAAGAAAAATAAAATGAAACCAAGCAGCGTCTTATGCCTTTTGCAGATCAAAGAAGACTTAACATTTTGGCATTAAGAAAAGCCTGTCAGATGGCTGCTTCGAGCTATAAACACATATGAGAACCCAGTATCATCTGTGAGCAACCATCCTTTCAAGTACAATGGTCAGGCTAATTGGCAGGTAACTCTTTAGAGGAATGGGTTCTTTCCTGTCTTAAGAACTGGGACAGCTATGCTATTTTTCCATTATGAGGGACAGGCGCGTTGGAGCCCAATATGGTTGGACAACCTGAGATGTTGCCTTTGGGGAACATTCATTCACATTGTAGAACATCTGAATTGTGAACTGAATCAGGGCCTGGGGTGTGTCTTGGGATGAGGCAAGAGCCTAGAGTAGTTCCAGTCAGTGAGAGGGACCATTACACAAGTCAAAGAGGTATACATCCCTACAGAGGACACACAGCACTCCCAGCATTCCTTTGTACTGCATTTGATTAGACAGTATTAGATAGTGAGCCTCGGCATGAAGTCCCTCAACAGTGATATAGATGGTCTGTGAAAGATGTCGTTTGAGTTGTTGCAGGGTTTGTTGGTGATCCTGAATATCTAGTGCAACATCTTAACGTCTTTGATCCACCACAGCACTGGGGGGACCTGTAGAAAGGGAAATAGCAGTTCCAGTGGCATAGATGAAGACATCTGAGACACCTTGCACAACTTCATGAACAGAGTCACACAGAGGTAACGAATGGAACAGCAGAGGCATACAAGGGCCAGATGGCCCTGTGAAACGTGCAACTTGGTAGTCACCGTCTGTTGGTGGCAAAGAAACAACAGGATCACTAAAAAGTGATCCTTGTGTAGTGACCAGTGTAAAAAGATTAAGGGATAGATATCATTAGATCGATAGCTTAAAAGGTGGCATGAGCAGCACTGAAGAGGGTAGGAGAACCACCACTGAGATTGCACAGATCATGGTCTGAGAGAAGCTGATCAATTATAAGTCTCTACCAGACAAAATAGTACTCGTCCACAGGGGAGCAGTGTGCGTTAAAGTCCCCAAGCAGGAGACTGATAGCAGTGGGAGCAGTTGGACTAATGTGGTCAATTCGACATAAGTAAGTGGTCTACCTGAAGGTAAGTAAATGTTGCAAATGTAATCGCTGTGGTAGTTTGCACCGGCACCACTATTGCCTCCAACGAGGTACAAAGGGAAATCCATTCACTGACGAAATCAGCATGAACCAAAGTACAGACTCCTCCAGACACCCTCTCGGGAGCAGCACGGTTTCAACAAAATGGAAAATAGACATGGAGTATTAGAGAACAGTCATGAGTGAAGTGTGTTTCTCTGTGAGCAATCCTAACTGCAGAAGAAGAGGAAATAATGTGGTGGTGTTCTGGCAGCTGAAAGTAGCACCAATTACAATTCCGCTGAATCATGTGAATGGTGGCCAACAGAACCAGCCACAACACAGGATCACTGCCAGTCACCTGTGCAGATGGAACAACATCCACAAACATCAGCTCAGAATCCAACAATGGGAGGACTTGGCACCTCCGGGGGCACCGGAGGAGCCTTGTCCCAATTCTTTTTCTTCTACTTTTCCTTTGTAACCTTTGGTGGACAAAGCTCCTTCAAGGGGCTATCTTTAATGAGTACGGGGACAGATTAAGAGCAGACAACACTGGGACCCACAGGCTGTGGCCCCTTCTGCCAATGTTTGGCGTAGGGCCTCTGGACCAGCAGTTGTGAGCAAGAGGTACACCAAGAGGGGAGCGTTGTCATCGGTTGACAGCAAAGAAAGGGAGTGCTTCTTTGGCCTGATGCAGCAAGTGGTTCCTGAAGAATGTAATGTGGGAATCTCAGGAAAGGTGGGTGGTGGGAGATCTTATATGTGGAAGTTTGAGGTTGGGGATGGGGGGGGGGGGGGGGGGGGTGGGGAGATGACACAATGGTCATGATGATGGCAGCACAATTGATTGTAATATCCACAGGATGTAGGTGTTCATATTCCATCCATGCTTCAATATATGACAAGTAGTCAGTAGATTTGTATTCCTGCATCTTCTGTTCTTTCTTGAAAACTGGGCAAATTGGTGAAAGTGGTGGCTGATGTTCTGCACAGTTGACACGCAAAGGTGGATGCTCACAAGGACCGTCTTCGTGCAATGATCATCCAGTTACTGCATTTCGGATCCACCATGCAGTGGGATGGCACATGCGTGAACTGAGAACATCTGAAGTACATCGTAGGTGGTGGGACATATAGTTTCTCATCACACCTGTACATTATGACATTAACTTTCTCCACGAAGACAATCTCTTCAAAGGCTAATATAAAGGTGTCCGTATCCATAGGATTATCTTTGGCGTCTTTTGCACACCTCTGATAAAATGTACACCTCACCACTGGAGATTAGTCTGGAGCTCCTCATCTGTTTGGAATGTAAGAGTTCTGTGGAAGTCTAGTTCTTGGACCATGTTCAAAGCTGTGTGTGGGTCAATGGTCACAGGTATGTCACCTAGATTATCACATGCTTCAAGAAACCAGTTCACATTTTCCTACAGACAACTTCCTCAAATTTGTCTTCAATGTTTCCAACAAAAAATAATGGTTTCTACACAGTGAAAGTATCCGAATTAGCCGGAGTACATACCAAGAATTGGTTGAAGAGTTTCACACCCAGATGTCTGACTTGTCCCTCTTCCCACAGTGTAGCCATGGAATGAAATATTGTGGAATCTTATCTCTTCGAGTTGGAATAGTCTTTTTGATATGAGAAGAGTGCTGGGGCCCTGTGGCCAATAGCAGAAAAAAGTAATTTGTTTCATGTGTGAATCTTCCACTATGGTACCACCTACTCTGAACAGAGGGTCTCCCCATGGGTGCTACAGCCACTGCAATGATTACCTTGCTAGTAAACCATTGCCCAGAGGCCCCATGACCCAGCCATGATGGACACACAATCCTTGGCTTGCATGAGGATTTTCCATCTCAGGCACCAAGAGTGCAATCCCTTCATGGTCAGGGGCTAACACAATGCAGGTACTTTACGACCTCTCCCTCCCTGCCCCCCACCACAATGAAATGGCTACTATGCCAGGTTTTGAGCATAGTTCCTTTGCCAAGTGTGACCAATGCAGAGACAACAGGGGACGGCTGACGCCCTGCGAGAAGCCGCAGGCAAGACTGCCACACAGTTGTGGTCTCCTTGGTTTTCCTCTGTTTGTTTGGGGAGAGCAGGACATACCATTCTGACTTCCAGCAATCTATGCTGTTTAAATGACCAAAGATTCAGTTCTGGGACTCCTATTTCCAGAATCGCCATCCTGGTGGCCAACTTTTTCATTTCCTGAAATCCCAACATGATTGGGGTCTAAATGAAAACAACTGACCAGCCAGGTTGATGGCTGACTACAACAAGTAACTGATTGTCTAGGTAAAGCACTTGCAGTGGGTGAGGAGTACAATAGCAATAGAAGTGCATAAGACGAGTCTTGGAGGCTGAAAACTGAAAGCCGTTGTTGAGAGCCCATGACTGCACTTTTCGTGTGGCACCCTGCAGATGACACTCAGCAACATTCATATTAGAGGAGCAATAATAAAAGCAAAAGTCATCAGCATATAAGGAATGCGATACCAAATACCACATAGTTTATGCTAAACCATTGATGGCCATCAGAAAGAGGGGAACATTCAGTGCAGAGCCCTGCAGGACTCAATTCTCTTCAGTATGGGAGGTGCTGAGTAAATCATCCACCTGAACCCAGAATTTATGGTGCGACAAAGTTCTTTACAAAACTTGCAAGTGGACACCAGAGACCACACTCACGTAATGTAGTAAGGATGTGGTGACAACCATGCCTTATCACAAGCCTTCTGTAGGTCAGAAAAAGACAGTGATGAGGTGCTGAAGATGGGCAGAGGGTGTCCAGATAGTGAACTCCAGGTGAAACAAATTATTAGCAGTGGAGTGGCCTACGCGAAAATGTCCTGAGATGCAGCCATAAGGCCCAAGACTCAAGGAGCCACAGCTACTTGCTGACCATGCGTTCCAGCAACTTACAGAGAATGTCAGTTAACAATGGAAAGTTACAGAATGCTGGAAGGAGAGAAAACGAGTGTCCAAAATTACAAACCAGATCCAAGCACAACTGACACCAAGAATACCATCCAATGGAAAGACAAAGAGCAAAAAAGAAGAGTGGAAGGATACACTTGCAGTATGGAAAGGGAAGTAGCACTGTAAGGGCTGCAGCCCTGTGATGGCCAAGCACATACTCTCACAGAGATGTGAGCCTCCTGGGCAGCTATTTCTCTTAATTTAAACCATGTCGTTCATGCTTACATAATTTGAAAGGAAAGGTGGCTATCTCTCTCTCTCAAAGAGGTCGAGCAAATTTTTTCTGCTTTTTTAAATACATATTGTTTTGCATTTATTTTTGGTGGGTTTGGATGTTTTGGTATTCAGTCTTGCTGTAATGAGTTTGTGGAGGCTAATCCCTGTATTCTTCATGATGATCCCTATTTGCTCAGGATTATTTGTTGCCCAGAGAACAAGTATGTTTCCTCAACCATTTAAACTACGAGTGAGCTCCTGAAATAATTGTTCATAAAAATTTTCAAAGAAAGCATTTAGTACAATTAAAGGTGACATTTCATGCCTACCACCAACTTTGAACAGGTATTTTTGCCAACATATCGAGTTTGTTAAGGTGTATAATAAATCTTCCACTTCCAATCAGATCCCACCAGAAAATTACCCTGCTAACAAAGACGAATAAGACCACTATGATTCCACAAAGCAAACTCAATATTGCACATTAACGGCGAATGTGTCAAATTCAGTACGGAACCACACAACTGCTGCTAGCAGAGCCATAATCCACTTCCCACTTATGTCTAACATTCCCCACTCCATGCTCAACTGCCAATCAACATTATTCTGATTCAGGTGTAGTACTGATACAACCAGAATGAAAATATTACAAAGGCATCAATATTGGGCAGTAGTGCCCCTCTGATTGCTGGGACCATATCATTGTAGATGACATCAGAAAATAACTGCTAAGAATGTATTATTCTACACTAAATGTAGCAAATATGCACACAGTAATGTGTATGTGCAGCAGTATACATGAACCTTTGAAAAAGTATTGGAATTTTAATGTTTTGTGCTATTTTTCATTACTGGGCTGCTAAATTAAATATACTGTGGAGTATTACACAATGTTACAGTTCATCTTGTTTTATTTAATCACTATGTACCCTCTGCAATTTCAGCTGTAGATCAATATTTTCAAAACCTTTACTATAATTTGGACATATCACAATTTGGTTGATTTCCAAATTAGTCACATTTCACTGTGTGATAGTACTGACATGGATCATATGAACAATGTTTGAATTCTGATTATGGAGCTCTGTTGTCCAGTGTGTGTTTTTGCCATCATGTAAAGTGAGATGGAATGCCGTGACATGCATGTATAAAAGCTAATATGCATTTGAAAAAACTTTCTATGCCTCATGATAATTAGTAATAGGTAACTAAAACAGCACCACCTTTGGATTTTAACGGTCGCTTATGGTGGTAAAAGATTTTTCGACGAATCTGCAAGCTGTGGGGCAAAAACTAATGAACAGATCATGTTGTGATAACTGATCAGTTCCTAAAAAGATGTATATCAGGTACCTAAACTACATTTCACCTATACATACAAGAAGTTTATTACACGATGACAACACATTCCGCAATACACGCAGACGAAACAGATTGTTAACACATGTATAATTATGCAATACTACATTATTTACTACTTTGGATGACCAGATCACACAAGCAAAAAAGTAGCTTTACATTACCGTTTCTGAAGTGTGGTTAGTCGATTCACTATGTTCAGCTTTTTTCCCTTTCTTTCCTTTTTTGCCTTTGCCACCATGACCAGATTCGGCTACACCAGTCACTCGGGGGCAACTTTGTCTTATATAATCCAACACTTGCTTCGCATGGCATTGATCAACTAGCTTCAACAATCGCCTGTCACTTAATTTATTGCCCTTCAAATTTACTTCTGCAATAAACAAAGACTTTAGAAACGTTCAATAAAGATTATTACAATAGCAAAAAATGCGCATGTCTAGTGCTACCTTTTAGTTTTGGTATGTCCGACAATTCTCCTGGAACTGTTGCAATGGAATTATCACTCAGATCGAGCATCTTCAAGGCAGGCAACTGACCAATGGTCGGCGATACTTCTTTAATGTTGTTTCCGTTCAGTTTCATTTCACACAAATGGATAAGCTCCGAATGGCAAACGTCAGGGAATTCTTCAAACTGATTGTGAGACAGATCGAGAATACTAAGTTTCGTGTTTTTAACCAAACTTGGGATCTTTGTCAGCATATTTGTGCCCAAGTTTAAAGTCGACAACTGTCCCAAAGCGCTGATCTCATCTGGGATTGATTCTAACTTATTCCTAGACAGATCAAGAATTTTGAGTTTGCTCAACTTCCCGATTGTCTGCGGCAAGCTGCTTATTTTATTGGAGTAGAGAATCAGACTTGTCAAATTGATTAATCTGCCGATGTCATCAGGAACACTCGTCAAGCACGTTTCATTTATATTCAAATAATTTAAATTCACCAACGAGAATAGGAACGGATCTATACCTGACTCTTCAATAGCTTTTGAATACATCGATCCAATCACTAATTCATGTCTGTTCTCTTCTTCAATTTGTTTCAACTCAGGCCACGAGGGTTGAGACATCTTGCTACTCTTCCTCTAAACAAATTTGAAACATGAATGCCTAGTTCGCAACAAGCACATGGTTGAAAAAAATGAAGTGCGTTCCGCTTACAGGGTAGCCAACGCAATGCAAACAAACCACTATCCCCCACATGCGTAAACAATAATTTCTTTCAGCTAGCACGAAAATTAATATGTGCATTATTAAGAATTAATCTTTATTTTACAGGTAACCTACAGTAAAATACAATTAAATGAATTCTAAAAAGAAAGTGTAGCAATACCACCTGAACACACCCATAGCTGTCCGTAGAAATATATTTCTAGGGTGACTTCAATTTTTGATATAAATTAGTTTTTTCTCACTGCGATCAGCGTAATAATGCTACACTGGCTATATCATTGGATAAGATACCAAAAATTTTAATCGTGTCATTGCGCACACCTTTTTGAGCTAAAGACAACCTTAACATGGAGTAATGAGTGTCATTTTTCCTTCTGGTATTGTAATTATGTACATCATCATTGTTCCTATCGAACTGTAGACCATTGTTTACAACATATTTCAGGGGAATCAACATACTGTCATGCGAAAACCAGAATGCCCAACTACTTAAACAACTGTCTACAAGATAATCATGTATGAGCAACATATATTATTATTCTTAGGGCACGTTTTTGAGCAATGAAGACTTTCTTAAATGTGAGTCACACCAGAATATTATTCCATATGACATTACTGAATGAAAATACGTGGACTACGTCAGCTTACTGACTTGTCTCTCCTCAAGATTAGCAATGTTTCTAAGTGCAAATGTGGCTGTACTAAGTTGTTTTGGGTGCTCCAAAATGTGTTCTTTCCAGTTTAAATTCACATCATATGGATACCTCAGAATTTAGAATTTTGCACCCAATTTACAATTTCCTCTCTGTGTGTTACTATTATCATTGGTGTAGTACCACCAGATGTGCAGAACCAAATGTGTTGCGTCTCTTCAAAATTGAGAGTGAGACTATTTGTAGAAACCAATCACTAGTACTCTTAAGGGCGCTGTTTACCATTTCTTCTGTTCCTGTATGTATGTTTGGACTGATATTGTCACCAGTAAAAAGAACTAATTCTGCTGGTTGTGTGTTAGATGGAAGATCATTTACATATGTATGAGGAACAATAGTGGACCAAAGATTGAGTCTTGGGTGGACCCATACATGATTTCTTCCCAGGCAGAACAATATCCTCAGAGTATGTTAGCTAAATTACTATGTACAACTTTCTGCACACTTTTGATTAGATCCAACATTATCCATGTCCCCCCCCCCCCCCAAAAAAAAAAAACCAAAAAACGCTTAATGTGGCACATAACAAATTAGCCTGCTTTAGCAAGTCAGACAACATGTTCTAGCTCTCACAACCAGACCAGGAAAAATGTATGGGTCTCAGATTGTCACAGAACAAAGAGAAACCGAGTATAGTGTAAAAGGCACACAAAAAAATAAATAAGCAAACGGGGCTCAATATAAACACTGTGTCTCCCTATAGCAAAAATGAGCTGATTTGGAACAAAAAAAATGAGCAGTCCTTAGGAAATGGAGTTATTTTACTATAGTACTTGCTGGATGCAATTAAATGCAGCATTACCTGTGTGAATGAATACTGGACAAAAAGTACAGAAATAAACTTGTTTATACCATTTGGTTACTCACTGGCAACAATTTATAGTAGAGAAAATATTTTCCATGGTGGAGTGTCCTTTGGAATACTCAATCATAGATCTCATCAGCCTATGTGTAGAAAGTGTTTTTAAAGACTCTGCTGTGGCCCTACACATTCAGAAACTCATTATTGCATCTGTTTACTGAATATCATCTGATGAAGAAACATTTGGAGAAAAACTCTCCACTTTAACTTTAAGGATTGCCAAATAAAAGCATTATAAAATTTTTGTCATAGGAGATATTAACATAGATATAAGAGTGAAAGGAAAAATTTATGATTTTTTTCACTGTATATGTTAAGGTCAGTGAATTTTTACTGCTTAAATGAAAAAATAACCATGCCTTGGCAATATAATTAGCATGTAGAAATCAAGTAGAATGTGACACCATCAAATTAGAGAGCTCTAATGACGATGACATGTGGCTGAAAATTGGAAATTTACCTATTGTTAATTCCAAGATATTAACTATATAAAAGACTTCTCAATGAAAAGGACATTGAAAGTATGAGAAATGAATTTAGACTAATAGAATGGTTAAGGGTATTGACCAATGAGAAAGATATTAATGAATGCTTCTTCACATTTCTATCATGAAACGTGCACTAGACAGTAACAGCCACCTTAGTACCAAACGATTTAATACTAGCAATAAGCACAAACCACAACATACATAAAATCATGACACTTATGCTCATACTGAGGTATAGAATTGCTGAAGGTCGTGAAAACAAGAACAGCTACATAGGATTAAAAAATATCTGAAAATCTGAAATTGGAGCAGTAAAAGCCAAAGCAAATGAAGTGCACATCTGCAACTCTGAAAATAAATGTAAAGCAGTCTGTAATGTAGTGAAAAGTGAAATAAATGTGGGACAGGAAGAAATCATTGTTTCAACTAGCTGTAATATTCTCACTGAAAATTTTGTAAACTCTGTAAGTTCCCTTGTATCACAAAGTGAGAATACTTCTGACTCCGAGGCCTTCCTTTTTCGATCATAGAGTAAAACAAATGAAAGATTTGCTTGGATAAGAATTACTGCCACAGACATTGCTAACGGTGTAAACAAGCCGAACAGCTCCTGAAAACAGGATTGCTATGGGTTGAGTAATTATGTTCTAAAATGTATAATTAAGGAAATCAGAAAGGTATTGCTCTATCTTATAAATATAATTCTTGATGTTTGCCATTTCCCTGAATACCTTAAAATTACAGGTACACTTCCAATATACAAAAAGGGTGGCAGAACCATAGCAGGTAACTACAGACCAATATCAGTTGTCATATAATACCTAAACTCAAGATGGCGCCTAGTGAGTCAACAGCGCCTGATACAGCTCGCCAGTTTACTCTGTGACTGAAGGTGTTCCTTAGCAGTGCCAGTGTTGCGAATCTCTGAGTATAACTAAACTGTGATACACTTCCTTCTTTCGTCCTCTCGCGCGTGTGTCTTCAGAATAATGGTAAAACGACGAGGAGCGTGCAGCGATTCCACTATCGACGGCGGCGGCGACAGCAGCGCGGCAGTCCACCCCGTCCGGCAGAGGCGGCGAGCTCGTCCGCAAGAGGGTGACGGCGCCGCTGTAGCCCGCAGACATCTTAAGCTGCGTTTACTCTAGCAAGTCGCTTGCAGCTGTGTTTACACAACAGCGCAAGAAACTTGCGTCAACAACTTGCTGATAGTGTTTACATATGCTTTCAGCACCACTAGGAGTGTCAGCCGAAGTGTAAAATGACAAGTAAGTGGGTGAGATACGCTGCAGCTCTTGTAATTGTAATGCAAAACGTGAAAAAGAAAAAAGAAGTATTTGGGTTAGAGAGTAGATAATGAGAAGATCGCAAAATGGTGCCTATAATAACCTTTTGCAAGAACTTAATATCGAGAGCATGGAAAATTTTCAAAACTTTTGCAGAATGTCCTCAAATGATCTGGAGTATTTGTTGATGTTAATAGCGCCTGTCATATCAAAACGAGACACAAATGTCCGTACTGCTATTTCAGCAAAGGAACGTTTGCTAGTCACTCTATGATTTATAGCTATCAGTGAGCTACGAATAAAATAGGCATTTCATTTATTTATGAGAACCATACAACCAAAAAAGTTTGAATTTTAAAATCTTTTCTTTATAGGAGACTCATACAAGTCCCTAATATACTTGTTTCATATTCCCGTCAGCACGATTTCTCTGATTGTACCCGATGTATATAGAGCAATTTTGAACGTCTTGAAAAGGGAAAATTATTTGAAGGTATGTGAAAACACAACAATGAAAGTAATTTTTAGTGAAATAAACTGCATTTTACAGAATGGTATGCCTATAAAAATGTTTTTTTTCCTAATGCTCATAAAATGCAAAGTGACAAGCTAATTAAATAGAACATGTAATAATTACACACTGTCTTTTACTAGACTCCTAAAACAACAAGCGAGTAGATGCAGGTGGCAAAGGGATTGTGTCTTCAAGTTATGCTACTTTCTATGTACTTCTTTCACAGATGGGTCGAATATCGACGAGATTTCATTTAATGTGCTCATCTTCTTCACTCTATCCTTAAAGTCTCGGTTTGCACGTTCCATATTTCGGGGTAGCTATCCACAGATCCCATAAAATGTTCTGTATCCTGCTTCATCCATTCCCATTTCTCCTCCATTTCTTAAAATTGTTTGCATATAATATGTAAGATGGCTGCATAAAATTAAGTCAGCACATTAAGTAAAATGTTAAATACGAGTGTTATGCAGACGACATACTTACTATAACTTGCGCTTCCTACTTGCAGGAAATAGAAATAAATCCTAAAAGCTGCAAGTTACTTGCAGATACTTCTTGAGTGGTGTTCACACTGGAAGCGGAGAACGTGCAGCAAGTCACTTCCGCAATAAATTGCTACGGTCGCAAGACTTGGCGATATGTTTACACTTGCAAATCGCGCGGCAAGTTGTTCTGCGCAAGTAAATTGCTGCACAAACTTGCTAGTGTAAACCGAGCATAAGACCTGGTAGTGTAAGCCATCATCGACTCCTTCTCGAACTCTGTGCTTGAGAAAACAGAGAGCACTGTTGCACTCAACAACAACAAGGTTCGTGCCCTAGAGAAGTCCCTTGCCGATGCTAGCGAGAAACTACGTATCTTTGAAAAACAGGTGATTGACAGATCGGACGAGACTGAACAGTACTGAAGACGCAATAATCTCAGAGTCGTTGGTGTACCTGAAGAACCTGGTGAAAATACAGATGAAGCATCGCCCGTGAAAAATTAAGCACTCACGTTTCGGAAAATGTTGTCGATAGGAGCCACAGGGTAGGACGAAGGATGCCAGATTCCAAAACCCCAGGCCTTCCATGATAATATTTTTGTCCTATCGGAAACGCCCTGAAGTCTTTGTAGCAAAAAAGAAAGCAGCAAAATGAGGAATCATGATATGTGAGGACCTTACACCTCAAAGAATGAAGTTACTGAACAGCGCTATCTCACGGTTCGGACTGCAGAATGTGTGGAACAGAGATGGCAAAATAATCGTTCAGACAGCTGCGGAAAAGCACTTAGCGAGCAAAAGCAAGAAACTTGAAAGCCGAAGCTGTGGGAGTCCTAAATGATCTGTCTTAAACAAACATTTTACTTTGTTGTACTACCCTTAAAATGAGTTTTCCAGTCTCTATCTCTTGCTGTTTTAGAATTATTTTTAGTTCTTTGTACTGGTTATTTCTGTATAGGAAGACTCCAGTTTTTAACTTTTATCTTGAAAACAGTTTTCTTTACCAACATTATTTTGTCTGTTTAGTTTTATTCTTAGTGCAAGTTGCTTTGGCTAACAAACGTCTTAATTTGGAGCATTCAAACTGGAAATAGTTTCCTGTCTTTATCATTAAGTCTTTTTAAGTTTACTTCTAGACCTGGTTATAAATTGTGTATTCAGTTATCAAACTTCCAGCGCCAACATAATCAGTATTTCACTATTATCTCGCCATTCTTACATTGTCTTGTATCAGACGATTAATTCACAGCAATATGTGATTGGAGGCTTTCCCAGCGTATGTATTGTTTCCAGGGCTCTCAGGTGTCTGGCCGGATGCGATATTTCGGCGAATAGCCTTTCCGCCATCATTAGGAATGGTCTGTCTGCTCTCTCTCTCTCTTTCTCACACACACACACACACACACACACACACACCTTTTGCTTTCTCCTCTGTGGAGAAGTGTATGGAAGAGTTTATAGCCTGTTGGCTTTTACTCCACAATCTGTGTTATGTGTGTGTGTGATTTTTTTGGATAGTTGTGACGGTCTGTGTATTGTGGTAGTGTTCTGGTGGTGTGTTGTACTTTCCTGAGGTTGGCGAGATGTTGGGTATTTTAAGGATGAAGGATTGGCATTAGGACATGGAGATTTTGGGATTTTTCTCTTACATTTAGTCGTCGAAGATCGTCATAGGGGGTTTGTGTTTATCATGGGACATGTCATACTGAGCTAAGGAGTGAGTGAGGTTATTTCCAGATCTGAAGGAACTCTCTTGGAATCTTTCTATGAGTAGGGGGATTTCGGCAATGGTATGCAGATCGTTGGTGGGGAATTCCATGGGTAGATGCAGTGCCACCCCCCCCCCCCCCCTGAGGGCGCGATTCAGCAGCTTCTGGAGTTTGTCCAGATGTTGCTTCGCCATGTATCCCTGGACAGTTAACACACACTCCATTACAGGCCATATAAGGGCCTGATAGACATTTACTCCTACAGAGCAGTGAAGGGAGCTGGTTGTGTTGATGACTGGGTATAGGATGGACCTTCTGGCACAGACCTTCCTGTGGACCTCGTCTATGTGGGGTTTCCACACTAGTCTCGAGTCCAAGGTTACACCAAGATACTTGGCGGATCTGCTCCAGGGGCATCGGGATCCATGTTGGTGCAGGTGAAAAGGGGGGGGGGCATTGAGGGGTCTGCATCTCATCAGTCTCCAAGTGATCAGCATAGCCTGTGTCTTTTCAGGGTTGTTGGTGATGCGCCAGCGATGGGCCCAGGTTTCTGTGTTATCTAAAACCCTTTGTAGCCTATGAATGACCAGGTCCTTATTTGCATTACGAGTGTAAAAAGCTGTGTTGTCAGCATACTGTTCAGTGTGCACCTGCGGGGCTATGGGAGTGTCCACAGTGTACAGACTGTAAAAACGGGCCACAGGACCGATCCCTGTGGCGCTCCAGCACGAATATGTCTTTTGGTGGAGGTGGCTGTTTCTACTTTCATGGAGAAAGTTCTGTTCGTGAGATAGCTTTGGATTAACCTGAGTATGCCCCTGGGGAACCCCTGCGTGTATAACTCGCACATTAGCCCTTTGTGCCATACTGAGTAGAAGGCTTTGGCTACATCAAGTAACACTATACCACAGTAGCCTCTGTGGTTGAAGCCCTTTGTGGGTACTTCCACCAGTCTCATGATCTGTTGTGGAGCGGTATGCTTCTGTCGGAATCCAAATTGGAAATCCGGCGGAAGTCGCTCGTTGTGATGTGGTCTCATATGGGTATTAGCAGGAGGCGCTAATAGATCTTGCTGAGAATTGGCAAAAGGCAAATCAGCATGTGGTGCTGTGGGAATAAATTGTATTTCACTGGTTCATGGATCGCGACCACTTCTGCATGTTTCCAGTAAGCTGGGAACTCGCATGTATGAGTAATCTCTTTGAAGTCTTTTGCGAGGTGTTCGATAGCCGAGGGCAGGAGGTTTTTAACTAGGTGGTTGGTGACAGTCGTGTCCTGGCGCCTTTTTTGTAGGGAAGGACGTAATTACTTTTGAAATGTCTTTTGGGGGCCAAAAGTGGAGGTTCGTCCTCTGGGTCCTCCTCAGCATTGAGAAAGACAGCCAGTTGACAATGGATTACCTCTTCATGTTCGTCATCCTGGGATTCTGCCGCTTGAAACTGCTTCTCAAAGGTGTCGGCGAGGACGTTGGCCTTTTCTGAATGGCTGTAGGCCAGACCCTTCTCACCGTGCAGTGGCAGCATCCTAACACATCTTTTGGTGAATTGCTTGGTTGCTTGCCGTAGTGTGTGATCGTGTACTTTGAGGGCTGTGAGACGGTTTTGCCACTGCTGGTTTCTGTGCTCATTGAGCGCTATCTTCTGCTCTCTCTGTAGAACGATTGAGCTGCCTCCTGGCGGCCTGATTTCTGGTGATCTTCCACTCTTTTGCCACTTTGTTCTTGTTTCGGGTTTGGGCTAGCAGGTGTTATGGGAGTCTTACTTGCTGGTGTGGTACGTCCGTTTGTGGAGGAGTGGTATCTTCTGATGCCTGCAAGATGGTTTCTGTTAGGTCTTGTAGCACTTGTTCTACTGTTTTAGCAGTAGCTGGCAGAGCGCGAACGATATCAGAGGCGACAGTTTCTTGGTATCGCTCCCAGTCAGTACATTTGTAGGCCATCTGGTACCATGAGAGTGCTACCCATTCTCCTACATCGACCTCTAGAATCACTGGGTTGTGGTCGGAGTACATTCTGCTGATTGTCCTTGTGGCCACAAACCCCACGATCCTTCTAGTGAGAGCTATGCCTAACATGTCAGGCCTACCTCCAGTTCTTGGAAAATGTTTGGGCTTGACCAGACCTCATGTTTGAAAGTGGTGGTTGCGCACTAGTCGTTGCAGTTTGGCCCCTGCTCTGGAGGTTACTCTGGAGTTCCAATCACCTGGTGTTTGACATTGAAGTCACCTCGTATTATGAGTTTGCCTTCAATTTGCCTTAGAGCTGTTATGTCTCCCTCGTCTGTCTCGTCTTGTGGGGGTTGTTAAATTGCAATAATTGTTAAGGGTCCAGAGACAGTGGTTACTTCCACCGCCACTGCTTCAATTTTATTGTTAGCTGGAAAGAATACCTGGTGGTGGGGGATACCTCTTTTTATGTATATGGTCACTCCTCCACTTTGGGTTGGCCTGTCTTCATGGTAGCTAATGTAGTTGGGAACTGTCGTTTTTATCCCAGATTTTAGGTGGGTTTCCTCCATCATGCATATGTCGATGGAGAATTCCTTCTGAGTTCTTTGAACTCAACCTCTTGATTAACAATGCCATCTGTGTTAAAGACACACAATGTCAGGCCTTGGATATTTGATCGTGTATCCATGATGGGGTTTTGAAACTACTGAGGAAGTCAGAGAGGGGAGTGACTGCAGGACTGCTGCCTGAAGGGCAATGAAGATCTGAGTGTTCTGCTTTTAGGCCTCCCTGAATGTCTTCATGATTTCTATGACGGGTCATGGTCTGGACCATAATGCCTAACAATTGATCAGAGGGGGTGGATTGAGTGTGGGTTTCCCCAGAACGTCCTCTGTCTTGGTGTGCTGTTCTTGCGTGTGTGTCTGATATTGTGATGACTGGGCTTGCATCGATTTCTCGACGTTTCCGTGGTTTTTTGGTGGAGAAACCACTTCTGCATATGTTGCCTTTGGTGTGTTAGACCTCGGTTTTACCCAAGTTTTGTCTGTGTGTGTTGTCCTGTTTTGTCTCTCTGTGTGAATTGATGGGGTGGTGGTGTCCTGTTTTCATGTGTTTGGAGCAGCCATCACACCCTTTACCTTATGTGTGTCTCTTTTGTCGACCTCACAGCCTCAGTACCCTGCTGTGTGGTTTTTTCCACTTTATCTGCAGGTCCATGTGTTTCATATTGCAAGTGCTAGTGTCATGGGGTTTTGTGTATTTCCTGCATCACACAGGTATCTGGAAATGGGCGGCTATGTGACCCAGTCCCTGACACCTGAAGCATTGCACCACCTTGTTCTTGTGGTAAAGCAGCTCCATGGTTACAGGGACTGCCAGGACAACCTTGATCTCGTGCCTTTTCTGGGGTATGTCTGGCAGAGTGACTTGGAATAATGGCCACTTTCTCTCTGCCCCATTTTTGCCCATCTGCTCAACAGCTTTTACCCCAAATCCCCGGGCAGTCAGGTCTGTTTTGACTGCTGAGGAGGGGGGGGGGGAGTGGTCTGGGGAGGTCCCTAATAACTATGTTTTTGTTTCTTGCCTTGCTGGTGGGGAACGTGTAGTGTGGTATATTTTTGTCAGTGAGGGTCATTTTTGTGAAGTTGTTGTCTTCTATATTATGTAGTGTGATCTTTATTTTGTGCCTTCCCTCCCCCCCCCCCCTTGTAGGTTTTGCTGTGAAGTTGTCCCCCATAATTTGAGTTTTGATCATGTTATGAAGTTCCTTGTAGTAACAGGGAAGCTCCGTGACGATCAGTGGGAAGTGGTGTGATGTGTGATTCTGTGTTGTTTCATGTGGTTCATCTTGCACTTTGGCCACTGCCTGAAACCTGTTTGGGATGGGTTCCACTCCTAGAGCAGATGGAAGCCTCGGGTGGCGAAAGGTTTTTTCCGTCGGCACAAAACCCACCGAATCCTCTCCGGTTTTATGGTTACCTTTCAGGGCAGTGGTTTCCTGTTCCCTTCCAGGCCGGCCGGAGAGGCCGAGCGGTTCTAGGCGCTCTGGAACCGCGCGACCGCTACGATCGCAGGTTCAAATCCTGCCTCGGGCATGGATGTGTGTGATGTCCTTAGGTTAGTTAGGTTTAAGTAGTTCTAAGTTCTAGGGACAATTAAGATCCATAGTGCTCAGAGCCATTTGAACCATTTCCCTTCCAGGACGATACCAGGTGCTGCTGGTGGCTCAGGAACTGCGGGCTCCTCAGGGTAGGGGGGGCATTTGGGTTGGGGGGGGGGGCTGAAATTCCTGCTCTTCTTGCGTTTATCCTTTCGCTTCTTCTTTGCATGCTGTTGCTTCGTGGACGCGCACTTGAGTGGGGGAGAATTTAAGGAATTGGGATTGGGTAGGAGGTTGGGTCGCAGTTGTAGGTTTGGGGAGGATTTTAGTCAGTTGACAGGACTTCTGCTTGCCATCATTTAGGTCGAGGATGTGTTGGGCGAGTCGGTTTTGGGCGTTGGCAAGCAGGAGCGGGCTCAGGAGAGAGGAGGGAGGCGATCGCAAATACTGAGAATGTAATTATTTGTCTGGGTTTTATGTGTATTCGCATTTTGTGTAGACGTCGCAATGTCCAGAACTGAAAAGGGGGTTGCTGCCAGGGGACTGCCAGTTACAATCTTTGTTGGCATCGTGGTGTTTCCCGGTTGCATTGCTGGCCCCAATAGCACGATGGCAGACGTGGAGTTCTGGACGGAGGTGGCGGAAAACCTGTCTTTGGTTCCGCAGCCTGCTTCCAGGTGTTGGTCTACTTTTTCCCTATTCTTGGGGGGAGCAGAGCCTGGCTCTGCGGCAGGCGAGATGCTCGAAAAGGCAGGCGGTGCGGCCCGCGGCAGCAAGAGAATGCACCTCGTATCGTCGGTGGAATGAGACCGCCGCCCCCCCCCCCCCCCCCCCCCCCCAAGGCGCCGTCCAAGCTCAACATCCCACCTCGACGAGAAGATACGACATTTCTGCTGTCGGTTGACGCCATGCAAAACTTTCTAAGCGCCGTTTTGCTATGCTGCAAGACCTCGATGCGACTACTCGCCAATGCTTTAATAAAAACAAAGCCGGAAGACTCCTGTTTTGTAGCTCGTGCAAGTGGGGATCTATGGCTGAACGTGTGCGAGTAAGCAGAACAGATGCTCCACGCTTGATTGCCACTCAGCGAGTGGTCTGTATGCTCACAGTCGGTGTTATTTATTGCCGTCAGTCGGGCTTCGATTCCCTGCGCCGACGGTCCGATTGCGGCCGCCGACAACCCGTTTGCTGGGGCCGACCCAGGTCGGCGCCGTCCCCCGCGTCGCGCCGAGTGTTGCAAGATGCAGAATCCCGTGGAGTGTTCTTGGCGGCCGTCGTGGAAGGAACTTGTGTTCGCTTGAGGCGTGACTCCTTGATGGAGCTAAGTAATGGTTTCCATGCCTTGCTCAGTTGAAAACCTGTGGCTCGTTTTATGAGATTGTCCGTTACGCGATTTTCAATGGCCTCTTTGAAGATGCTGTCTCAGTAGAAGCTGGTAGGGGCGAGAATCTCGGTCTCTTCGTATTTCGCATTGTGTCCAGTTTCCAGGCAGTGTTCTGCCAGTGTAGATTTGTAGGGCTGGCCTAGGCGCGTGTGGGGTTGGTGTTCTTTGCAGCAGTCTTCGACTGTTCGGATCGTTTGACCGATGTAGGACTTGTTGCAACCACATGGAATATTATATACGCCCGCTTTCTTGAGACCAACTCCGTCTTTCACTGTCCCCAGTAAGGCGCGTATCTTGAACAGTGGTCAGCAGACCGTGTCAATTTTGCGTTGTTTTAGCAGTCTCCCAATTTTTGACGTCGCGTTGCCTGCTTACGGTAGAAAGGCAAGGCCTGGTTCCTCATCTTTAGACTGTTCTTCTTCTGGGTTTCGGCTGTGTTTCCGTCGTCTGAAGGCTGTCTGGATATGTCGATTGCTGTAACCGTTCTTGCGGAACACATTTTCAAGGTGTTTGAGTTCTTTGTGCATATTTTGTTCATCCAATATCGAGTATGCCCTGTGAACCAGCGTTTTGAGCATCCCGTTGAGTTGTGCAGGATGGTGGAAAACGAGGAATGTAAATGTAAGTCTCTATGTGTAGGCTTGCAGTCACCCTATGACAAAGCGTGCTATTTGATCTCCGCTCTAAAAGTAAATCAATAAAGGGTAATTCCCTTCCTTCTCGATTTCCATGGTGAACCGTATGTCGCCTGGACGGAATTTAGATGTTCTAAAAATGTGTGCTGATGATCGGGTCCACGTATCGGAAAAAACACACACTTGTAGTGCCTCCTCTTCGAAACTCTCCATAAATAAATTGGCTACCACTGGTCAGAGAGGGCTCCCCACAGCCATACCGTCGGTCTGTTTGTAGTATTGGCCGTTGAAGACAAAGTAGGTGGATGAAAGTATGAACTGGAAAGGTTGTGTAAACTCGGGACTAAATTTCTTGCTGATAAGGTGGATTGAATCTTCTAGCGTTACCTGTGTGAAGAGTGATACGACATTAAAGCTGACCACACTGTCTGTTTCACGTAGGGTCAGCTCCTTAAGACAACGAATGAAGTCCGTTGAGTTTGGAATATGGTACTCGCACTATCCCACATACAGTCTGAGCAGGCCTGCCAGGTATTGTGCGAGAGGGTACGTGGGCGCCCCTTTGTTGCTGACAATGGGGCGCATCCCTTCCTTAAGTGTCTTAGGGAGGCTGTATACTCTCGGAACTACTGTGGAGCGCCGTCGAAGTCTCTTGATATCGTTCTCCTCAAATGCGCCATTTTCTAGCAGGGTGGCAGTTGTATCCTGTTGGTCGGGTCCATCTTGATCTTTCGGTATGCTGGGTCATCAAGTAGATGGAGCATCTTCTGTTCATAATCCTGTCTGTTCTGAACGACTGTGGTGTTTCCTGTGTCAGCAGGCAGGACGACAGTGTCTTCTCTCAGGGCCTGAAGTACCACTCTTTCTTTCTGTGAGATGTAGCTGGTGGTCGGTTTCACCTTGGTGAGAATCCAACATGTTTCCCTCCTAACTTCTTCAGCCTTTTCCTCGGTTAAGCCCCAGACCACCTGTTCCACTGTGGAGATGATCTCAGTGGAGGGGAGGTGAGCTGGCGTCGGTACAAAGTTGAGTCCTTTTTCGAGTATGAAAGTGGCTGTGTCGTCCTATGGGTCCCCCGTAAGGTTAATCATGGTTTGTTTCATTGGCTCCATCTCTTCTTGTTGTTTGCCTGGTAGCCTTGGTGTGTCCAGTCAGCATGGGCCCATGAGACACCATCCACCCATCTCAGGGATGGTACTCAAGTGTGAGGGCTAATTGTAGGTGAAGGTGCAGCAAACAACACAGAGAGAAAAAACAGGACAACACACACAGACAAAACTTGGGGAAAACCGAGGTCTGACACACCAAGGGCAACATGGGTGGAAGTGGTTTCTCCACCAAAGAGCCACGGAAACGTCGAGAAATCGATGCAAGCCCAGTCATCACAATATCAGACACACACGCAAGAACAGCACTGGGAAAAATACAACAACGACCAGGTCCACCAAGACAGAGGACGCTCTAGGGAACCCCAAAGTCCACCCCCTCAGATCAATTGTTAGGTATTATGGTCCAGACCATGAACCTCGTCATGGAAATGATGAAGGAATTCAGGGAGGCCATTCAGGGAGGCCCAGAAGCAGAACACTCACATCCTCATTGCCCCTCAGGCAGCAGTCCACTCCCCTCTCCGACTTCCTCAGTAGCTTCAAATATCCAACGCCTGACAATATACGTTTTTAACACAGATGGCATTGTTAATAAAGAGGTCGAGTTCAGAGAACTCATGAAGGAATTATCCATCGGCATATGCATGGTGGGGGAAACCCACCTAAAAACAGGAATAAAAGTGACAGTTCCCAACTACATTAGCTACCGCCGAAAGACAGGCCAACCCAAGGTGGAGGAGTGGCCATATACACAAAAAGAGGGATCCTCCACCATCAGGTATTCTTTCCAGTTAACAATAAAATTGAAGCAGTGGCGATGGAAGTAACCACTGCCACTGGACCCCTAACAATTGTTGCACTCTAACAACCCCCACAAGACGAGATAGATGAGGGAGACATAGCTGCTCTAGGGCAAATTGGTGGCAAACCCATAATACGAGGTGACTTCAGTGCCAAACATGCTGGTTGGAACGCCAGAGTATCGTCCACAGCAGGCGCCAAACTGCAACAACTAGCATGCAACCACCACTTCAAAACATGGAGTCTGGTCGAGCCCACACATTTTCCAAAAACTGGAGGTAGGCCCGACGTGTTAGACATAGCTCTCACTAGGAGGATCATGGGGTTTGTGACCGCAAGGAAAATCAACAGAATGTCCTCCGACCACAACCCAGTGATTATAGGGGTCGATGTAGGAGAATGGGTAACACTCCCACGGTACCAGACAGCCTACAAACGTACAGACTGGGAGCGATACTGAGAAACTGTTGCTCTGATATCGCTCGTGCTCCACCAGCTACTGCCAAAAGAGTAGAACAAGCGCTACAAGACCTAACAGGAACCCTTGCAGGCTGCAGAAGATGCCACTTCCCCACAAAGGGATGGCCCATCCCCACAAGTACAACTCCCGGGACATTTGTTAACCCAAACCCGAAACAAGAACAGAGTGGGAAAAGAGTGGGAGATCACCAGAAATTAGGTCACCAGGAGGCTCCTCAATCGTTCTACAGAGAGAGCTGAAGGCAGCGCTCAATGAGCACAGATACCAATGGCAAAACCGCCTCACAGCCCTCAAAGTAGACGATCACTCACTATGGCAAGCAACCAAGCAATTCACCAAAAGATGCGTTAGGATGCCGCCACTGCACAGCGAGAGAGGTTTGGCCTAGAGCCATTCTGAAAAGGTCAACGCCCTCACCGACACCTTTGAGAAGCGGTTTCAAGCGGCGGAACCCCAGAATAACGAACTCGAAGACATAATCCATCGTCAACTGGCTGTCTTTCTCAATGCTGAGGAGGACCTAGACGACAAACATCCACTTTTCGCCCCCAAAGACGTGGCAAAAGTAATTAGGTCCCTCCCTGCAAAAAAGCCGACAGAACATGACAGTGTCACCAACCACCTAGTTAAAAACCTCCTGACCTCAGCTATCGAACACCTCTCAAACGTCTTCAACGAGATTACTCCTACCCCCGAGTTCTCAGCTTACTGGAAACACATGGAAGTTGTCGTGATGCTCAAACCATGGAAAGACCCTTTATTCCCGTAGCACCACAGGCCGATCGGTCTTGACAACTCTCAGCAAGATCCATGAGCGCCTCCTGCTAATACCCATATGAGACCACATCAGCAATGGGCGTCTTCTGCCGGATTTCCAATTCGAATTCCAGCAGAAGCACTCTGCCCCACAAGAGATCATGAGACTGGTGGAAGCAGCCACAGAGGTTTTCAACCACAGAGGCTACTGTGGGATAGTGCTACTTGATGTAGCCAAAGCCTTCGACTCAATATGGCATAAAGGGCTATTATACTAGTTATACACGCAGGGGTTCCCCGGGAGCATAGTCAGGTTAATCCAAAGCTATGTCACGAATAGAACTTTCTCTGCTACCTCCACCAAAAGGTGCTGTCAAGGTGGAAACAGCCACCTCCATCAAAAGGTCTATTCGTGCTGGGGTGCCATCGGGATCGGTCCCGGGGCCCTTTTTTACTGTCTGTACACTGCGGACACTCCCACAGCCCCGCAGGTATGCGCTGCACAGTATGCTGATAACACAGCCTTTTACACTAGTAAGGCAAAGAAGGACCTGGTCATTCGTAAGCTACAAAAGGTTTTACATAACACAGAAACCTAGACCCATCGCTGGCATATCACCAGCAACCCTGAAAAGACACATGATATGCTGATCACCAGGAGGCTCGGGAGATGTGGACCCCCTTCCTCATCTGCACCAACATGGATCTCGACGCTCCTGGTGCAGATCCGCGATGTATATCAGCGTAACCTTGGACTCGAGATTAACGTGGAAACCCCACATAGATGAGGTCCACAGGAAGGCCTGTGCTAGAATGTCCATCCTATACCCAGTCATCAACACAACCAGCTCCCTTCACTGCTCTGTAGGAGTAAATGTCTATCACGCCCTTATATGCCCAGTAATGGAGTATGTGTTAACTGTCTGGGGATACTTGGTGAAGCAGCATCTGGACAAACTCCAGAAGCTGCGGAATCGCGCCCTCAGGGGGACACAGCATCTACCAATGGGATTCCCCACCGACGATCTGCTCACTGCTGTCGAAGTCCCCCTTCTCAAAGAAAGATTCCGAGATCTGGCAAGGGCCTTCTATGAGAGTTATTTCAGACCTGGAAATAACGTCATCCATTCCTTAGCTCGGTATGACATGTCCCATGATAAGCACAAACACCTTATGACGATCTTCGACGACTAAGTGTAAGAGAAAAATCCCAAAATCTCCAAGTCCTAATACCAATCCTTAATCCTTAAAATATCCAACATCTCGCCAACCTCAGGCAAGTACAAGACATCACGAGAACACCACCACAATACTCAGACAGCCAAAACAATCAAAAATAATCACACACACGCAACACACATTGTGGAGCAAAAGCCAACAGGCTATAAACTCCTCCTTACACTTCCCCAAGGAGGGGAAAGTAAAAGGTGAGAGAGAGAGAGAGAGAGAGAGAGCAGACAGACCATTCCGTCAGAACTACTTGATGATGACGGTAAGGTTATTCGCCGAAATATCGTGGGACTTCAACGATCGCATCTGGTTGGACACTCGATAGCCCTAGAATCATTTCACAGCAAATATATCATTTTATTTCACTGGTAACTTCATCTTATGTACACTGTTTCTCTGCTGCTCCTTCTATTTGCCTATAAGATTATTATTTCTTTCCTGTTTAACTTTAAATTGTTGCATCTTCTCCTTTCTCTTACATTACTGCATCAGCATAATCATTCTTTCATTACCATTTTCTCATACTGTTATACTCTGCTTTTTTTGTGGTCGTGCTGTGCTGCCCTGAGGAGAACCCTGTGCCTTAGTAGGTCGTGCTTTGTGTCAGGCAAGTCTGCCTGACCTTGAACCTCCCACTTGTTTCCATTGTCCTACCTACCTGCGCCCAGCTCCACGCATCCTTCCTTCCCTCCTTACAGTATTCTGCAAGGCCCTGGCCCATGTCTTTCTCTGGGGCAGCCAACGATTCCACATCTACACTAACAGCAGAGGCCACTTTGGTAACCTCTACGCTACAGATCGACCACACAAATGTACAGTCTTTGCAAGCCCATCTGAGCTACGCTGCATATTTCAGGACCTCAGATTTCATGTCATACTCCTGGCTTTAACATGGCTGAAGCGTAGTATCTCCTCCAGTTGTCTAAGTCTAGATGGCTACTTTCTTATGAGACATGACAGATGCAACAGATGGGGAGAGGGGGGGCGTGCATTGTGGCAGCATATATATATGTGCAAATTTGTACCCAAAGCTCATGCTCACATCTAATAACGAAGACAAACAGCCCAAATACATGTTCTTCGAAATTAAACCATTCAGTAGAAAGTGTTTCATCTGTGTAATATGCAATACATATAAAGTTGGACAGCTCTTCAATTTTCAGTCTGCACTGTCACATTTTGAATCTTCATATAAAAACACAATTTTAACTGGAGATATCAACATAAATTTTCTGAACAATAGGCTTTCTGTATCAAAATACTCTTGCATACTTTCCTGCTCAAATCTCACACTTATTTCACTTGGACCTACTCACCACGCAGCAAACACTCGTATGTTCATTGATATATTCACAACCAAATCACCGAACAGTGTAATTTGCACTGATCAGATTTCTACACCAGGCCTGTCTGCTCATGATGTAATATTCATGGATTACTCACTGCAGTTCCCAAAGAATTAACCAAAAACTTAGACCTTTAGAAAATTTAAGTGTGTGAATTTGTCTAAGCTTACAGCAGATGATCATGATATTTCTTGGCAGACAAAATCAGGAAATACCATTGAGATAAATAATAGTCTCTAATTTCTTTGAGGGTCTCAGTAACTTATGTGATTAACATGCTACCCTAAAACAGTAAGAGTAAGGAGAATACATGTGCTGTGGCACATGTCATGGGTGTCAGAGATGCAGCACACAGAAAATACAAGCAGCACTTGACATCTGGCAATCACATCACATATAAGCAGCTAAGCAACCGGGTAAGTCAATCTATCAGGAATGCAAAACTCAGATATGTCCACTCGTTAACTGAGGTCTTTCATAGACTTGCTATACTGGAAAAATCTACGAGGCCTAGGAATAGGAAGACCTAAATCTGCTGCTGAACCTCTACTTCCTATTGAAGACCTAAATGAGTATTTCATAACACCGACATCTATACTTTACCAACGTACAAGGGTACAAACTATCTATTCCCTTAATGCATCAGGGGTTAGTGGATACAAGAAATTTCTCTGCAGACTGTAAGCCTTAACACAGTCAGGAAGTCATTTGCGCGAATTCGTTTCCCAGGTGCAGGACACGACAATATTACAGTTCAAATGATCAGTTTTCTGTCGAAACACTGCTGCTCACAATAACGGACATTTCTAACAATTCTTTTACCTCTTACACCTTCCCATCAAACTGAATGCTGGGACTCCTAAAAGAAAAAAATCTGTCATAGAACCCTCCCACTACAGACCCATTTGCATTCTACCAGCACTCTCCAAGGTAGAATACCTGTATGTAAATTATGGGCAACTCACTAATTATTTGACATCACATAACCTTTTAGATGAATACCTGTCTTGTTTCTGGCAAAACTGCAGCATAAAAACTGCTCTTATAAAAGTGACTGACGATTTAAAACAAGCCATGGACAAACAGCAGACGACTATTATGTCCTTTTTAGATTTCATTAAAGCATCTGAGACTGTGGACTTTGACATTTTACTTGCTAAACTCAAAAGCCTAATTTTTTTTCAAGTGCTTTAGAATGATTTCACTCACACCGAACGTGACGCCAGCAATGTTTAATGATAGGAACAAAAAGGTCACAGTGGAGGGATATAGTGTCAGGAGTCCCTCAAGTTACAGTATTGGCTCCACTACTATTCTTATTATATGTTAGTGACATCTCAACTGTTCTCTTCCACTGTAATCACTTATATGCTGATGATATCCAGCCATATTTAAGTGCAAAACCAACAAACTTGTACACAGCCATCCAGCACGTAAATTCTGATTTGCTTGCCATGTCAGACTGGGTGCAGAAAATAGGTTTGAATGGCTCTGAGTACTATGGGACTTAACTTCTGAGGTCATCAGTCCCCTAGAACTTAGAACTACTTAAACCTAACTAACCTAAGGACATCACACACATCCATGCCCGAGGCAGGATTCAAACCTGCAACCGTAGCGGTCTTGCGGTTCCAGACTGTAATGCCTAGAACCACTCGGCCACCCCAGCCGGCATAGGTTTGAAACTTATCCCATCTAAAATACAGGCGATCTTAGTCACTTGTAAAAGACTCATAACTCTTCAATATCGAGAATCTCTTCCACCATTAATCCCCCTCTTGTCAGCAGAGTTCTCTATTTGCTTTTTATTGTTTCCTATCTTTTGCTGCCGCTGTCATTTCAATCTTCTCTTTCATCTGTATTTTTTTCATCCTAATACAATGGACTCAAATGTACTAATATAATTTCTTATGCTATACAACTATTTTATTATTTTCATTATCATTATTATTGTTTTTTACTGTGTCAAGTATTACAATCATTACTATTATCGTTGTTAATATATATATATAATATTATGATTATTAAAAGGGTCACTCCAAAAGAAATGCACACTATTTTTGTAAAAATACAGTTTACATTCTGCATGTGTGAAAGTTTTACAGAGCGTAGATACATTCTTCCACCTTGTTTTCAAACTTAGTTCAACCTGTTCCCATGAGTGGCACCGTCGCAGCATGTATTCAAAATGGCTGCTATACTTGACATTCGTCAGAAGCAACATGCTGTCGTAGAATTCCTGTGCTGTGAAAACAAAACGAGACAGTGGAAAACATCCACAAGAGGTAGAAAAAGGTGTATGGAGATGCCGCTGTCGATCGCAGTACAGTTAGTTGGTGGGCAAGCAGGTTACGTGATGAAAGTGGGCATGGCAATATTGAGGATTGTCCTCGCAGCAGCAGGCCTCGCACTGCACACACTCCAGACAATGTGCAGAGAGTTAATGAATTAGTGACTGCTGACAGACACATCACAGTGAATGAATTGTCACGCTACGTTGAGATAGGGGAAAGAAGTGTTTGCAGAATACTGAAAGTGTTGGCGTTAAAAAAGGTTTGTGCCAGGTGGGTTCCCAGGATGTTGACAGTGGCCCACAAAGAAACAAGAAAAACGGTGTGCAGCGAACTTTTGGAACAGTACGAGAATGGTGGAGATGAATTTCTTGGAAGAATTGTGACAGGTGATGAAACATGGCTCCATCATTTTTCACCAGAGACGAAGAGGCCATCAATGGAGTGGCATCATGCAAATTCACAACCAAGAAAAGAAAATTCAAAACCACACCTTCTGCTGGGAAAGTTATTGCTACAGTGTTTTTCGATTCCGAAGGACTCTTGCTTGTGGATATCATGCCAAGTTATACCACCATGTATTCTGATACATATGTGGCAACAATGAAGAAACTTCAAGCTAGACTGAGCCGTGTTCGACCGCATCGGCAAAAGCAGGATGTTTTGCTGTTGCACGACGATGCACGGCCACATATCAGTTAAAAAACCATGGAAGCGATCACAAAGCTAGGATGGACAACACTGAAACACCTGCCTTACTATCCTGACATGGCTCCATGTGAGTATCATCTCTGTGGGAAACTGAAAGACTCTCTTCGTGGAACACGGTTTGAAGATGATGACTCCCTTGTGCACGCTGCCAAACAGTGGCTACAACAGGTTGGTCCAGAATTTTACCATGCGGGTATACAGGCGCTGGTTCCAAGATGGGGTAAGATAGTTGAGAGGGATGGAAATTATGTGGAGAAATGTAAATATTGTTCCTAAAGGATGTATCTACACATTGTAAAACTTTCAAACATGTAGAATAAAAGATGGATATAAAAAAATAGTGTGCATTTCTTTTGGAGTGACCCTCATATCACTGTGAACTTCTTTTTGAAATCTTTGGTATATATTGTTCTTGGTCAGATGTAAGTGAGGGCCTTAAGACCCTAATCTGGTCAGGCTAAATAAGCAATAAATAAATATATAAAATGAATGAAATCATAGAGAGCTGCATACATATACAGATCTACAAATTTCTTGAGAATAAAAAGCTATTGTATGAAAGACAAAAAGGATTCAAATCAAACCGTTCAATCATAAAAGCTATTGAAAATCTGTTAATTGCCACTTGCACTGCTTATGAAAGGAAACTGAACACCTATGTTACACTTATAGACTTAAATAAATCTTTTGATTCTGCAAAAACCTTGAATACTATGGTAAATTTATCTAAATCTTACCGTTTAATTGAGGTCAAGAAGGAGAGGTCAAAACTAATGAAAATTAAGAGACGAATCCCACAAGCTCTGTACTTGGGCCGTTCCTTTTTTTTGTCTAAGTTAATGGCTTTTCAAACTATATGACATGCAAAAATGTTCTATACGTCGATGATATGGCTCTGATTTCATCTGATGAGAATATGAAGTAACTGTGGACACTAACTGGAAACTATTTGCAAAAATAGTCAGTGGTGTAAAGCTAATCGGTTATGTACAAATAAAACAAAGGCAGAGGAAATATATTTTAACCTAAAGGCACAAAAAGAAGAGACTCAAACTGTTGGGCATCATAATAGACCAAAGAAGCTCAAGGGATGAGGTAAACTTGCACTTGTGATTCTGGTTCACTGTTAGTATTCATCAGAAAAGGATTAAGGAACCAAAAAAGGGTAACATTCCACAAGCTGCAGCATAGAATGTCAGAATTTTGAACTGGTATGGAAGCTAGAGAACCTGAAAAGCGAAATGCTAAGGCTCAATGCAGATATAGTGGGTGTCACTGAAGTGAAATGGAAAGAACACAAGGTTTTGTGAACAGATGAATGAAAGGTAATATCAACAACAGCAGCAAATGGTGTAATGGGGGTAGGATTCATTATGAACAGGAAAGTAGGTCAGAGATTGAGTTTCTGTGAACTGTTCAGTGATAGGGTTGCCCTCATCAGAATCGTCAGCAAATCCACACTGACAACAATAGTTAAAGTATACATGCTGATGTCACACATAGAATGTGAAGAGAAAGAGAGAGTATATATACATATATATATATATATATATATATATATATATATATATATATATGAGCATACTGAAAGAGTTATTCAGTATGTAAAGGGAGATGAAAATATAATAGTCATGGAATAGTGGTTGTAGGGGAAGGGGTAGAAGAAAGGGTTAAGGGAGAAGACAAACTTGGTGGTAGGAATGATAATGAAGAAAAAGTAATTGAATGCTGTAATAAATTTTGCTAGTAACCGCAAATATCTTGTTCAACAATCACAAGTGGATGTATATTTGGAAAAGTCTGGGAGATAGGAAGAGTCCAGTTACATCATGGCCAGGTAGAGATTCCAAAATCAGATACTGAATTGTATGGCATATCAAGGAGCAGATACATACCTGTAGCACAATTTAATAATGGTGAATAATAAGGTGAAGTTGAAGAAGCTATGCAGAAAGAAAAAGTGTAAATAGAAGTAGACTACAGAAGTACTAAAGAATAATGAGATAAGCTCGAAGTTCTCTTAGGCTACAGAAACTGCTATAATGAATAGCTCAGCAGGCAATTCAGTTGAACAAAAATGGACATCACCAAAAAGGGCAGTAACTGAAGTTGGAATGGAGAACATAGGTACAAGTAAGGTAACTGCAAAGAAACTATGGGTTACAGAAGAAATACATTACCAGACTGTTGAAAGAAGTAAATTCGAAAATGTGCAGGTAGAAGGGATACGTAATATTCATCAGAGTTTCTAAAATCGTTGCCTAAAGTTGTAACAAGACGATTATTCATTTCAGTGTGTGGAATGTGTGAGACTGCCGATATACTATCAGACTTCTCGAAAAACATCATCCACACAATTCAGAAGATAGCAAGAGCCGACTAAACGAGAATTATTGCACAATCAATTTAACAGTTCATGCATCCGAGATGCTGAAGAATGGGAAAAAATTGAGGATCTGTCAGATAACTATCCGTTTGGCTTTAGGACAAGTAAGCCACCAGAGAGGCAGTTGTAACGTTATGGTTGATAATGGAAGCAAGAATGAGGAAGAATCAAAGAACATTTATAAGATTTGTCAACCTGGAAAAAGCGTTTGACGATGTACGGTGGTGAAAGATTTTCGAAATTCTCAGAAAAATGAGGCTCAACTATAGAGAAAGACACGTAATGCACTATATGTACAAGTACCAAGAGGGAACAGTATGAATGGAAGAACAAGAACAAAGCGGACAGATTAAAAAAGGTGTGAGACAGGGATGTGGTAGTATTGGGACAAGGGCGGTATCACCCCACTTTCCATTGTTGCCAGATGTATCCAAATTGGTGGCGATGACATCATCCAAGATGGCGGCGTGTAGACTTGGCAACAGCGTATACTTCATCCAAGATGGCTGCCACGATGTCATTCAAAGGGTGCTTTTGATGGGAAGTTTGAATTTAGGCGGGAAGAAGGTCACTTCCACTAACCTAGCCCCCCGCCCCAGAAAAATGGCAAGAAGTTCAAATTACAACAGAATAATGCATCACACCACAGTTATCTCTACTAAGCTAAGAAAATCGTGGGAAGATAACTCACTTGGCCTACCTCCACTAACCTAAGTCACACAACCGCCTCTTCTTCCTATGAACTGGTGGAAAGTTTGAATTTTGGCGGTAAACAAAGGTCAATTCGTGTATTTCTACTAAGGTGTAAATTCGATGAGGGACTGGGTATACTGTTAGGTATGCTTGGATGGCTGCACGCTGCGCTATACTGGAGAGCATTGCGAAATCTCTTTCCACCGCAGCTGTGCATCAGTGGGTGAGCATCGGTACCTAAGTGACTTCTAAATCAGATGAGCATGTTGGGATGATTGACTTGAATGGACGTGGATCTGCTTCGGGTTGTAGTATCTTTATCAAGTTTGGAGACGTGCCACATTGTGCGCATTTCCACTGAATAGTCAAAGCATGGTCTGCTGTTGCCGTAACTCAGGTCGTTCTGTTTATACGTGGGTTGCAGAAGGTGGTGGATATGTCTTTCTCTGACTTCTGCTTAGTTCTGACTTAAATTAGAATGATCACACATGGAAAACTGTAGAAATGGGAGCAGTTGCAAGATGCGTAGGGGGTGTCTAAAACCATGTTGGAATTTTACTGTAGCAGCTAGGTTTGGGAAAGGTGACTCAATTCGAGATATTAGAGTGCCAGAAATATGGTTGAGTAGTGGTTGTAATCATTAAAGGAATTGTCAATTGGATCCAATGCAGATATGTGCATGAATGGAAAGACCCGATTCTAAATAAAAGACATCATTTCTAGCAGATAGTGTAACACTAGAGACCTGGGAAGCTAGTGTACATTTTCTTATGATCTCAATCGGCACATCATCTACTACTGCTGTTTGTGTTCCTTCTTAATGAGTCATCGCCTATAACTCAGTGTATAAATCGCAGAACCTCTGATATGGTCGCGAGACAGAATGCGCTACAGATATAATTAGGATTTGGCGCAACGCTTTTACTAATTTTATGACTTTCTTTCCTCAGATCATAGGAAATTAGTTGTTCTGTTGTATTTGTGTGTTGCTTTTGCATTGTGCTTATTTGTTTTGTGAATAATTGTGAGTATTGTAAAAATGCCGCGAAAGACTATGAATAGTGTATCGCGAGGTATTTTGAACGAAATTACCGACTTGAACAACGTGACCGATAGTAATTGTGACACGCAGTGTAATGATGACAATCCTGCGTTCACCGACAATCAGTGCGTTCCAACCTCTAATGATGACTTTTGTCTTAATGATGAACAAACGAACTCGGTTATGTCCTCTGTTGATTTGACGACAATTGATGGCGCGGGGCGCTCTATTGTAATGAGCGCTGCCCAGCTTAACACAACCGGCTTACTAAATTCATGTAACGAACACACAAATTTGTCTAATGAAAATGTACACAAAGTACGACGGATTTATTTAATTCCGAAATAATGTCTGACAGCGTACATCCGACTGACAAACCTTTTTGTGAATCTCAGAATAACCAAATGGTTACGGAAAGCGAGACAATTCCAGGTACACCACTAAACAACACGAAGAATAGAAATGATAATTTTGTGTCGAATCCAATTATGGCATTGTTGCTACAAATGAGTAAACAACTTAATGACAATAATGAAAAACAAGACAGTCTTAAAGAAGATCTCAAACAACAACTTAGTGAACAGAACGAACAGTTAAATGAAAAATTAGACAACAATTCCAGACAGCTTAATGAAAAATTACACAACAATTCCAGACAGCTTCATGAAAAATTAGACGACAATTCCAGACAGCTTAGTGAACAAATTAGAGCCGTTGCCGCGCAGTGTCATGACACTCAGGAACACTTACGTGAGGAAATTGAGGCTTGTTCAAAGAAAAGTAGCGAAGAAATTAGGTCTGTTGCGCAAGAATTAAGGGAATTGCAAACAGCCGCAACAGAAACACTTAGAGCGGAAATTAGTACAGTCGCTAAACAATGCTCTGAAAAGGGTACACAATTACGCGACGAGTTTAAAACAATGACAGCAGAACTTTCGCGCACAATGGATTAAAAGATAGACGCGAAATTCGAGCAACAGAACTCTCAAATTAACGAACGTCTTAGTGTTCACATACAAAACAGTGATACGCGTTTCCGTAAATTTATTCAGGATCAAAATAAAGTAAAACGTCAGGTAATGGAAACAATCACTGCACAGAGACAGGAAGACAAACGTAAAATGTTTGCGAAGGCAAAAACATATGTAGACAACAATATTGCTACAGTGTCCGACAAAATTAATACCATCGAACAATTGAACGCGGAATTACGTGATGAGATTTCTGACCTTAAATCAAAAACAGATACACACACAGCAGATATTCAGATAGTGACAGACAGATTCTAACAATTAGAACTAACACAGGATTCCGATGTAATTCAAGCCGACGTTAAAAAACTGAACGAAACTACACGTAAATTGCAAAAACAGATTAATGCTACTGAAACTAAAACCGATGATCAGGTAAAAATACTGACTGAAAAATGTGATGAACTGGCCAGTCGTATTGACGTCATCGAAAGTACTAATGACAATAAATCAGACGATACTTCACCGGTTTCATTTAATCAAACACCTGAATTTCAAAATTTACAGCAGACAATTAATGAGATCGATTCGTCTAATAACACGTTGCGTAGAAAGTTGTCAAGTTTACAACAAGAAGTAACAGAGATGAAAAGTATTTCAGTTAATAACACATCACAGCAGACGCCACTTTGCGAACATTTGTCAGACTCGCGCAACGCGTATAATTTGGGTAATCTACAGAGAGTACGGGACTTAGATTCCGAACAACTACAGTTCAATAGATTCTCTTACAATCCTGAACCTGTTCCATCACACAGAGACGATAATTTTGATTACAAACATTTTCTGTCAGTGAGAAAGTTTAAAGTGTTTAAAAACGACAGAACACAGATTCACCCACTGGATTGGATACAACAGTTTAGCTTTGCTTTTCCACCGACTTGGCCCGTTACGCATGAACTTGAATTTATTTGCAGCTTTTTGGAAGGCGAACCGGCAACTCGTATGAGGCCGATCGCGAGACAATGTTATTCAGTAGAAGAGTTTCAGAATGCCTTTCTATCTGCGTATTGGTCGAAGACGACACAGCGCGGAATTAAAGATCAGTTAATTAGCTTACCAATTATGAGAACTCCAATTTTCCCAGTGTGACGCAATTTTTTGAGCACATGGTGCAACAGAACCAGTACCTAAGTGAACCGTACAGTGAATCTGCACTCATTCAGTTATGTATCTCTAAATTACCACGATCATTAAGAGTGTCACTTTTAACAGGTCAGCAAAAAGAAAATATTTCGGCATTCAGGGATCTGCTGCAGCTTTTAGAAGTGCAGCAATCAGATTATTCTTTCGTAAACAAAAACTTCACATATAACAACCAAGGCCAACAAACGTACAGCAATTACGATCAGCCACGTAATTTCAATAGTAAAAGTAACAGACGCTTTAGGAACGACAACTCCCAAAGCTTTAATAACAGGCAAAATTCCAATCATCAATTCCGTCAAAATCATCAGCAGCAGGAACCATATTTTAGTAACAATAGAGGTTTTTCACAACAACAGCAACAAAACCAGCCGGTTAGTATACCTAACCAACAAAGGAATGCACAAGGTCAACCAGGCTTTAATGTTCCGCCGCGTGCACGTATAGTCCCAGATCCAACAAATAGTAACGCACGGCAGCAAGGAAACAACTATGTACAAAGAAGACAGTATTTCAATTCCTATCGCAATACACCGTATAGGAATGACTATTACGACAGACGTAAAAATGATGAGCACAATTATCAGCGTACATATAATAACAGTCGATCTTACCAACAGCAAATTCATCCGCAAGAACATATTCTCATGAATGAACCCGACAGTAGGTATCATCCAGAGCGTAACACGTCTGGAAGAAGTAATAGAACAGTTCAAATAGTAGAAATGCCACAACATCCAGCTGAAAATAGTAACACATCAGATAGAATCTGACTAGATACTGTACAAGCCGCATCTTCCAGTAACACAAGCACTACTTTTGACACGCAAAATGTTGTTCACGAAAATGTAATTACTTTTGACGACATACGAGACACTCTCTTGCAGGAAAGACCATTTGTTCAAAAAACCATTTCACATCCTGTCGTCGAAATTAAAATTGGTTCATCGAAATTTTCAGCAGTAATTGATTCCGGATCACCTATATCAGTAATAAATGAAGAAACTTTTAACGAGTGTAACAAAGAGAATACCTATCCGACATTACCTTTAGGCAAAACAAAAGTGAAAGGAGCAGTATCGAGTAAAGGAGTAGACGTTAAATTACAGACGCATTTATCATTTTGTATTGGAGGTCATACTTTCCACTCAAATTTTTGGATTGTTCCTTTATTGACAACAGACGTTATTTTAGGTACGAATTTTCTCGTACAACACGATGCAGTGGTTGATTTTCAGAATTCTTATTTAATGTTAAAGGATGAAAATGTACAACTTGCTTTAGAATTTCAGCACTCACTATCTGCGGAAGAACAAACAATTAACCGCACAGAGGTCATTTCCGCAACACGTAACATTGACTGTAATTCCACATTGTTCACAGATACGTACGTACACAACTATAATACTCCAGACGAAACTGACTACGACGTAATGCAGATGATTTCCGATAAAGTTAAACAAAGCAGTGCAAATACAGACGACGAACGCACGCAACTACGCAAAATTCTTTTACAGCAAGCTCCAGTTTTCGACAACATTCCTGGTACTATGTCCGGCTTTATGTATGAATTTCAAGTCAAACAGCACGACACATTTAAAGCCAAGCATTATCCCATTCCGTATATTCATAGAGAACAGGTTAAGAAAGAGTTGCAGGATATGCTCGACCAAGGAATTATTGAACCGGCAGTTAGTCCGTACATAAACCCGCTACATATTGTTAAGAAAAAAGATGGCTCACTTCGCCTTGTACTTGATTCACGTCACATTAATGACATTATTATTAATGAAACTGATCGACCACAGACATTAGAGGAACTTCTACAGAAATTTCATGGTACGGCTATTTATTCTACACTAGATTTGAAATCGGGATTTTGGCAAATTCAACTTCATCCGAACTGCAGAAAATACACAGATTTTCTCTGTTTTGGCGACTGTTATCAATTTTGTAAATTACCGTTCGGCTTAACTATTTCTTCTGCAGCTTTTATTCGCGGTTTGAACACAATACTTCCGACAGAACTTAAGGACAGAATTACGACGTACGTAGATGACATTCTTATTGCAGAAGCTAACTGGTCTGAACACAGTGTGATTTTAGAACAACTGTTGCAAACTTTTCATGCACAAAGACTCACAGTTAACCTCTGTAAATCGCACTTCGGCAAAACTTCTATAAAATTTCTTGGACACGTAATTTCAGCAGAAGGCATTGCGCCTGACCCGGAAAAACTTCAAGCTCTACGTGACATTACTGTTCCTACGACAAAAAAACAATTACGCAGTTTTTTGGGCTTAATTAACTTTTTTCGTAAATTTATTCATCACTCTGCTTTAGACACACCTAGATTATGCCAATTAACAGGTAAAAACAGTATTTGGTCTTGGGATAAGCAAGCACACTCTGAATTCATGAACCTGAAACATGCTCTGTTGAATGCTCCACTTTTATCGCACCCAGATCTTACCAGAAATTTTTCCATTGCCACCGACAGTTCTAACACCGCTTTAGGCGTACACGTTTTCCAGGAAATTGAAGAAGATGGTTCTACAGTAATTAAAAACATCGCATTTGCAAGCCGCATTCTGTCACCTGCTGAGCGAAATTATTCTGTTACAGAACTTGAAACATTATGTGTTGTATGGGCTTTTACGAGATTTAGACACTTTCTTTATGGCAGACATACCACCGTTTATACAGACCACAGAGCGATACAATTCTTACTTTCAGCTAAATTTACGCACGATAGGTTAAGCAGATGGAAACTTTATTTACAGGAATTTAATTTTACGATTGTTCACATTCCCGGCACACAAAATGTTATAGCAGACGCACTATCGCGTTCTCTCAGCAACAATCAGCAAGACGTAGCAACCAACTTCTGCAAAGCAAATTTCAGTGTCATGTACATTCAGCAAGTTGCATTTGAAAACTTTATTTCATCGTCATTACAGGACATAGCAAAAGAGCAAAGTAAAGACAATGTGTGGAAAGAAATTAAACACCTTTGGCAAGATAAGAATAATGTTACGATTAGACACCATTACACTGTACGCAATGACATTCTGTTTCGCCGCTCTCATCCAGACAGCAACAATTGGTTATTATGCATTCCTGACGAACTTGTTAACAAATTAATTTGGTATACTCATTTAAGTTACGCACATTACGGACCCAGAAAATGTTTTCTTATACTGAGACAGAACTTATTTTACCAATATGGAGAAACGTATACGACGAGTTTTAGCGTCTTGTAAAATTTGCCAGAAAGCTAAGTCAGACACCACTTCACATATTCCTCCTTTATATCCCATTGTACCCGTTAAATTAAGACACATGGCAGCAGTAGACATTTTTGGTCCATTTCCGAGAACTAATAGAGGTTATTGCTACATCTTTGTCGCTGTTGAACTCACTTCAAAATTTGTTACTTTCACTCCGTTACGCAAAGCCACTGCTAGAACTGTTTCGAAAGCATTTGTAAAACATTTTCTATTTCATGTAGGGCATGTGATGAAAGTAATTTCTGACTATGGATCACAATTTCGTTCTGCTACATGGACACGTATGTTACGAGCTAAAAAAATTTCTCCGATTTATATATCCAAGTACCATGCTTCTTCGAACCCCTGTGAAAGATTAATGAAAGAAATTGGTAAGCTGTGTAGAATATACTGCCACAAAAGACATATTGATTGGGACACACACATATTCTCATTCCAAGATGTAATTAATTCGATTCCAAATAAGTCCACTATGCTATGTCCGTCTGTTATACTGAAAAATGTTGAACCACCTAACAAAATCACAGAATAAGTCGTCGCCTACGACACCATGAAATAATTAACATTGCACTGAACAACATCAAACGTGCCGCAGAGCGCCGGAGAAGACAGCAAAAACAGGTTTGTACACGCCGAGACTTTCACGTTGGACAGAAGATATTAGTACGAACACACTATTTATCCAGCAAGTTAAAAGGTAAGTGCAGTAAATTTGAACTTCTATACGCAGGTCCATATCGGATTCGCAGTATTCCTCACCCCAATGTTGTACACGTCGAAACTTTGAGAACCAAAAAATCGAAAGGCAATCACCATATCTCCAATGTTAAACCGTTTATTGAATGAACATACTTTAGGATTTATCACACTGTAATACATTTTCCAGATATTTATGTGAACAATTATTGATGATTATAGTATTTTTTCTTGGCAAGTGCCCGGCAAGGTAAGGTTAGCAGGTCGCTTTTCTTGTCGTTACACATCAGACCGTGTACATTTTTCCATTTTTTATGTATGTACAATTGTTTTCATGTTTTGTTTGTATGCACTGTGAAATAGTTAAGATATAACACACACCAGTTGACTTTGACATTTTTTGCCTAATGACATCTCAAGATCGTGACTGTTTTACATTTTTTGCTGCTGCATTGTGATATTCTGTGTACATTTTTGCATCTGAACACTGTCAATGTCTTTGACATATTACGTTTTCTGTCATGTTATGCTGTATGCTTAATTATGTTACCTTAAACCAGTCATTATTTAGTGGGTATATGATTTAAACGCAAGACATTAATCTTTGTTCATCATTTTTAGAAAGAAATAACGTGTAAAGGAAATAAATTAAACAGAAACGGGAATTTCACCTACGGAATAAACGAAAGAAGATGCAATAACTTTATGAGGAAGAGTAAATGGATCATGATTAACAAGCATTAACAAGAATGTACTATACTCATCGTAGAATAGCAGTCTTAACTAATTTTTTCTTTCAGAATACAAGGTGATTGATACAGGCTGTCAGACAGAACTACACATCTTAGTTTTAGTGATGAAATATGCTAGAAATAAGGAATAGTTGTATAATGAGTAATGAAGTGATTTTTTTGCAGATGATAATGAATACTGATGAAGAGTAATGATGAAGAATATGCTACTATGAATAATGAAATTTTTCTTTACAGGTGATGGTGATAATGGAGTTATGATGATATGGATAATGAAGTTTTCTTTGCAGATGAGGATAATGTTGAAGTTATGTTTATGCTATGTAGTTATTTAAGAATTTGTTGCAGTTCGTTTTGACAGCAGGTGTTATATTGCATAGTATAATGACTGAAGGTTTTGGAAAGGACAGCTATGGAACACATTTTTTATACACATTTCACTACCTGTTAATTCGAAGTTCACTACTTTTCAGCATAGTCTGCGTTTCGTCTTTCAGCTCAATAATCCATTTTGTATTTTTTTTCAGGAGAAGCCTTTCATGATAGTTACTAAACTTGTTACTTATTAAGCCTATACTAGTACTTGCATTTTTTTTTATATCCACTTGTGTCACAACCTTGCTACAGCTGACTCATGACGAATGACGTTACACATTTTTCATTTACAGGAACAACCCAGAAACAAATTTTTTCTTCTTGCTTTCCTCTATAATTACCCTAAGCAGTGCATTGCTAACAAAAAATGTATTTCCAGTCCCAAATAATGTTACTAGTTTAAGAGAATTCTGAGTAATGCTGATCAGCTCTGAATAGTATGTCACTTCAGTAATGACTTTCTTAATGATACAAAAAAAATAAATAAAAAAATAATAATGCTTTGTAACTGGCTAATAACTGCCACTGTTTATTGTAATGAGACTACTTATAATGCCCATGATTATTAATGCTATGACTCTAATTAACTGATTTTTAATAATGACTTCTTAATGATCTGAATAATACTGAATGATGAACAATGTTTTATACTATTCAATACTTGCTGGCCACTGAGTGCCAATAATTAATATAACTAAATGAATTATGACTTTTCATGTTCTATAACTGGCCACTGAGTGCCGATAATTAATGTAACTAAATGAATCAGCTCTTGTTTTCAATGATGACTTTTCATGTTTTGGTAAATGGCCAATGAGTGCCAATAATTTGTATCACTCAATGTATTATGTTAATGCTAGGCCAATAATTGATTCTCCTTTTCAATGAAGACTTCTGATGAACATTATTCTGTCATACTAAATATGCTTTGTAACTGGCCAAGGACTGCCACTGTTTATTGTAATACAATTACCCATGATGCCAATAATTTAATTTTATGAACATTATTCTGTAATACTACATACTTGGTACAGAAATGTTCAATAAATGGGCTATGAATGCCGCAAACTACTACTGTAATTCTCAATGAAGCCTCTTATGTGACTTAATGTCCTTCAGCTTATGAGCTAACTACCCTGAATTACTGCAATATCCATTTGTCCTGTCCATCCTCATGATCATGGAGCACTATATTTGGTTTTTGCACTAATTCTACGTTGGTGTGCCTTGTAAGAGCGTGGTGTTGACACGACATGCTGTCCACCACTGTGAGCGATGAAGACGTTATTATGGTCCCACTGTTTGGTGTACCTGATGTACTGCCAAAATGATAACAGGAAATATTACTACGACATTCCAGTGTCTTGGATACGCTGATAAATACTTCTGGGAAAAGAACTGCAAATTGTCTCACTTGGTGCTGTACTTCTGTGGAAAGATATGGACTTTTAGTGCAGCTTCGTGCAACCTAAGTGCTACAACCATGATGCAATCCTTCCTATTCCTTCCCTAATTCTTGTAAAATGAAAAATTCATATACAGTGCGTGTGTATTTTTTTGCCGTTTATTAATACATTTTGTGATTTGCTGATATATTCTCAACTTCACTTCATGTACACTCATGTCAGTTGTCAAAATGATTTTTTACCTTTGCGTTTATTTGTTATGAAAATGTTCAAAAGTTTTTCAGTGCATGTGCACTTATGTTATGTGCTAATATGTTTTCTACTGAACTGCAGTGCCTGTGCACTTTTCTCATTTTTCAATATGATTTGTACTCATTCTGTATACCTTTTATGATTTCCTGATATGTTCATTACTTCAGTGCGTATGCACTTATGTCATTTGTTACTCATTGTATATACATTTCGTCATTTGCTGATATGTTCTCAACTGCAGTGCATGTGCACTCATGTCACTTGTCAACATAATTTTTTGCCATTCTGTTTATTTGTTCTGAAAATGCTAAAGAATTTTTTCAGTGCGTGTGCACTTTGTTATCTGTCAAATAATTTGTATATACAGTTTTCTGATTTGCTACTATGTTTTGTAATCACATTTTGTCTTTGTCTGAAATGTTTTGTACTCGGTGCATGTGCACAACATTTAATTCATGTACTACATCTAAATATGCTGTAAATTGTAGAAGTTGATTAATTAAAGAAAAAATTTTGCCGCGCTTGGCAAGTCCAAATGACTCACCATCGCTGCCAAATTTTTGCCCCCCCAGTGGAGGGTTATGAAACACGTATGTTGTGTGGCGGCGATGGCGAGGCATTGCAGAGTCTCTGACCAGAGAGCTATTTGTCATTCCTAGTCTGCGTTTGACCACGCGAGTGTTGCGAGCGGTAGTCTGTTGGTAGTCTGTCGGCAGTGCAGTTGTCTGTTGCACTCTGTCGGTAGCAGTAGTCGAGTTCAGTTGCGAATGGCAGTCTGTTAGCACTAGTAGTCGAGTACGGTCGCGAGCGGGACACAGTCGCAGGCGTCGACATGGGTCTCTGGTCAAGATGCTGAATGAGGTATATTGTTAATTAAGGTAACCAAGCTGCATTGCGCACATCAGATAATGTAAAGTTTATTTATTGTAATTAATTTTCAACAAGTGCCCCAATAATAATTTTGATTTCAAAGCAATTTTTTTAACAAAAGAACTATTTAATTGAACGAACGATTTCCTTCCATTTCCTTTAAAGAAAAGTTTCAGTTAAATTTCAAAAAAAAAATAATACTTGCAATGCATTTCCTCCAAGCCGTGGCCAACAATAAGAGCAGAACTTTGACATGCAGTTTTGAATGAGGTAAGAAATTAATTATGATTTTTTTTGCACAGGGCCAAAGACCGACATTTCGGTCTAATTGAGTTATCATTATCGCTGAAATTTCATTGTCAATGAATTATCGTTCATTATTTTTGTGGGAGCTTGCACGTTGAGTCAGATTGCGAGTCAAACATTTAATTGTCATAGTCAGTACATTTTATGCAGGGAGGTTACACTTGGCTCCATTTCTATTAAATATTGTCTTTTAAATTTTTGTGGGGAGGTTACACAGTTCAATCAGGGTCACAGGGCCATATTACTTTTTTGCGTTATCCGATATTGCGGCAGTTTTGCACTCTCTGTTGATCTGTTAGTCAATTAGTTGGGGTGAACACACGCCAAAACCAGCTAAGTGGGGTGTTACATATGGCTGACCCATGCCAGGATACGATACTTAGGGATTTGGTAGGAAGTAGTCTTGGAAATTTTTCCACGTGATCCATTGCTTAGCCATTTTCAATTGAAAAAAAAAAAACGGGTAGCATTAGTTACAATAAGTTACACTGTCTTCTTCATGTGCTCTCCTTTCAAATTGACATTTATAGGTGCCTGTGCATTGTGTTTGTGATTTGTTGGAGTACTTATGATGTGCAGTTCCGTAATTAGCCGATGCTGAGCACACTTAACACAATCATTGGTACTAGCCTTTTTGCCTTGCTTAGCCTTTGTTAATTGAAAAACGGGTAGCATTAGTTACAATAAGTTACATTGTCTTTTCCGAGTGCTGTCCTTTCAAATTGACATTTATAGATGCCTATGCATTATATTTGTGATTTGTTGGAGTACTTGTGATGTGCAGTGCCGTAATCAGCCGATGCTGAGCACACAGAACACAATCATTGGTACTAGCCCTTTTGGGGGAATGCTTCATGAACTATTTGTCTGGTCACTGCTCACACCCAGTGTATCAGTTTGTGTCCTGATATATGTTTTGCATTATCTAGTTATTGAGTGTAAGGGGTACTTGGGTTTTGAGTTTTCGTGTAAGATAAAAGTGCAAATGATAACGAGGGGAAAAGCCAAGACAACGGCAGAATATAAGCAGACTGTTACTCGGGAGGACATGGGTGATAGTAGGGAAAGCTCTACCGATGAGCATGACGAACGCGAGTTGTAACTTCCTGAAACTGCGTCTCACGACTGGTTTAGTCCTCTGAATAGAAAGGACGTTAATTCAGGCAGTGGTACAGAGGGCTTAGGGGACGCAGGGAGTACAGGATTAATCCATTTTTATTTTATTTACATGTCAAGTTCCGTAGGACCAAATTGAGGAGCAAATCTCCAAGGTCATGGACCGTGTCACTACATGAAACAACATAAAAGTAATAACAGATAAAAATAAATGTTCATGAACCTGAAAGAAAATCAGTCCATAAGTTTAAGCAAACGCTATCAGCAATACCATGAGAATCAGCTTAACTTTTCAAGGAACTCCTCGACAGAATAGAAGGAGTGACCCGTGAGGAAACTCTTCAGTTTCGATTTGAAAGCACGTGGATTACTGCTAAGATTTTTGAATTCGAGTGGCAGCTTACTGAAAATGGATGCAGCAGTATACTGCACACCTTTTTGCGCAAGAGTTAAGGAAGTCCGTTCCAAATGGAGGTTTGATTTCTGCCGAGTATTAACCGAGTGAAAGCTGCTTATTGTTGGAAATAAACTAATATTGGTAACAAGAAACGACAATAAGGAATATACATATTGAGAAGCCAAGTCAAAATACCCAACTCGTGAACAGAGGTCGACAAGAGGTTCGTGAACCCACACCACTTATTGCCCGAACCGCCCGTTTCTGAGCCAAAAATATCCTTCTAGAATGGGAACAGTTACCTCGAAACATATTACCATACGACATAAGTGAACGAAAATAAGCAAAGTAGGCTAATTTACGTGTCGAAGTATCACTCACTTTCGATACCGTTCGAATAGTGAAAATGGCAGTATTAAGTCTTTGGACAAGATCCTGGACGTGGGCTTTCCACGACAGCTTACTATCTATCTGAACACCTAGGAATTTTAACTGTTCAGCTGTTCAGTTTCACTAATCATATGCCCGTTCTGTGAGATTAAAACGTTGAATTGTGTGCCAGAAATTGCAAAAACTGAGTCTTACTGTGATTTAACATTAGTTTATTTTCTACAAGCCATGAACTGAGGCCATGTACTGCACTACTTGAAACCGAGTCAATGTTGTACACAACATCCTTTACTACCAAGCTAGTGCCATCAGCAAACAGAAATATTTTAGTTACCCATAATACCAGAGGGCATATCATTTATATAAATAAGGAACAGGAGCAGCCCCAACACTGATCCCTGGGGCACCCCCAACTTGACAGTACCCCAGATCCCACATCACAGCCGTTATCAACATTGTGAATAATGACCTTTTGCTGCCTGTTGCTAATGTAAGAGGTGAACCAATTGTGAGCTACTCCCCTTATTCCATAATGGTCCAACTTCTGGAGCAATATTGTGAGATCAACAATGCCTTTGTTAAATCAAAAAATACGCCAAGCGTTCGAAACTTTTTGTTTAGCCCATCCAGCACCTCACAGAGGAAAGAGAATATAGCATTTACAGTTGTCAAACGACATCTAAAGCTGAACTGTACATTTGATAGCAAATCGTGTGATATAAAATGATCAATTAACCTTACATACACAGCCTTTTCGATAACTTTTGCAAACACTGATGGCATAGAAATAGGTCTACAATTATCTACATTATCCCTTTCTCCCTTTTTATAAAGCAGCGTTACTACTGAGTACTTTAATCGCTCAGGAAACTGATCAGTCCTAATGGAAAAATTACAAATATGGCTAAATACAGGGCTAACATGTGCAGCACAGTACTTTAATATTCTACTAGACACCCCATCATAACCATGAGAGTCCTTAGTCTTCAGTGATTTAATTATTGATCAATCTCCCTCTTGTCTGTATCACAGAGGAGTATTTCAGACGTCAATCTCGGAAAGGCATTTGCTGAGGTGTTTATATGATTTCCTGTAGAAACTAAATTTTTATTTAATTCGGCAGCAATGCTCAGAAAATGGTTGTTAAATCTGTACATATATCTGATTTATCAGTAACAGAAATATTATTACTGCGAACTGACTTTATGTCATCAACCTTGTGCTGCTGACCAGACACTTCCTTCACAACTGACCATATGGCTTTAATTTTATCCTGTGAATTAGCTATTCTATTTGCATTCAACATACTTTTTGATTTGCTAATTACATTTTGAAGCACCTTACAATACTGTTTGTAATGGGCTACTGTAGCTTTATTGTGACTACTTCTAACATTTTGATATAATTCCCACTTTGTTCTACATGATATCCTTATCCCACTAGTCAGCCAACCGGACTGTCGATTACTGCTAGTACCCCGTTTAGAATGCTCTAATGGAAAGCAACTCTCAAAGATCATGAGAAATGTGTTATGGAAAGCATTGTATTTATCATCTATATTATCAGCACTATAAACATCTTGCCACTCTTGTTCCTTGACAAGTTTTGAAAAACTCTCTACTGCTGTTGGATTAACTTTCCTACATAGTTTGTAATTAAATACGTCATTGGTTTGAGTACAAAAACCTTTTAGTGTTAAAATTTGTGCATCATGGTCTGAAAGGCCATTCACCCTTTTACTAACAGAATGCCCAGCTAGTAATGAAGAATGAATAAAAATATTGTCTGTGACTGTGCTACTGTTCCCCTGCACCCTAGTTGGAAAAAACACAGTTTGCATCAGATCATATGAATTTAGGAGATCTACCAACATCCTCTTTCTTGCACAATCATGTACAAAATTAATATTGAAGTCACCACATATAACTACTTTCTGGTACTTCCTACAAAGTGAATCAAGAACCCTCTCTAGCTTAAGCAAAAATGCTCTGAAGTCGGAGTTAGGGGACCTATAAACAACAGGAATTAGAAGTTTAGTTTCACTAAATTCAACTAATGCTGCACAACTTTCAAATATCTGTACAGTGCAGTGTCGTGATACGTCTATGGACTCAAATGAAATACTGTTTTTTACGTAGAGAGCCACTCCCCCACACCGCAAGGAACTCCTTGAGAAACAGCCAGATAATCTGTAGCCTGGTAAAGGGAGCCTCTGAATTATCAAATTATTTAAGTGGTGCTCTGATATACCAATAATTTCAGAGTCAACATCTATTAGCAGTTCACTAACTTTATCTCTAATACCTCTTATATTTTGATGAAATATGCTAATTCCTTCTCTACTTGGAAACATTACATCCTCTGGAGGTGAGCCCTTAGTTAGAGGCACATCCTTTAAGCAGGTATACCTATCAGCTGACTTCAGTCTAAAAAAGGTGCAGCTCTAACACCAACTACTACAGGAATTTTTCCATGAGTGATACCACTACCACCACCACCACCCACTACACTGTCACCTATAAGCTTAGCCAACCTCCCCTTCCCATACCTATTGAGGTGCAGGCCATGCCCAGTGAAACCCCATCTACTGATAGACCCAACTGACATCACTGAGATGTTATCCATGCCCTCCGCCATCAGTGCCCTCCCCAGGCCCCACATTAACGCGCCTAACAGCCGCATTAAGGTGCGGCCGATCATGACGCTGAAACAGTTGCATGAAATGCACATTAGTGCCACCAGTTTGAGTAGCTATCTTAACCAAGTCACCACTGACATCATATTCCCCGTCCCTATCGAGACTGTTCCCTGCTCCACCCACTATCACTACCTGATCCTCTGTCGTAAAATTCTTACATAACTGCCCTATGTTTTCAGTCACCTGAGCCAACCCTGCACTAGGCTTCACAGTGCTGGTGACCTGGTACTCACTCCCCAACACTTCCTGCAACTGCTGGCCCACACCTCTACCGTGGGAGCTACCTAGCAGCAGAAACTTCTTTCTGCTAGACTTTGCAACCAACCTAGGCCTCCTAATTGCTGAGGACTACTGCAAGTTACCTACATCTACGGCTACACGAGGCTCCTCTTCACTCAACTCTGACAGTTGGTCGTATCTATTGCATGTATGCAGAGTAATACTGTCTGAATACCTCCTCCTCCTAGCTATCTTCTTGCCAACTGCCAGTTCCCATTCCCTACCACCCTTCACCCTCCTCAACCTATCTAGTTCTTCCTTTGCGCATTGTAACTGCACCGGAAGGGCACAGATCTTACGCTCCTGTTCCTCTATTAACTTATTTCTACTACAGATTCTATATTCCCAGGAGAGGATCTCCCTAAAATGACCACTGGCTTCCCCACTGCATTCCCCCCAATGAAAATACTTTGAACAAATCCCACACCGTAATCCACTACTCACAAACCTACGACAGAGCCCACACTTTTCACTCATGGTAAAATTTTACAGTTACTGAAAAAAAACTATACGTCTACGTTAGCAAAGTTCAGTTACACCAGTAGAACTATTTAAGAACTAACAATAATGGCCTCGAAATTCTCTGCCTACTAAGAAAGCAGCTACTTGTATCAATACTACTACAACACAGCCGATACCAATACCAGCAAAACTTCACAAAATTATTAGCTAAAACCAAAAAATTAAAACGACCACTGTAACATTAAGCGAAGTTAAAACACTAAATGAAAGTTTTACTGAAATATTTCACTAGAAAGAATAATAAACGTCAGTTGAAAACTAAAGCACGAAATTTACTAAACGACTTCAACACACTGGAAACTCTATAAAACACAGCGAGCGAACGATTACAAAAGTTTATTAAGTCGTTATTTCGCCACAAACGGCACGCAACAGCGCTGAAATCTATTAAATTTAATAACTGTATTACAGAGCACAAATAAGTTTGTCAGTACTTAGCTACAGCTGCAGTGCACGCCGCAAAAAAAAAAAAAAAAAAAAAGTATGGAAGATCCAGCCTAAGAAGCCAGAGTGTGTTGGAACAAATTGGTGTCCGACCATTATCAAACGATTCATTCACAAGTGATCCGACGGGGGCGCGGAGACGGTACTTGTCTAGATATCGAAGGGTTCCTCAGAACAGAGGAGAAGAGTCGCATTTTCAACCACAAAAGGACGAGGATCAAAATGCGACTACTCTCAAAAACATTACGGACCTGTTGCACCAGATGCAAATGCTGAACTTAGAGCAGAGCGCCAACCTTAATGACGAAATTAAAAAGGCGAATTCGGAGCTGAAAGACAACCTTAATGCCGAAATTAAAAAGGCGAATTCGGAGCTGAACTATAGGCTCACAAGTTCATAGGGAAGTAAAAGAGGAGGTAAAGAATCTCGGCGTCAAAATAGAGAAGGAGATTGCCATCATCAAACGAACGGCAATTGAAGCCAAATTAATTGCGAAAGGTGCAAGGAAAATAGCGAGAGAAACTCGGGACTCCACGCAAAGCACGGCAAAAGTAGGAAAGGTCATGTTATCAAGGCTACAAAGCAGGATAAAACGTGTCGAAGAAAAGCAACAAACCGGACATAGAGCCTAACGAGATGTTGAAAGAGGAGGTGGCGATATTAAAAAGAAATTTAGAGGACGAGGTAAAACGTCTCATTACAGAGACATTAGGAAAGAAGAAGGGTGTAATTACTGCGTCGACTGAACTGTCACTTGCCGGAACACAGATAACCGCTTCACGGTGTGACAAAATTGACACTATAAGCAACGGGAGCCACGCCTTGATTCACAGCTCTGAGGCAACGACCGAGGTAAATACTGACAGCGCGCAGCTGTCCAGTGAGCACAATTGCTGTCGGCTGATTAGATGTACCGAACAACTGTCGAACATACAGATGGGGAGAGATGACGATAGCGTGTCGGAACGAATTAGTCCACGTCCCGAAGTTCATACGAATCGTAAGAACGGGCAAAATGATAACTGGAATGATGACCGGTTTGACTACAAGCATTTTGTATCAGTGCGAAAGTTCCATCACTACAAGGACGAAGGTAATAGCTTGCATCCAAAAACTTTTTGGGACAATTCGAGTTATCTTTGCCCCCACACTGGCCATTGATGTACCAGCTGGATTTTGTGTGCTCCCATATGGAGGGCGCGACCGCTGAGTTCACGAGAAATGTAGCGAATACGAGCCTCTCGTTCGAAGAATTCAAAAATTCCTTCTTGGGCAAATATTGGTCTAAAGAAACCCAAGAAAGGATCAAACAAGAAATTATGATGTCCAGAGATATGGAAGGGGCCGGGTACCGGAGTCCGGTCAAATTTTTTGAAAATATGACAAAAAGGAACCAGTACCTAGACAACCCATGTAGCGGTACGGAAATCATCAGATTATGCTACATGAAACTTCCCATCTCGAACCAACAATTACTTGCCGGTCGTTGTGGTAGCGATACTGAGGTATTTAAGGGCATTTTGCGCGAACTGGAATTCGCATTTCAAGAGGAACAGGCGCGGGAGAAACGCCGACAGAGTGAACAAAATAACAACCGTCGCAATAATGGACCTCAGTGGGATAGTAGGCCAGTGCCGAACTACAACGGCCGCAATCAAGATAAAGAGTAATGGAAACTCGAAAAGAAGGTACACGGAAGAAGAGCGACACTCTCCGGTGCAACATTATAAATTACAAAGGACTTGGGGCGGTAACCAGCAATCGGGAAGGAACAGGAATAATGGTTACCAAAATAACAACCAGGAAGAGGTCGAAGTCCGCCCTCCGAAGCCTGGTCCATCCCACCTTAACGGGCAGGATTACGAATGACTAGACCAGAGCGCAGACGTAGTAAATATAGGCTTAGAATAAGGATTTTTGCTAAAGTGTCTTGTTTGTTTGTATGTGTACTGATCTTAGTGGTAGAATGTCTCGTTTATATGTGCCTATATTTTGTGTTTTTATTATTAATAATGATATCTCGCCTCTAGGTGTTGAGAAAATGAAGTGCACCAGAGTATTTTGTAAAAACACATGATTAAAGAATGGAAAACAAGTATTTCTGGGCGTATCCCTAGAAAAAGATAGATTAGGAACTCTGTAAATTACAGAAAAGTTCCCGGTAGTTGTATCTCCGTCATTGGAGAACATATTTAAGGTGGCCAGTCCCGTAGGTCGTTACGAGGACGCACCGACGCGTCTCGTATGCCCCTGAATACGTAAGAGGTGGACAGCTATGCGCAGTTGCGTGAATTAGCGCACCCAGTGCATGTTAAAAAGAACCGGATGTAATCATCTAAGGAGTGAACAGCAGCATTGATACGCCAGAAATAGTTGTTGATACAAAGATAGTGTAACAACTGCGAGTGTGAGCAGTGAGCTATTTTTGTGTTGTGCCATTGTGACATTGTTAATCCGAAACATGTTCACAGGCCTTATAAAACCATTCGTGACAAAAGGAGAAAACGGGAAGAAAATAGAGGAGAGAAGAAGAGTCGCAATAGCACACGATAAAGGACGCTATACAAACTTCCAACAAAAATCTTGGTAAGACTGACACATGTCTAAGTTTGTTGTGTTTTATACATGTTCGCAGGCACAATAAGAGGGACGTCTGCCACATAGGGAATTCAGAAGAAAAAACAAGATTAGAGACAAAAAGTAGTAAATAGTAAATATGTAGTCAGGTTGGCCAACACCGTGTAGTCGTAGGAATTGGTAGTTAGAAATGGTGAGTGGATCCTGTCCAGATAATCTTGATTCCCTATCCCTTGATTGTGTGTGTGTGTGAACGACTGTGAAGCAAGTTGTCTTGTACATTTTTATGTTTATGTATAAAAAAAAGTTCTGTTACATTTCTATTTTAATTGATCCTAAAGTTGAGTTACAAATAAGTAAAATTATTCCTTTTGTAATGAAACAAGTTCATTATCGTAAAGCAAATGTAAAAAAAAAGAAAAGTATGGTACTGATTGTTAAACATGAGCACTTTCCATGTACTAAAATCAGTTGTCTTAGTGTGTTAAGGTGGCGTAACTGAGCAGGAGGGAGTTGAAGCTACGACACCTGACGCACCCCACACGAGCTGACAAGGAACGAGGACGACAGCAATGAGGGGAGCACACAGCTGACGATGATGATGGCATGCAGACCACGCCCTAAATCGACGGGGACGGTAGTCAGCTCAGCAGTTTTCGTGTCTGGAGAGCATTATTTAGGAGTAGTTTACAGATCTGTGGGCCATGTGCCCCAACCACAGGCATGTCAGCGTGTGTTTAGTATCAGTGTGATAAATATACTCTATACCTAAATAAAATGTTCGAAAATAGAGTACACTCCTTACTTACTCTCCCCAGCAACCCAGCACAGGCTGAGTCATTTTCGCGCCATTTTCCCCCTACAGATCACCATCTTGGATTACGTCACAGGAGGGATGACAGCAGCCTCTCTTGGCAGTATCGTGTACTAGATCTGTTGGACTCTAGATCTCATAGTGGAGAGACTGCCTACAAAACGATGACTCATGCCCAGCACAGACAGAGTCGTTTTGCCGCCATTTTCCCACACTATCTTGGATTACGTCACAGGATTGATGACTGCACCCTCTGGTGGCAGTATTTTGTGCTAGGTCAGGTGATGTCTAGATCCTGTGTTGGAGACACTGCCTGCAAAATAAAAACTCATGTTCAGTACAGGCAGGATTGTTTTCCCACCATTTACCCCCACCATGTCGGGTTATGTCACAAAACGGACGACAGCGCTCTCTGGTGTTGGTACTGAGTACTAGCTCCAGACATTGTGGTGAAGACACTGTCTGACGTCATCTTGGATAACTGTACTTGCGTTATCATCTGACGTCATGGCCGCCATCTTGGACGACAGCGGCCTCTGGTGGTGGCGCTGTGTACTAGGTCAATTGTAGTGCAGACATGGCGAACACACTGGATGTTGGTGCTGCCTCTGATTGTTTAAATAAAGACTGGTGCATGATTTTGACAGTTGATGAATAGCAAGCATGTTTGCAGAGTCTTTTAGATGGATTATTATTTTGACAATTGACGAGTTGTTTGGCTCTCTGGATGTAAATGTATTGCATGTTTGTAGGCTGTGCAATGCGTTATTTTTTACAGCTTACAATTAGCAAGTGTGTGTATAGAGCATTATACAAGAGTTATGTAGGAGTAGTTTGCAGGTCTGTATGCTGTGGGGCATGTCAGACAATGTGTTCTGTATCACTGTGATAAATATACTCCATCCCTAAATAAATTGCTCCAAAATAAATAAAGTATTCCTCTCTCCATCACCCTAGTGCAGCCTGAGTCCTATTCCCACTGACCTCTAGGACAAGGTGGCAGCAGGGTGACTTAGGTTAGTGGAGGTGAGTTTTGTTTCCCACAATTTTCTTAGGTTGGTAGCGAAACCCCAAGTGACATTTCTTTACTGCCAAAATTTAAGCTTGTCGCCAGTTCCTAGAAGGAAGTGGTAGTCAGGTGGTTGAGGCTAGTCCAAGTGACCTTCCTTTGGCACCATTTTCTTAGGGTAGTAGAGATACACGAATTGACCTTTGTTTACCGCCAAAATTCAAAGTTGGCGCCAGTCCATAGGAAGAAATGGCGGTCGTGTGACTTAGGTTAGTGGAGGTAGGCCAAGTGAGCTATCTTCCTGCGACTTTCTTAGCTTAGTAGAGATAACCACGGTGTGGTGCATTATTATTTGAACTTCCCGCCATTTTTCTGGGGAGGGGGTTAGGTTAGTGGAGGTGACCGTTTTCCCGCTGAAATTCAAACTTTCCACCAAAAGCAGCCATCTTGAATGACATCATGGAGCTATCTTGGATGACATGATGCGCTGTTGCCAAGTCTACATGCCACCATCTTGGATGATGTCATCGCCGCCAATTTGGATACATCTGGTAACAATGGGAAGGGGGTGATACGCCCTTGCCCCAATACTTCTGGTCTTTCATCCCTACTGCTCAGTTATACATCAAAGCAGGAATGACAGAAATAAAAGAAACGTTCAGGAATTGGATTAAACTTGAAAGTGAAAGGATATGAAGTGAACCAGAATTACAGTATATATTGAATGGAAACAGTACAGAATATAGCCGGCCGCTGTGACCGAGCGGTTCTAGGCGCTTCAGTCTGGAACTGTGCAACTGCTATGGTCGTAGGTTCGAATCCTGCCTTGGGCATGGATGTGTGTGATGTCCTTAGGTTAGTTAGGTTTAAGTAGTTATAAGTTCTAGGGGACTGATGACCTCAGATGTTAAGTCCCATAGTGCTCAGAGCCATTTAGTACAGAATATCGATTGAGAGTAAATCAAACAAAGACGAAAGTAACAAGGAGTAGTAGAAATGAGAACAGTAAGAAGCTAAACATCGATATTGGAGATCACCATGTAAACAAAGTTAAGGAATTTTGTTACCGAGGTAGCAAAATAACCGATAACGGACATAGCAAGGAGGACATGAAAAGCAGACTAACACTGGAAAAAAGGGCATTCTTGGCCAAGAGAAGTCTACTATCAACAAATGTAAGCCTTAATTTGAGGAAGAAATTTCTGAGAATGTGTGTTTAGAGCACAGCATTTTATAGTAATGAAATATGGACTGTGGGTAAACCAGGAAAGAAGAGAATCAGTGCATTTGTTACAGAAGACTGTCGAAAATCAGGTGGGCAGGGCAGATAAGGAATGAGGAAGTCTCCACACAGTTGGTGAAAAAAGGAACATATGAAAAACACTGAGAAGAAGAAGGGACAGGATGACTGGACTTCTGTTAAGACATAAGGAAATAAACTGTATGGTACTAGAGGCAGCTACAGAGGGCAAAAACTGTGGAGGAAGACAGATATTGGATTATGTCCCGTAAATAACTGAGAAAATAGATTGCAAGTGCTTCTCTGAGACTACAATGTTGGCACAGAAAACGAATTTGTGGCAGGCCACATCAAACCAGTCAGAAGACCTATTACTGAAATACTGTTATGGGGAAATCCACTGAGTACAAATTTCGTTTTCAGATGACAGAAAAAAAGTTAACCGATGTATTCAATGGTTGGATACTAGAGAATTCTCTAAGAAACACTTCAGCCATCTCATGTAATGACAGTCGCAATTCTTTACATGTATAATTGCTTAATAATGTAAAAGAAAATATTCTGAGAACGAATATACATATGCACAGTAGCATATTGCATGCTCTAGACACACCATATTGAAGGCTGTCACTACACATGAAAGCTACAAATACCTAAGTCTGAATATATGTAATAAACTGCCCCAATCAGTAAAAATCCTCACTCTAAGGATATTTAATACGGTATGAGAGGTATGGGTTAAAAATCTGGCATTTATCCAGTGGAAGAATACCTTCAAAGTGACCCGAAGGACATGTATGATGAAAGAAAAAACTCAAATTGCTAGTAAATAAGATTGTCATAATGTGTACTTATTCAAATCACATGTGTATTAGAATATACTTTTTATCCATGTAGAAATATCGTAAACATAATGTGAAAGTGGAATTAATGATGGAGATATATGATGGAAGAGATGGTGTATTTATTCGTATATGGCTGTGTAGATATGTAATGAGATATGCTAGAATATGAATTATGTAATGAGTATCATTAATTTGTAAATGTGTTAAAGACTATATATATTTAACTATAAAGCCCAAGTGCAATTGACGAAGCCAGTTGCATGGTAAACATGATGAATGGCTATCAATAAACATCAAAACTATATCCATCATTTTAAATTTCAGTAATAATTTTCTAGTTTTTTCAAAAATGTTGTAATATTACCACTTGGAGACCTTTATTCACAGAAAATTTTTAGTTCTTCATTCGTTATGCCAGTTATTCCAAAATCTGTTTCGATGCATGCTGGAAGGTTTAAACATTTACAGTATTCGATATCTTGCAGACTGTCGATTTACTTCTTTTATATAGCAACACCTGCACCTTTGTGTTTTGATCTACAAAAATAATTAATCAAATCATAGTCTCTTATTGGATAGATAAAAAATCTAATGAGAAAGTGGCAGCAGAAGAACACACATATAAAGGTATTTAAATCTGCAATCTTTGAGAGCCACTAACTCCTTCTTCCACCAGAAGGGTTGACGGGGAAGAAATAGAGGTGAAGGGAAAGGACTGGTGGGATTTAGGAAATGAGTTCAGAGAAATGGCCCATAACCCAAGGTCAGGGAAGACTTAATGGCTGGGATGAGAAGGAAGGGTATTCCTAAAGGACAGCTCCAAAGTTTCCTACCGCCGGGAAGCAAGCTCACGGCTTATGTTAAGTGCTTTTAAGTGTCTGCAGCGCTCCTCGCCAAAATTCACGCTCTGGTGCTACAGAGAAGCCATTTAGTGTCTTGCGGTCAGGGCAGTGCCGAGGGCTTGGTGAGGTTGGCACCCACCAAAGGCCCCGGCACAGAGGGAGTGCAAAAACAAACCGTGTAAAAAATAAAAAAGATAGTTTAAGAATTAAGCGGGAGACGTATGTGTGTTCTCCTACCCCTCGTGCCTACGAGCAGAAGCCTTTTCCTTCGCACCGCGACCGTAAACGCATGCTCTGGTCACACTCTCATTTTGTCCAAGTAGCATCACAAAGAAACGACTACCAACGATCAGACGTCAACCACCAACGCGATTTATGTGGCAACAGTCAGCTCGGCTTCCAGCTGCCACCTGCACAGCTCTCTCTTCGTTCAATAGCGGAGCTGTTGCTGCTACTTCGCTATAGCACAAGGTGTTTCAAAAAGGACGACCAGATTTCACGACACCATATTTATTGATAAAGACATACTACAAACATGCCACAGGTCGCAAAATACTAACAAAATCTTAAAGTTTTAGCTGTTGTTGTTGTAGTTTTCAGTCCAGATATTGGTTTGATGTAGCTCTCCATGCTACTTTATCCTGTGCAAGCTTCTTCATCTCCAAGTAATTACGGCAACCTACATCCTTCTGAATCTGCTTAGTGTATTCGTATCTTGGTCTCCCTCTACGATTTTTACCCTCCACGCTGCCTTCAATACTAAATTGGTGATCTCTTGATGCCTCAGAACATGTCCTACCAACCGATTCTTTCTTGTAGTCAAATTGTGCCACAAATTCCTCTTCTCCCCAATTCGATTCAGTACCTCCTCATTAGTTACGTGATCTACGTTTTAGCTACACTCAATGTGTTCAGAGCAGCAGCATAAACATTTAGACGATAGCTAAATTTTTACACAATGTATCTGCTTTTACAGAAGCTGCCTGGTGGCTGTTATTCTGTTCTTCACTTCTTCTATGTTTTGAGCTGAAGGGGAGACGAACGCACTGTCCTTCGCATATCCCCACTAGAAAAAATCGCATGTGTTTATGGCTGGCGACCTTGGAGGACTGGATCCCTCCCACCCTATCCATTGTTTAGACAGAGTGTCATTGGGGAACTGACGAATATTGTTGTATCAGTGTGGTGGAGCTCCATCCTGTTGGAAAATGAAGTCATCAGAATCCTCCTGAAGTAATGGAAAAAGTCAGTTCTGCAGCATGTGAAGAGATCTAAAAAATGGCTCTGAGCACTATAGGATTTAACATCTTAGGTCATCAGTCCCGAACTTAGAACTACTTAAACCTAACTAACCTAAGGACACCACACACATCCATGCCCGAGGCAGGACTCGAACCTGCGACCGTAGCGGTCGCGCTGTTCCAAACTGAAGCGCCTAGAACCGCTCATGGGATTAAAAGACACTGACCTGCATTCTTGGCCTCCAAGATCGTCAGACATGAATCCATGTGATTATTTGTTGCGGAGATACGTGAAGGAAAGTGTGTTCACTTCCCTTTTACCTCGCGACATAGGTGAAGTGAAGAATGACAGCCACCAGGTAACTTCTGTAAAAGCTGGTACATTATGCAAAGTTTAAGATTTTGTATTCTGCAGCCTATGGCATGTTTGTGGCATGTTTTTATCAATAAATATGAAGTCCTGAAATCAGGTAGTTCTTTTTGAAACACCCTGTGTTATAGGATCTCTGAGGTAGACGAGTGCTTGATGGATCAATACTTTGATCGATTTCTGACGACTAAGGTCTGGAGCGAGGTGTGATTGTGGTGTCACCGCCAGACACCACACTTGCTAGGTGGTAGCCTTTAAATCGGCCGCGGTCCGTTAGTATACGTCGGACCCGCGTGTCGCCACTATCAGTGATTGCAGACCGAGCGCCGCCACACGGCAGGTGTAGTCTAGAGAGACTCCCTAGCACTCACCCCAGTTGTACAGCCGACTTTGCTAGCGATGGTTCACTTTCTACATACGCTCTCATTTGCAGAGACGACAGTTTAGCATAGCCTTCAGCTATGTCATTTGCTACGACCTAGCAAGGCACCATATTCAGTTACTATGAATGTATTCTAAACAGATAATATTGTGAATCATGTACCGTCAAGAGCGACGTTCATCATTAATGGATTAAAGTTAAGTATCAAACTAATTCCGTCCGCTTTCTGAATTCTAATTCCTTGTCATGTTCCAGACCTCATGTCAGTATAGTCCTTCCCTTCTCACGCCAGCCTGCGTGAGCTAAAACGCGTGCATTTCGGCCTCCACTAGTAACACGGTGTTGGCTCTTCTGCTGGCACAGCGTGAAGAAAACGAGCATAAAAAGTGGAGGGATGTGCAATCGAAATGTGCCCCAGCCACGTAAGCCAAAATTACTCTGCCGTTGCTGCCTGACTGCATTGCTCAAACAGTTCCTATGTGATAGGTATTTAGCCGTTATTGCAGCGTGAATGAAACTCTTATAGGCGCTAAAGCATCACAAGTCATAAGTTTCTTTCTTAATTACTGTGCTACCCGTTCAGCCCAGGTAGTTCTCACATCACTGGACATCGTGGCCAATTATCCTCTTATGACGTGTCGTTAGGAGGTGTCTATCAGAACAAACCACAGCAATATTGCAGGGTGACTGCACCTTAAATGTGCTGGTAATTAGCGGGTTTGTAATTACCTTTGCATATCGCCGGTGACGTGCCAGTAGAAAGGCAGCTATACAGGGTGGTCCATTGATAGTGACCGGGCCAAATATCTCATGAAATAAGCGTCAAACGAAAAAACTACAAAGAACGAAACTCGAAGAGGGAAACCAGATGGCGCTATGGTTGGCCCGCTAGGTGGCGCTGCCATAGGTCAAACGGATATCAACAGCGTTTTTTAAATAGGAACCCCCATTTTTATTACATATTCGTATAGTACGTAAAGAAATATGAATGTTTTAGTTGGACCACTTTTTTCGCTTTGTGACAGATGACGCTGTAATAGTCACAGACGTACAAGTACGTGGTATCACGTAACATTCCGCCAGTGCGGACGGTATTTGCTTCATGATACATTACCTGTGTTAAAATGGACCGTTTACCAATTGCGGAAAAGGTCGAGATCGTGTTGATGTGTGGCTATTGTGATGGAAATGCCCAACGGCCGTGTGCTATGTATGCTTCTCGGTATCCTGGACGACATCATCCAAGTGTCCGGACCGTTCGCCGGATAGTTACGTTGTTTAAGGAAACAGGAAGTGTTCAGCCACATGTAAAACGTCAACCACGACCTGCAACAAATGATGATGCCCAAGTAGGCGTTTTAGCTGCTGTCGCGGTTAATCCGCACATCGGTAGCAGACAAACTGCGCGAAAATCGGGAATGTCAAAAATGTCGGTGTTGAGAATGCTACATCAACATCGATTGCACCTCGTATTCCTATGCACCAGGAATTGCATGGCGACGACTTTGAACGTCGTGTACAGTTCTGCCACTGGGCACAAGAGAAATTACGGGACAATGACAGATTTTTTGCACGCGCTCCATTTAGCGACGAAGCGTCATTCACCAACAGCGGTAACGTAAACCGGCATAATATGCATTATTGGGCAACGGAAAATCCACGATAGCTGCGACAAGTGGAACATTAGCGACCTTGGCGGGTTTAAGTATGGTGCGGCGTTATGGGAGGAAGGATAACTGGCCCCAATTTTATCGATCGCAATCTAAATGGTGCAATGTATACTGATTTCCTACCTAATGTTCTACCGATGTTACTACAAGATGTTCCACTGCATGACAGAATGGCAATGTACTTCCAACATGATGGATGTCGGGCACATAGCTCGCGTGCGGTTGAAGCGGTATTGAACAGCATATTTCATGACAGGTGGATTGGTCGTCGAAGCACCATACCATGGCCCGCACGTTCATCGTATCTGACGTCCCCTGATTTCTTTCTGTGGCGAAAGTTGAAGGATATTTGCTATTGTGATCCACCGACAAAGCCTGACAACATGCGTCAGCGCATTGTCAATGCATGAGCGAACATTACGGATGGCGAACTATTCGCTGTTGAGAGGAATGTCGTTACACGTATTGTCAAATGCATTGAGGTTGACGGACATCATTTTGAGCATTTATTGCATTAATGTGGTATTTACAGGTAATCACGCTGTAACAGCATGCGTTCTCAGAAATGATAAGTTCAGAAAGGTACAGATATCACATTGGAACAACCGAAATAAAATGTTCAGATGTACCTAGGTTCTGTATTTTTATTTAAAAAACCTACCGTTACCAACTGTTCGTTTAAAATTGTGAGCCATATGTTTGTGACTATTACAGCGCCATCTATCACAAAGCGAAAAAAGTGGTCCAACTAAAACATTCATATTTCTTTACGTACTACACGAATATGCAATAAAAATGGGGGTTCTGTTAAAAAAAAAACGCAGTTGATATGCGCTATTATGTCACTGTATGCGTAAAATATTGATTTTGTTCATAACCTCTTCATACGTAATGGCTGTGCTAGATGTGGCATCTCAACCATTTTGGTGACGGTCGGTGCTGTTTTGTTTTTTTGATATTTGACCATAATTTTAATAGTAGTGGAACCTCACGGTGCAGTGAGTTAAATTGTAATAAAATAATTTTTCACTAACATATACGGCGTAACGTCGACACAAACAACGTCCGCCATCTTGTCAAACTATCTGTCAATCAAAATGTCTCGCAAAGACGTCGAACACGATCTATGCTTGACAAACATGTCAAACTGCACAGTAAATGGTCAAATATTTGGCAACCATAGTTAAGTTTGACAAAAGTTTGATCGTTTAGGGGGTCCTTTAAGGTCTAGTGACATGTCTTGGCCGTAGACCAAACGTGGGATGAATGAAGCCTCTGCTCCGGCCCGTTCGTCTGGGAACCACACGCAACCGAGTCGCGTCCGTGTTGCTGTTTTTCCTTGTAGTGCCTCGGAAGTGGCGGTCTGTGTTTTTATTTGCGAAAGTTGTAAATATGTTCGCTAATTTTCGTAATAGTGAATTGGCACTTGCAGAGTGATCACTCTCCCCGAAATTTTTCGGTCGTGATTGTGAGCGTGAAGGAAGAGACTGCAATGGAAGAGCATCTGGCTGCAGCTAAGGAGCTAAGGGCATTTTTTGTCCTCATTCAGTTTTAAAGCAATTCAGGACAAAGCATGAAAATTCAAGACTGTCCCCAGACAATGACGATGGCTGGTCACTTTAATTTAATCTTTAAAAGTATAATAGGAGATCTGCACTGTTGTAAAGTTGGATGTAGGTGCTGGGGGAGGGGCACGGGGGAATCAGGGAGACCGACAGTAGTATAAAAGAAGGGGCGTCAGTTTTCAATTCTCGCCTAGAGCGGCAAAAATCCTAGCGACAGACCTGCCCTAATCTATCTTCTTTCCATCGCGCTCACGTCGCAGAAGGCCCAGTTGGGCGCCTCGGCGCCTCACTGCTATTACTTGGAAGGGTGGGGGGGGGGGGGGAGGAGAAATCGGAAGATGGTAGCTCCGCACGATAAATTTGTCAGCGAGTCTAATCTATGGGTGCTAACGTTGGTTCTACGGAGCTGTATCGCTACACGGTGGCTAATTAATGTCTTTCGTGGCAAATATATTTCCTAAGATTGTTGTATTAATGAAAAATGGCACTGAATTGAAACTTACATTTCTTTTAATTTTTGTCTGGAACCGCGCGACCGCTACGGTCGCAGGTTCGAATCCTGCCTGGGGCATGGATGTGTCTGATGTCCTTAGATTAGTTAGGTTTAAGTAGTTCTAAGTTCTAGGGGACTGATGACCTGAGATGTTAAGTCCCACAGTGGTCAGAGCCATTTTTTTAATTTTTTGAAGCTGAGTACATGGGGCAGCTAAGAACGGAACATATTTCTTACGACTGAAGCAGCCTTGTGAGGAATGTTGTTTCGGACTTGTATTTAGTTACCATTTTATTCATAAGTTAAACGTAAAGAAACATGTTGTCAATGAAAACTACTCGTTTTGGTTTTCGCTACACCATGAATGTTTCTGAGCACAACTGACTGGAAGACGAACTTTTAAGTTGAAGTCTTTCAGTGAGCCTCTATGGGCAGTTTTCGTCTCGACGTAGGGAAAATGAAGCTGTTCGCACAAGTATGTAAGCCCAGACATCAACGTAATTGTAGCTGGACACTTGTAAAGATGGAAATTTATATCTACGAAAAATATTTTAGTATTAAACTTACCATGCAATTACTTATCAAAGTATGGGTATGTAAGTTCTAACAATAGATAGACTGACATGCTGTACACTGATGTTGGCATGTCTGATCTTCGCTTTTAAGTTCCTAACCCGGCCATCATGCTGCTTTTCATCGGTATAAAATGATCAACTCTTCACTTTAAGCACTACGCCTTAATACAAAATTGTTAAGGCTTTCGTGGCCACTTGTTGACAAACTGCCTACTGGCTTCTGTCTCGGGATCTTCGGCCGACGTTCATCTAATGATTTTACTGACGTTTCGCCAGCACGAGTGGCTGGCATTGTCAGAGTAGAAAAGGACAAGAAGCTGCCATTTCTATATGTGCTTGTCACAAGGGACGGCGAAAACCTGGGACACAGCTTGTATAGAAAACCGACACGCACGGACCGATACCTGCACAAACTATCAAACCACCACCCGAGATAGAAAAGAGGCATGATTAGTACGCTCGTAACGAGAGCAGGACGAATATGTGAACCGCAGCGCCTCAAACGAGAAATGCAGCACCTGGAAAATGTTCTGAAGAGCAATGGGTACTCCACAAATTATATTAGAAGTGTAACAGAGCCAAACACTCGGCGGAGTAACGAATCAGATAAAGAAATGTTGGATACGGCCTTTCTGCCATACATTCCCAGAGTAACGGAGAGAATCGGCCGTATATTGTGCAAACGTGGCGTAAAGACGATTTTCATACCGAGAAGGAAGATCAAAGAGTGTCTTAGATCGACGAAGGAGAAAAGGGACCCACTTGCAATGTCGGGAATATACCATATACCATACACATGCGGAAAAGTTTATGTCGGAATGACTGCATGATCGATTAACACCAGGATCAAAGAGCATAAGCGACATTGCAGGCTGGGGCAGGTGGAGAAATCGGCCGTGGCAGAGGACTCACTGAATGAGACCGACCACGTAATAAAATTCGCCGACACGGAAGTTCTGGCTGTAGAGAAACACTATCACACACGCTTGTTCAGAGAAGCTGCAGAAATACAAAAAACACGCGAACAGTTTCAACAAGAAAGAGGAAAGCCTTAAGGTAAACGGATCCTGGTTTCCCGTACTGCAGCGAACGACAGTTGCAGGTAGCAAGAGGAGAACCGCACCGGAAATGGCCGCGGAGAAGCCTTCGGACTTCGGCGCGCCAGGTGTATATAGTCTGCGGCCGCGAGCTCGGCTCCTGTTCGCCACCGGCATTGGAGGGCGAAGCTTTGACAATTCCAGCCACTCTTGCTGGCGAAACGTCAGAAAAATCATTAGATGAACGTCGGCCGAAGAACCCGAGACAGAAGCCAATAGGCAGTTTGAATACGCCTTAAGTACACTGAGGTGACAAAAGTCATGGAATAGAGATGTGCAACATATGCAGATGGCAGCAGTATCGTGTATGCAAGGCGGACACCTTGGCGTAGCTGTTAACTGTACTCAAGTGATTCACATGAAAAGGTTTCCGACGTGAATTTGGCCGCACGACAGAAATTAATAGACTTTGAGCCGGTCGAAGTGGCCGTGCGGTTAAAGGCGCTGCAGTCTGGAACCGCAAGACCGCTACGGTCACAGGTTCGAATCCTGCCTCGGGCATGGATGTTTGTGATGTCCTTAGGTTAGTTAGGTTTAACTAGTTCTAAGTTCTAGGGGACTAATGACCTCAGCAGTTGAGTCCCATAGTGCTCAGAGCCAATAGACTTTGAACTCGGAATGGTAGTTGGAGCTGGACGCATGAGACACTCCATTTCGAAAACCGTTAGGGAATTCAATATCCCGAGAACCACAGTGTCAAGAGTGTGTCAAGAATACCAAATTTCAGGCGTTACATCTGACCACGGACAGTGCATTGGCCGACGGCCTTCACTTAACGACCTAGAGCGGCACTGATTACATAGAGTTGTCACTGCTAACAGATAAGCAACACTGCGTGAAACAACCGCAGAAATCAGTGTGGAACGTACGACGAATGTATCCGTCATCACAGTACGATGAAATCTGGCGTGAAGGGCTATGATACCTGACGACCAAAGCGAGTGCCTTTGTTTACCGCACAACATCGCCTGCAGTGTCTCTCCCGTGCTCGTGACCATATCGGTTGTATCCTAGACGAGGGAAAACGTGACCTGGTCGGATGGGTCCCGGTTTCAGTTGGTAAGAGCGACTGTGGCGCAGATCCCCGAAGCCATGGATTCAAGTTGTCAACAATGCCTGTGTATGCTGAGGGCGGTTTCATTATCATGTGGACTGTCTTTTCACGGAATGAACTGGATTCTCTGGTCTAACTGAACGATCACTGACTGGAAATGGTTATGTTCGGCTACTTGGAGACCATTACAATTGAATTATTGTGGATGACAATGCGCCATATTAACGGGCTACAATCGTTCACGGTTGGTTCGGAGAACATTCTGGACAATTGGAGCGAATGATTTGACCACCCAGATCGCCCGACATGAATCCCATCGTTTATATGTGGGACATCATCAAGAGTCAGTTCGCGCACAAAATCCTGCACTGGCAAGACTTTTGCAATTGTGGACGACTACAGAGGCAGCACAGCTTAATATTTCTGCATGGGATTTCCAACGAACATGCTGAGCCCACACCACGTCGAGTTGCTGGATACCCAGGGCAAAAGGAGATCCGACACGGTATTACGAGGTATCTCTTGACTTTTGTCACGTCAGTATATGTATGCTTGTAAGGCTACGGCGAACCTAACACATGATCATGCCTCCCAAGGCAGTTCATAGTTTGTCCTTAGCCTTACACTGCGTAATGACGGATGACCGCACCATTTTACCGCGAGCGCCCACTTTTCTGGCGGCCCCTCTTTAATAGCCCTGATGTCGTAATTCCTCCGCTTTGTTTATTAGATGTCAGGTCTGGCTAGTGAACAGAAGTGTTGCTCTCTCTTTGTCGATGAAAAGTTGTCTGCTGATTGTTTTCAGTTTTAATGAGTGTTTTATTTTTGAACTGAACTGAGCTCGTCGTTGTATCTTTCTAATTTTATACTAAGGATCCAGATATAAATACTGAAATAATCGCCTCCGTTTCCGGGCTCTGTAATCGGATCATACCTGAACTACATAATTTGACAGCTAGTTTCGCAGTAAGCGATTTAATAATGATTGACACATTTTGCAAAAGATTTAAATCTCGTTCAGCTCGACCAAGCGAAGTGTGTGCCTGGGGCGTCAATGACGTATTTTCGAATGAGAGCGAGTTGTGTGGACTCACAGTTATATCGTTCTCCGCAACTGAAGGGATCGGCGCAAGAAAGTACTAACCCACAACAACGTGTTTTGAGATGTTCATTATTATATGTTTCATTAAATTCAAAGGCTGCTGTTTCCAGCGACACACTCGAAAAAACTCGTTTCCAGCATGTGGTACATTCGAAAATACAGCATTGTTGGTTAGCATTTTCTTTTGACGACCCCTTCGACTATGAACCCTGTGCATGTGCAGAACTGATACGGAGAATCATCATGATCGTTCTTGGTATGTTCTGTCCTACAAAGTAGAGGGCCTTTCAATAAATAATACCGAGCGAGGTGGCGCAGTGGTTAGCACACTGGACTCGCATTCGGAAGGACGATGGTTCAATCCCGCGTCCGGCCATCCCGATTTGGGTTTTCCGTGATTTCCCTATATCACTTCAGGCAAATGCCGGGATGGTTCCTTTGAAAGGGCACGGCCGATTTCCTTCCCCATCCTTCCCTAACCCGAGCTTGTGCTCCGTCTATAATGGCCTCGTTGTTGATGGGACGTTAAACACTAATCTCCTCCTCCTCCTTCAATAAGTAATGTCCCACAGTTTTTTAAAAAGCCATTATTATATAAAGACAAACGTCCTTGTTGGTGCTTTTGATGTTTGTTCCGTGCGCCGATAGAGTTTCGAACCGTTCTGGCAGATGGCAGAGCCTTAGTACAGCGTCAAAATGGCGTTTACATGCGATTCACGTTACAAACAGTAGTGAACATCCATAAACGTTTGTGTGCAGTGTGTAGCGATGCTGCAGTTGATAGCAGTACAGTTGGGCGATGGGTAAAGAAAGTTACAGCCTCAGGAAATGCCGTAACAGAGCGCCATGATCAGCCACGATCGGGACGTCCTGCCAGAGCCACTGCTCCAGATATGCTGAATCGCGCGGATGTCATTATTCGTGCCGATCTGCACATCACAACTCGACAATTACCTCTACAGTTGTCGGTCAGCATTGGAAGTGCGTCTGCAGTGATCGAGACTCTCGAATATTCAAAGAGGTGCTCGCGATGAGTTCCACGAATGCTCACAGCGGACCACAAGATTCAAAGAAAGGCCATTTCATCTGAACGGTTGGAGCGTAAAGATTCTCTACGGGAAACACACTTTGAATATGACGAGGGTGTCATTCATGCAGTAAAACCATGGCTACGCTTACAGGACAAGAGCTTTTACTAGCAGGGAATACATGCTCTTTCACAACGTTGGCGTATGGCCGTAGAACGTGATAAGACTACGTAGAAAATTAGGACATGGACAAGACATGTTGATGTATATTGTCACCAAATTTTAACTCTTAACAATAAATATGTTCTGAGAAAAATAAATGTGGGGCATTACTTTTTTGAACAACCCTCTTATTTGTCCAGCCATTACTTCTTCGTTAATTCAACTTTGCTTCTTGCATGTTTTGGCATGGCTGTTGAGCAATATCTTCAGTATTCTGACAGTTATTGGCACATGTTCCTTCCATTTCCTTTCGTATTTATTATTTCTTCATCGAGGTTAAATCTCTTCAGGTGTCTTCTAATGTCTTCAGTTTTGTTCCTATCCAGTAACATACAGTCCATTACGCATTTAAGACATCTAATTTCTGTATTGTCTATTCTTTTGGTCTCTCGCAGCTTTTAGTATCTGCCCAGTATCACTTCCACAAAACAATGCTGGGACTACCATTAGTTTGTGAAATTTTAAGTGTCTCCTCTCTGTCATTCCGAAAGGTCCACGTGAATGTTCTACACAAATCTGAAACAAAAGCTTTGAAGTGTTGTCATGATGTGATATACGTATAGTTAACGCTGTAGCTCACTGCCAGATTTAAGAACTTGTTGACCTGCTGTATTGTTTTGTTGTTGTTAGCTGTATTGGCACTGACTGGCTCATATTCTCTGAACGTCATCACTTTAGTCTTTGTTGTAAAGTTGTCAAAATTATTTTCCTGTGCTACTTTGATAAGTGTCTGCAGCCTTCTCTTCTGTGTGCGCTAAACCACGTGACGAATCGCAAGGACTTGACAGCTCAAGACAAAAGTTTTGTCTCAAGTACAGATAATGCTGAGGATCAGTGTACAAAGTTCAAAACCATCGTACAGTATGCATTAGATGAGTATGTGCCAAGCAAGGTCATAAGAGATGGAAAAGAGCCACCGTGGTACAACAACCGAGTTATAAAACTGCTGCGGAAGCAAAGGGAACTTCACAGCAAACATAAACATAGCCAAAGCCTTGCAGACAAACAAAAATTACGCGAAGCTAAATGTAGTGTAGTGTGAGTAGGGCTATGCGAGAGGCGTTCAATGAATTCGAAAGTAAAGTTCTATGTATCGACTTGGCATAAAATCCTAAGAAATTTTGGTCTTATGTCAAAGCGGTAGGTGGATCAAAACAACGAAACAAAATGTCCATACACTCTGTAACCAAAATGGTACTGAAACAGAGGATGACAGATTAAAAGCCGAAATACTAAATGTCATTTTCCAAAGCTGTTTCACAGAGGAAGACTGCACTGGAGTTCCCTCTCTAGATTGTCGCACAGATGACAAAATGGTAGATATCGAAATAGACGACAGAGGGATAGAGAAACAACTAAAATCGCTCAAAAGAGGAAAGGCCGCTGGACCTGATGGGATACCAGTTCGATTTTACACAGAGTACGAGAAGGAACTTGTCCCCTTCTAGCAACGGTGTACCGTAGGTCTCTAGAAGAGCGTAGCGTTCCAAAGGATTGGAAAAAGGCACAGGACATCCCCGTTTTCAAGAAGGGACGTCGAACAGATGTGCAGAACTATAGACCTATATCTGTAACGTCGATCAGTTGTAGAATTTTGGAACACGTATTATGTTCTGTAACACCCCACCCGTCACTTATCTGGTTCTGGCGTGTGTTCGCCCCAGCTAATTGATTAACAGATCAACAGAGAGTGCAAAACTGCTGCAATATCGGATAACGCAAAAAAAAGTAATAAGGCCCTGTGACTCCTGATTGAACTGCGGTGGCAGTGTTGACATTAATTGATTCAGGATTGATCACTTTTAATTAAAAAGGGGCGCACATTGATGTGATATTCAGCTATTGAACACCAGATGCAAATGTTGAACATAAAATTAATTAAGAAAGTGACTTGGGATTTCAACTACTTGATTGAAAACAGATGCAGTCGATTAGCACAAATTTATTTTCACTCCCGACCTTAAGTCATCACATTACAAGACTCTCCTATCAGGCAGTGGTAATAAATTGCGTTTGCGTGGAGTAAAGCGCGATAAATCAAAAGTAATTCCTATCGACTGACCCAGGTGTAATGCGAAGTGCGAGAAGAATTCTATAATACACGGCCCATGAAACGCTTGTGGAAACTTCACCGACGTGATCCAACAAATTAATCAGTGGCCGGAGTGGGCGCAATATCACCGAATACAGCGTGGCGGAGCGTCGTCGTTGTGTGGACGTTGGCCGACCTCGTGGTGCTGCAAGGCTGCGTTCGTCTATTCACTCCTAGCTATCTTGCTCAGTACATAGCTGAACCTAAACTTCCTATCTCCAAGCTCAATCGTTCCATTTGCTAAGTCCTAAACTGCAGAGATGCTCACTCTTTCTCAGGCAATCTGAGTAAATAACGCCACGTCCGCACTCTAGGCAAGCTGGGAACGGAAGACCACAAGGGAGACTTTTCCCAGTCCGCTCTTCACCTCGGTTTCCCCTCCAGCAAAATCACTTACGCCAATTGCAGCGCAAGTCACGTTAATTATGCGTCGCTTCCCAGCCGACCAATGCCTGCTGTGGGAAGTGAACAAATTCCCACAAAATTTCCCTTCCTCTCAACTTCTGCTATTTAGCTCCACCCATCAAGGTTAGCGTCTGCACAAACACCAAGTTTTCCGGAATTCTGACTCGCAGGAGAGTACTTCAAATTCCTTGGTCCTACGTTCCCATCGGAGGCCGGTGTATTTCATTCTGTCGCTCTTCACCTGATTTACTTCAGACTCTGCGGACTGTGAATTCAGCGTGAAGTTACTATAGTCACGAACACGCATATTTTGACCTCTGTTGACCGCTCCACTGTAGCTTTGCACGGCTTTCTCGCATGTTTCACTGAAAACGGGACGATGGACATTTATCAACAGGCATACAAGTTCTCCGTCTGCTTCTCGGTACACCAGCATGGGGTTGGGGTCAACCACCCACTCACTGTCACTCATCTTAAGACGGCTGGAGGCCGCGCCCTGTTACCGCTTTCTCAGAGCTTGAGCCACCCTAAGCTGCCTATTGTCGCTTCCCTTAGCCGCTACCCCGGCGGCCACGGTCAATTCTTCCCCGGGGTAAACTAGCCTCCAGTAAATCGACGCGTTTCCACAAAGTTTTCATGTTGTGTGAATTACTTTAAAACCATCACCCGACATTAATTATTCCAATACGCCCACACTATACCCTCTACAAGATGCATTGTGCCCTGTCAGTCATTTTTGTTCAGCCCTACTGTTCGCTCAACGTGAGTTAGGTGATCTTTAATGACTTCATGTAAGGGGCATAGTTCTTGCCATCTTACAGTTCGAGTATAATGACTTTTCTGGAGACTAGAAATTTACTCTGTAGGAAACAGCATGGGTTTCGAAAAAGACGATCGTGTGAAACCCAGCTCAGGCTATTCGTCCACGAGACTCAGAGGGCCATAGACACGGTTTCCCAGGTAGAAGCCGTGTTTCTTGACTTCCACAAGGCATTCGATACAGCTCCCCACAGTCGTTTAATGAACAAAGTAAGAGCGTATGGACTATCAGACCAATTGTGTGATTGGATTGAAGAGTTCTTAGATAACTGAATGCAGCATGTCTTTCTCAATGGGGAGAAGTCTTCTGAAGTAAGAGTGATTTCAGGTGTGCCGCAGGGGAATGTCGTAGGACCGTTGCTATTCACAATATACATAAGTGACCTTGTGGATAACATCGGAAGTTCACTGAGGCTTTTTGCGGATGATGCTTTACTATATCGAGAGGTTGTAACAATGGAAAATTGTACTGAAATGCAGGAGAATCTGCAACGAATTGACGCATGGCGCAGGGAATGGCAATTGAATCTCAATGTAGACAAGTGTAATGTGCTGCAAATACATGGAAAGAAAGATCCTTTATCATTTAGCTACAATATAGCAGGTCTCCAACTGGAAGCAGTTAATTCCATAAATTATCTGGCAGTAATAGGCATTAGGAATGATTTAAAATGGAATGACCACATAAAATTAATTGTCGGTAAAGCAGATGCCAGACTGAGATTCATTGGAAGAATCCTAAGGAAGTGCAATCCGAAAACAAAGGAAGTAGGTTACAGTACACTTGTTTGCCCACTGCTTGAATATTGCTCAGCGGTATGGGATCTGTAGCAGATAGGGTTGATAGATGAGATAAAGAAGATCCAACGAAGAGCATCATTTAGTAATCGCGAAATCGTTACGTAGATGATAGATAAACTCCAGTGGAAGACTTTGCAGGAGAGACGCTCAGTAGCTCGGTACGGGCTTTTGTTGAAGTTGCGAGAACATACCTTCACCGAGGAGTGAAGCAGTATATTGCTCCCTCCTACGTATATCTCGCGAAGAGACCAGGAAGATAAAGTCAGAGAGATTAGAGCCCACACAGAGGCATACCGACAATCTTTCTTTCCATGAACAATACGAGACTGGAATAGAAGGGAGAACCGATAGAGGTACTTAAAGTACCCTCCGCCACACACCATCAGGTGGCGTGCAGAGTATGGATGTAGATGTAGATGTAGAAGGAGCGTTTTATTTAGAGTGGTGTCTTTAATTTTGAAATACGTTTTTTTTCTGCCAGCCAGTAATGACATCAATATAAAAATGAAATGGCACGGATGACAAAGGCCTCTCTAAGGCCATGGGTTGTCTCAGTTCGTGTGGTGTCATCCAGAATTCTGATGATCGTTTTCTTGTACATACTGTCTATAGGTCTTACCAGATGTTATGAGATACGTGTTCACAAACACTTAAAATAGCTTTACTCTGTTTACCCTCTCGAATACTTTTCTGTGATCAATAAACGTGGTGTACATTGGTAAATTGTATTCTTTTTTTTCTGTTAGCTGCGCCACGGGACTCAGTTTGTGCACGATCTCCCTTTGGAGAAGCCGTTTTGAGCATCTGCGAGTGCTTTGAATTACCTCAGCGTGAAGCAACAGGAATTAAACACTTTGCTTTAGTATCACTACACATGTATAACATTTTCTCATCCATAAATCGTTTTCAGTTACACTAAGACGCCTTTCTCGCGCATTTGTTTTCCTTCCCCACGACGGAAGTAATACTGACTCATATTCTTCGTTTTCACCGAGTCGTCGGCTAGTTCTTTCGCTCACGCCGCCACACAACACGGCACAGTGCTGCCTCTAGGCTTCATTGGGGCAAGTCATAATCCCATTTCCACTTATATTGTATATCTCTTCCAGCATGGCCTGTGAGTACTGTATCTTCCCAAGAAGATGCAAAGAGAGAGGGATACCTTTTTTAAGATGGGGAAGAGGGAAAGCAAATGAGTTTTAAGAGAGATTGGCAGACACGCTCAGTTTGAGAAAACAGATGAACAGGAGTCAGATTTTAGCATACAGCCTCCATTTAAACAATGTTTAACAGAAAGTAATCAGAAACTGCCAGTTCATCTTCGCCAAAGCAGTTATAATCACATTAGTATGCAGTATCAGTTATCTTTAGAACATTCCGGGACTCAGAAATAAAGTTGATGAACTACTCATTTGTATTGATGAAATGAATTCATCTAACCAAATTGACATAACCTGCCTCTCTGAACATCAAGTGGCCACTGGTATAGATATGTTAGACATTTCAGGATTTAAGCTAACTTCCTACTTCTGCAGAGTAGATATGGATGGAGGAGGAGTTACCACATTTATTAAAAACTGCCATAAATTCAAGAACATTGACATTAATAAATTCTGCTTAGAGCAGCACCTAGAAGCATGTGCAACAGAGGTAGAGTTCAATATCTGATCCTATACAATAGTAAATATTTACCGAGCACCTGCAGGTAATTATAATCTATTCTTAATCATCTAGAAGTTCTTTTGGGTTATTTAACAGGAAGAAACAAAGAAATTATGATTGCTGGTGACTTTAATAAAAATTTTCTAATGCAATCTTCCAGTAAACATTTACTGCAGTTAGTAATGTTGTCTTTCAATCTAACTCATACTGTAAACTTTCCAACTAAATCCTCAAGGACAGCCATTGATAACATTTTTATAGACAAATCAAAGGAACAAAATCATATCATAAAACCTGTAATTAATGGACTATCAGATCATGACATGCAGCTCCTTGTTTTAGATGTAAATTCTAAGCAGATTATCAAGACTGCTAAATCTGAGTACAGGAGAGTAGTCGATCAACCAGAAATAGAGTGTTAGAAAACTGCTCAAAGATATGAACTGGAAAGATGTTTATAGTGCTCATGACACGAATGAAAAATATAACACATTCATGAACTGTTTTCCTCTAAAAGTTACTCAAATTAAACAGAAGTCTATAATAAAACCATTGATTACACAAGGAATAAAGATTTTCTGTAAGACAAAAAGGAAAATGTATCTGTCGACCAAGAATAGCTCCAGTGTTGATGATTTAGCTAAATACAAGGAATACTGTAAAATATTAAAAAAAGTAATTCAGACACCTAAACAAATGCACTAAGAGAAGAAGATAGCAATGTCAGGGAACAAAATAAAAACAATATGGGATATAGTGAAAGAGGAGACTGGTAGAACCACAAAGTAACAGGAGCAAATAGCATTAAGGGTAGATGACACATTAGTAACCGATGGGCATAGTGTGGCAAATCTATTTAACAAGTACTTTATATCCGTTACTGACAGAATGGGATTGTCAGGATCAGTAAATAATGACCTTGAATATCTGAAACTAGCCTTTAAAAATAGCTTCAGGTACATGAATATGTCACTCACATCACTGAAAGGAATAACTTCCTCAATAAAATCTTTAAAAACAAAGCATTCTAGTGGTTACGATGAAATATCAACAAAGTTAATTAAGGCATGTTCTTGTGAGTTTAGTACAATTCTAAGTTACTTGTGTAACAAGTCAATTATAACTGGGACATTTCGAGACTGGCTAAAATATGCAGATGTTAAGCCTCTATTCGAGAAAGGGGATAAAGAGATACCATCAAACTACACACCGATTTCACTTTTGCCAGCATTCTCAAAAATTTTAGAAAAAGTAATGTACAGGCAGCTTCTCAACCATCTGCCCACAAATAACATATTATCAAGAACACAGTTTGGATTTATGAAGGCTTCTGATATCGAGAAGGCTAAAAAAAATACACCTACAGTGAAAATGTACTTAATTCATTAAATAATAAATTACAAGCAGCAGGTATTTTCTGTGATTTGTCAAAGGCATTTGATTGTGTGAACCACAACATCCTTTTAAATAAATTTGAATTCTATGGTGTCACGGGCAGTGCTGCAAAATGGTTCAATTCCCACCTCGCTAACAGGAAACAAAGGGTGTCAGTGCAAGGGACTAGTGAATTAAGTCATCAGTCATCATCAGAATGGGAAGAAATTACATGTGGTGTCCCACAAGGATCTACTTAGGGCCATTGATTTTTCTTGTGTACATTAATCATCTCTCATCAGTTACACTGCCATAAGCGGAGTTCGTTTTGTTTGCAGATGACACAAGTATTGCAATAAATAGCATGTCGAGTGTAGTTCTAGAAAGATCTGCTAATGATATTTTCATGAATATTAATAAATCGTTTAAAGCCAACTCACTGACATTAAACTTCGAAAAGACTCACTATATGCAATTCAGAACCTGTAAGAGGTTTCCACCCAGAATATGCATAAAGTATGATGAAGAGCAGACAGGAGACGTTGACAGTCTTAAATTCCTGGGATTACAACTTGATAATAAATTCAGTTGGTAGATGCACACCACAGAACTGCAGAAACGCCTTAACAAATCTGTATTTGCAATTCGTGTGTTAGCAGACACAGGTGACATAAAAATGAAAAAGTTTGCATACTTTGCCTACTTTCATTCGATAATGTCATATGGTATAATATTTTGGGGTAACTCTTTAAGTCAAACAAAAGTTTTCAGAGTCCAAAAGAGTATAATACGTATTATTTGTGGAGTAAATTTACGGACGTCCTGTAGAAACTTCTTCAAAGAACTGGGTATACTAACTATAGCCTCTCAGTATATTTACTCCTTAATGAAATTTGTCCTAAATAATATATCTCTTTTTCCAACAAACAGTTCAGTTCATACATACAATACCAGGAACAAAAATGATCTGCACAATGACTTAAAAGCAGTTATTTTAGTTCAAAAAGGGGTCCACTACTCAGAAACACTCATCTTCAATAATTTGCCAGCAAACATAAAATAAAGATCAGTTTTAAAGGAGCCTGAAAGGCTTACTAGTGGCCAACTCCTTCTACTCCATTGACGAATTTTTCAATAGAAACAAATGATGTATTGTATATATTCATACCATTAGTATTGTTATTTCAGCTTAAAAAAAATTGACGTGTTCCACATCCACGAGAATCTCCTCAGCACGGATCTATGGAACGAAAAACTAATCTAATCTAAATCTAATCTACCTTTTTCGGAACGCTCACACTGCGACAAGAAACCTGTGAAGTCTTTGGTAAGGTTAATACTGCTCAACCGTGGATGCAGCTATGGTGGGAACTGACCTGATTGTTCTACCAGTTGCTGCTGGAAGCATTGCGCTTTGTCATCTCACTGTGCAAACAGGAAAATTTTGATAGACAGGTGCGACAATTTTCTGCTAACGCTGTTACATTTATAGAAAGAAAGGACGTTTAGGGTTTAATGTCCCGTCGACGACAGGGTCATTAGAGACGGAGCACAAACTCGAATGAAGGAAGGATGGGGATGAAAATCGACCATTCCCTTTGAAAGGGACCATCTCACAATTTTCCTTAAGTGATTCAAGAAATCGCGAGAAACCTAAATCTGGATAGCCATAAAGGGATCTGAACTTCAGTCTCTCCAAATGCGAGTCCATTGTCCTAATCACTGCAGGATATTTCTTGGTTTTACATTTAAAGATTATGAGGAGAAGACGGAAGTGTGGTGTCACATATCGATATCACCCCTTGGGCGTTTTTAGGTTGGTAATGGACTGCAAAGTTTCCATTAGATGCCGATAGCGAGTGTGCAGAATCTGTAGGACCCAATGTTACGTACACACTGAGCCACTCCTCCAGCTGTTCTGTGCCACGAGCGCCCTCTGCCGCCGTGATATACGAGGTGGGACGATAAAGTAATGAGACTGTTGTGAAAAAAAAAAAAAATGTTGCATACCGTTTTAGTCAAGTTTAGTGTTGTCTCCTTCAAAGTAGTTCACTTCTGATTGCACACACTTTTATCGGTGCTTCTGCCATTTATGGTAACATTTCTGGAACTCACCTTCTGTAATATCCTCCAAGACCCTCATGACAGCTTTTTGTACATCTTGTGTTGTTGACCGCCGTTTTGACTCTTGGAAATAGAAAAAAGTCGCACAGAGCGATGTCTGGTGAATAAGGTGGCTGTGGTAGTACTGAAATTTGTTTTGAGGCTAAAAATTGCTGTACTGACAAAGCAGTAAGGGATGACCCATTATCGTGATGCAGAATCCAATCTTTATCATATCAAGATCTTCAGTTATTATTAGACAAACCGTTTCTCGATTGATATTCAGTTCTTATGGATCATTTTCATGGATAATCTTCGATCAGATCGTATGAGTTCATGCACCCTGGCCAAGGTGACATCCGTCCGCGAGGTTGATGGTCGTCCACTGCGGTCTTCATTTTCAACAGTCGTTCTGCCTTCACTAAACATTTTACGCCAATGAAAAGCTTGAGCTCTTGACATAACCTCCTCTCCAAAAGCCTTCAGAAGCTTGCCGTAAGTTGTCGTCGCTTTTTCACCCAATTTAAAGCGAAAAGAAATGGCATACCATTGCCCAACAATATGCGGTTCCATTTCCGTGATGAGAGACACAAACACGTGTTAAGTTATTACAGCATAACTCAGGACTGAGCAGTTGCATCGATGTGCCGCTTGGACTAGAAGCAGCTTATAGACCAAGGTCAAATATATTATGCCTAAGCAAGCCTGCAGGGTTGCAACATCTTGCAAAGAAAATCAGTCTCATTACTTTATTGTTGCACCTTTTATGCTTCTATCATTGAGGATCATATCTACTCCCACACGCAGTTTGTTTCTCCTCGGCACGATGGAATCTATCATCAGGACAATGCAATGTGTCACACCGCTTGCAGTGCACATGTATAGTTCGAAGAACACCATTGCATTTTCTGTCCCCAGGACAAACTCGATTCAGCTGTTTGTGCCATGGATGCTCAAACGAAAAACACAGCACAGCTGGCCACGGCACTTGAGTCGGCATGGCTCCACATACCTGTCGGTACCTTTGAGAACCTCACTATCTTCCTGCACGTCTCGCACTGCAAAAGGTGATTATTCGGGCTTCTGACAGGTGGTCACTTGCGGTTTGCCTCACGTGCAAATTAGCTCAAGAGGTTGTACATAAAATAGACACACTTCTACATGGTCTCCTTTCATTTAACATAAAACATCTAGATGATCATCTCAATCGCCGTGCGCATAAGCACATCTGGGACGTTGGAAACAATTGCTTCGCCGGCCGGGGTGGCCGAGCGGTTCTAGGCGCTACAGTTTGGAACTGCGCGACCGATACGGTCGTAGGTTCGAATCCTGCCTCGGACATGGATGTGTGTGATGTCCTTAGGTTAGTTAGGTTTAAGTGGTTCTAAGTTCTAGGGGACTGATGACCTCAGAAGTTAAGTCCCATAGTGCTCAGAGCCATTTGAACCATTTGCTTCCACTACTGTGGAGATAGCCAAGGCCAAGTACAGGCGAGGCAGACACAATGTCTTTAACATGACCTCACAGGAAGAGGTATTGTGTCCGAACATCACGGTGGCCAATTTTTTGGTCCACAACGTCCTATACATCGCTGCGGAAATGTTCGAACCAGGAAGTCACAAATAGGTAAATACCAGCGCGGTGGTACACCGTTCTTCTGGAAGATGACTTTTGGCTGATGGGAAGAAGCTGAGGGACAGCAAATTGCCCTTGTTACTGTTTGAATGCTGAAGAAAAATGCTTCAACTATGCTGCCGTTCATCAGTGCACATTACACATTCACCTCTTCGCTGCCTCTGACATGTTCCCGAGAAATGTGTGGGTTTTACGAACCCCAATGTGACTGATATGCCTATTAACCTTTTCACAAGTATAGAAGGCCACTTTGTCAAGGAAAACGACATTCCTTAGACATCTGGGGTCTAACATCTTAATACCAAATTCGTGGCGAAGTTGCAAACCGTTTCACTTCAATATTTGCACAGTTTGATCTTTGCAAGTATGCAAGCTAAGTCTTATATGAAGCATCTTGTGAACTGTTGAACGAGGGATGTATACTCTCGTAGTGCTCAGCAAACTGACTTTGATGGGCTCCTTTGGAAGATCTCTTGGATCTCCTGTGCCATTTCATCAGATGAACCAGAACCTGCCTGTTTAGACTCCCAGTGCCCTGGGACTTGTCATACCAAGACTTAATCGACTTCACATCTAGTGGCTGGCTTTGCAACTCAAGTCAGAAATTTCTTTGGACAGCAATGGGTGGTTTTGTTTCCGTATACACAATTAAATTCCTGGGTTAGTATTCATCGAACCGCCTTCAAGTTGTTTCTCTACCATTGCACTCTCGAACAATAGGTGGGAAAAATGAAACTTAAATATGTTAGTGCGAGCTCTGATTTCTCTTATTTTATTAATAAGATCATTTCTCTATGAGTATGCGGAAGGAAGCGGTGACCGAAATTTCGTGAGAAGATCCTGTCGCAACGAAAAATGCCTTTGTTTTAATGATTGCCACCCCAATCCACATATCACATCCATGGCACTCTCTCCCTTGTTTCAGGATAATACAGAACGAGCTGCCCTTCTTTGAACTTTTTCGATGTCCTCAGTCAATCGTAACTGATGCGGATCCCACGCCGTGTAGCAATACTCCAGAAGAGACGAACAAGTGCAGTGTAAGGAGTATCTTTAGTAGACATGTTGCATTCTCTTAAGTGTTGTGCCAATAAATCACTGTCTTTGGTTCGCTTTTCCCACATTATACACGTGATCGTTCAAATTTGAGTTATTCACAACTGTAACCCCTAAGTATTGAGTTGAATTCATATTAGCCTTTACATTTCTATGATTTATCGTGTAATCGAAATTTAAAGGATTCCTTTTAGTGCTCATGTGGATGTCTTCACACTCTTCATTATTTAAAGTCGACTTTTCGCACCATGCAGACATCTTGTACAAATCATTTTGTGCCGGCCGAAGTGGCCGTGCGGTTAAAGGCGCTGCAGTCTGGAACCGCAAGACCTCTACGGTCGCAGGTTCGAATCCTGCCTCGGGCATGGATGTTTGTGATGTCCTTAGGATAGTTAGGTTTAACTAGTTCTAAGTTCTAGGGGACTAATGACCTCAGCAGTTGAGTCCCATAGTGCTCAGAGCCATTTGAACCAAATCATTTTGTAAAACTCGTTTTGATCATCTTGTGGCTTTACAGAACGGTAAGTGAGAGGATCTTCTGCAAAAAATCTCAGTTCATGTTGCCTTATAAATCGTTTATATAGATCAGGAACAGTAGAGGGCCTATAGCACTTCCTTTGGAAACGCCGTATATTATATCTGTTTTATTCGATGATTTTCCGTCAGCTGCTGTGAACTGTGACCTTTGTGACAGGAAATCACGAATCCAGTCCCACAACCGACACGATACTCCGAAGGCACGCAATTTGATTAAAAGTCGCTTGTGAGGAGCGGTTTCCTGGTGGAAATCTGAAAATGCTGAAATTTGACATCCCCTGACGATAGCATGTCTGAATTACTCATATTGGCAGTAGTTCTTGATTCGAATTCTAAAATATTTACATCGTCTTCTTTGGTGAAGGAATTTCGGAGAACCACATTTAGCAACTGTGTTTTACTATGGTTTGTTCGGATTTTTCGGATCTTAGACAAGGAATTAATTAAGCTCAAAGTACAGACAAATTCTTGGGAAAGATGAAGTTGCGTTTTGAGACTTACTGAAGCCGTGCAGAGTGAGGTTCAACAGTGGCTAAGACTCTGGACATGTACATAGAAAGATGGGGGCTCAAATTACAATCCGGATACCAAAAATTAGGCTTCCCATTTTTTCCTTAAAGTTGTGATGAGTGTTTTAACATCACCATGGTCAGTTCCCTCTACACCTTCTTCCAATCGAGTAAAAAATATTCCATTTATAGTAATATCGACGAGACATTAAACGCAATAGAAGAGACTTCATCGACATTCAGTTGCACTGCTTATGGTGGAACATCTGAACTAGAAGGAGTAAAGTGGAAATGGACATTGTATCCCACTATTCTCGACAATCAAATTAGCCTCATAGCGCTAAGACACTCGGGTTCTTCGAAGCTGAACGTCAAAAAACTGGCTACTGGTAATCTGGATAATTTTGATTAACTAAATTTGGTTCTAGAGCGTAGCAAGGAACGCAGTTTATGTGGTGGGGTTTAAACAGGAATAATGGAAAAAGACCTGGCGTTGAGACCTCTTTGCCCTATCTGGTTATTATATAGCCCCGTAAGAAAAGCGGTAGTTGCTGAGGACTGTATAGCGTGAGGTTGTTGATTTGTACGTTACCAAAAATCATTCGCAGAAACAGTTATTTTCTCTGTTTCCTTTCACGTCCTGGATCACTATAATTAACTACCGCTTTCAGCCCAACCCGGAAGGACCCCGTGAAACACAAAATGTTACTAGCCTAAAATACAAAGAAATGCTGGTCGTTTAGTGTGCGATTGAAATGTCATAAATGATAAGAGTTCCGGTGATAAGCAGGCTGGGTTAGTGCACAGCCAGGACACTCGTGTTTCGTTGTAAACAGTGGGTCCCGCGGCGGCGGCGCGATACCTCCTCTGACTTATGACAGGGCTGCTTCCGAGTAGTGATTGATTATCGCCAGGGCGCGCCGTAGGTTTGGGAAGCTAGGCAAGTGGCTTGTTCTGGCACCTCATTGTCTCCACTTACCATTTCCAGGAGTAATACTTAAATACTTATCGCGGTTGACCTCTTTTAGCGGCAGCAGAACATTGCAAGCTGCCCACCGGGTGGACGCCAGAGTATATATACCTCGAGCGTTGATATTCGAGCGCTTAGTTCTAGCAACGACTTCCAGCTGAACAACGTGGAGGTACGGACTAAATTTCTCATTTACCTGTGTTCTTCTGTAAAGCTGCATATGAATACTTTTTACGCAGAGGGCCTGGAGTTACTGATTTAGACACTTCTTTCTCCATCACACTGAATTTTCTCAAATACTCATTTATTTTTTAGGATTCCTTATCTAAATCGACGTAAGCGGAACCGTCTGTCTGTCCGTCAGTTAAGAACCCTTTTTCTCAGGAACGGGCAGAGGTATCATGTTGAAATTTATGTCAAATACTGAGTTCCTTGGCGGTGTAAAAAGCTTCTAAGTGGATGCAATCAAAGGAAAAAGATAACGCTGTTTATGTAACATGTTTTGATATTAGCAAATTCACTCATGAAAACCCATAGCTGATCTGTCTATATATATAATTATGTTTTGTACTGGGTCCTCTGAAGTCGAGTCCTACTGGCGCTTTTCCGGTTTTTTCCTCTTGTGCTAGTATATTACACTGACTTCTTCGCCAAACTTGTATCACTGTTAATTAACGCAAATATTCATGTTTGAAAATCATCTATAAATGCTTGATCTCTCTTCCGTCTTGTAGGAGGCTTTATTTATACATCAAATACTTCTGTCAGATTGTAGGTCCATTTCCGCCTTGATATCACGTGGCCTTTGACAAGCATCTGCACAGTTGCTTGAGAAATACAAAGTCCCACACCGTTTCGTCTTCATCCCAGCCCCCTTCCGCATCCCCGTCCCCCCTAGTAAACCACAGCTCCTTACACCCCCCCCCCCCCCCCCACACACACACACATACAAACAAAGAATGACGCCTTCCATGTCAACCAGCAAGGATTCCGAAAACATCGCTCATGTGGAACCTACCTCACACTTTTCTCAGGTGATATACTGAGAGTTACGGATAGAAATTGTCAGGGAGATACAGTATTTCACGGTGTCTGAAAGGAATTTGACTCAGTACCACATCTATATTTATTATCAAAAGTACGATCATATGGGATCATATGGGCTATCAAGCAGAATTTATGACTGCAGTGAGATTTCTTTTTCTGGGGAGGACACAGTAAGCTATCTTGGATGGAGAGTCATCGTCAGATATGGAAGTAACTTCAAGAGTGCCCCAGGAAAGTGTGTTCTGACCCTTGCAGTTCATGTTGAATGTTAATGACCTTGCAGTCAACAGTAAACTCAGACTTTTCGCAGATGATCCAGTTACCTGTAACGAATTACGGTCTAAAAGGATCTCGACAAGAGTTCAAATTGATACAAAAATTGGCAACTTGCTTTAAACGCCCAAAAATGCAAAATTGTGCACTTCACAAAGTTTGCAGTAAGAATCGGTCAACTCATACAAATACCTGTGTGTAACAATTTGTAAGGACGTAAAATGGAACGATCATATATGCTCAGTAGTATTTAAATCAGATGGTGAGCTGCAGTTCACTGGTAGAATAAGGAAACTGAATCAGTTTACGATGGGGACTGCACGCAAAATACTCGTACACCCATCCCATAGTATTGCTCAAGTGTGTGGAATCCGTACCAGACAGGACAGGGGATGTTTCCAGAATGAGATTTTCACTCTGCAGCGGAGTGTGCGCTGATATGAAACTTCGTGGCAGATTAAAACCGTGTGCCGGACCGAGACTCGAACTCGGGACCTTTGCCTTTCGCGGGCAAGAGCTCTACCAACATAACTACCCAAGCACGACTCACGCCCCATCCTCGTAGCTTTACTTCTGCCAGTACCTCGTCTCCTACCTTCCAAACTTAACAGAAGCTCTCCTGCGAACCTTGCAGAACTAGCACTCCTGAAAGAAAGGATATAGCGGAGACATGGCTTAGCCACAGCCTGGGGGATGTTTCTAGAATGATATTTTCACTCTGCAGCGGAGCGTGCGCTGATATGAAACTTCCTGGCAGATTAAAACCGTGTGCCGGACCGAGACTCGAACTCGGGACCTTTGCCTTTCGCGGGTGGAGCAAACCGTCTTTTGCCCGCCCAGTAAAACACGGGCATTAGTGGGAAGTGTGAAAGATGACCTCGGTTTGAGGAAGGCCGGCGTATACCAAATTCCCTGTGAGTGTGGGAAGACTTATGTCGGACAACAGTACGCACCATCGAAGATCGTTGCCGAGAACATGAAAGGCACACTCGACTGAAATATCCAAATAAGTCGGCGGTAGCAGAGCACTGTCTGTCCGAGAAACGAGATGGATTATGAGCGTACCGAGATCCTGGCTCAGACCTCTAAATATTGGGACAGCGTTATAAGGGAGGCTATCGAAATTCGCACCAGGGAAGATCTTATCAACCGAGATTGCGGCTATAATCTCAGCAAGGCTTGGGACCCGGCATTGAATGTTATTAAGAAGACTCTCAGCAAGAAGTACGAACTGGCGAACAGGGCGGACGTAGCAAGCACATCGACGCTACGACGGATTCCCACGCCCACGTCTTCGCGACCGCCGGCGCGCGGGCGCGGACGGAGAAGAGAGCGCCCCGCGGGGGGAGGCGATCTAAATCGGCCGCCCGCCCTCAGGAGCTCAGTTCGTCAGCGCACCTGACGATGGCGACATGTCTGATCGCCGAAATATTGTGCCCGTTGGACACTATGAACCGGCAGTATACCTGTGAACTGTTCGAGCAACAAATACGCCGGGAGAAACTGAAGAACCATAAATAAAAGTAATTTGCTCGTTTGATCCGACAGTGGTACGTAAAAGGTTTTTACAATAATAGCTGTGTATACAGTTGCTGAACTAGCAAATTACTTTTGTTTAAATTAAATTATGGCATTTTCTGATTTCCACCAGGAAACCGCTCCTCACAAGCGACTTTTAATCAAATTGCGTGGCTTCGGAGTATCGTGTCGGTTGTGTGACTGCATTCGTGATTTCCTGTCATAAAGGTCACAGTTCACAGCAACTGACGGAAAATCATTGAATAAAACAGATATAATGTACGGCGTTTCCAAAGGAAGTGCTATAGGCCCTCTGCTGTTCCTGATCTATATAAACGATTTATAAGGCAACATGAACTGAGATTTTTTGCAGAATATCCTCTCACTTACAGTTCTGTAAAGCCACAAGATGATCAAAACGAGTTTTACAAAATGATTTGTACAAGATGTCTGCATGGAGCGAAAAGTCGAAGTTGACTTTACATAATGAAGAGTGTGAAGACATCCACATGAGCACTAAAAGGAATCCTTTAAATTTCGATTACACGATAAATCATAGAAATGTAAAGGCTAATATGAATTCAACTCAATACTTAGGGATTACAGTTGTGAATAACTCAAATTTGAACGATCACGTGTATAATGTGGGAAAAGCGAACCAAAGACTGTGATTTATTGGCACAACACTTAAGAGAATGCAACATGTCTACTAAAGATACTCCTTACACTGCACTTGTTCGTCTCTTCTGGAGTATTACTACACGGCGTGGGATCCGCATCAGTTACGATTGACTGAGGACATCGAAAAAGTTCAAAGAAGGGCAGCTCGTTTTGTATTATCCTGAACATCTGTGACGTAGTATGTGAAAGTTGCTGGATTTGGACGGGTTACACCTGTAACTGAAATATCAGATCTGAAGATGGTTCTGAATGAACCGAAACCGGTCATATGAATAAAAGATTTGCAATCAAGACGGATTTTAAGTAACATTATAAAATCACTGATTGCTGTTATCCCATAAGACAATATGTCTGTTTTTGCAAACGATGCTGCTTCATTCGGTGTGCGAGTTTTCTAAGCTTGCACTCTGCAACAGAATGGACATTGTATTGCGACTGCTAGACAGATAATACGATCAACTGCTCTACTCTTTGAGGGGTGTACAATTTTTTGATAATAAGCTACTAGCTAAAACTATGTAATCTTACTGGCCTTTCGTCCGTCCCGGTCGTGTCTGGTACGGATCCCACACACTTGAGCAATACTATGGGATGGGTGCACGAGTATTTTGCATGCAGTCCCCATCGTAAACTAATTCAGTTTCCTTATTCTACCAGTGAACCGCAGCTCACCATCTGATTTACATACTACTGAGCATATATGATCGTTCCATTCTACGTCCTTACAAATTGTTACAGCGCAGCAGAACGTCGATCCTAAGGGCCCGGATTCGATTCCCGATCTTCTCTGTTCAGGGACTGGGTGTTGTGTTGTCCTAATCATCATCATTTCGTCCCCATCAACCCGCAAGTTGCCGAAGTGGCGTCAAATCGAAAGACATGCACCCGGCGAACGGTCTACCCAACGGGAGGCCCTAGTCACAGGACATTTACATTTATTTACTGGCCTTCTGCGTGGAGGTCGAGTGCAAAAATTTTCCTATGGGACCAAACTGCTGAGGTCATCGGTGCCTAGGCTTACACTCTACTTAATCTAACTTACTCTAAGGACAACACACACACACATACCCATGCCCGAGGGAGTACTCGAACCTCCGACGGCGTGAGCCGTGTGGGCCGTGACTCGGCGACTCCGCGCGGCTCTCAAGTTTCACTATGACTAGTGTACGTACAAGTACGCCGACTTTGGGAAGCCACAGAACAACAAACTGCTCGCCAATTCAGTATTGGGCAACAGCGGCGAGTGAGCAGCCGTACAATCCAGAAACATCTTCCTACTACAGTAAGCGGAGGCCACAGCCCATTTGATACATGGTACCTCCGTACCCATGAAAATTTTGTTCATCGATTTAGACAAGATAGGAGGAATAGTCCCAAAAGTCTGCTAAGTATGTTAGCACGAGCGGTCTTCAGCCATAAGCGGAGTAATAACAGAGACCTATCTCCTTGTCTGTGTGCTCGTGCTCTGTCAGCGCGTCCTTTACCGATTAAAACGGGTCTGCCCTCACCTGGTCTGCAGTCCTTCTTACATTGCACCCAACTGGTTAGGCCCAGCTACTGTTTGCATTGACCAAACACAATTCAGGAAGAGGGTCGTACATCATCAAATAAATGGCAGGAAACGTGGTAAAAACACACCTACGTCCTCCGATTAGTTTGGTGTGCAGCAATCACAAGTCAAATGCAAAGATACGGTTGCCCTGCAACAGAGCTCTCGAAGTGTCTATGGTAGCCGCTAATTCTGATTAACAACAAACATTTATAAATATAAGTGGTTCAAATGGCTCTGAGCACTATGGGACTTAACGTTTGAGGTCATCAGTCCCATAGAACTTAGAACTACGTAAACCTAACTAACCTAAGGACATCACACACTTCCGTGTCCCAGGCAGGATTCGAACCTGCGACCATAGCGGTCGCGCAGTTCCAGACAAGCGTCTAGAACTGCTCGGCCACATCGGCCGGCGATTTTATTTCCCTCATGTTATACACTACGGTTACAGAAGTCACGTGATAGCGATAACACATACTCAGATGATGGTAGTACCACTTACACGAGATATAAAAGGGCAGTGTATTGGCGGAGTTGTCGTTTGTATTCTGGTGATTCATGTGAAAAGGTTTCGGGCGCGATTATGGCTGCAAGACGGGAATCAACATACTTTGAACGAGAAATGGTAGTTGGAGCTAGACGCATGGGACATTCCATTTCTGAAATCGTTAGGGAATTCAGTATTCCGAGATCCATAGTGTCAAGAGTGTGCCGAGACTATCAAATTTCAGGCATTATCTCTCACCACGGACAACACAGTGGTCGACCGCCTCCATTTATAGAAAGGAGAGCAGCGGCATGTGCTTGGAGTTGTCATTCGTGACAGACCAAAAACACTGCTTGAAATAACGGCAGGAATCAACGTGGGACGTACGACGAATAAATCCGTTTGGGCAGTGCTGCGAAATTTGGTATTAATGGGCTATGGCAGCAGACCACAGACACGAGTGCCTTTACTAACATCGCCTGCAGCGCCTCTTCTGGGCTCGTGAATATATCGGTTGGACTGGAAAACGATGGCCTGGTTTCAGATGGTGAGAGCTGATCGTAGGGTTCGAGTGTGGCGCTGATCCTACGAAGCCATGGACGCAAGTTGTCGACAAGGCACTGTGCAAGCTGGTGGTGGCTCCATAGGGGTGTGGGTTGTGCTTACATGGAATGAACTTGGACATCTGTTGCAAATGATCCGATCATTACCTAGGTTGATTATGTTCTGCTACTTCTAAGAGAATTTTCAGCAACTCATGGACTTCATGTTCCCAAACAACGATGGAATTTTTATGGAAACAATGCACCACGTCCTTGGGCCGAAATTGTTCGGGGTTGGTTTTAAGAACATTGTGGATAATTCGATGATTTGGTCACACAAATCGCCCGACATAAATCCCATCGAACATTTATGGGACGTAATCGAGAGCTCAGTTCGAGCACAAAATCCTGCAGTTGCACCACTTTCGCAATTACAGACGGCGATAGAGACAGCATGGCTCAATATTTCTGCAGTGGTTTTCATCTACTTGCTGAGACCATGCCACGTCGCTTTGCTGCACTACGCTGGGCAAAAGGTAGTCCGACACGACGTTAGGAGGTATCCGTTACCTTTGTCGCCCCAGTGTAACAACGATGTCTAGACAGAGGCAAGAAGCCGAAAGGGGAGAGCGAGTGCTGTAGGGAGATTGCTGGCTGCACCTGGCGTTCCCCTTGAGACGTAGAAGGGAGTGTCCTTTCGAGCTGGATAGCGAACTAAAGGCCAGGGAAGAACGAAAGAACAGTGCTTTGTCCCCTTGAGTAATGGACGCGAGGCAGGCGCTAGGCCACGGACCACCAATGCTGGGGGCAAAACACGGACCAATGAGTTACAAAAAGTCTGTTTTTACAGTGTCTGTATTTTACACTATGGTATCCTTCAGACATGCTTGCAAGTATGACTGAAGGAGATATAAGTATATGTTTAATGTAGTAAAATGGCTCTGAGCACTATGGGACTCAACTGCTGAGGTCATTAGTCCCCTAGAACTTAGAACTAGGTAAACCTAACTAACCTAAGGACATCACAAACATCCATGCCCGAGGCAGGATTCGAACCTGCGACCGTAGCGGTCTTGCGGTTCCAGACTGCAGCGCCCTTAACCGCACGGCCACTTCGGCCGGCTATTTAATGTAGTATACAGACACTCTATAAACACAGAGATTGTGTAAATCATTGGTATATATGCCACGAGAGGGTAATACGGTGACAATAAATGAAATTTGTCTTTCTCTGTGTAGGAATCACAAAGTGCAAATACAAGGGATATAGGGATATGGACAAAATGACATACAGTAGTCTGGATCGGTCCGGGAGGTATACTCAGGTAGCCAAAATGGCTAAGGCGACTGCTTTCGGTAAGTGGGAAATCTGGATTAGAGTCCGTTGCGCACAAAATTAGTAAAATTCACAACAGATGTCAATATATACTCGCAGTTTGTGGATACATCTGGTAATAATACACGGAGATACCACCGCGATGTTAAAACACAATCCTCCCTGATTCCCTTCAGTCTAATTTCTGGGCTCTATTTGCACTGACAGGTAGCCAGAAGAAATTTCCCTGTAGTATGAGCGATTTTAGAGAAGCACAGTCAGAAACACCGCTGAGTTTGTCTTATTATCGCAAGACTGGTAGCCCGTCAAGCTGTGGTAAAAAGAGTAGAACTTTTATTCCTTTTTGTTTCTGCACGATGGTAAAAAAAAAATTGCCAGGAAGACACCATCCTGCATTCGTAGCCGGCCTGTGATATAGGTCCTGTGCCCCACTTTTTAGAGTGAGAGAGGCAGTAAGGCAGTTGACTGGGAGAATAGTTTTATCGTGCCGCTAGAAGCAAGATGGCAAAAATGTGAGAACCCACGAGCGTGTCTGGTTTTGCTTTCACAGTCTGACTGACACAGACATGGCACAAGACTGCTGCCCAAGGACCAGTGCTAATTAATCGGGCTATGCAACGGAATTTATAGAACACAATAAATCGTGGGGACCTGAACACTATGTCCTGAGTGGGTCTCAACTAATTTTCTAATAATTCTGCCTATGAGTTTGGGTTTCATTAACTACAAAAGGAAAATCAAGGAGTAAAGTACATTTATGATTTACTCCAAATTGGCTTGTTACATACTGAAAGAATCAAACATTCATCATAAACAGCTCTGAATCAAGTAGTGCATAGATGGTGAAATAACGACTGTAGCTAACTGTTGGAAAAGTTCTGAGGTTGATAAGGGTAGTAATCTGGTTACGCCAATTTCTTGTCATCGTTATCCTACCGCGAGGTTAAATAACAAGTTGGTTGCAAGGCGAGAGGGTGACAGCAAGTGAAGGCAAGCACATTATTGGGGCAGAGCGACCTATCGAAGATTCGTTACTTCCATAAAGTTAACAAGTTAACACGCTGTTCCCGCCCTGTAATGCTGTTGCTGTAATGTGTTCTTACCGTAGTCGGAGGTGACCACCGTCGCCCTGTAATAGCGTCACAGGAAGGGGCCCTCCGTCTCTCCTCAGAGTTTGGATTTAGGTCTCGTCTACAGAATCCGAAGTGTCTCCCTAGGTTGAGTCCGTCATCCTTTCTCACTAGTTCAGTCTCCTGTGTTTCTCTGTCCCCATAGTTTGAGTGCCCTTTTCCATCACCCCCAGCTGAGTGCCCAAAAAAAGGCAATTCCACTCCAGCTTGGCAGCTGTGTTTTACACCCAAACATTTTTCGATTGGTCACTAAATTTACTGCCAACCTTGCCCCTTAGTATACAGGGTAGTTATAATTAAACTTTCCCAATTTAACACGTTATAACACGGAAACTAATTACCGCACGGGTACCAAACTTGGTAGCATTAATGTCAAGGACATTGGAAAGAGAAACAATGCAGAATCGATTCATCTGAAAGACTGTTAACGTGCTGCTACGGTACATCATACCATTACATATCGGTACCTTTACTGCTTGAAAAGGGGCTCAGCATGGCACCCATTAGTGTCCAGAAGAGTCTGAGCGCTGGGTTTCATTCTGCGTAGAAGAACGAAACATGTCCGTAGGCTACCTCTCTTCATATGCTGCGCTTCGGATCAGCACATGTGTGAATGTTCCCCTGGTAAACGTTCAAGTAGCCCCACAACCAGAAATCACAGCGAGTGAGATTAGGTGATTGTCCCGGCCAATCATTTAGAAACGATCGACCGATAATTCGATCGTTTCAAAATGTCTTTCGGAGAAGCGTGTCAACTTCACAAGCGATGTGCGGTGGGGCACCATCTTGCATGAAAACTGTTGAGTTCAATGCGTCTCTCTCCTGTAGGGCGGATACGACACGCTGGCGAAACATATCGCAGTAACGCTGGCCTTTGGTCCTCGAGTGCTAACCTGTTCAAAACAGAATGAGCCAGTTAAGAACGTATCCGTGAAACCACACCGTAAGGTGACACGTACACCGTACAGAGGAACTTCATGCACCGTGACTGGAGGTGAAGATCCCCATACTCGCCAGTTCTGCGTGTTCACCTTCCCCGTCAGAGAAAAATGAGCTTCGTTTGTCCATAAGTTGGTTCAGGGCCAGCTTCAATCCTTGCGAGAACGTGAAGAGCGAAGTCAACACGTCGTTGTGTGTCCCGTGGACCACGGGATGTTCAACGGACCAGACACAACACGGACAATGCCTGACGATCGGAAATTGTGTGCAGCGTTATCTGCCATAGCAACAGTAATTTCCTGTGGTGCAACCGGTCGTTGGCCTCTTCGCGGAGCGACGCCCAGTTCTCCAGTTGATTCGAACTTCTTCATCATGCTCCGCACAGCAAATGGCGAAAGAAGACCCTTCCGTAATCCTTTCAGCTGTAATATTCTCGAAGTGCAGCTGCAGCATTACTGTTGTTTTGATAATAGAGCTTCACCAATAATGCCCTGCTCCTTTTTTCCAAGCTCATGTTGACATGTCAACAAGTGCACTGTAAATGGTCGTGTGGGAGAGACTATGAATCACGACGACTGACCACGGCACCTGGTGGCCATAGTTGGAACTGGATGGCGGTGCTATGACACGTGGAAACCATGCACCCCATACTCTGGACATTAATGCTACCAAGTTTGGTACTCGTATAGTAATTATTTTCCGTGTTATATCGTGTTAACTAGGGAAAGTTTAATTATAACCACCTGGTATTTTGGTAATGCTTTCCATCCTCCCTCCAACGGCTCTGTAAAAACATTTTCCCAATGAACTGTGTTACAACCCCTCTCCACCTAAAGAGTGGGACTAGCCGTCTGAAATCCCTCCATCATTGGGAACGTTCATCTCGTTGACGTGTGGGTGCATGGTATGGCCCTCAAGTTGTTGTTGTTGTGGTCTTCAGTCCAGAGACTGGTTTGATGCAGCTCTCCATGCTACTCTATCCTGTGCAAGCTTCTTCATCTCCCAGTACCTACTGCAACCTACATCCTTCTGAATCTGTTTAGTGTATTCATCTCCCTCTACGAGTTTTACCCTCCACGCTGCCCTCCAATACTAAATTGGTGATCCCTTGATCCCTCAGAACATGTTCTACCAACCGATCCCTTCTTCTAGTCAAGTTGTGCAACAAATTTCTCTTCTCCCCAATTCTATTCAATACCTCCTCATTAGTTATGTGATCTACCCATCAAATCTTCAGCATTCTTCTGTAGCACCACATTTCGAAAGCTTCTATTCTCTTCTTCTCCAAACTATTCATTGTCCATGTTTCACTTCCATATATGGCTACACTCCATACAAATACTTTCAGAAACGGTTTCCTGACACTTAAGTGGTGGTGCGTGGCCCAGCGACTGCCTGGCGGCTGCGTGGCCATCTGCGACTCAGGGGCCACAAAACGACATTCGTTCGCTCTTCCCTGGCCTTGAGTTTACTGTCTGGCTTGAAAGGACACCGCCTCCTATGTCTCAACGGACGACCCTTGGTGTGGGTAGCAATGTCCCTCCGGCAGTCGCTGTCCCCTTACAACTTCATGTCTGTCTCTACACATCATTATTATAGCCTGCAGGAAAACCAACCAGAACATAAGAACACAGAAAATGTGTGCTGCCATTGTAATCACTGGCATATCCCACATGTAAATTCCAAATGAAATTGTTATGTTCACTTGCTATGAACGTGTTAATTCGTCCAGTCGCTTCTTAGAAGAATGAGTTGGGGGTTGGCCACCTTTCAACTCGATATTTAGAAATTAATTTAGTTGTAAATTGCTCGAACTCTCACAATAGACCAATTGGTGTCATTGCTTGGCACTGCTCTGTCAGAATATATATGTGGAGAACATTGATTTCATTGATTGTCAGAGTCCTCGTAATTGATAATTGCTCAACACGATCGCTCGACGTCGTGCCTGTATGCAGACTGGAGTAAGGAACTGCTTTTATCGGCCTGCAGATGCTGTGTCGCTGCTTCGCCGTCTGTCTGCTGCTGGTGGTGGCAGCCAGTGCTGTCCCGCTGGAGCTGTCGGGTCTGGCCGACGAGGAGGAGGCGGTGCAGCCAGTGGACGCTGGAGAGCCTGACCCTCCGGGAGCAGAGGAATCGGGCGAGGCCTCTGGCGAGGCGGCGGGTGGCGCCTCCTCAGAGATCGCCAGCTTCCTCACCGAGAGCCTCACGGAGCTGGGACACATGTTCTTCGGCACGCCCAGCAACGAGACAGGTGAGTGGCGTCTGAGTGCATCGTAGTATTTGGTCCTTGATATCCAGGATACGCAACACTGGGATAGACTCGACGTCCGAACTGGTCTCAAACACGTTCTATCGAGGATAGATCTAGCCGTCTTTCTATCCACAGGAGTACCTCAGCATCTCGGAGACATTCATAGAAACACATGCCATGTCTGGAACATCATTGTCCTGGTAAAAATATAGTACCATGACACAGCCGCATGAGATGTAGGACATGAAGCAGGATGTCCGTGACGTACTTTTGTAGCGTCTCAGTCACTAATAGCTGTAAATGTTAAAAAATATATCGGCTCAACCAGTTGTTCATAGTGTAAAACACTAAGATTGACGCGTTTCGGAAGTCAAGCTTCCATCATCAGAATAATAAAAAGTAAAAGAACCTGTTAAAACTCGCTAAAATGGAACATGCACTAGGCACAATAAAATTTATAATAAAATTAAAACATCGTGGCTACTTCCCTTGGAAGACACGGCTGCAACAAGGGAAGTAGCCACGATGTTTTAATTTTACTATCAATTTTATTGTGCCTAGTGCATGTTCCATTTTAGCGAGTTTTAACAGGTTCTTTTACTTTCCATTATTCTGATGATGGAAGCTTGACTTCCGAAACGCGTCAATCTTAGTGTTTTACACTATAAACAAGCGGTTGAGCCGATATATTTTTTAACATTGACATTCACAACCACGACCTCTCATCCAGTATGGATAAAATAAAAAAAAAAAGTAGCTGTAAACTTAAGTCATACACGATGGCTAAAGGACACCATGACGCCTGGTATAACATCGCTGTGCCTCTAGAAACCACGAAAAGAATGGGATCTTACGTCAGGTCGCCCCCATATTCGCCGACGATGGTCGCCCTAGGTAGTACAGAACCGCGATTCATCGCTGAACACAATGCGATGCCATTCGTCAACAAGGCATGCTTTCCAATCTCTGCACTACTAAATACACAGCTTTTTCTTTTATGGTGTTAACAGATGAGACAGTATTTCCCTAGTTCGGCTGCTGCCAGTCTCCGGCTGGGAGACCGACAAAGAGTCCATTACTTGTTCTTGGGTGGCAGGGGCGGACGTGAAAGGATTACAGTGTGGTTGGTACGCATTATGACATTCCTCCCTTGTGGCGGTCAGACGTGGTCGGACGGAAACTCGATGACGCGTATGCCTGCTCTCATGTGGTACTGGATGGGACTGCAGTACCACGACTAGGTACCGTCGCATACGAAGGCGCGACAAACCTGGATATTCGCACGATTCGAGCAGTTCGCGAAATATAAACCTACAATGAGACCTATCAAACTCCGACTGGCAACGCTGTGAAATGCGCGGCATCTTCACAATGATCACTCAACACCTAACGCTATTCACGCCCGTTGTATACCCTACCATGCTTGGTAACAACACTAAATATGAACAACGCTAGTGTGCTCTAGTGGCCGTTTTGCCTGTCACAGAGAACTGCAACTTCAAAATGGTTCAAATGGCTCTGAGCACTACGGGACTTAACACCTGAGATCATCAGTCCCCTAGAACTTAGAACTACTTAAACCTAACTAACCTAAGAACATCACACACATCCATGCCCGTGACAGGATTCGAACCTGCGACCGTAGCGGTCGCACTGTTCCAGACTGAAGCGCCTAGACCCGCTCGGTCACATCGGCCGGCTAGAATTGCAACTCATCAGTTACGTACCGCTAATTGTGGGTACGGGTACGAAATTATGCTGACGTCCGATCGTGTTACATGGGTGCTTCACTTTTCTTGTTAGGCTGTGTATTTGTCAAAGCTATAACCGGAGGTCGGACTGGAAGATACACAGTTATCTCGACATATTGTATCCAATACGATAACCACTCAAAAGCTAACATTAGAAGACTAGTGTTACCACGTTGCAACACAATAATGAATCATAGTTAACGGACTTCGTCAGTTTATATATCTAAATTCCAAAGGTCTCTGAAAATCACTCTAGGATCAGATAATAAACAACATATGAGATGTTTCATATGTCAGAGCTGACTCGACACGCCGATGTAACGAACAGTACTACCTCAGGACAGTGTTGACCCTCCAGCTTAGATTTCTCTCTTTTGTATACCTATTTGTTTTTTTTTAATTAGGGAACTCACACACTTTTTCACATGGCCTAAGGAAAGTATCCTTGGTTAGTAAACAAAATGTTCGCGGTTCCGGTTTCAAACCATACCACCGCTTAAATTCTGAATAAAAATCATCAGCAATCGCTGCCAAATACTCGACATAGAGGTAGTCCACATTCAACCAACGGCCTTGTCAAAGAGGGTGAAGGACCCGACGGAGACCCAGGGCAGTCTCTTGCCCTTGGGGCTGGTAACCACCCCTAAAGGCGGATGAAGCAGCAATGATCAAAGGTATGAAGATGCAGAAGGCAATGGAAACAATTGCATTTAAGACACATAATGTGTATTCACAAGACATGTGGCCTGTAACTGAAAAAGTGTCGATGATCCCTCCATTGGCAAAAGATTCCGGAATAGTCCTCATTCGGATCTCCGGGAGAGGTGACCATGAGAAAAAGATTGAATACCCAGCGGAAGGATAACATTCTACGAGTCGGGGCCTGCAATGTCAGAAGTTTGAACATTGTAGGGAAGGTAGAAAATCTGTCAAGGGAAATGCTATGGCTCAATCTAGATATAGTGGGCATTAACGAAGTGAAATGGAAACTTGAGAAGGATTTCTGCTCAGATGAGTGAAGGGTAATATCAATAAAAGCAGAAAATGTTGAAATGGAGTAGGATTCGTCATGAATAGGAAGGTAAGGCAGATAGCGAGTTACTGCGAACATTTCAGTGACAGAGTTTTTCTCATCAGAATCGACAGCAAACCAACACCGACAACGATAGCTCAGGTATACATGCTGATGTCGCAAACTGAAGGTGAAGACATGGAGGAAGTACGTGACGACATTGAACGGAAAATTCAGTACGTAAAGAGAGATGGAAATCTAGCAGTTATGGGGGATTGGAATGCTGTTGTAGGGGAAGGAGTAGAAGAAAGGTTCACGGGAGAATATGGGCTTGGTAGTACGATTGAGAGAAGTGAAACACTAATTAAGTTCTGCAGCAAATTTCAGCTTACAATAGAGAATACTCTGTTCAGGAATCAAAAGAGGAGTAGGTGTACTTGGAAAAGGTAGGGGAAGATTTCAGTTTGCGGAAGACTACGTCATGGTCAGGCAGAGATTCCGAAATCAGATAACAGCTTGTAAGTTTTACCGAGTAGAAGATATATTAACTTATCAGAATTCAGTGGTGATGAACAGCAGGCTGAAGTTTAAGAGACTAGTCAGAAAGAACCAATGCTCAAGGAAGTGAGATACGGAAATACTAAGGAATGAAGAGATACGTGTCATGTTCTCTGATGTTATAGATATTGCGACAAGGAATAGCTCAGTATGCAGTTCTGTTGAAGAGGAATGAACATCTCTAAAAACAGGAGAAGTTGGAAAGGAAAACATAGGTACAAAAAAGGCGACTGCGAACGAAGAAAGTATGGCTAACAGAAGAAAAACTTCTCGATGAAGAAAGGAAGTCAAAAATGATCAGGGGAATTCAGGAATACAGAAATACAAATCACTCAGGAATGAAATAGATAGGAAGTGCAGGGAAGCTAAGGCGAAACAGTGCATGAAAAATGTGAAGAAACCGAAAAAGAAATGTTTGTCGGAAGGACTGACTCACCATATAGGCAAGTCAAAACAATCTTTGGTGAAATTAAAAGTAAGGGCTGTAACATTAAGAGAGCAACGGGAATACGACTGTTAAATGCAGAGCACAGAGCGAATGCTTGGAAAGAGTACACTGAAGGCATCAATGAGGCCGAAGACTTATCTGATGATAGGAGAAGAGACAGGAATCAGTATAGAAAAGATAGGGGATCCAATACTGAAGTTGGAATTTAAAAGAGCTTTGGAAGATTTAACATCGAAGAAGGCAGAAGTGGTAAATATCATTCCAGCAGAGTTTTTAAAATCATTGGGGGAAGTGGCAACGAAACGACTATTAACGTTGGTGTGTCTGGCGATATTCCACCTGACTTCCCAAAAGCAACATCCACACAACTCCGAAGATAGCAAGAGCCGACTAGTGCGAGAATTATCGCACAATCAGCTTGACAGCTCATGCATGCAAGGTGCTGAAAAGAATAATGTGCATAGGAAGGGAAAAGAAAATTGAGGTTATGGTAGATGACCTTCAGTTTGACTTTAGGAAAGGTAAGGCACCAGAGAGGCAGTTTTGACGTTGCGGATCATATGGGAAGCAAGACTTTAGAAATATCAAGACAAGTTCACAGGATCTGCCGACTTGTAAAAAGCATTCTACAATGTAAAATGGTATAAAATCTTCGAAAGGGCGGGAAAAAGAAGGGTAAACAGTAGCTAAAGACGGGTAATATACAATAAGTACATGAGCCAAGAGGGGACAATAAGAATGGAAGACCAAGGAGGGCTCCGATTCAGATGGCTGTAAGACAGAGATGCAGCCTTTACTCCTACTATTCAATCTATACATCCACGAAGTATTGACGGAAATAAAAGAAAGGTTCAAAAGTAGAATTAAAATTGAAGGTGAAAGGATATCAATAATAAGATTCGCTGACGACATTGCTATCAGCATTGAAAGTGAAGAAGAACTACGGGATCTGTTGAACGGTATGAACACACTAATGAGTACAGAATATGGATTGAGAGTGATTCGAAGAAAGACAAAAGTAATGAGAAGCAGCATAAATGAGAACATCAAGGAAGCTAACTTCAAGGTTAGTGATCACGAAGTAGATAAAGTTAAGGAATTCTGCTACCTAGGCAGCAAAATGAACAATAACGGACGAATCAAGGAGGACATCAAAAGCAGAATGGCGCTGGCAAGAAGAGCATTCCTGGCCAAGAGAAATCTATTAGTATCTAACATAGGCCTTAATTTGAGGCAGAAACTTCTGAGAATCTATGTTTCGAGCACAGTATTGCAAGGTAGTGAAACATGGAATGTGGGAAAACCGGAGCATTAGAGAACTGAAGCATTTGAGATATGGTGCTACAGACGAATGTTTAAAATTAGGTGGACTGAAGGTACGGGATGCAGAGATTCTCCGGAGAATCGAGGAGAAAAAGGAATTGGGAAACAGTGACAGGAAGAAGGGATAGGATGATAGGACGTCTGTTAAGACGTCACAGAATATCTTTCATCGTGCAAAAAAGGGAGCTGTAAAGGGTAAAAACTGTAGAGGAAGACAGTGATTTGAATGCATTCAGCAAATGATTGTGGACCTTGGTTGCAAGTGCTACTCTAATATATAGTTGTTGGAACAGGACAGGAATTCGTGGCAGGCTGCATTAAACAAGTAATTAAAAAAAAAGAAGGATTTCCCCAAAACAAGGCTTTCCTACCTTTGGTTGACTGACGGCTGTGACAACAGGATGGGTTGTCACAAGTTTAATATAACACCAAGTCACCAGATCTCAGTATTATTGAGCCTTTGTGGTCTATTTTAGAGAGAAGGGTGTGTGATAGCTATCAGCCTTCATCTTCGTGCCCCGAAACTACCACTACTTTGCATGAAGAATGGTGTAAGATTCTCTTGAAAACCACACAGTGCCTGTATTTATCCATTCTGAGACGAGTGGAAGCTGTTTTGAATACCAATGATTTAGCTGTGATGTGTTTTTGATGATTCCACATATTTGTCCATCCCCTGTGTACTTCGCAAAGTGCTGTATAGTTCATGGTAAGGATGGGAAAAACCGACTCTCTAAAACCGATACCGATGTTTTAGTTCTGAATAACGGGAATTTTTAGGTATTTGTTTGGTCTCGGCTATAACATTTTTTCCATTTTTTATTAATAATCGGGTAAAGAAAGAGACATATCAACTTACCATAGCAGCAGTGCTAAAATTTATGGTTTTTAAGTACAAATTTTTTTAAAAACAAGTAATACTTCTTCGTGAAATTTCTTCAGCTTTGAAATATTGGATTGTTATAGAAACTAGGAAAAGCGATCAGCACTATTTTTATAATAACCCCTAAAGCTAGAAACTAGCAACGAACACATGACGTAATAATCGGTACAGTATTGCAGGGACAACGATGTGCCCGCTGCCGCGCGGCGTGGCCTATTAGACGATACGAGAATACTTGCAGTGCGCAAGACTTGCCCTCACCTAGTCTATACGATGGTTTCTTACTGTCGTCCACGGCCATCAGTTGTACTGCAGAGTGGTACCGTACTCAGTTTGTAAGTATTTTACGAAATGCGGTTGCAATGAAGAGTAGTGCTTTATTTACTTTCAAAGGTTACAAACGGCAGGAGGTACAACTAACAAGGAGAAAACATCCACACTGATCCTTAGAAGAGACGATAAATTTAATTGATATATGTTTAATTTTATTGACGTGCTATAAATTTAGGATAACTGAACCTGTAACTTTGTTGCTGCTAAAGTGTGGAGAATTGACAGCATCTAAAAGTGACAGTGCAGGGAAGTCATCGACTTGAGTCCTTTTGCTATTGCTGTCGCCGCGCTCGTTTCCTCAGCTTCGGAATCTTTGCTGGAGACAATGGGGCCGATTTCTTCCGCAGACGCAATCATAATCTCTTACTCTTCCAGCAGTATTAGAATTCTTCAACCGTTGTTTAAAGTCTACGTTTATTACTGTAAGTAATAGCAATAAAACGCCGAAAATCGGTTACTTCAGAAATCGATTATTTCTTAACGGTTTTGACAGTCAGGCTAAACTAAAGGCGAAAAAAACGGGTGTAACCGACAACCGGTTGTTTTAGCGATAATCGCCATCCCTACTTCGTGGAAGAGAGTACTTCGAGTGAGTACAACCGATTTTCTACCCTATTCTATTGCGACGTACAGCAAGGGGAAAAGAGGCTGTTTATGTGCCTCTGAACATGCTGTTATCCCCAAGACCCCTACCGAGATATATTTTGAAAATAACATAATATACTCAATGGGGTTTTGCGAGAACAACGTAACATTTGGTGGTAAAATCTTCTGAGTCATTAGGTCGCAACATATTCTTCTTTAGACTTTTTGAATGCTCGGCATTTCGACGTCTCTGGAGGCATCATCTTCAGGATCCCACTTGCGTCTCTCGATGACAGACACTGTCGAAAGTCAAATGTCGCGTTCACTTATAAAAGGCTATTGGAAATTTGTGGTAAGTTCCTATGGGACCAAACTGCTGAGGTCATCGGTCCCTAGGCTTACACGCTACTTAATCTAACTACGCTAGGGACAACACACACACCCATGCCAGAGGGAGGACTCGAACTCAGACAGGGGGAGCCGCGTGAAGCGTGGCAAGGCGCCCTCACGGCAAAGGCTATTTCCAGCGCTTTTGCAGAGAAGTGAAGTTACTGGGTAAAAATCTTCAGGATGATATCGGGCCGTCGTCATTGGGTAAATTCTGAAAACAGATGTTGTAACAGAGGGGAACGCAAAATGTAGTTGTTGTGCCTCTTCGGTTGTTTCCCAGTATACGTTTATGTTCCTCGTTGGCCGTGGCTGGGTGTTCCGTGATAGCGAGCAGCTACGAAGACAGAGGCCTGTAGTCGTCATCTCTGTTGAAATTGTATCCATTCTTCGACATTTCAACTGCTTCACAAACTTTAATTCTATAAATATTACTTCCTGTGCCTAGTGGTCATCTTAAAGCACATAACCTGATCATATTCTCCTTTGTGCTCCACTACCGCTGATTTTACGCTTTGACTTAAACGTGTGTGGCGTTCGTGCTCCTTAATGGATTCTTTTACTGTCATTCCAATTGTGCCGATATACAAGGACAACTCGAACGACAAACTTTCAGAGGCCGTTCAAGGACACCTTCTAAGTAATACCTTGGTACAAGGGACCGAAGGCGCCCGGAGAATCGTTACACAGTACCAACGTAATTATTTCGTTTGTTATCGCATTCACCCTTGTTTCTGTGAAAATCGCTTACAAGAGGAAGCAAGCCTGTATATACAATAATGAAAACGTACGACACACAAAACACAACACGGAGTAATGCAACAACCCTCAGACGCAAAACTACTGCACTGAGCGAGGTGGCGCTGTGGTTAGCACACTGGACTTGCATTCGGGAGGACAACGGTTCAATCCCATGTGCGGCCATCCTGATTTAGGTTTTACGTGATTTCCCTAAATCGCTGCAGGCAAATGCCGGGATGGTTCCTCTCAAAGGGCACGGCCGTCTTCCTTCCCAAATCCAATGAGACCGACGACCTCGCTGTCTTGTCTCCTCCGGCAAAACAACCCAAATCAACCCAAAACTACTGCATTGTTTGTAGTCGCCGTCGCTACAGGAACAGCTCACCATACCGTCACTCGCCGCTCTCCTATTTCACACGAGATGTGTATCGACCAACTCTTCATCACAAGATCTATCCATACTGCTGCGTATCACTGTTAACGTACAATTAATACAATCGAGACAAAAAGCACTCGCGAGACGGCACCGAGCAGTACACAACGCCAGCTTGTGGGCGAAGAATAAAGTGAACATGGCTGTTGACAACACCAAGTGCCGTGAGTGAATGGAACAAGTTTGTTTCCAAGCAAGATATGTGTAGGACATGCCGTCCACATTCTCACTGCTGTGCACGTTTGTCAGGTGCAAAGCTAACTGGGACAAGAAACTAAACGAAATGCCGCCGAAGACCGTGAGTCCGTTGTACCAAAATACTCAGAAGATATCCATGAACAACCTCTGAAAAGTTTGTCGGCGGAGTTCTGGTTCTGTGCCGCAACTACGCATCAGTTCATACACTCCCGCATTGTGGAGGCTGTCAGGTGCGTCCATTGCAGCCCAGAGAATTTTATCCACCGTTAACAGAAAGATGTAGTCCTTCCACCGTTCTTCCGAAGAATTATGCCTGTTCTGTATACTGTAGCAACAAAGAAATTCAAATGGCTCTAAGCACTATGGGACTTAACATCTGAGGTCATCAGTCCCCTAGACTTAGAACTACTTAAACCTAACTAACCTAAGGACATTACACACATCCATGCCCGAGGCAGGATTCGAACCTACCACCGTAGCAGAGCGCGGTTCCGACAGAAGCCCCTAGAACCGCTCGGTCACAGCGGCCGGTTAGCAAAAAACAATAGCTTTACAGAATGTGCGGGATTTTCCTCGTTCTTTCATTGTTATTGCTTCGTCTGAAAACCCTTTTAGGGAAAGCTCAATCTAGCCGTTGACCTTCGATGTCTGCCTAAGGAAATCTAACTTTGGTTAGTTACTGATGTGGCACGCAGGAGAAGATACAGTGTTCAGTGCGGCATGCTTCTGGATTGGGTGACGTTTCGAAGCGGCGTCTAAATACCCGTTAGTGTTGGAAGGCTTCCTATAAACTCTGTGCCCTAGAGTAAGGTCTTCTACAGGTCAGTACATCTAAGAACGGGTGCCCGACCTCACTCTCCAACTCCATGGTGAAGCTCATTTTCTGATTTGTTGTGACAGTCGTGAAATTTATATAGTTCTTTGTTGTTGTGTTCACTCACAAATACTGAAGGGCGTCCATCAAACTGTTCATTTATTCCATTCATTTTCTCGCACAACCTTCCTCAAACTTCGTCATTCACTTCCTGTGCTGGGTTCGACGGTTGCGTTTAACTGCGACACAGCTCCAGCTTTGCTTGAAGGAGGGCTACATTGCTGTTTACTGCCTTCCCCACAAACACACACACACACACACACACATACCTGCCTTGCCAACGGTCTGGCTCCCCTTCGGAACTGGTTTTCTTTTGTTATAGGAGAGTGCCAAACGGTCCCCCGAAAGCTCAAAGACTGCCATACACAGAGGACTCCCCTTACAAGCAGCCGTCAGGGTATAGCGGACACACAGCGGAAAATGTCCGTCTCTATTGTGAAGGCCTGTGTGTTTTCAACTTACCGCTACTCCCTCCATTGTCAAGTGCGGCAGCACAGCTTACAGAACCAACTGCACCCCCTTCCCCCTACCCCCATTCTCCTCACCTGCCTCACTCTATGCTTGACACTAACATTCATCAAACGATAACATATGTCCTGCGGCATTTTATTTTAAAGCACTTCCGCTACGAGATTTGTTTTGCCGAATTCGTACGTGACAAGACGATTTTGCTGTGTATGAAGACAAGGATCTGAAGAATATCGGCGGTGTCCTCTTGAAAGTTACTACCTCGGCATTCGTATGATCCTTTCCTACATCTGCATCTATCCTCTGAAATTCATCGTGAAATACATGACAGGGAGCACTTTACTGCTTCCCATCGTACCAATATTACGGTTTCTTCCGTTCCATTCGCGTAAGCAACGCGGGAAAAATGATTTCTTAAACGCCTTCGTGCGCTACAAATTTCTTGTCTCCCAAATTCTGTCCAATACCTCTAATCTTCTGCATTCTTTTGTAGCACCACATTTCAAAAGCCGCTAGATTGTTTTGGCCTAAACTGTTTATCGTCCATGCCTCAATTCTGTACATGGTTACGCTCTAGACAAACACCTTCAGGAAAGACTTAATAAAACAAAAATCTATATTCGATGTTAACAAAATTCTCCTCATGAGAAACGCTTTTCTTACCATTGCCAATCATGTTTTACATCCTCTCTACTTTGGCCATCATAAATTATTTTGTTGCACAAATACCAAAATACATCTACTACTTTACGTGTCTCACTTCCTAATCTGTTTCTCTCAGAATCACCTGATTTCATTTGACAACATTCCATTATCCTTGATTTACTCCTATTGACGTTCATTTTATATCCTCATTTCGAGATTCTGTTCTGCTTTTCCAAGTCCTTTCATGTCTCTGACTCAATACAGTGTCATCGACAAACCTCAAAGTTTTTATTTCTTCCCCCTGAACTTTAATTCCTACTCCAAATTTTTCTATGGTTTCCATTATTGCTTTGTCAGATTGAATAATATCGGGGATAGGGATAGGCTACAACTCTGTCTCACTTCTTTTTCAACCATTGCTTCTCTTTCGTGCTCCTCGACTCTTATAACTTCCATCTTGTTTCTATACAAATTGTAGGTAGCCTTTTGCTCTTTTGTTTTACCCCTGTCACCTTCAGTAATTGAAAGAGAGTATTCCCGTCGACACTGTTAAAAGCTTTCTCTAATGCTTGATTTGCCTTTCCTTAATCTATCTTCTAAGAGAAGCCATTTATTTTTGAGTCATAATCTTCTGATTGGTTTGATACGGCCCACCACGAATTCCTCTCCTGTGTCCGCCCCCGGTAGCTGAGTGATAGCCGGCACGGTAGCTCAGCGTGTTCGGTTAGAGGGTTAGCTGCCCTCTGTAATAAAAAAAACTGTGTTAATCGATCAACAACGAACTTAAACGGATATTTTACGACGTCCACCCCGAGCAGATGCAACGAACGAAAGCGAACAAAATGAGATAAAAAAAAAGTGGTCAGCGCGACGGACTGTGAATCCTAAGGGCCCGGGTTCGATCCCGGCTGGGTCGGAGATTTTCTTCGCTCAGGGACGGGGTGTTGTGTTGTCCTAATTATCATCATTTCATCCCCATCGACGCTCTAGTCGCCGAAGTGGCGTCTAATTGAAAGACTTGCACCAGGCGAACGGTCTACCCGACAGGAGGCCCTCGTCACACGACATTTCATTTCATTTTTTCCTCTCCTGTGCCAACTTCTTCATCTGGGAGTAGCACTTAGAACCTACGTCCTCAATTATTATTTGCTCGACGTATTCCAGTCTCTGTCTTCCTCTAAAGTTTTTGCCCTCTGCTGCTCAAAAATGTTCAAATGTGTGTGAAATCTTATGGAACTTCACTGCTATGGTCATCAGTCCCTAAGCTTACACACTACTTAACCTAAGTTATCCTAAGGACAAACACACACACCCATGCCCGAGGGAGGACTCGAACCTCTGCCGGGACCAGCCGCACAGTCCATGACTGCAGCGCCTCAGACCGCTCGGCTATCCCGCGCGGCCTCTACTGCTCCCTCTAGTACAATGGAAGTCATTTCATGATTTCTTAACAGATATCCCATCATCCTGTCCCTTCTCCTGGCCAATGTTTTCCACATATTCCTTTCCTCTCCAGTTCCGCGCAGAACCTTCTCATCCACCGAGCGAGGTGGCGCAGTGGTTAGCACACTGGACTCGCATTCGGGAGGACGACGGGTCAATCCCGTCTCCGGCCATCCTGATTTAGGTTTTCCGTGATTTCCCTAAATCGCTTCCGGCAAATGCCGGGATGATTCCTTTGAAAGGGCACGGCCGATTTCCTTCCCCATCCTTCCCTCACCCGAGCTTGCGCTCCGTCTCTAATGACCTCGTTGTCGACGGGACGTTAAACACTAATATCCTCCTCCTCCTTCTCATCCCTTACCGTATTAGTCCACCTAATTATCAACATTCTTCTGTAGCACCACATCTCAAATACTTATCTTCTGTTTGGGTTTTCCTGCAGTCCATGTTTCACTGCCATACAATGTTGTACTCCAAGCGTACATTCTCATAAATTTCTTCCTCAAATTAAGGCCTATGTTTGATACTAGTAGACTTCTCTTCACCAGGAGTGTCTTTTTGCCAGTGCTAGTCTGCTTTTGATGTCTTCCTCGCTTCGTCCGTCATTGTTATTTTTCTGCCTTAACGTCATCTATATTGAAACCATGAATTCTGATGTTAAGTTTCTCGCTATTCTCATTTCTGCTACATGTCATTACGTTTGTTATCTTCAGTTTACTCTCGATCCATATTCTGTACTCATTAGGCTGTTCATTCCACTCAGCAGATCATGTAATTCCTCTTCACTTTCACTCAGGATGGCAATGTTATCAGCGAATCGTATCATTGATATCCTTTAACCTTGAATTTCAATTGCACTCCTGAAGCTTTCTTTTATTTCTATAACTGCTTCTTCGCTGTACAGGTTGAACAGCAGCGGCCAAAGTGTACTTCGTTCTTGATCACTCTAAGATTCCCTCTTGGCTCTTGTACGTATTGTATATTACCCGTCTTCCTCTATAACTTACCCCTATTTTTCTTAGAATTTATAACATCTTGCACAATTTCACATAGTCGATCGCTTTTTCCAGATCAACAGATCTCTTCATCTGCGGCTTGCGACGTCGGCATGTATACCTGAACTATCGTTGTCGGCGTTGGTTTGCCCTCAATTCTGATCAGAACAACCCTATCACTGACCTGTTCACAGTAACACAATCTCTGCCCTGCCTTGATATTCATAACGAATCTTACTCCCGTTATACCATTTTCTGCTGCTGTTGATGTTACCCTGAACTCATCTGACCAAAATTCCTTGTCTTCTTTCCATTTCACCCCTACTGTAACTAGGTTGAGCCATTGCGTCTCCCATTTTAGATTTTCTAGTTTCGCTACCTTGTTCAAGCTTCTGATATTCCACGTGCCGACTCGTAATCCTTTATCTTTTCGTTGATTATTCAATGTTTTTCTCATGGCCACTCCTTGCCAGTCCCCTCCTGGAGATCCGAATGGGGGACTATTCCGGAATCTTTTGCCAATGGAGAGATCATCATGACACGTTTTCAATTACAGGCAAACATGTTCTTTGACTACTCGTTATGTGTCTTTAATGCAGTGGTTTCCATTGTCTTTTGCATCCTCATGCCTTTGATCATTGCTGATTCTTCCGCCTTTAGGGGCAGTTTCCCACTCCAAGGACAAGAGAGTGTCCTGAACCTCTGTCCGCTCCTCAGGCACCTTTGACAACGCCGTTGGCGGAATGAGGGTGAATTCTTATGCCGGAATCTTCGGCCGCTAATGCTGATTATTAATCAAAATTTAAGCCTTGGCCGGTTTTGAACCGGGGACCGATGACGTCTCCCCTTGATTACTAATCAAAAACACTACACTTATTTGTGAAAAGATTGTGTTATGCCTGATGGCAGAAGGATAAATGTCTAGCAGCACGTGTCAGAATTCGATTGTGACAGGTCAGTGGCCCATCGAGAATGCCATTTGACGACTCTTCAGGTCGAGTTTGTTTGGGATCAAAAGACTGTCACGCGAATATTGAATCGACAGGATCAGGAGGGGCAGACTGGACGTCTCGCACGATCACAAAGGTCCCACGTGACTAGCGCCCATAACGACAGGCACTCTGTTTATTCTGTTGGAAGGGTTATACAGCCACTTAACGTACCTCCAGTCTGGGAAAATGGCGTGTCTACAGCACAAGAGGTATTCACGTGGATACTGAGACGACGAGTGGAGTATCAGCGATTGTCAGCACCGCGGTCATTGTTCCACTGTTGCTGCTTCCCCCGAAGCGGCTGTAGAGAGAGAAGCGGGCCCTGTAACAACATTTGGACACAATAGTGGCATGAAGATGTGCTGTTCAGACGAGTTCTGGTTCTACACATAGAATCAAGGGGATGGACCTGTTTGTGCAGCCTGCGAGAACGAACGATGCCAGATTATATTTGTCATCATCATATGAGCCTAGAACTTGGTGTGAAGATATGGGGTACCGTCAAGTACACAACACAGTTACCTCCGGTTCACGTAGATGGAAAGCAGCCGTTACATTTCTGATGTGGTGATTGGGCTCTGTCTTGGAGGTATCTGTGGCGTTCTCTTTCAACAAGATAACGCAAAACCACATGCTTCCCTTGCTGTCCCGACATACCTCGACCAGAGTGACTTCAGCAAATCATGCAGTATTTCGCTATTCGTCTGCGCCACATCATCGCCAATGATGGCAGGCAAATCGAACATGTCATAACCTAAATCCGAATATCTGTAGTGGTGTTGAATAAAGTGTGAGAACGCCGTAGTTTGTAACTATGTTTTTTTTTCGTTCGATAATTGACACCCTATGTCATCCATAAAATTACGAAAACAGTGAGGGCAGATAAGCACGAGATCGTACAATCATATCAACAGCTCACGCATCCAAGCTGCTGACAACGATAATATACAGAGCGCTTAAAAAAGTGTCACGTACTCGTACAGGAGACAGTATAGGTCAAAACTAAACGTAAGTTCCTACAGTGATGTCCAGAAACCAGTATCTGTTGAGATGAGGGCCAGTCTGTTCCCTCATTACAATACGCAGTGTGGTTGTCTCGCATCCTGACACATGCGGTTTTTCATGCACTCTTTGTAATAAATCGTGCTCTATTTGGAATGGGTCACATTTATTGGTCACCCGCTTCTGAATGTCTGCACACTGCCGATGGGTTGCACATATTCCAATGCCTATGTGAAGAAATCGAAAAAGAAGTGGCTGTCGGAAGGACTGAGTCAGCAAATTGAGAAGGCAAAACAGTCTTCGGTGACTTTAAAAGCCGGGGTGGGGGGACTGAGGGTGCAATGGAAATTCCAGCGCTAAGCGAAGAGAGGGACCTACGGATGGAAAGAGTACATTGAAGGCCTCTGCGAGGGGCAGTACTTGTCTGACGACATCATTGAGGGAGTAATGGGAGTTGATACGATGAAATATACGGGGGATACAGTAAGATACGTGGATGGCACGCTGGTAATATAAAACAGGTTCAAGAACCAAGAGGATGCAATAAGAAGACGAACGGTCAGATTACAAATAATGTAAGAAAGGGATTTAGTATTTCATATCTGCTATTAAATCTACTTATCGAAGGACCAATGACAGAAAGAGAAAAAAGGTTGAAGAATCGAATTAAATTTGAAGGTGATAAAATTGCTATCCTCAGCGAAAGAGAAGAAGAATTCCAGGACGTGCTGAATGGAAGGAACAGCCTAATAAGTGCAGAATATGGATTGAGAGTACGCTGAAGATATGTGAAAGTAATTGAGAGAAGAAGAAATGAGAACAGTGATAATCTTAAAACCACAACTGGTGATCAATTAAATAGTCGAAGTCAAGGAATTCTGCTACTTTCGAAGCAAAATACGCAATAAATGACAGACGAAGCAAGGACGACATTAAAAGCAGATTATCACAGGCAAAGAGGACATCTCTGGTCAAGAGAAGTCTGTTAGTGTCAGACGTTAACCTGAGCATTTCCAAGGATGTCCTTCAGGAGGACAGCATTATAAGGTGACAGAGTGAAAACCAGAACAGAAGAGAATCGCAGCGTTTGAGATGTGATGCTATAGGACAATGTTGAAAATTAGGTGGACTGATACGACATAGAATTTGGAGACCCCGCACAATCGGCGAAGAAAGGAACATATGAAAATCGCTGACAAGAAGAAGGGACAGGAAGATAGTCCTATCAGGGAATAATTTCCATGATATTAGAGAGAGCTGCAGAGTGTAAAACGCACAGGGGATGGCAAAGGTTGGAATTCATTCCGCAAATAATTGAGGACGTAATTTGCAAGTGCTACTCTGAAATGAAGAGGTTTACACAAGAGGGAAATTGATGGCGGGTTCATAATTCATAATAAATAACTTTACTCAGAACCGTAAACAAGTGACAGTGCCTGATGAGAATGTGTTTCTCGTGAGTGAGAATGTGCTCACTGCTCCACAAATGTAGTCCACCTAACTTTTTCTTCATCTATTGCCGATCGTACAGAATATCAGATGTCCCAAATTACAGTAGTTTCAAAAGTGATCTATCTTCAATGTAGGTTGATGCTGTTTTCCATTTCACCCCTTCCATCATCATTCACACGCACGTCATTCAACGTCTTCGGTAAGCTGCACTACACTAGTCTATGTCAGTCCTTTCTGTTTGCCATCGTACTATTCCCAGCACTGTTAGATCAACCATAACTCAGCGTTAACAGTGCTACATAGAAACTCATTTTAAGCGAAGTCCCCTTTAAAATATTGAATTGTTTTTCTCATGTTTTCCAAAGGTAAGCGTTAAGGAACCTGGTAACCTCGAGGAAGTCAGCGATTGTGGAGCATTATTCTAATTTCCGCTACTTGGGAGTTGCTCTTGATTGCGTATTTTCAAAAACTTTGCTTCCCCATTTGGTCAAAGGACCCTTATAGGGCAAACGTATTGCAGAGGTTAACTGTCAACTCAGCCACACTGCAATATTTGAAACTATTGCTTTAGTTTTATGCTTCTTCTTTGGAATGTTAGCCTGATGTGGTATACCTTATCAGACGTCTAGGAAATCGGCTGTACAATCAATGAAAGGATGAGTGTCGCATATGGCCCACGGGAATATTTTGTCTATCCCATGCCGCACACCATTGGATATTTAGATATATGATATTCAACCCATGACGTCATCAGCAGTTACGCAGTACTATCTCTCCTTGCTTGTGAAAATTCTATCGAGTAGCTGGATTCGAACAAAATCTTGTTCACATTTCCCATGTTTTGGTAGAGAGCAGCAGTATTAGCACATTACTGTATTGTGAAGTTTATTTCAGTCAACCACCACATAACGTGTTAAACGAGTCTTACAAAGAAACACAAAAAGTGAAGTAATTGACAATGTGCTTGAGGATGCAATTCCATAAAGTCTGAAAACCACAAACTGTAATCTTAATTATCTTTTTCAAAATAAATTGTCTCAGAGGTTACTAGTTTGTGAACGATAACCAACTACACTGAAATTATTCACTCTGGTTTGTCGTCTATCACTGAAGACAGTTACTGTGTACTATCACAAAATCAGAGTCAACCAGAGTTCACCATCCCAGGAGCACAGTGTCAGATTCAGACCAAGGTCGGTGGGGACAATGTCTCTCACTGCGATTGCTGATGGGTCTTCGAAGATAAAGTTGAGACTCATATGTCTCCAGGAAAATGTAATTCCATTTGATGATGACGGATGGTTGTAATGATTCTGTAGTGATCCTCCATAGTTGATTCTGTGGTTGGAACTGGCCGCTCTGTGATCAGACGGCCGCTTAAATACTGGCTTGGCAGATTGATATTTGCTTGGCGTTCCTGTGAACACCTGACTCTTGGAGGCAAGTAGTCCCACGCATATAGCACTGCCTGCGATCATGCAAGCACCAAAAGTGGTGAAGCCAGCGCAGCACGTTTCTTTGGCGTCCACCGGCAACGGACTTGTGAAACCGATCAGCGTGTTTTGGTCGGCCGCTGTGTTGATCTATAGTGCAGATTGTGTTGTGAAGCCAGCGGGGGACCAGAGCTACGGCAACCCGCCAGTCACATCCATATTGCGGGTACATGGGGTTGCTGGATACAGTAGTTCGCGTCATGTAGGAAGAGGGCCAAATTTTCAGCCATTCTGCGCATCCCCCTCCAGGAACTGCTAGCAGCCAATACGATTCATTCTCTCTCCGAGCGGCTGAACGCAAATTCCAGACTAGACTGAGAATCTCTCTCCTGCCTTTGCCATACATGACGACAATGCGGTTTCATTTACAAAGCGAACGAATTATTCATTCAGATATCGCTGCTAGTTCCTTGTTGTAGTATAACAGTGAATGTTTATCTGTAAACGTTTTTGCGCGATTTACAAATAAATACACTATGTGATCAAAAGTATCCGGACACCCTCCAAAACATACGTTTTTCATATTAGGTGCACTGTGCTGCCACCCACTGCCACGTACTCTATATCAGCGACCTCAGTAGTCATTAGACATTGTGACAGAGCAGAATGGTACACTCTGCAGAACTCACGGACTTCAAACGTGGTCAGGTGATTGGGTGTCACTTGTGTCATACGTCTGTAGGCGAGATTTTCACGCTCCTAAGCATCCCTCTGATGTGATAGTGAAGTGGAAACGTGAAGGGAGGCGTACAGCACAAAAGTTTACAGACCGACCTCGTCTGTTGTCTGACAGAGACCGCCGACAGTTGAGGAGGGTCGTAATGTGTAATACGCAGATATCTATCCAGACCATCACACAGGAATTCCAAACTGCATCAGGATCCACTGCAAGTACTATGACAGTTAGGCGAGATGTGAGAAAACTTGGTCTAGCGGCTGCTCATAAGCCACACATCACACCCGTAAATGCCAAACGACACCTCACTTGGTGTAAGGAGCGTAAACATTGGACGATTTAAGAGTGGAAAAAAGTTGTGTGGAGTGACGAATCACGGTACACAATGTGACGATCCGATGGCAGGATGTAGGTATGGCGAACGCTCGGTGAACGTCATCTTCCAACGTGTGTAGTGCCGACAGTAAAATTCGGAGGCGGTGGTGTTATAGTGTGGTCGTGCTTTTCATGGAGGGGGCTTGCACCCCTTGTTGTTTTGCGTGGCACTATCACAGCACAGGCCCACATTGATGTCTTAAGCACCTTTTTGCTTCCCACTGTTGAAGAGCAATTCGGTGATGATTGAATCTTTCAACACGATCGAGCACCTCTTCACAATGCACAGCCTGTGGCGGAGTGGTTACACGTCAATAATGTCCCTGTAATGGACTGGTCTGCACAGAAGTCCTGACCTGAGTCCTAAAGAACACCTTTGGGGTGTTTTGGAACGCCGACTTGTGCCAGCCGCCCTGATCGACACCGATAACCCTCCTCAGTGCAACACTCAGTGAAGAATGGGCTGCCATTCCCCAGGAAACCTTCCAGTACCTGAGTGAACGTATGCCTGCGAGAGTGGAAACTGTCATCAAGGCTAAGGGTGGGCCAACACCATATTGAATTCCAGCATTACCGATAGAGGGCGTCATGAACTTGTAAGTCATTTTCAGACAGGTGTTCCGATACTTTTGATGACATAGTATATGTCAGGCATGGCAATAAACGTGAGATTCCCCCCAAGCGACTTCTAATCAAATTGAGTGCCTATGGAGTATCTTCTCAGTTGTGCGAATGACGTCGTGAGTTCCTGTCAGGAAGGTTACAGTACGCAATAACTGAGGGAAAATCATCGAGTAAAACAGAATTGAAATCTGGTGTTCCCTAAGGAAGTGGTGTCTGCCCTTTGCTGTTCCTGATGTACATAAACGATTTAGGAGATAATCTGAGAAGCCCTCTTAGATTGTTTGTAGACGATGCCATCTTATAAAATCATCTGATGATCGAAACAAACTGCAAAACGATTTAGATATGATATCTGTTTGGTGCGAAAAGTGATAGTTGACTGTGTGGAGTCATTCACATGACTACCGAAAGGAGGGTGCCAAATTTCGGTTACAGGATAAAACACACAAATCAAATGGCTGCAAATTCAACTAATTTAGGGATTACAATTATGAATAACTTAAATTGGAACAATCAGATAATTTTGTGAGGAAAGCAAACGAAAGACTGTGATTTATCGGCAGAACACTTAGGAAACGCAACAGGTCTACTAGAGAGACTGCTTACACTACGCTTGTTCATCCTCTCCTGGAGTACAGCTGTCCAGTGTGGGATCAGCATCAGATAGGACTGACAGAGGATATCTAAAAAGTTCAAAGAAAGGCAGCTCGTTTTGTACTATTGCGAAATAGGGGAGAGAGTACCACGAGCGTGATATGTGAATTGGGGTGGCTACCATTAAAAAAGAAAGTCATTTTTCGTTGAGGCATGCTCTTTTCATGAAACTTCAATCACCTCCTCTCTCCTCAATATGTAACAATGTTGTTCAAATGGCTCTGAGCACTATGGGACTCAACATCTTAGGTCATAAGTCCCCTAGAACTTAGAACTACTTAAACCTAACTAACCTAAGGACATCACACACATCCATGCCCGAGGCAGGATTCGAACCTGCGACCGTAACAGTCCCGCGGTTCCGGACTGCAGCGCCAGAACCGCACGGCCACCGCGGCCGGCAACAATGTTGTGTTGGCAGCCACCTACATAGGGAGGAATGATCATCATAATAAAATGACAGAAATCAGAGCTCGCAAGGAAAGATTTAAATGTTCATTTTTTCCCTTGCGGTGTTCGAGAGTGGAACGATAGAGAAATAGCTTGAAGGTGGTTCGATGAACCCTCCGCCAGGCACTTAATTTGAACTGCAGAGTAATCGTGTTGATGTAGATCCTTGACAAGCATGCGAGGAGTTTTCTGTGTCACATTTAAAACTTTTCAAATGTAAAACTGAGGTGAAACTGCTATTTTTGATATTTTGAAGACTCGAGAACAAATTCCAGAAGCACGTGTTTGCAAGATAAATGTACAAAGAATTGCAAACGAAAGTGTCAGAGCCGTAGAAACGTCAGGAAAATTTGTTTTCATGTCACCTTGAAAACACCGAAATCGCTAGACACCTGTTACACAAATGGATGGTATTGAGAACGATATTTTAAAGCACTCAGTGATTGAAATACATCCAGGGTGTTACAAAAAGGTACGGCCAAACTTTCAGGAAACATACCTCACACACAAAGAAAGAAAATATGTTATGTGGGCATGTGTCCGGAAACGGTTACTTTCCATGTTAGAGCTCATTTTATTACTTCTCTTCAAATCACATTAATCATGGAATGGAAACACACAGCAACAGAACGTACCAGCGTGACTTCAAACACTTTGCTACAGGAAATGTTCAAAATGTCCTCCGTTATCGAGGATACATGGATCCACCCTCCGTCGCATGGAATCCCCGATGCGCTGATGCAGCCCTGGAGAATGGCGTATTGTATCACAGCCGTCCACAATACGAGCACGAAGAGTCTCTACATTTGGTACCGGGGTTGCGTAGACAAGAGCTTTCAAATGCCCCCATAAATGAAAGTCAAGAGGGTTGAGGTCAGGAGAGCATTGAGGTCATGGAATTGGTCCACCTCTACCAATCCATCGGTCACCGAATCTGTTGTTGAGAAACGTACGAACACTTCGACTGAAATGTGCAGGAGCTCCATCGTGCATGAACCACATGTTGTGTCGTACTTGTAAAGGCACATGTTCTAGCAGCACAGGTAGAGTATCCCGTATGAAATCATGATAACGTGCTCCATTGAGCGTAGGTGGAAGGAACTAAAATGAGCTCTAACATGGAAATTGAGCGTTTCCGGACAAATGTCCACATAACATATTTTCTTCATTTGTGTGTGAGGAATGTTTCCTGAAAGTTTGGCCGTACCTTTTTGTAACACCCTGTATAAGGTGGGAAGAAACGATATCACAAAATGCATAAGTAAATTGGCCTTAAAGGCAGTGCTTCGTCAATGCGAAGAATTTTAAAAGACATTGGTTTCAGATATGTTAAGAAGATAGCTTTTGACTGAAAGAAGTGACATAAGCACACCACGAACGACATCCCTTATAAAGATAGGCGATACAAGAGGAAGAGGTAGTTCAACAATGTATTACATTGACGAAACCCGGGATGAATCAATAATTCCATGAATACCTGCTGGAACATTAGTGATGGTACTGGCAGTTTTAACGTTCCGATAGGAGAAGAATCTGGACTAATTCTGTTGACATCGGATAATATACAGATAATTTTTAAAATAACCTTCTGCGTTAGTCTTTGCTACCAGTAATTTAAGCACAGTAATTTACATTTCGTTACAGTCGAACACACCCGTATACATGCATTGTACACATTTTAAGAAATTATATCGAGTAGAAACAGTTGTCAAACAAATGAAATGACATCAGTTTAAGTTTGATTAATTTTTCTGTGTATTACATTTTTACTTACAGTCCAAATCGCAATAAATGGCAATTATTGCAATATTTTTCGATGATCTTGTCATTAGACAATCGTCATTTAGAGAATAACTGTACTTGACGCCTTCACAAAGCTTCGTCAGCCGTTCTCGTCTTCGAACGTAACACAGACAATTACTGTGGAGCAGTTGACGCAATGTCAAGATGTGAAATAAAGTATCTATCATGTAGACGATTGTGCGAAATGGGTTTTAAAATGTATTAGTCCTGTTGTAGATCTGGACGTATAATACGATATACCAAAGGCAAATAAAACTGATTACTGTCCGCAGCTACACCTTTCGGCAACATAGACTTTTGTTTGCCCGGTGTCAGAGGTATCTAGTAGAGCTCTAGTAACTTTTGACACAATCATTAGCCAAGAAACGTTTGTGGGCTATTGATAATGACAAATCATTCGAAATCAGTATAGTCATTAAACAGTTTATGTGAACGTTGACTGAAATAAAATCCCTCTCAGACGAGAGCTTTTGCAGCAGCTGCCGTGAAGAACCTCACTGACCGACGTTACTACTTTATAACATAGCGTTATCTCTTGTAATAACGTGAAATTTGCTTTACATTCTGTATCTGATATTCAACAGCATGAAATGTTACGTAAAATTATTCTGAAACGTTCACCTCTGGCAGTAATATTATAAGAAAACTCGAGCCTTTCGTAAAAATCAGGAATGCAAAATAGCTGTGGCCCACAGATAGCGTGGAAGCAATCGTTTGATATTTAACTGACCGTGCAAGGAAAAGAAGTTTGCTTTCATAGTAGTTGCACTAAAAACAGTTGTCGGACTTCGAGAAAAATAAATGGTCGCAGGTTCTAATGAATGCAAATAGTTATTACAAGCAAAATGGCTTTTGAAATAATCACGAACCAAACGAAAGGCTTCCGTATTTAATTTCCTGACTTTTAATCAATGAAATCTATTTTTCTTTTTGTCTAAAATTAAGGAAGCTTTTCAAATAACGTAGTCGTATTGCCCAATTTAGTTTTAATGAACGTTCAGTGCACACACGTAAATCAGACTCACTTTTATTAGCACAGCTCAGCGACAAAGATCTAATTCCATTCAACACCTAACAGCAAGAGAGGAAGAGCACTAGATAAAAAGAGAGCAAGCACGAGAGCTTTTCACACTCGCCGGCCGGAGTGGCCGAGCGGTTCTAGGCGCTACAGTCTGGAACCGCGCGACCGCTACGGTCGCAGGTTCGAATCGTGCCTCGGGCATGGATGTGTGTGATGTCCTTACGTTAGTTAGGTTTAATTAGTTCTGAGTTCTAGCGGACTGATGACCTCAGAAGTTAAGTCCCGTAGTGCTCAGAGACATTTTTTCACACTCGTGCATGCCATTTATAATATTCTAGCAGTGTTATTGTTGTGTCTAGACAAGACAGCCTAGACACAATGAGAGGAAGCCGAAAGGCACGCGCTAAGCCAAAGCAGGGTGCGTGAGGTCTGAAACAGGATACGTAATGAATGCTATAAAGAAAAGTACGTAGCTTCCGTAATACTTAACTTTAATCCATCCTTTTGGTACATCTGGAGATTGTGGCGATACAAGTGAGACTCTTTAGATACATGCAATGTTACTAATGGCGCCTTGCTAGGTCGTAGCCATTGACTCAGCTGAAGGCTATTCTAACTATTGGCTCGGCTAATGAGCAATGCTTCGTCCATGTAGTCGCTAGCAAAGTCGTCCGTACAACTGGGGCGAGTGCTAGTCCGTATCTCGAGACCTGCCTTGTGGTGGCGCTCGGTCTGCGATCACACAGTGGCGACACGCGGGTCCGACATGTACTAATGGACCGCGGCCGATATAAAGCTACCACCTAGCAAGTGTGGTGTCTGGCGGTGACACCACAGTTATGTTTGGGTAATTTTTATCTCAGTAATAGTAACAAGCATCGCTGCATTACGTAGAAGTTGGTCCCAATAAAATTAAACAGTGTTTCATAAAAGTGTACTACATGTTTTCAGCTAGAAATTATTTCTCTTGATACGACGGGAAAGTTCGTTGGACCTGGCTGTGACGCAATAGCTTTCACTTGTTTGATAAATGCCAATAAAACACTGATGCTGTACCTTCATTGTGAATGTTGCTGATTGTAATGAACCTGTTTGTCGGCAACACCTTCTCTATTGGACTGATAATGGCAACGGAGCGTAGGCTGACAGAGTACGAAACAGATCTGATTCAGGAACTAATGCTAGGGTACTTACAACGTAAGATTTCGACTGTAGTGGCATTGTGTCGTCTGTACAGAGTTGCAGCATTCCGTTAGTGACGTGGAAGTGGGTTCTGCTACAGGCAAGAAAGTGTCGTCGTGGAGCAGCGAGAGCGGACACAACCCAGAAGAGGTGGGCGAGTACTTCCAGGGCGACATCATCCAGCCGATGTCGAGGAACGGCATCCGGGCCAAGGGCGCCCGCTGGCCGCACGGCGTCGTCCACTACCAGATCAGCCCCGGCTTCAGTGAGTACGCTCTTCTTTTGTTTTCTCTCTGACATCTTACTTCATAAATTCGCCGAAAAGAAATTATTGTTATTTGTTGACCGCCACTGGTAATTTCCCTCAAGTTTGATTCCTTCTCCATTTGTTTATTTGGTTTTCTTGAATGCATGATGTGGTTTTAGATCGGAGCAGACAGGAAGAAAAACACGTGGATGGTGTAAAAGCTGCATAGAACGATGTCAAAGTGTTAAAACCTCGAAAAAGTGCACCTTTCGTATTTTAGCACAATGCAGCCAACAACTCGAAGAAATAAAAATAAGAGTTTACAAAATAAAAGAAAGTGGGCATCGAAGTAAAAGAAGGACGACTAACAGGAATTTGGTATATCAGAAGCCAAACAAAGGGAAATGTTTCTTTGTATGATGCAAACCTTATACTAAATGTGCATCATCATTATTGACAAACAATACATTATTATGTCAATTTCAGATAAATGTGAATTACTTGTTTTTGCTGTAGTTATGTGGTTTTACTCAAGGGGAACGCCTTATTTTATCTTAATCACTATACTAATGTGTACGTCAGTGCCACTTAATAATGCAAACGGTACGTTCAGTGAACAGTTTAAGCCACTTAAAGCGCGTTATGAACTCATTTACATCTGGCGCGCCACATTGACTGAAACGGAACATCGTGATAATGCTCTCGGAAAAGCTATGAGAAAAGTGCTGCAGTTTGGCTGTGAAAGTGACTTCGATTTACGTATGAGAATACCATGTGAACAGTGTAGCCGTGAGAAAGAACAAAATTCACAAAATATTTGATTGCATCAGAAGTGCGTTCCCTTGCTCTGTATAACAATACGCCTCCCTTCTGTTTGTATTGTTTTGAAGCAGGTCACCATAACGAAACGGCTGTGTCGAGGAAGAGAGATCAGCCTTTGCTGAAGCATCAGCTACGTGGTTGAGGTCACGTCCGTGAAACGAACTTCCCTAGAATCCACTGAAGTGTAGTCCAAAATGTTTCGGAACTGGGTAAATGAAAAACAGAGAAAAGTTACAATGGTGCCTTTAAAGCTTCTGGTATTCTACGTAGTGTCCTCTCACTTGAGTACAACGCACAAAACGCTGAATCAAGTCATGCGAATGTTTCATAAATGTCCGTCTTTCCGATGCTGATCAACTCGCGTGTCACATTGGTTAGAATGTCGGTTATATCATCAAAGCTTTGACCCTTGATGTGAGTTTCTGATATTTGTCGTTTTGTGGCAGGTTCGTACTGATAACACCAAGTCTCTTCCCTCGTGACGATTTTTTCTGACAAAAGAACTGTGCACGTCTTGAATCTCAGACAAGTTGTAGGATGCATCCACGTGTGGTCGTTTTTGTTCGTGTATGAAGGTGTGAGAAACAAACTTCGTACACACTTTTCTCTTCTTCAGAAAAATATGGCGAATGTCTTGGAACGTGAGTTAGACGTGTTGCTCCAGTGCTATTTGTTACATAACAGCCTCGCGAAGTGGCCGCACGGTTAGAGACGCCATGTCACTGACTACGCGGCCCCTCTCGCCGCAGGTTCGAGTCCTCCCTCGGGCATGGGTGTGTGTGTTGTTCTTAGCATAGGTTAGTTTAAGTAGTGTGTAAGTCTAGGGAGCGATTACCTCCGCAGTTTAGTCCAAAAAATGGCTCTGAGTACTATGGGACTTAACATCTATGGTCATCAGTCCCCTAGAGCTTAGAACTACTTAAACCTAACTAACCTAAGGACATCACACAACACCTAGTCATCACGAGGCAGAGAAAATCCCTGACCCCGCTGGGAATCGAACCCGGGAACCCGGGCGCGGGAAGCGAGAACGCTACCGCACGACCACGAGCTGCGGACGCAGTTTGGTCCCTTGGGAAGTCACACACATTCTTTTGTTGCACAACAGCGTTCTCACACTTTAACAGCACGTCCACTACTTAACAATGCCTGCTCGACACGAAATAAGATATAGTAGTTAATGAACAGATGCTAGTGGAAACGGTCTCCACAGATTTTTTTCAGGGTGTTTTCCGCCGTGGACTGTATTGGTATATTATTCAATACAGTTAAAATTCAGACATTTTGGCCGTTGGCAAATGCTTCTGCAACATAGCTACAATTAACAGCTAAATGTTGGAGTGACAGTTATTTATCAATAATCAATACTTTTAGATTTTCGTGCAACTGATAATTCTTTGTTGATGATCGATTGTAGTTAGTGACATCATCGTTTCGTAACAAAAAAAAAAAAAAAAAAAAAAACAAAAAAAAAATGGCTCTGAGCACTATGGGACTTAACTGCTGAGGTCATCAGTCCCCTAGAACTTAGAACTACTTAAACCTAACTGACCTAAGGACGTCACACACAGCCATGCCCGAGGCAGGATTCAAATCTACGACCGTAGCGGTCGCACGGTTCCAGATTGTAGCGCCTAGAACCGCTCGGCCACCCCGGCCGGCCGTTTCGTAACAGATGTAGGCCATTTGATTTAGAGGCTTTGATGAATCACAGAAGTTCACACGTGTCTATTACTGTCGCAACGCCGGCAATAATAGTAAATAAGTTGTTGTGACTTAGCACTACAGCCAAGTCACAACGAGAGGAAGCCGAAAGGCACGCGTTAAGCTCACGCAGATTGGCGTGAGGTCTGGAACAGTTAAAAGGAAATGAGAACTTAGAAAATGGACGCAGTTGCTGTAATACTTAACTTAAATTCACATTTGTAGAACATCGCCCTTGATGATACATGCTTCACAATATTAATTATCAAAGCTATGGCGCCTTGCTAGGTCGTAGCCAATGACTTAGCTGAAGGTTATGCTAACTACCGTCTCGGCAAATGAGAGCGTATTTGTCAGTGAACCATTGCTATGAACGTCGGCTGTACAACTGGGGCGAGTGCCAGTACGTCTCTCTAGACCTGCCGTGTGGTGGCGCTCGGTCTGCAATTACTGACAGTGGCGACACGCGGGTCCGGCGTATACTAATGGACCGCGGCCGATTTAAAGGCTACCACCTAGCAAGTGTGGAGTCTGGCGGTGACACCACATAAGTAAACTAAACTTACTGTATAGTACTATGAACACATGATTAATTTGTAGGAGATTTGGAGATATTCAGCCGACCCCTCTGGGACTAGCAACGACTCTTGGCCGGCTGGGCAACTGGGCAACTGAGCTTGGATGACAGACATAGCCACGTCATTCCACGCTGCTTCAGACCATTGAGAGTGATCATCAATCGTAGTGGCTGGTGATTGATGGCGTGCAAGTGTCTCGGCAGCCGTTGACCAGCTGTTTTCCGTGGTTAAGAGACCGGAGAACATCCTGGCCGGGGTGACAGTCGAATAAACGCTGTGTCGAGTTAGGGCAGAACAGCCGGGGCAGCAAGGACTCTTGCTGTCTTGTTGTAAACAATTCACGGGAAACTTGAGATGAGGCACGCAGCCATTGGCCTTCGCGCGTCAGGAATGTGACGGCAGTTGTCCAAATTACCTTCTATACAAACCACAAGTGATTATGTCGTGTAACCAATGGCACTGACCAGATGTTTTCAGTGGTTGAGAGATCGGAGAACATGCTGGCCAAAAATAATGCCATATGCACAACTGGCTTTCCTTCGAAAGACGAAGTGGTGACACTTCTGTGCTCAGGTTCTGACACCTTACGACCCTGAAATAAATTCAAATTTGGTAATTTCAATGATTTAATATAAATTAAAAAAGGTTAGGTGTCACAAGATGGTGGGTGCGAGTATTGTCGACCACAAAACGTACAGTCGTGCTCGAAAGTATCCGAACGACCTGAATTGCATTTCACCTGGTTCGCATGCAACCCACATAACGCAGCTGTCTGGCAGGTCCTCTAATCGCTTCTCGGTATAGTCGTTTGACTACTGAAAATGGCTCCAATAAGTCACCACTAGAAAACACTGCTCTGTATCGCTATAACTCAACATGTTAAGTTATACCACGATACTACAAATATCAGGGAACACCTTATCACAAATAAGACTGTCCTTAAGGCTTGTAATCACACATTTATTACAAAAAATGACATACCTGAAATGAAACCACTCTCATTACTACATCAGATAGGTAATGCATGTAGTAAATTCGTCGTGTTCATGATTACCTCTTCAAAGTAACATACCGTACTTACTAACTACACAAAATGACATTATTCACGAGCAGCTAGTTCAGAATATGTATGATCTTCAAATGACACGACGAACCGTCTCGTTCTGCATATCGATTCAAACCCAGGTCATGCAGACTAAGCAAAGATTTCGTGACTAACGGAAACTATCAGTCATTCCTGACTATGCACACAGAGAGTGATGTACCTAGATTTTAGACAGTTTCAGTTGGCAAATATCAACTTTAAATTACATAACGTAAACATTTTTAACGGACAGGAATTACTACCCAACATCTATAGTCCCTCTTGACGAACTACGAGAGATGTTAAATATTGCTCATTCACAAGCAACTTACTTGAAATGCCGTGAGGTAAAGCTTTGGGTTGGAGAGGGATTCGAACCCAGAACCTAATCAGATTGTTATCGAAGCACAATCAACTGTGCATATCGGATTTTCTTGACAGTTGCTAGATGTTTTAACTGAAATGACGAGACGAAACATTAATTTTTTCCTTCCCAGGACTCCAAACCAGACACCTATCGCTGTTATATTCTAGAGAAAACGAAAGTTAAATAGGGGTTTGTTACACCAGCAGCGACATGTGAGCATGTTTGAACTATAAATAATATGACGAAGAGTGTAGTGCTGACTGGGAATCGAACCCCACACATATCGTTGTTGACTACACACAAAGAGACGTCAGCTACCAAATTTTTCTCCACCAGCATCCTTGAACTTACAGTGATCTCGCAAATAGTTCTGTGTCTCACTGGGAGTCAAAAACGTCAGATATCGTTAGTGTTGACAACGAATGAAAATGCATTAAAAATCAAAATTGTTATCCACCAGCAGATAGGTGTTCTCACGCTAGAGCTTGATAATACATTATGAAAAGGTTAGTGCTGGGCCAGGATTCGAACCCATTCACGCGCAATATGTGCAGATGTTGAAGAATCTGCAGTTTTGAACAAACTACTAATTGTAGTCGAACTGTATTATCACGAAAGATACAAATTTCGCGTTAAGGGCGGTCTGAGTTGCATTCCCAGTTAGAACCAATTTTATCGACATACAGAAGCTCAAATAAAAGATGGAATATGCGTCCTGGACCCTACATAGCGTTTGTTTCGTCACTAGAAATAAATAACTAGTATAATAAAGGTTACTGGTGGTAGTGTTTCTACATGTCGCCACTCCTGACTTTATTGTGGTTCAACCTAACGTCTACTTGGTAGAGAAGGAATATCGTGACAAATGTGAATTTCAGACCACAACGCCATTACACCTTCTTCACTTGGTGTAACCAGAAGAGAATAGTATCTGTCTCTCCCTATCAAAAATCATCGGCAGAAGTTGGAATCGAACCCAGGCCTTAAGTATATGAACCTATTATCAATGCCACAGACCACCGAACCCGCTCCTCATAACGCCATTGCGCCACACTGGATCGGAATTCTGACACACAGGCTTCCTGTAGTGGTTTGCAGCATGTTAAGTACATTCATTTACTTGGTTGACCAAATCGCAATCAACTAGCTGCCTCAGTTACCCAGTGCATACGTTCGACTCTATTTTGTAATCACCGAAGTAAAATGAAGAAACTGCCACCTACACAGAATTGCCAACAGTGTAGGATGCAGAAATTTAAATAGGAAGTGTTCCTTTCCACTTGAGCTACTCTATTGCTCTATCTGTTCGTTGAAAACGTCGTGCAATGCAAAAGAAAAGCTGTAACTCTCTGTCTCTCAGAAGTCTAAAACCGGTCATATGCATTATCTCACAGCATTGTGGAATGCGGAAGTTCTGGAGGAATTGTTATTGACTTCTGGAGGTGCTGTAGCTACTTGTCAGCTAGTAGCGTAATGGTAAGCGTCGCGCACCATAGATAAGATGTCGATAGTTCCAGTACATTCACGGTTACATATTTGGAAACGCATCTTGTGTGTAGTGGGGTTCGATTCCCAGTCAGCACTAAACTCTTCGTTATATTACACTACTGGCCATTAAAATTGCTACACCAAGAAAAAATGCAGATGATAAACGGGTATTCATTGTACAAATATATTATACTAGAACTAACATGTGATCACATTTTCATGCAATCAGTGCCCAGAACAACCACCTCTGGCCATAATAACGGCCTTGATACGCCTGGGCATTGAGTCAAACAGAGCTTGAATGGGGTGTACAGGTACAGCTGCCCATGCAGCTTCAACACGACACCACAGTTCATCAAGCGTAGTGACTGGCGTATTGTGACGAGCCAGTTGCTCGGCCACCATTGACCAGACGTTTTCAATTGGTGAGAGATGTGGAGAATGTGCTGGCCAGGGCAGCAGGCGAACATTTTCTGTATCCAGAAAGGCCCGTACAGGACCTGCAACATGCGGTCGTGCATTATACTGCTGAAATGTAGGGTTTCGCACGGATCGAATGAAGGGTAGAGCCACGGGTCGAAGAAACACATCTGAAATGTCATGTCCACTGTTTAAAGTGCCGTCAATGCGAGCAAGAGGTGACCGAGACGCGTAACCAATGGCACACCATACCATCACGCCGGGTGATACGCCAGTATGGAGATAACGAATACACGCTTCCAATGTGCGTTCACCGTGATGCTGCCAAACACGGATGAGACCATCATGATGCTGTAAATAGAACCTGGATTCATCCAAAAAAATGACGTTTTGGCATTCCTGCACTCAGGTTCGTCGTTGAGTACACCATCGCAAGCGCTCATGTCTGTGATGCAGCGTCAAGGGTAACCACAGCCATGGTCTCCGAGGCTGGCCGCTGTGGCCGAGCGCTTCTAGGCGCTTCAGTCCGGAACCGCGCTGCTGCTACGGTCGCAGGTTCGAATCCTGCCTGGTTCATGGATGTGTGTGATGTCCTTACGTTAGTTAGGTTTAAGTAGTTCAAAGTCTAGGCGACATGACCTCAGATGTTAAGCCCTATAGTGCTTAGAGCCATTTGAACATTTTTTTTGGTCTCCGAGCTGATAGTCCATGCTGCTGCAAAACGTCGTCGAACTGTTCGTGCAGATGGTTGTTGTCTTGCAAACGTCTCCATCTGTTGACTCAGGAATCTAGACGTGGCTGCACGGTCCGTTGCAGCCATGCGGATAAGATGCCTGTCATCTCGACTGCTAGTGTTACGAGGCCGTTGGGATCCAGCACGGCGTTCCGTATTACCCTCCTGAACCGACCGATCCCATAATCTGCTAACAGTCATTGGATCTCGACCAACGCGAGCAGCAATGGCCCGATACGATAAACCGCAATCGCGATAGGCTACAATCCGACCTTTATCAAAGTCGGAAACGTGATGGTACGCATTTCTCCACCTTACACGAGGCATCACAACAACGTTTCACCAGGCAAAGCCGGTCAACTGCTGTTTGTGTATGAAAAATCGGTTGGAAAGTTCCCTCATGTCAGCACGTTGTAGGTGTCGCCACTGGCGCCAACCTTGTGTGAATGCTCTGAAAAGCTAATCATTTGCATATCGCAGCATCTTCTTCCAGTCGATTAAATTCCGCGTCTGTAGCACGTCATCTTCGTGGTGTAGCAATTTTAATGGCCAGTAGTGTATGTCTAGTTCAAACACGCACACATGTCGGTGCTGGTGTAACAAACCCATATTTAACGTTCGTTTTCTGTAGAATATAACAGCGATAGGTGTCCGGTTGGAGCCCTGGGAAGGAAAAAATTAATGTTTCGTCTCGTCATTTCAGTTAAAACATCTAGCTACTGCTGAGAAAATCCGATATGCACAGTTGATTGTGCTTCGATAACAATCTGATTAGGTTCTGGGTTCGAATCTCTCTCCAACCCAAAGCTTTACCTCACGGCATTTCCAGTAAGTTGCTTGTGAAGAAGCAATATTTAACATCTCTCGTAATTCGTCAACAGGGACAATAGATGCTGGGTAGTAATTCCTGTCCGTTAAAAATGTTTACGTTATGTAATTTAAAGTAGATATATGCCAACTGAAACTGTCTAAAATCTAGATACATCACTCTCTGTGTGCATAGCCAGGAATGACTGTTAGTTTCCGTTAGTCACGAAATCTTTGCTTAGTCTGCATGATCTGGGTTTGAATCGATATGCAGAAAGAGACGGTTCGTCGTGTCATTTGAAGGTCATACATATTCTGAACTAGCTGCTCGTGAATAACTTAAATTTTTAATGTCATTTTGTGTTAAATAATAAGCACGGTATGTTACTTTGAAGAGGAAATCATGAATACGACGAATTTACTACATGCATTAGCTATCTGACGTAATAATGAGAGTGGTATCATTTCAGGTATGTCATTTATTGCAATAAATGTATGCTTTCAAGTCTTGAGGACAGTCTTATTTGTGATAAGGTGTTCCCTGATATTTGTAGTATTGTGGTATAACTTAACATGTTGAGTTATAGCGATACAGAGCAGTGTTTTCTAGTGGTGACTTGTTGGAACCATTTTCAATAGTCAAACGACTGCACCGGGGAGCGATTAGAGGACCTGCTAGACAGCTGCGTTATGTGGGTTGCATGCGAATCAGGCGAAATGCAATTCAGGTCGTTCGGACACTTTTGAGCATGACTGTACATCTCAGCACGGTGATAGAGCCAATGCTTCGTACCGACTTCGGCGTGAAGCTGAGAATGCAACACATAAGGGAAATGAACCGCACCAAAAACTTTTGAACGTTCGTGGGTCCTGTGTCCGACAGGTGTAGGCCGCACAATGACGTCATTAGTACACAATGTCCGAATCATTCTTTGCATAGCTTGCGTGAAAATACTGCGTCCAATAACAATGTACCGTTGACGCCCCTGTTCCACCCTCGATCCTCTGAAGACACATGATACAAATTAAAAATCATATAAAAGTGACATGGTTTTTGCTAGAACTAAAAGGCAGAATAACTTTATCTTCATAACATACACTCCTGGAAATTGAAATAAGAACACCGTGAATTCATTGTCCCAGGAAGGGGAAACTTTATTGACACATTCCTGGGGTCAGATACATCACATGATCACACTGACAGAACCACAGGCACATAGACACAGGCAACAGAGCATGCACAATGTCGGCACTAGTACAGTGTATATCCACCTTTCGCAGCAATGCAGGCTGCTATTCTCCCATGGAGACGATCGTAGAGATGCTGGATGTAGTCCTGTGGAATGGCTTGCCATGCTATTTCCACCTGGCGCCTCAGTTGGACCAGCGTTCGTGCTGGACGTGCAGACCGCGTGAGACGACGCTTCATCCAGTCCCAAACATGCTCAATGGGGGACAGATCCGGAGATCTTGCTGGCCAGGGTAGTTGACTTACACCTTCTAGAGCACGTTGGGTGGCACGGGATACATGCGGACGTGCATTGTCCTGTCGGAACAGCAAGTTCCCTTGCTGGTCTAGGAATGGTAGAACGATGGGTTCGATGATGGTTTGGATGTACCGTGCACTATTCAGTGTCCCCTCGACGATCACCAGTGGTGTGCGGCCAGTGTAGGAGATCGCTCCCCACACCATGATGCCGGGTGTTGGCCCTGTGTGCCTCGGTCGTATGCAGTCCTGATTGTGGCGCTCACCTGCACGGCGCCAAACACGCATACGACCATCATTGGCACCAAGGCAGAAGCGACTCTCATCGCTGAAGACGACACGTCTCCATTCGTCCCTCCATTCACGCCTGTCGCGACACTACTGGAGGCGGGCTGCACGATGTTGGGGCGTGAGCGGAAGACGGCCTAACGGTGTGCGGGACCGTAGCCCAGCTTCATGGAGACGGTTGCGAATGCTCCTCGCCGATACCCCAGGAGCAACAGTGTCCCTAATTTGCTGGGAAGTGGCGGTGCGGTCCCCTACGGCACTGCGTAGGATCCTACGGTCTTGGCGTGCATCCGTGCGTCGCTGCGGTCCGGTCCCAGGTCGACGGGCACGTGCACCTTCCACCGACCACTGGCGACAACATCGATGTACTGTGGAGACCTCACGCCCCACGTGTTGAGCAATTCGGCGGTACGTCCACCCGGCCTCCCACATGCCCACTATACGCCCTCGCTCAAAGTCCGTCAACTGCACATACGGTTCACGTTCACGCTGTCGCGGCATGCTACCAGTGTTAAAGACTGCGATGGAGCTCCGTATGCCACGGCAAACTGTCTGACACTGACGGCGGCGGTGCACAAATGCTGCGCAGCTAGCGCCATTCGACGGCCAACACCGCGGTTCCTGGTGTGTCCGCTGTGCTGTGCGTGTGATCATTGCTTGTACAGCCCTCTCGCAGTGTCCGGAGGAAATATGGTGGGTCTGACACACCGGTGTCAATGTGTTCTTTTTTCCATTTCCAGGAGTGTATTAAGAAAACCTAATTATCATCTACATGATAATCTTTACAATGAGAATGGCAACCGTACATTACGAGAGCGAGACAACGCAAGAGAAAACTGAAAAGAGATAACAAAACATGCGAAGTACAAAAATATCAGATGAACGAAATTAGTCCAGCTATTAGATATGATTTTTAGGTGTCGATACACTCACGTAAATGCGTAAATTAACAAACAGTTCATATATATAAAATTGGATGAAATAAAAAGTGATAATACAGGTTTGCGTTGGGAGCACCGCTGCTAACTCGCAGTTACCTCGAGATCCGCGTCAAAGGAGGCTGCAACAATGCCGCGTTCAAAAAAATGGTTCAAATGGCTCTGAGCACTATGGGATTTAACAGCTGAGGTCATCAGTCCCCTAGAACTTAGAGCTACTTAAACCCAACTAACCTAAGGACATCACACACATCCATGCCCGAGGCAGGATTCGAACCTGCGACCGCAGCAGTAGCGCTGTTCCGGACTGCGCGCCTAGAACCGCGAGACCACCGCGGCCGGCAGCAAATATTGAAAACTGCATCGCTGTTTTATACTGTTTCCAATCCTAGTACTTCATTCTTGGTGTACCATTCTTCAACACAAAAGACATAATCCCATCTTCTCATAAGCAACCAATATTAAAGTGCGATTACTGGATTAGAAATCTGCTACTTAATCTTTTCCTCTATGCAGGATATAGATGTTGTTACTACGACCTACTCCCATTTCTCTGAAATGGTACCCATTTGCACAGCGAAGAATGTCAATTTAATGTTTGTTGCACTGTTTTAATGAAGTTGCAGCTGCATTCTGAGTTTCGTCTATGCAGTGATGTAAATATCTTTCTTATTCAATTGATGCTACAGACGAATGTTGAACCTTACGTGGACTGATAATGCAAAGAATGAGGAGGTTCTTCTCAGAATCGGAGAAGAAAGGAATAGATGGAAAACACTGACAAGAAGAAGGGACAGGGTGGTAGGACATCTGTTAAGACATAAGGGAATAACTTACATGGTACCAGAGGGAGCTGTGTAGGGTAAAAACTGCAGCGGAAGACAGAAACTGGTATACATCCAGAAAATAGTTGAGGAGGTAGGTTGCAAGTGCTACTCTGAGATGAAGAGGTTAGCACAGGAAAGGAATTCGTGGCGGACCTCATCAAACCATTAAAAAAAAAAATTAATTATTAATATGGTTACGTCCAAGTAAATGTGTCACACATTTCGACGAAAAATCTGAAGAAAGGAAAAGGATGTCCAATTTTTTTGATAAATTTAGAAGTGAAAGAACATTATTTTTGTTGACTATTATTCATTAATACAGAATTATTTCTCTTAATTTATATTTGACTTATACTTTATACATGATTCAAACTGAAGATCTAGTCTATTAACCTAGAACAGGAAGTTTTTTCACAAAATAATAACATGTTAGGCATCGTTTATGAAAACTTTTCTAGGTTGCGTAAGGGATAATGTTTTCGCTATAGCTTTATTTCACTTCCCACAATACAGTGTGAACGTTAATAAAATCGACTAACTGTAGGAACCGATTCCTGGCTGGAAATGCAGGAAAGGAGATCCTATGAACATGTGTAGGGAAATGTATCGTTGCCACGATAGACGACTCTGATTGACAGTTCCATTGACCACGTGCCGTGTATTCCTTGTGTGTTGCGGTCTGTGTGATTTTTTTTTCCTTTATTGATTTTCGAAGGGGGCGGGCTGGCAGCAGCTTAGTACGCCGCTCTTCAGCCTACAGAATTTTTAAAACATAAGAAGAAGGTAATAAACAATAAAAACAGGCGGTAAAACGGTGACTTTAATTGTAAAACGGCGGAAAATCGTGGAAAGTGAAAACATAAAACAAAGGGTTGGCGATGCTAAAATAATTCACAGGAAGTATACACGTAAAATAGTAGACAGACAATTAAAAAACACGGCAACAGTCTAGTTTCTGTTCGCAAGAGATATAAAAATCACACCCAGTGACAGTATGATTGCCATTTGCAACACTTTGGAAAAGACACACAACACTGAAAACACTGCACTAAAAAGTTGGCATGAAGACGACACACCACAGCCAAGGGCAGAGGGGGGGGGGACCTGGACAGATGAGGGAAAAACGAAGTGGGGGGGGGGAGGTGGAACCGACGGAGGGAGAGAACTCATATGGAGGGGCAGGGCAGATGCAAGAGGGAATGGGGAATGCAAAAGGACTCAGGGGAGAGAAGGGAGGCAGAGAGAGGGTAGGCAGGGAAAAAACAAGATGGAAGGGGGGAAGAGGGAGCCCGAAAAAAGGACAGAAGAAGGGAGTGGGATGTAAGGATAAGAGCTGATAGGAGGGATAACTGGAGGGGCATCATCTGGGAGGGGGAGTCGACAGAAGTCACCTTGGGAAAGGAGATGAAGGGTGTAGAGATGGGGGGTATGGGGGACATAACGGTGAAGGCCCAGCAGTGGGCGGGGGGTTGAAGAAGGGAGGAGCTACCAGGGGATGAGGGATCAAGGTAGCGGGAGATGTAGTGTATGCAGATATGTTCGAGGAATAGGAGCAGATGGGGGAAAGGAATCAGGTTGTAGAGGATCCGTGTGGGGGAAGTAAGGCATATACGGAAGGCGAGGCAAAGTGCATGGCGCTCAAGGATCTAGACGGACTTATAAAATTTGGGGGGTGGGAGTGGATATCCAGACAGGACTGGAATAACAGAGGATGGGACGGATTAAGGATTTGTAGGTGTGGAGGATGGTAGAGGGGTTGAACCCCCACGTCCGGCCAGAGAGGTGTTTGAGGAGTTGGAGGCGGTTGTGGGCTTTGGATTGGATAGAGTGGAGATGAGAGATCCAGGTGAGGTGACGGTCAATGGTGAAGCCAAGGTAGGTGAAGGTGCGGGAGAGGCTGACAGGATGGGCGCAGATGGTAAGGAAAAAATCAAGGAGCTGGAAGGAGCGAGTGGTACGATCTACGATGATTGCCTGGGTCTTGGGTCTGTGTCATTGAGGCAGCATACTATAAGCAGCAGAATGGTCCGGTATTCATGTTAGGAACAATCCGTGATGGTGATTGTGTACAGCCAAGCAGGTGATCTAGAGGCAGGATGGCTAATCAAGCCCTTTTTATCGGCTGGTTCCAGACGTGAATAGCAGACCACACTGCATCAATGACACAGCCTGTAACACACAAGGGACACAGGGCACATGGTCAGAACCGTCATTGGTTAGCGCCATCTACCATGAAACGATGAATTTCCAGACACATGTTCACAGTACCCTTTTTCCTCCATTTACAGTGAGAAATCCGACCTTGCAATTTGTCCTTTCGATATTATTTACACTGCATGTCATACTACATCTTAAGAGCGTCATATTTGTTATTTGACCACACACGGATCTTCATGTTATGGTATTATCGAAATATCGTGTAAGTTGTCAACGGTGATATGTAAGAAGCATTATCATGACGATCCCTGTATGGTCAAATTATGAATATGACACAATTTGCAGTCTGCACCAGAGCACTGATTCACAGTTTTAATCTGCCAGGAAGTTTACAATGACAACACGATCTGCTGCAGTGTGAAAATTCATCCTGCAATGACTCTCCCAGGCTGTGGCTAAACCATGTCTCCAAAGTATCCTTTCTTCCTGGAATGCCAGTCCCGCAAGCTATGCAGGGGAGCTTCTGTGGGGAAAAAAAAGAAAAATGGAGTACTTGCCCACGGAATGCAAAGGTCCCTGGTTCGAGCTCCGATCTGACACATACTTTTAATCTGTCAGGAAGTTATGAATATGATTTTCTTAATATTTAGCCTACTATGAGACGCAATCTGACTAATTTCGAAAGGACAATAATGAAGCACTTAACAAATGTAACAAAGCCTAAATTTGCTATAGTGTTTCCAGCAGCAAATGAAGCGACAGTAAAATGCTGACAGCGTCTCTTAATGATAAGAAATTCACTGATTTTTTAACCTTCGTTGTTAATTTTAAAAATTATAACTGCAACCGGAGCCCTGAGGAAAAAATGACATTGTTACTGAATTAAACAGTGTCTATCTGATCAAAAGTATCCGGATAGACATTACTGGACATTAATGCAGAGCAAGTCCACCCTTCACCTTCATGATAACTTGAACTCTACTGGGGACACTTTTAATGAGGTGTGTGAATATCTGTGGAGGAACGGAAGACCATTCTTCCTGAAGAGCCAAAACCAGAGAAGGTAGAGACGCTGGGTGCTCGGTTTTGGAGCTGACGCATTGGGTTGCGATCAGGGCTTTGGGCAGGCCGTTGGCAGGAACGTTATTGTCCACTAGCCTTTGCCTCACAGACTTGACAGGGTGCATTGTGACGCTGACACAATAATCGTCTCCGAACTGTTCCTGCCGCACGGGATTAGCCGAGCGGTGTAAGGCGCTGCAGGCATGGACTGTGCGGCTTGTCCCGGCGGAGGTTCGTCCTCCCTCAGGCATTGTGTGTGTTTGTCCTTAGGATAATTTAGGTTAAGTAGTGTGTAAGCTTAGGGACTGACGACCTTAGTAGTTAAGTCCCATAAGATTTCACACACATTTGAACTGCTCCTCTACTGTAAGCACCATCGAATGCTGTAAAACGTTCATATCCTTCAGCATTTAACGTTTTCTTAAGCGCAATAAGGAGACCAAATCCAACCCACCGTGTCTGTGGATCACTGCTGGCACCACACATGATGACAGGCAACGTCTTCCAGGCATTCACCTCCAGACTCATCCAACGGATTGCCACAGAATATAGTGTGATTCATCACTGCAAGCAACTCGTTTCTCGCTGTCAGGTGGCGTCAACCTTTACATCACCCCAAGCGTCACTGGCACACTCTGTAGGAGGAGTTGCTCGGTCATTGTACCCCATCCTTTTTAACACCGCACATACAGCCACTGTGCTAGTTGGACTGACGATAGCTCTTTGGAGCTCACGAGTGACTCCTTCCTCGGATCTCATGCTACTTTTGTGTAATGTCTCTCCTCAGTGCTAAGCGGTTTCCGTCCATCAGTACATAGGGTCTAGGTAGTCTTGGTTTAGCTATGGTTGTTCCTTACCATTTTCCACTTCGGAGTCACATTACCAACAGTCGACTGGGGTAACTTTAAAATGGTTAAAATGACGCTGATGGATTCTTACTCAGCTGCCATCCAGTGACTAATCCACTTTCGAAGTCAATGAGCACTGCTGATCGACCCGTTGTGCTGATATTGCTTCTCTGCTGCCATTACTATATAACTGATGTGAAGCCATCACACAACTGTTATTTAAGCAAGTTGTCAATCGTGTGATTATTACCATAACATGTTTCATGACAACATTATCCCATTTGCAAGGAAACCAGATAAAACAATGTTCCTTATATCTACAGAAATTTAAGGATTACAGACATTTTGAGTTATAGTTTACCTTAAAAATTTTTTTCACCATTAGCCGTTGTCACAACTTAGAAACAAGGTGCACACGTGCACATCAAACATCACAAGTCGATGCATCCACCGTTTGTGCTGAGCATTAGGCTTCAAGTAAATATCATCGCTGGTAGGTCATGGCAGCGGCTCTCAATTTGCCACTGCACCTTGGGAGCTGCGGCTGCACCGGCTTGTGATGTTTCAGGTTTTATGGTCTGAGTTGACAACGCACGTGTGCATCTTGTTTTTATGTTGTGACGAGGCATAATGCCACAAAAAAATTTCGCCTTATATAGGAGTGTCCGGATACTGTTGATCAGTTACTATATATGAATGTCGTCAGCACACTCCGTCGAGAAAAAGAAAAACGAGTAAAGCGTGCGGTGCGGTTCCGCAGGTGACGAAGCAATGGCGAACATCAAGGGCGCGATGCGCGCCTACCACAAGCTGACGTGCGTCCGCTTCCGGCCGTACACGGGCCGCGAGACGGACTACATCTACATCACGCACGGCAACACGGGCTGCTGGTCGAGCGTGGGGCGGCTGGGCGGCGCGCAGGAGGTCAACCTGCAGGACCCGGGCTGCACCGGCACGCTGGGCACGCCCGCGCACGAGCTCATGCACGCGCTCGGCTTCCTGCACGAGCAGAACCGCTACGAGCGCGACAAGTACGTCACCATCAACTGGCAGAACATCGAGCCAGGTGAGTCGAACTCTGTGCGCGCGCCGCGGGGAGGCGTCGCAGTACATCTACATCTACCAGGTGATCAAAAAGTCAGTATAAATTTGAAAACTTAATAAACCACGGAATGATGTAGATAGAGAGGTAAAAATTGACACACGTGCTTGGAATGACATGGGGTTTTATTAGAACAAAAAAAAAGTACACAAAATATCCGACAGATGGCGCTGGACAGCAAAACGTCAGTGACTGCGCATGACAATCGTATATAAAAGGAGCTGTAATGAGAGAGAGAATACCAAAACCCAGGCGATCATTGTAGGCAAAACCACCCCTTCCTTCCGCCTCCTTGATTTCTATCTCACCATCTATGGCCGTCCTATCACCCTCACCCCCACTCTCAAGTACCTTGGCGTCACCCTCGACCGCCGCCTCTCCTGGACCCCCCATCTCCGGACAATCCAAGCCAAGGCACGCTCCCGACTCCATCTCCTCAAGCTCCTTTCCGGCCGTACGTGGGGTCTGGACCCCTCCACCATCCTCCACACCTATAAATCCCTCATCCGCCCTATCCTTTGTTACGCCCATCCGGCCTGGATCTCCACCCCCCCTACCTTTTATAAATCCCTTCAAATCCTTGAACACCATGCTCTCCGCCTCGCCTATCGCATCCGTCTCCCCTCCCCCTCCTGTACGATCTCATTCCGTTCCCCCACCTCCTCCTTTTCCTTGAAAGGATACGGATCCTGTATACCTCCCGTAAACTCGATCCTCCTCATCCACTCGTCTCGCCCATCCTCTCCGGCCCCCGCCCATTGCCGCACCTGTATTCCCACGTCCCACCCGGTCTCCATCTCTCCACCCTCCTTACCCTCTCCCAAGGTGGCTTCCGCCAGCTCCCCCTCCCTGATGATGTCCTCCTCCCCTCCATCTACCCCTCCTATCAAATTTGATCCTCCCCCCCACTTCCTGTGTCTTTTCCATTAGGCACCCTCCCTCCCTTCTCTCTCTCTTTCCCCCATCCTCCTTCATCTACCCTCTTCCCCCGGGTTTCCTCTCCCCCTTCCTCCCTTCCCCCTATCTCCCCTACCCGTGGCATCTCTGCTCTCCCGCCTCCCTTTCCCACCCCCACCCCCCCCCCCCCCTCCTCCTCTCTTGGCAGGTCCCCGGACTCGTACACGCTCTGTGGACATTCGCGCGCCGGAGATCATCGCCATCAGTGTCTCGTGTGTGTGCCTTCGTTTTGTGTTTCGTGTTCTTTCGCCGTCACGCCACCACTGTTCACGTGTGCTGTCGCAGTCGTCCGTGTTATGTGCGCCGTGTCAACAAGTGTTAGTGTTTTTTCTCGTCCAGCGTGAACGGCTTCATGTTTATTGTTTTTCGTGTCTACAGTTTTTGCCCGCCGTTTTTATTGTATTATCTGTGCCACCTCTATGTCATATTGTTGTACCACTCACGGCTGAAGAGCAGCGTACTATGCTGCTGACAGCCCGCCTTGTAAAAGGTGCTTAAAATAACAATAAAGAAAAAACAAAAAAAGAGAGAATCAGATGTGCCAGCAGGCGCAGCATGTTGACGTTACCTGAAAAGGCGCTTTTAGTGAAGCTATATTATCAGAATGGGGAATGTGCTAGTTCAGCGTTACGATCCTATCGCCATAGCAAGAGGATTCGAACGGGTAAAGGTTCGTCGACAAATGCAGCTGTGGCGAGAATGATTTCGAAGTTCGAAGCCATGGGTTGTTTAGACGTTAGACCCCATAGTGGCCGACCGAGCACAAGGCGTAATGCTGCTGAGACGGTTCAGAAAGAAATGGAGACTGTAGCGGATTCGTCTATGCACGGGTAAGTCAGAGCTCGTGCAGTCGCACGTCGCACCGGTATTCCATACACTACTGTTTGGTTGGCACTGAGGCGTACCCTCCGATGCTATCCGTACAAAATCCATCGGCATCATGAACTGCTACCTGGCGATTTAGTGAAGCGGAGGGCATTTGTAGTGTGGGCGTTTAAAAATACGGCGGAAGATGACGATTGGTTGAGTAACGAGTTGTGGACAGACGAAGCTCGTTTCACACTCCGCGGGTCTGTCAACGCCCACAACTGCAGAATTTGGGCTACCGAAAATCCTAGAATTGTCGAGGAAACTCTATTCCACGACGAGAAAGTCACGGTATGGGTTGGATTTACCACATCTACCGTTATCGGGCCTTTTTTCTTCGAGAAAATGCGTGATTCTGCTTTTGTAACTGCTACCGTGATGGGTGAGAGGTACGCCGATATGTTACAGAATTGCATCATCCCCAGCCTGGCTGATAAACACCTGCTGGATAGTACGATGTTTATGCAGGATGGCGCTCCACCCAATATTGCTAGACCCGTGAAAGATCTCTTGCGCGCGTCGTTTGGTGATGATCGTGTGCTCAGCCGCCACTTTGGTCATGCTTGGCCTCCCAAGTCCCCAGATTATTGGCTTTGGGTTACCTGAAGTAGCAAATGTATCGTGATCGACCGACATCTCTAGGGATGCTGAGAGACAACATCCGACGCCAATGCCTCACCATAATTCCGGACAGCCGGCCGGAGTGGCCGTGCGGTTCTAGGCGCTGCAGTCTGGAACTGAGTGACCGTTACGGTCGCAGGTTCGAATCCTGCCTCGGGCATGGATGTGTGTGACGCCCTTGGTTAGTTAGGTGACTGATGACCTCAGAAGTCGCATAGTGCTCAGAGCCATTTGAACCATTTTTTAACTCTGGACATGCTTTACAGTGCTGTTCACAATATTATTCCTCGACTAAAGCTCTTGTTGAGGAATGATGGTGGACATATTGAGCATTTCCTGTAAAGAACATCATCTTTGCTTTGTCTTACTTTGTTATGCTATTTATTGCTATTCCGATCAGATGAAGCGCCATCTGTCGGACATTTTTTGAACTTTTGTATTTTTTTGGTTCTAATAAAACCCGATGTCATTCCAAGCATGTGTGTCAATTTGTACCTCTCTATCTACATTATTCCGTGATTTATTCAGTTTTCAAATTTATACTGACTTTTTGATCACCCAGTACATGGATACTATGCAAATCACATTTAAGTGCCTAGGAGAGGGTTCATTGAACCACCTTCAAAATTCCCTATTATTCAAATCTCGTATAGCGAGCGGAAAGAACGAACAGCTATATCTTTCCGTACGAGCTCTGATTTCCCTTATTTTATCGTGGTGATCGTTACGCCCTATGTAGGTCAGTGTCAACAAAATATTTTCGCATTCGGAGGAGAAAGTTGGTGATTGGAATTTTGTGAGAAGATTCCGTCGCAACGAAAAACGCCTTTCTTTTAATGATGTCCAGCCCAAATCCTGAATCATTTCTGTGACACTCTCTCCCATATTTCGCGATAATACAAAATGTACTGCCCTTCTTTGAACTTTTTCGATGTACTCAGTCACTTCTATGTGTTAAGGATCCCACACAGCACAGCAGTATTCTAAAAGAGGACGGACAAGCGTAGTGTAGGCAGTCTTCTTAGTAGGTCTGTTACAATTTATAAGTGTCCTGCCAATAAAACCCAGTCTTTGGTTAGCCTTCCCCACAACATTTTCTGTGTGTTCTTTCCAATTTAAGTTGTTCGTAATTGTAATACCTAGGTATTTAGTTGAATTTACTTCTTTTAGATTAGACTGATTTATCGGATAACCGAGGTTTAACAAATTCCTTTTAGCACTCACGTGGATGACCTCACACTTTTCGTTATTTAGGGTCAACTGCCAATTTTCGCACCATTCAGATATATTTTCTAAATCGTTTTGCCATTTTGTTTTGATCTTCTGCTGATTTTATTAGTCGATAAACGACAGCGACATCTGCAAACAACGGCTGTTCAGATTGTCTCCCAAATCGTTTATATAGATAAGGAACAGCAAAGGGCCTATAATACTACCTTGGGGAACGCCAGAAATGACTTCTGTTTTACTCGATGACTTTCCGTCAATTACTACGAACTGTGACGGTATTCCACAAGTACGCAATTTCACTACAAGCCGCTTGTGTGATACAGTGTCAAAAGCCTTCCGGAAATCCAGAAATACGGAATCGGTCTGAAATCAGTAGTACTGAAATCACTAGTTTGTAACCATGTCAGCTGGCGCCGACGCTGCAACCTCAGTTGTCAGCATTGCTCCATTTACCACACTGACAATGCTACAGTTGATCAGAATGTAGGTTTCGCGACCGTTGGCTGTGAAGTTAATACACTCCTGGAAATGGAAAAAAGAACACATTAACACCGGTGTGTCAGACCCACCATACTTACTCCGGACACTGCGAGAGGGCTGTACAAGCAATGATTACACGCACGGCACAGCGGACACACCAGGAACCGCGGTGTTGGCCGTCGAATGGCGCTAGCTGCGCAGCATTTGTGCACCGCCGCCGTCAGTGTCAGCCAGTTTGCCGTGGCATACGGAGCTCCATCGCAGTCTTTAACACTGGTAGCATGCCGTGACAGCGTGGACGTGAACCGTATGTGCAGTTGACGGACTTTGAGCGAGGGCGTATAGTGGGCATGCGGGAGGCCGGGTGGACGTACCGCCGAATTGCTCAACACGTGGGGCGTGAGGTCTCCACAGTACATAGATGTTGTCGCCAGTGGTCGGCGGAAGGTGCACGTGCCCGTCGACCTGGGACCGGACCGCAGCGACGCACGGATGCACGCCAAGACCGTAGGATCCTACGCAGTGCCGTAGGGGACCGCACCGCCACTTCCCAGCAAATTAGGGACACTGTTGCTCCTGGGGTGTCGGCGAGGACCATTCGCAACCGTCTCCATGAAGCTGGGCTACGGTCCCGCACACCGTTAGGCCGTCTTCCGCTCACGCCCCAACATCGTGCAGCCCGCCTCCAGTGGTGTCGCGACAGGCGTGAATGGAGGGACGAATGGAGACGTGTCGTCTTCAGCGATGAGAGTCGCTTCTGCCTTGGTGCCAATGATGGTCGTATGCGTGTTTGGCGCCGTGCAGGTGAGCGCCACAATCAGGACTGCATACGACCGAGGCACACAGGGCCAACACCCGGCATCATGGTGTGGGGAGCGATCTCCTACACTGGCCGTATACCACTGGTGATCGTCGAGGGGCACTGAATAGTGCACGGTACATCCAAACCGTCATCGAACCCATCGTTCTACCATTCCTAGACCGGCAAGGGAACTTGCTGTTCCAACAGGACAATGCACGTCCGCATGTATCCCGTGCCACCCAACGTCCTCTAGAAGGTGTAAGTCAACTACCCTGGCCAGCAAGATCTCCGGATCTGTCCCCCATTGAGCATGTTTGGGACTGGATGAAGCGTCGTCTCACGCGGTCTGCACGTCCAGCACGAACGCTGGTCCAACTGAGGCGCCAGGTGGAAATGGCATGGCAAGCCGTTCCACAGGACTACATCCAGCATCTCTACGATCGTCTCCATGGGAGAATAGCAGCCTGCATTGCTGCGAAAGGTGGATATACACTGTACTAGTGCCGACATTGTGCATGCTCTGTTGCCTGTGTCTATGTGCCTGTGGTTCTGTCAGTGTGATCATGTGATGTATCTGACCCCAGGAATGTGTCAATAAAGTTTCCCCTTCCTGGGACAATGAATTCACGGTGTTCTTATTTCAATTTCCAGGAGTGTAGTTATCGGGTTATGGTACCGATCGACAGAGAGCGGCCAGTTCCCAAAAGAAGGCTTCAGCAAGAGGATCGAATCGATTAGGATTCGAAGTTTTTGAAAACTATACGATACGAAAACCCAAGAATTTCACGTGGATTATTTCACATACGACTTCGCTACTCTTGTCACAACACGGGAGCTCCCCATCGCCAGCTCGTGGCGTGACTATAGTAAACCACCCTCCATTTCTCTGTTCCCGCTCAATTTGTACACTACTTGCTAATATCTAGAGAACATTACCATGTATTACAATACGGGGTTTCACGGCCGGCATTTGCGTCCTTGGTGAATTTTGTTTTATGGGCGTTAGGTCGTGCTTTAAGGAATATTCTTCTGCCTAACGTTTCGTCTCTTAATGCTGGAGGAATCAACAGAGGCTAGAACAACTCAGAGAACAGTGCGGCGTAGCAAAAGGTGGGAGTCGAATGTAGAACAGGTTGTGTAGGCCTAAATGCTTAACAATACTGAAATATATTTACTAATCACTTTCAACAACTCTACGCGCATACACCAGAAGACACAAGTAAGGTATTCAGCGTTCAAGTGAACAGAATCCAATACTTTAATATAGAACGCACGATAAAATGCAGTAATATGCCCCTGTGAATTTCACTAACATTGCAACAAAGGAGGCAGCAAATACACCAAAAATAGTTCACAACAGTAAAAAGGAAACACGCAATAAACTGTCTTAGACAGGAATACCAATACTTAAAATATACCCAACAAAAGCTGACACCCTGACTAACAAGCATTTAACAAGAGAGTAAAAATCAGTGATCCGCAAGTCGAAGTTACCCTCTGCTTCGCAAAATAAATGAGAATAACAAAATAATGAACATCAGTGACAAGGAGAAATTTGAATGTCCCTGAAAACAACAATAAAATAAATTTTTACAACTTTAAAACACTAGGTTCTACAGTTCCCTACCGCATTTGATAACTGTGATTCATTGATAACTTAATTCGCTCAACCCAGACATAATCTGCACTGCAAGAAGGCATTGACAACAACAGGCACAATTTCCTTTAACACTCGTAGGCAGAAACACACAACAATACTAGACTCCTGGCCGGTCTGTGCTCCCTGGAATCATGAAGCCAAGCACCGTGCGCTACTGCAGACGGAAATGATGCCCCGTGTTGACAGCAGTCCATCGCCAGCCCCGACTGGAAGCTCACCAGGCTGCTTCGCTCCATGACATCCTGCTTCACATGTCCAATCAGCTGTTCTCTTCCGAAGTAGCTAGCTATGTTGTCTCCTAGCTATCCTTCGTGATACTAATAAAAATTATAACGAATGCTGATAGGTCGCTATTACAAGATGTTAATGAGCTTCTTTATTGCGTTGACCGTGGTGTGAGATAATGTCCGAAATGTGGTATTCTCGGCACACTCTTGTGATTGCTGAATGCTGAGTTCTCAACAATTTTCGCATAGAATGTCCCCTGAGTCTAGCTTTTCCTACCACTCAGCTTTCAAAGTCTGTTAATTGCCGTCGTGAGGCCATAATCACGTGACCACCTGAGCACAAATGACAGCTCCTCCAGTGTACTGCCCTTTTATACCTTCTGTACGCGTTACTACCGCCATCTGCGTATATGCGCATCGCTGTCGCATGACTTTCGTCTCCTCAATAGAGACCCCAAGGATGTGTAGAGCGCCGCGCTGAATGGCCGCACGGTTTGAGGCGCCATGTCAAGGAATGAGCGGCCCCTCCCGCCGGAGATTCGAGTCCTCCCTCGGGCATGTTCTTAGTATAAGTTAAAATTAGTTTAAACAGTGTCTAAGACTAGGGACTGATGACCTCAGCAGTTTGGTCCCTTAGAAATTAACACACACTTGATCATTTCATGTATAGAGGCGTCTAGTAAAATAATGCTTTGAATGGAAAGTATTTCTGTAACACAAAAGCAAAGGTATCGAAACGCTGTATCCAATTTCAACGTCTGCTGGGTAAAAGAGCTATACTGATTTATTGTTACCCTGATAATTATTATATTTGTTTTCCATTGCACATGTAAAACGTAAACTGGGATACCAAACGTTAAAAATGTCTGGAATATCTAAGATGTAGTGGTACAGAGTACTTCTGTACTGCAGTTTCTAATGAAAACGAGCATTAATACTGCTCAGGTTCCAATTTCTTTTAGTGGAGGTTTTCCCTACTTCTCTCAGCCATGGTACCGTGTATACTCTTTACTGACATCGTTCAGACCTCTGAAACGCTGCGACTTGGTTCAGATCTTTACAATTGGGTAATCTTGAAGATGATCTCGTACCATCTAGGCAAATCTAGAAAAGTCAGCAAATGTCTGTGGAGGTTTCGGACATACAAGAACAGCCGTTTCCGATCTCACGTGGATGGTCATTGCACTTCATGTCTTGTGATTGAGCTGACCAATCCATATGTTTGAAAATCACATCAGTCATGGAGATCACACTAACTCACCTCGATGAAGGCAAATATTGAGCATGAATATTGAGTACTAAGTTCATCCCGTAAGGTCTGTATCAATGGTTGAAGAATATCACTGGACTACTGCTGAAAGGTTAAATTACCTCAAACTGATATCAAAGGTGTACGTAGGTAATGCATAATCCCAGTCAAAAACGAGACACCACCCCTTCCAAATACATTGTCGGAAGAAAATCATAACATTCTTTGAAAATCATCAAAGTTAATCAAAATTCGTCTTAGAAACATTGCGTGTGTAATACATGAAGTGTTTACAACTGCCGCGCGGGATTAGCCGAGCGGTCTGGGGCGCTGCATTCATGGGCTGTGCGGCTGGTCCCGGCGGAGGTTCGAGTCCTCCCTCGGGCATGGGTGTGTGTGTTTCTCCTTAGGATAATTTAGGTTAAGTAGTGTGTAAGCTTAGGGACTGATGACCTTCGCAGTTAATTCCCAGCCGGCCGGAGTGACCGAGCGGCTCTAGGCGCTACAGTCTGGAACCGCGCGACCGCTACGGTCGCAGGTTCGAATCCTGCCTCGGGCATGGATGTGTGTGATGTCCTTAGGTTAGTTAGGTTTAAGTAGTTCTAAGTTCTAGGGGACTGATGACCTCAGCAGTTAAGTCCCATAGTGCTCAGAGCCATTTTTAGTTAAGCCCCATAAGATTTCACACACATTTTGTTTTTTACAGCTGACTTGGAGGTAGCAAGCATGGACCCATGATGAATCATCCAAATTAGTACACTGTGTAATCTCCACCGACAAAATGTCGGCACTGGTTCTGGTATGGAGCTGACAATTCAGTTGGATAATGCAGTTCGGGATACGTTATTCTACATCTGCAAGACCTTTTCGCTTAGGTCTGGAATAATTGTTGCGTCCCACGTATGCTCAATTGGAGGCTAGTTCTGCGATAGTATTTGGTGCAGGTCTTGCAGAACAGTTTGAATTTAAAGAGCAGTGAGCTGACGTACATTATCCTGTTGGAACGACATATTCCTGATGCAAGAAAAGCAGAAGAACTAGTCAGACAACGCTCTAAACCTACAGAGCGCTGGTCAGAGTTTCTTTCTCGCATCACAAATGCCATAAGGACTCGGGTGCAACCAATGACTTTATTTAATGAGTAACTAAACGAATCTCTGTGCTATGTTAAACAGTCGGTGTCTCTCCATCCATTGATGAATGGCAAGCCGTTATAGTAGTGCAGCAGTTGTCTTGTTGGCCACTATAACCACGTTAGTTTGAGGATTTTAAATTAATAATGCAGAGTCGTAATAAAGCACTGTCGCTCTCTCATCAGTGGCCGGCCGCGGTGGCCGTGCGGTTCTGGCGCTGCAGTCCGGAACCGCGGGACTGCTATGGTCGCAGGTTCGAATCCTGCCTCGGGCATGGGTGTGTGTGATGTCCTTAGGTTAGTTAGGTTTAAGTAGTTCTAAGTTCTAGGGGACTTATGACCTAAGATGTTGAGTCCCATAGTGCTCAGAGCCATTTGAACCATTTCTCTCATCAGTGAGATGTGGGACAGTGGAATATATTTCCCACTTTTGTTAATTTATCTCTGGTCGTGCGTAGCAACCCAAACCACTGTACATCCGGTGCTTAACTGGCGTCATAGAAACTTGTAAGATGAATTTAGAAGCACTTTTACACAGATACTTCGTTTTATCTCATGAAATTATACAGAGTGAATGGGAAAACATCCTCTTCTAAACACAAAAGTGGGAGAAAAGAAAACTTCCTGATATGTTCAGAATGGCATTAAACAGCTTTGTTATCACCTTCATCAACATCATAATCACATCATCCTGATCATCTTCTTCTTTCTTTTTCTTCTTCGTTTTAATCATTGGGCTTTTTTTGTTTTGCCTGTTAATACCGATCGCTTCCTTGGCCTTCCTCTACTTCCTCTCCCAACTGGGTTAAAGCTTCCTATCTGGAGATATAATATTTCTACATTCATTCTTTCAGACGTTCATTCCAGTTTCTCTCTTTTTCTTGTATTCTGTTTATGTGGAACCCTTTACTGCTCTTAGAAATCTCATCTCTGTTGCCTCTATGCGACTTTCTTGGTATTTATTTACAACCCACGATTGACGTCTGTAAACAAGCGTTGGGAAAGCCACTGTCTTATAAAATTTTAATCTGTTTTATTACTTGGTCACATGATTGTTGTACCACAGATGTTTCCAAATCTTCGTTTCCGGCATACTGATATGTGACGTCGCAATCGAAATACCTAAATTGTTTGACCTATTCTATTATTAATCACGATTTAAGACGTACAGGTTATTTTTCTTTAAAAATATTTTTTTCTCCTATTTTCTGAAATCACTTTTCTTGGATCTTACTTAATAAATATGTTTCCCTTCACGTTCTTTATCTGCCATCAGCGGGGCATCGTCTGCATTTGAAAGGGAATTCAAGCATGAATTTTATAATTCTTACTCTCCCCGTTAAAATTTCATTTCATTTTCGGACTGCATTATCTAAATAAATGTTAGCACTGTTTGTGCGGGCGAGGAGGTTTGCATGCTCCGGATCCGCAGTGCAATGCTGGCGGTAGCTTATGTTCCAGAAGGGTAACGCAAGTCGGTCAGAGGAAAGAGAAAGATCCAGACGAAGTGTGTCCCTCATAGATTATTAGTCCCTTTCTATCATAAGCCAGACGGAATGTGTCCCACAAATGCTTAACGGTTCCTTGCTATTCTAAGCGATCCCTACTATGTCCTTGTCCAATCACCTCCAGTTATAAGCAAGAGGTGAGGGAGACTCCTAGGCTTAGTGAAGCCAGCCTCCCTGGGAGAGTAAAGCCTTAAAAGAAAATTGGGCAGCCCTCTGTCCAACTGTGCTAGCGCAGCGCTCATAGGGCGATCAGTTCAATTTGTCCAGCTACACCGAGGTGACAAACGCCAGGGGATAGCTCCTAATATCTTGTCGGACCTCATTTTGTCATGCTTAGTACTAGCAACTCGACGTGGCATGTACTCATCAAGTCGTGGGAAGCCAACTGCAGAAATAATGAGCCATGCTGCTATAGCGGACCATAATTGCGCCTGGGTTGTCAAATCATTTCGTCGCATTGTCCAGAATGTTCTCCAAACCCATCGCGAACAATTCAGGCCCACTGTGACATATCGCACATTGTTTGGGAACGTGGAGTCCATCAATGGCTGAAAATGTTCTCCAGGTGGCCGAACATAACCATCTTTATGCCAGTCAGTGATCGTTTCAATAGGAACAGAGAACCCAATCTATTACATGTAAACACAGCCCACACTATTATGGAGCCACCACCAGTTTCAGAGTGCCTTGTTGACTACTTGGCTCCATGGCTTCGAGGAGTTTACAGCACACTCGAACACTACTATCAGCTCATGTGGAACCACCAGCAGCTTCACCAGCTTGCATAGTGACTCGTTGACAACTTGGGTCCATGGCTTCGTGGGGTCTGCGCCACACTTGAACCCAACCATCAGTGCTTACCAACTGAAATCGGGGCTCATCTTACCAGGCCCCCGTTTTCCAAAGGATTAGGGTCCATCCGATATGGCACGAGACCAGGAGAGGCGCTGCAGGCGATGTTGTGCTGTTAGCAAAGAGACTCGCTCCTGTCGTCTGCTGCCATATTTCATTAACTCCAAATTTCTCGGCACTGTCCTAACGGATATGTTCATAGTACGTCTCACATTATTTTCTGAGGTTATTTCACGCAGTGTTGCTTGTCTTTTAGCACTGATAACACTACGCAAATGCCGCTGCTCTCGGTCGTTAAGTGAAGGCCTTCGGCAACGGTGTTGTCTGAAATGTGATATTATCGACACATTCTTGACACTGTGGATCTCGGAATACTGAATTCCCATGCGTCCAGCTCATACTACCATTCGGCGTTCAGAGTCTGTTAACTCCCTTCCTGCGGCCATAACCTTATCAAGTGAATCACCTGAGTACAAATGACAGCCAATGCATTGCCTTTTTATCCTTTGTGTACGCTGTACAGCCGCCGTCTGCACATGTGCAAATCGCTAGACCATGACTTTTTTCACGTCAGTGTAATAAGGGTACCAGTACCCAAAGTTGCCTCGGACCAAGGTCACACTTCTTATCTGTTGTACGAAAATCACTACCGGTTGAGTGGTCTTTTTTCTGTGCCTGACTCACGTAGAAAATGGAATTTGTCTCACGACATTTCAGGTGGCACGTTTTCAACTGAGGAGTAATTTAATTAGAAATTGTACAAAGAAGCAATTGAAGAAATGAAAGAAATTCAGTGCCTAGGGAGGATATTCGAATGATAACGTCCTCAGACTACATAATTACCTGGTCGAAAGTAAGGGCAACTTCGAAGTGGTGAATGCACATAGGTAGATGGCGCAGTGGTTAGTGCAATCGATTCTCATTCACATCTACATCTACATCTACATGGCTACTCCGCAAATCATACTTAAATGCCTGGTGCCTGGCAGAGTGTCATCAAACCACCTTCACACAAATTCTCTATTATACCCTTCTCGAACAGCACGTGTAAAAAAAGAACACCTATATATTTCCATGTGAGCTCTGATTTCCCTTATTTCATTATAATGTTCGTTTCTCCCTATGTCGGTCGGCGTTAACAAAGTATTTTCGCTTTCGGAGGAGAAAGTTGGTGATTTAAATTTCATAAGAAGATACCACCGCAACGAAAAACGCCTTTGCTTTAATGATTTCCACCCCAAATCCTGTATCATGTCCGTGACACTCTTTCCCCTATTTCTTGATTATACCAAACGTCTTGCACTTCTTTGAATTTTCTCGATGTACTCCGTTAACCCTACCTTGCAAGGATCGCATTTCGCGCAGCACTACTCCAAAAGTGGACGAACAGACGTAGAGTAGGCAGAGCTATTGCATTCTCTGAGTGTTCTGCCAATGAAACGCCATCTTTGGTTAGCTTCCATACAACACTTTCAAATGTTTCAAATCCCTATCTGGCCATCCAGAGATAGATTTTCCGTGACTTCCCTAATTCGCTTGAGCGGAATGTCTGAATAGTTTGTTTAAAAAGGACACATCAGATTTCCTCCCTCATGCTTGTACAAACCGAACGTGTGCTCTGTTTCCATGACGTCGCCATCGACGATACGTTAAACTCCTCTTGCTTCCATTTCAAATGAAATTATACTTGTCGAACGTGACTTCCTGTTCCTTATATACTCACTCTGAGAGTGGAGTGGAAGTTGGACACTAAAATAAAAGCAGAGGAATTGTGAATTGCACGTCTGTAAAGCTGCGAATATTAGGAATGAATTACTGACAACAACTAGTGAAAACTTCATATGGAGGAAATACTGTGACGGATATCAGGAACTAAACGAGGACAGTTATATTGTGAAAAGGTTTGTAAACGAGTAAGGCAAGCAATAGTGACCATATGGATCTACATCAACTATACTGTAAACCACTGTGAAGTACGTGGCAGAGGGTACTTCCCATTGTAGCAGTTATTACGGCTTCTACCCATTACATTCAAGTATGGAGCGCGGGGAGCATGATTGTTTAAATGGCTTTGCGCACATTTTGATTGCTCTTATCTTGTCCACACGATCCGTATGGGAGCGATGCGTAGGTGGTTGGAGTGTATTCCTAGAGTCATCACCTATAGCTGGTTCGTGAAATTTTGTGAGAAGGCTTCCTCGAGGTAGTTCGCATCTACGTATCTTCGAGAGTGCGTCTGTTCAGTTTCTTCAGCATCTTTGTGACACACTCCCATGGATCAGTCGAAGCTGAGACAATTCATGGGGCCGTTCTATGTATGTATTCAGTGTCCTTTGTTAGTCCTATTTGGTACAGTTCCCACAAATTTGAGCAATATTCTAGATCGCACAAATGTTTTGTAAGTAATCTCTTTTGTAGCTTGATTGCATTTCAGTTGTATTCTACCAATTAATCCGCGACCTGGTTTACCAAAGATTGAACCCATGTGATTGTTCCATTTCATATCCCTAAAAATTTTATTTATGGATTCTTCCATCGCGTCTTGGTAGAACAATTCCATATTGAGGGTTGAATAACACTTAAGCGTTTTATTTTTTCTGCTGATTTTTTATTTGTATGAACTAGTTTTCGGCTTATTAGGCCGTCTTCAGATAACTACTGGCTATTGTTTACAAGGAGCTTGAGTTCTTACGAACCAAACATTCTGGACTAAGATACAAATTGTTACACAAAGGTATGTGTATGATTGACGAATGCCAATGGTGACTCGTTGCCATAGCAGTCAGAGGAAGTGAAGGGCACAATTTTAAATTTCTGAACATTAAGTTGAAAATCTATGCAACATTTACAAATCTTATCAAGACCTGTCTGGATATTTGTGCGGTATTGTCAGACAGTATTTCATTGCAGACAGCCGCATCATCTGTGAAAAGATTGTTGATGGTATTCAATAGCAACCAGCCACACGTAAGTTTCACTTTACTTTATTGAAAAAGCACCGTTAGCGGATTCGAATTAATACAATTCAACAGCAGAGGACTTTCACACTTTCGTCAAAAGACATCTTATGTTGGTTTCCTCGTGACTTGACGCTACTGTACGCCATCTACAGTCTTTACTGCACGACAACTACGGTCGCCATACACGTCTTTATTCGATAAAATTGCGCCTGTGAAAAATCTGAGGTTACTGTTAATACTATCCTTACAATTTGTCGTTAATTTAGAGCACGGCTAGCAAGGGTCCCAACCCACTTCCACGGTGAAAGGCTGAAATTATTTCTACATTTGTAGATGACTCTCCATCCAAGAAAAATTGTTGCGTCCTTCCCGCCAAGATATCCTTAAACCAGTCACAAATTTCTCTTGACACAACGCACAGTCGATGATACGCGTATATGTGGTAGAGAGTCAAATGTTTTTTGCAACTCAAGAAATACTGCCTCTGCAATGTGTTCACTGTCTGTATATATGGAGGAACCATACCGTCACGAACATGTCACTGGGTACACATCTGTCAAGTGCATGCTCAGCTATTTAACTTGTGCCACTCCAGGTTTAAACGTTTCAAGTAGCTCACTGAGATATGCTACTAATGCCTCCATATCTTGTCTGCTGACCGTATAAGTCCTTCTACTTGTTTTACTTGCCCTTCGCACTTTCGATAATCATTGTTGATACAAATGCATCGTGGTCACTGATCGTGATGACGACTGGAAAAATACAAAAAAAAAGAATATGTCCTGTGGATAGGGAGGATTCGTCACCTGGCTGTTTAGTGGCTTGTGGTATACTATCTAGGTTCGTGGCGATAGTAAAATGAATGGCAGTTTGAGGGCTGCCGCACGTACAGCTGAAATAAACGGTCTGTGTACTGAGATTACACTATCAGTACAGTTGGTGGCCCACTACACACACACTTTTACTAGCAGCTGAACTTGTCAGCTGGCCTTCAATGGCTATATTTTCCCTCGAGTACTGTTTCACTCTTTCGCTCTAAATCCACCTCATTACATTCTCTTTCAGTCTGTTTCTTTGCAAGTGTTTTAAACTTTTTGCATTGTTATTTTGTATCTTTTGTGTTCCACCTTTTTTTTATAATACTGTTATCATAATACTACTTGCATGTTTGATTGATCTGCCTGTTCTTTTCTCCACAGTCTTCTAGGAAGGCCCAGAAATCTGCTGTTTAGATAGGTTTTTCATAATATGCCTCGTTAGACTTGTATCAGCCGTTATAAGAATATTAAAATATTATTTTTATAAATTCTTCCAGTTTGTTTTCTTTTGATGAAAGTATTCAGTTATAATTGCGGTCATGTCTGCTTACGTAGTTGAGTGGTGTACATAGGTTGCGACTTCTATCGTTGGTTCTCAAGATATACGCTGTGCGCCCATGCAGCATTCCTTGGGGATCTTCACATGACAACTTATAGGAAGGGTCTTTTTAACTACGGCGTAAACTGAGGAACTAAAGAATTTGCTGTAAGCGTGTCATCTGTGAAGTGAGACGTTAAGCAATCCAAGAGTTGTTCATAGAAAGAGTTGTTATCTGAGATTATTTTGTTGCTAGATTTCAAGATCATTGGACCCATTCCCATCGCAATATGCAGTATTGCCAATTTCTAGTAGGAAATACCAATATGGAGGAAGTAGATCACAGGCGATAATTTAAAATGTTCTATAAAAATGGTGGATGTATGCAACTAATAGTATATAGAAATGGAAGGGAATAAATTTTGTCGGGATATCCGGAAATACGTCAGTTATGTCGAGTAAAAAAATGGTGACAAATTCGAATAAACCTATTAGCTTATTTGAAATCAATACCGGGAAAATTTAGGTGCATCAGATGATAGATGTAATGTGCTTCTCTTAAGAGAAAAAATGGGAGGAAATTCAAAATAGGTTAACTGCACTAAGTTAAAATGGCAGCTAGATGGCGCTTCTTTCACAGTGATTTTCCCCCCCCCCCCTTTCCCTATCACGTACCAATAAGTTTCAACTTGCTCTTCGCCTACTCCTCCTGTTTTATATTCTGCAGTTTTCAACGAGTGACAATTCTGTGACAGTGACACAGGTCACTCCTTGCCTGACACTTGAAGTAGATTTTCCTCTCGATAGGCAAAGTTACAAAACAACATTACGTTATATTTTTGCATATTGGACGCAAGAACTGGTAATATCTAAAGACTCTTGAGATGGAAATTTCGAACAATTTTCTCTAATTTCGTTCGTTTAGCGTTTTAACTTAGCAGAAGTGATTTACTTCTGCTGTCTGCGATTTTTTCCCATCACAAATCTTTCAGCAATATACAAGAGAAGGATACGTTTCCAGGACTGTCAGTAGTTTGCTACAGTTACTTTGACAGTGGAAGGATCAGTAGAGGCGGAAAATTAGAGAAAAACATAGAGAGTAGGCGTGCAAAATAAGCCATAAAGCTGCATTGTGACGATTCCGACTGAAGCTCGTGAAAAACTTAATGTCTCGGTGGTACCATCTTTTGCTACTACTGCAGGATGTGTAATACCTAACCAAGTTATTATTGGTTAAACTGCTATCGCAACAATAACAGCCTAAAGTAAACATGTACATAACAATTGCATCATAACTTCTTCACTTTGTATTTATCTTAAGAGATGGTGCTGCTGGTCCAGTTATTAGTAATAATAATGAATGAATTGCTTTATCTTGCGTTTCAAAAGTGCCTTTTGCAATTAAAACTAGACAATATTTCATCATGTAACCCGATGTGTACTATGTCCATACAACTTATTACTCCTTAATTGCTTTTCTTTAATTCTTATTCGCATTTCTTTTACTAGGCATTAATAACAAACTGTTTGCTAAGTTATTCTGGACGGCAACTCTCATTGAAGGGTACTTCATTATTTTCACATGTGCTGTTATGTGCACTAAGTACTATTGGCCATTCTCAGTTTTACCTTGTAGACTTCGTTTCAATTATTTTGGTAAATTCAAACTCGTTGATAGTCGTCCTCAACTCACTCACAAGGTAATAATCAGCTTTTCAATTTCCTATTGCTCTTACAAAACTTGTGAGTTAAATTAAATTTCAAAAATAACTCAAAGAATACTTCTGTAATGGAGCTAGAGCTATAAAGTGTGAGCAGCCGACGGCAGGCCACCGTAAATACACCGCGTAGAAATATTCCTAATATCCTCTAGTTGTCAGATTAATTCTTACTGTGAATTTAACAGTTATGTTGTTGATGAACACGACGAAATACATCGGCCGGCTCTGAGAGAAATTAGAATGTCAGATTTAATTGACAATATACTTTCGGACATAACGCATTGTTGCAGCAAGTGGCAGTTCAGAGAGGTGCGTGACACTATATTGACATTGACCCAACTGCCAGTCCCGCATCCCTGAAGGACAGTCACACGTCCTCAACCTATTAAACTCACCTGACCTTACCGTCAGAGCAGTTATTCGTACGGTGTCAGTTCTTTCTGATTAAGATTTTGACACAACCACACTTCAGGGAGAGAAACTACGCACATGAAAAAAAGTTTTGCGTCACCTCGGTTCCAAGAGTTCCGGAACCTGTACAGAAAATTGGAATACAGATCAATATAAACATCATTTACGCCGTTTTTATTGCTCGTGAAAACCACACATTGCATGTTGTACCACCACACATTGCATGTTGTACCACCATACAGCGAGACCTTCAAAGGTGGTGGTCCAGACTGCTGTGCACACCGGTGCCTCTAACATACAGTAGAACGTCCTCTTGCATTGATGCATGCGTGTATTCGTTGTGGTATACTATCCACAAGTTCATCAAGGCACTGTTGGTCCAGGATGTTCCACTCCTCAACGGCGATTCTGCGTAGATCCCTCAGAGTGGTTGGTGGGTCATTTCGTCCATAAACAGCCCTTTTCAATGTATCCCAGGCATGTGCGATGGGGTTCATGTCTGGAGAACACGCTGACCACTCTAGTCGAACGACGTCATTATCCTGAAGGAAGTCATTCACAAGATGTGCACAATGCGGGCGCGAATTGTCGTCCGTGAAGACGAATGCCTAGCCAATATCCAATATGCTGCCGATATGGTTGTACTATCGGTCGGAGGGTGGCATTCACGTATCGTACAACCGTTACGGCGCCTTCCATGACCACCAGCGGCATACGTCGGCTCCACATACTACCACCCCAAAACATCAGGGAACCTCCACATTGCTGCACTCGCTGGACAGTGTGTCCAAGGCGTTCAGCCTGACTGGATTGTCTCTAAACACGTCTCCGACAATTGTCTGGTTTAAAGCATAGACGACACTCATCGGTGAAGAGAACGTGACGCCAATCCTGAGCGGTCCATTCGGCATGTTGTTGGGCCCATCTGTACCGCGCTGCATGGTGCCGTGATTGCAAAGATGGACCTCGCCATGGACGTCGGGAGTGAAGTTGCTCATCATGCAGCCTATTGCGCACAGTTTCAGTCGTAAGACGACGTCTTGTGGCTGCACGAAAAGCATTATTCAACATGGTGGCGTTGCTGTCAGGGTTCATCCGTAGGTAGCGGTCATCCACTGCAGTAGTAGCCCTTGGGCGGCCTGAGCGAGGCATGTCTTCGATAGTTCCTGTCTCTGTATCTTCTCCATGTCCGAACAACATTGGTTCACTCTGGGACGCCTGGACAATTCCATTGCTGAGAGCCCGTCCTGGCACAAAGTAACAGTTTGGACGCGATCGAACCGCAGTATTGACCGTCTAGGAATGGATGAACTACAGACAACACGAGCCGTGTACCTCCTTCCTGGTGGAATGATTGGAACTGATCGGCTGTCGGACCCCTCCATCGAATAGGCGCTGCTCATGCTTGGTTGTTTACATCTTTGGGCGGGTTTTGTGACATCTATGAACAGTCAAAGGGACTGTGTTTGTGATACAATATCCACGGTCAAAGTCTATCTTCAGGAGTTCTCGGAACCGGGGTGATGCAAAACTTTTTTTGATATGTGTAACGATACCATTCTGTACGAATGACTGACATGGAGACAAACTCTTAATGTTACTTCAACCCTTTCTCTGCACATTTAGTCTGAGCGGCCGCCTGGCATGTTCGCTTAATTTTCAAGTGTTGCGTTTAATACACACGAATGTAGCAGCATATCGTTATTATTAAGATTAAATTAAAACACAGAATGCAGTATTATCATGTTAATTTTTCTCATTTTTCCAGTCTTTGGAAAGAAATATTTATTTTTTCAAAAAAATAATTTATTCAGGAAAGAATTACATAAGTTATTACACTGGTAAAACTCCAAAATACTGCATCTTTCGAAACAAAAATTCAAACATAAGGGTATATTACTTTTATAGCCGTAATGGTTCATCACCACCAGCCGATCTCTTTCCACGAAGGCCGTATCTTTGCAGTCGGTGGTAATTCTAAGATCTTCTTGATGAGCTGTTAAAATGCAGATACTGAAATATTTATTCTCTTTTGACTTTTATACAACGCATGCACGTTCAGAAGAGACATCTACCAACTTTTTTATACCATTTTATAGTTTTTCGTACACATTCTACTGAACTTAGCATCGTTTCGCTTCTGTCGATGGCCCCCATATCTTCAGTGTAGCTTATGATGCAAGTCGGTTTTCTTTTCGCTTCAACTGTGCCTCTGTCAATTTTTTCATTCGCTATAATTTCGCTTTTTAATGAAGAGTTTAAATCATCCTCACGTCACTTTTGTCCTGCCACTTGAGAGGAAGAAGTTTACCTGTTGACATAAACTCGATATCACCTGTTTTAAGTTCCTTTGATCTAGCAGGCACGTCTTTACGGTTTCTCCATACAGTTCCACAAGCATTAGTCCCTCTGTCAGGACGATAAGAAAATTACATCGGGCTAGTGTACGAATTGTCAACATACAGCTACATTTAACAAGGTAGCGTTCTAGTGAAGTGAGAAAAATGCTTCCAGGAATTTCAGTATTTACGCCAAAATCAGTCTTTTTTTACGTCCGTTAGTGCACCCACGTAAATAATGAAGTCGAGAATATACCCCGCTTCACTGTCACACAACTCAAAAATCTTTACGCCAAATCTAAGGCGTTTGGGAGGAATGTACTGTTATAAGAGGACACAGTTTTCATAGCGAACTAAAGTCAATTGACAAATTTTAAAAGGTTAGAAAGCATCTTGAAATGCTTTTCTTCGATGATTCACAATTCGCTTTATTTTTCAGATTTTATCATCTCCAGCGTCCTCATTGTTATCAATAAAATGTAACGTTCTTGTTAACAGATGGCACCTATCTCTTGGCTCGATTTGCGCAAACACTGGAGTAGATAGAAACGGATAGTTGCTCTAGTAAATCTTTATTTCACTTTTTCTCACTTGAGTCATCAGTAAGTTTGCGGCCAGGAAGCAATAAATTTCATCAGTGTTTGTGTTTTTCCAAGGCCGCAATCTTGATTTTCCACTGGAATCGTTGCAAAGGTGCTCGAAAATATAAATTACATTGTTCAGCTATGTAATTTGCAATTTCTTTGGTAGAAAAAAGCTTGGAAGCAGTCATACACAGCAGATGAATATCTAAATCCACGAATTTGCAGTCGGAATCAATGTTATAACTTTGGGTCCAAATCATATTTTTTGTGTCTTTTTGCAGATTCTCAGGCTGGTCTTCGGAATCGGAGGAAGGAGCGATGGTAACTTCAGTTTGCTGATTACTAATATTTTGAATATTTGTGGTGACGTATTAAGTCACAGGCTTATCGGCGTCACTATCTGTTCAGCCATAGCCATCTGGGTTGGGCGTGAAGAAGTCCTTTGATTCAGAAGTCTCAGCAGTTCGTCTGTAAACCGACGATAATATTATCCCATGTTATTCGATGACAAAGCGTAGCTCCCAAACTGGGTAATGTTACGATATGAATGAACTTTAAAGAGAATTCAGCATTCAGTAAGTCGTTCGGATAATTCCCTGAATTCCAATCAGCTCACAAACTAGTGCAAAAGTGATCTCCAACTTGCTGGTCGCGTAGCAGACGTTAATGCATTATAGATACCTATAACCTTGTAGCAGGAAACCTCTGTTTGTGTGTATACGCAAGAAGTACTGAAACGGTTGACATATACAGGGTGGTCCATTTTAATCCATAATGGGGAATAACTGGGGATAGAGGTGAGATACATCAAAGTGTTTTGGATAAAAATTGTAGATGGAAAAGGGGATTACGCACTGCTATTTATGGCTGTAAACTTGAACGTGATTTTCAAGGCGATCTGGAGGCTGAAGTAGTTTCTTTTTTTTACTGAGGACCTTAATATTTGATTTAAGATCTGATAAGAGCGACAAATTTTTTGTATAAAATGATACATTATTCAACGTCATGGCAAGGTTCAATGAAGGTCAAACAAGTAAATGTGTTTTGAGATCTAATAGGGATTAACTCATAATAATACAATGGAAGGGGCATCCCAAGGAACGAGAGACGAGAGGACTCATACGACTTGAAAATGAATGATCTACCAGAGGTTGAAAATACCGCTTCAGTTGTGGAGTTTTTTTATTTATCAGTTGTTAAAATGCGACTGGTTTCGGTCTCTTACATGCCCATCTTCAGGTGTTGACGACTTTGTTCTATGACCGTGAGCGCCGCCATGGACGAGCCCTGCGCTCGCGGATGCTACACCGCTGCTGTACTCGCCCACCGTCGCACTCGGCGTCGTGGCGCAAAGTTAAAACAGCTAATGATGGGCGTTTAAGAGCCCGAAATCGGTAGCGTTTTAACTTGTGAAAAATAAAAAAAACTTCACTACTGAAGTGGTATTTTCAACCTCTAGTACAGTGCTCAGTTGCTGATGTCCTTCCAGCAGGATGTTCTCAATGATCTACGTTTTATTTATGACGTTATACTTTGTAATGTATTTAGTTTTGATAATAAACACGTTAATTAAAACTTAAAGTTCAAATCTCTCTTCACTCTTTCCTGCGTCACAAATGAGGGTTTCAATGAAATAAAGCTCGACATTCAAATGATCTACGATAATTATCTTTAAAATCATGGTTATTGGTAATAACACGTCACGCCTTATGCCTCTTCCAATTTGTATCTAACATTGTATTTTGCTCTATCCCTCCTTTCTTCCGAGTTAACTCCATTAGACCTGAGAACATATTTGCTTACTTGACCTTCATTGAACCTTGCTACGACTTTGAATAATGTATCATTGTGCAAGAAAAAAATGCTGCTCTTTTCAAATCTCAAATAAAATATTAATGCTTACGTTATGCCTGAATCAGCTGCATCACAATTTCATGTGTCTAATTTTGAATGTACAGTAGCCTAGTTGTTTCTGCGGCTACTAGATCGCGCTCGTAGCAACACCATGTTTACTTGCCCACACTTTCTAAATTGGGCACCTCAGTCTCGTTGCAACCCTTGTTCACAGTACGAGCAGCTCTTAGCGGCTCGCCATCTCACAACTGTTCATGACGTCGCCTTTCCGGCTTAGATCTTTTTTAATATGTGACTTGTTAAGTACTGCATCTTTTCCAGTCAGTACAAACTTTAATTTTATTAATGTGCCATGTACCTAATATGTTTTAGAACAGTTAGTCTAATTCTGAAGACGACGCTCATAGTTGCGTCGATACCAGGTCAGTTTTGACTTAATATTTGTGACCGAGGGCTTATTTGTTCCAATATAAAATATTAGGGTTACCATTTTAAAAAATAATCTCCAAATCACGTTGAAAATCACGTTCGAGGTCACGGCCATTGGTAGCAATGGGTGATCCTCTTTGCCCGCTACAGCTTTTACCTAGAACATTTTGCTGTATCTCATTATTATACCGAGTTATTCCTCATTATGAATTAAAATGGTCCACTCCGTATATAAGGCCGGAGCAGTGAAAAGATTAATAAATACAGTAAATTCCTTACTTTCCGCATCAATAAAATTTAAGGTGGAGGGCTGGGTTCGCTAAGGACTCGTCCACAGAATTCAAAGTGAAAGGCTGTCCACCGCTGGAAACTATGTTTCTAAATTGTACTTTTGTAATTTTCCAGTATCCCTGCGCCTGTGCCCCCTCCCTGGAAAAACGACGGAAGTCAGTACAGTGAGAAAGTGCTTAGTAAGCGACTTCTTTCACACATGACCAGCCTGTAGTAGTGGCATAAATCACTCCTCGCAGCTGTTTCTCTACGTTGTATTATTGTATATATTGCTTTACATAAAACACCTTTTTCACATGAGGAACTTCGATTAATTAACGCACTTTTTTTTCAGGTCGCGAGCTGAACTTCAAGAAGTCGACGAAAGAGGAAACCTTCGCTTATGGAGTGAAGTACGACTACAATAGTGTCATGCACTATTCTGCGAATGCCTTCTCCATCAACGGACAGCCCACGATCGTGCCAGCAGTAAGTTGAAAATTAATTGTGCCTCCAATACGGGCCTCTATAACTTTCATGTGTGCTGACAGGTATTTTTTTATTGTTTTCGAAAGAAAGAGATTTTTGCATTATCCATACCACAGATGTTACAACAGCTTTGCACCTTTCAAAATGAGAGCGATTTGACTTGACAGGTATTTTTTCTTCACTTGGCTCTTTTACAAGGTGGTAATTATTGAACTATATGAAATAAAATCGTCACGACTTCTGAACGGTTTCCATTAGGACGTTGGGCGCGGAGCATGATCATGATGGGAATTAGTATGAGCATGCCCACGCGCCTTGTTGTTAGCGGCCACTTTCATTTGGATGCGTTCGTCAATAAGCAAAACCGGTGTATTTGGGGGACTGAGAACCCGCATTTCGCGATCGAGAAGTCTCTTCACCCTCAACAGCTGACTTTGCGGTGTGCAATGTCCAGGCAAGGAATAATTGGTGCTATAAACCTTGATGGCACAGTGACTACCGAACGATACGTGAAGGTTTTGGAAGATGATTTAATCTCCATTATCCAAAATGAATCTGCCGCTCGTGGTCGCGTGGTAACGTTCTCGCTGCCCGGGAACGGGGTCCCGCGTTCGATTCTCGGCGGGGTCAGGGATTTTCATCTGCCCTGAGATGACTGGGTGTTGTGTCGTCTTCATTATCATCATTCATCCCCATTACGGTCGGAGGAAGGCAATGGCAAACCGCCTCCATTAGGACCTTGCCTAGTACGACGGTGCGGGTCTCCCGCATCGTTCCCCTACACTCTGTCAACAAACGTGGGATTTCATTAACATTTCCATCCAAAATGACCCTGATTTCGACAAGATGTGATTCATGTAAGACGGAGCTCGACCCCATCGAAGCATGAGAGTGTTTACTGTCCTGGAGGAATATTCTGGCTCTGGGGTACTCAGAGGCCATTGGCATGGTTCTTGATTGTTCTCCGGATCTGAACACATGCGACTCCTTTTTGTGGGGCTAAATACTTCAGTTGATTGATGAAAGGAAGAAGTACAAACATGTTCCGGGAAAATCAGGAATACAGAAATACAAGTCGCTGAGGAATGAAACAAATAGGAAGTGCAGGGAAGCTAAGACGAAATGGCTGCAGGAAAAATGTGAAGACATCGAAAAAGATATGATTGTCGGAAGGACGGACTCAGCATACAGGAAAGTCAAAACAACCTTTGGGGACATTAAAAAAAGCAACGGTGGTAACATTAAGAGTGCAACGGGAATTCCAGTGTTAAATTCAGAGGAGAGAGCAGATAGTTGGAAAGAATACATTGAAATCCTCTATGAGGGTGAAGATTTGTCTGATGAGATAGAAGAAGAAACATGAGTCGATTTAGAAGAGATAGGGGATCCAGTATTAGAATCGGAATTTAAAAGAGCTTTGGAGGTCTCGCGGTCAAATAAGGCAGAAGGGATAGATAACATTCCACCAGAATTTCTAAAATCATTGGGGGAAGTGGCAACAAAACGACTATTCACGTTGGTGTGTAGAATATATGAGTCTGGCGATAAACCGTCTGACTTTCGGAAAAGCATCATCCACACAATTCCGAAGACGGCAAGAGCTGACAAGTGCGAGAATTATCGCACAATCAGCTTAACAGCTCATGAATCGAAGCTGGTTACAAGAATAATATACAGAAGAATGGAAAAGAAAATTGAGAATGCGCTACGTGACGATCAGTTTGGCTTTAGGAAAAGTAAAGGGACGAGAGAGGCAATTCTGACGTTACGGCTAGTAATGGAAGCAAGGCTAAAGAAAAATCAAGACACTTTCATAGGATTTGTCGACCTGGAAGAAGCGTTCGACAATATAAAATGGTGCAAGCTGTTCGAGATTCTGAAAAAAGTAGGGGTAAGCTATAGGGAGAGACGGGTCATATACAATATGTACAACAACCAAGAGGGAATAATAAGAATGGACGATCAAGAACGAAGTGCTCGTATTAAGAAGGGTGTAAGACAAGGCTGTAGCCTTTCGCCCCTACTCTTCAATCTGTACATCGAGGAAGCAATGATGGAAATAAAAGAAAGATTCAGGAGTGGAATTAAAATACAAGGTGAAAGGATATCAATGATACGATTCGCTGATGACATTGCTATCCTGAGTGAAAGTGAAGAAGAATTAAATGATCTGCTGAACGGAATGAACAGTCTCATGAGTACACAGTATGGTTTGAGAGTAAATCGGAGAAAGACGAAGGTAATGAGAAGTAGTAGAAATGAGAACAGCGAGAAACTTAACATCAGGATTGATGGTCACGAAGTCAATGAAGTTAAGGAATTCTGCTACCTAGGCAGTAAAATAACCAATGGCGGACGGAGCAAGGAGGACGTCAAAAGCAGACTCGCTATGGCAAAAAAGGCATTTCTGGCCAAGAGAAGTCTACTAATATCAAATACCGGCCTTAATTTGAGGAAGAAATTTCTGAGGATGTACTTCTGGAGTACAGCATTGTATGGTAGTGAAACATGGACTGTGGGAAAACCGGAACAGAAGAGAATCGAAGCATTTGAGATGTGGTGCTATAGACGAATGTTGAAAATTAGGTGGACTGATAAGGTAAGGAATGAGGAGGTTCTACGTAGAATCGGAGAGGAAAGGAATATGTGGAAAACACTGATAAGGAGAAGGGACAGGATGATAGGACATCTGCTAAGACATGAGGGAATGACTTCCATGGTACTAGAGGGAGCTTGTAGAGGGCAAAAACTGTAGAGGAAGACAGAGATTGGAATACGTCAAGCAAATAATTGAGGACGTAGGTTGCAAGCGCTACTCTGAGATGAAGAGGTTAGCACAGGAAAGGAATTCGTGGCGGGCCGCATCAAGCCAGTCAGTAGACTGATGACCAAAAAAAAATATAATAATAAAGACAAGGGGTACAGCGATAACCTCAAAACTATTACTGAGCTGAAACAACCATTCAGGAGGTCGTCGACAGCATCGATGTTCCGACACTTCAGCGGGTCATGCAGAATTTCGCTATTTGTCTGCGCCACATCAGCGCCAATGATGGCAGGCATATCGAACACGTCGTAACTTAAATCTGAAAATCTGTAGTGACGTTAACATGTCGAATTAAGTGTGTGCACGCCGTAGTTTGTAACTAATTTATGTTTCTTTTTCATATAGTTCAATAATTGTCCCCTGTAAGTTGACTGGTATTATGTCTACGTTAGACAACTTGAGAAGTTCCAGAATGAGATGTACCTAATTTATGATTTGTAGCTACGTAGAGCAGTCAGGACATTACGACGGTCCAGACTAATATTGTACTGTCATTTTAGGTTTCATAGTTCCTGACAAGCGATACGCAAGTCTTTGGTATGTATCAATAGTACATCCCATCAGACAACTGCCCACCAGTCAAATAATTTCTGTATATCAAAGGGGCTTTTGATCCTAATAGCCTACCAGCTGACACCTAGACTTGTTCAGCAAGGTCCATAATCGCGGATCTGGGAGCCAAAATGTTAAATGGTATTCATCATACCCCCGAAAAGTTCAGAGACGATTTTCTTTGTAGTATATTTTTGTGCAAAACCTTTGCATATTGGGGAAGATACACTGCTCTGCAAAACTTATGGACGAACTCGGTAAAGTAACATAAATTATTAACCACTCGGCGGAAATGAATGAAAGCGCATGAGCATGTTGTCTGGTCTTCCAGTCATGCACAGTAGGTCAGTGTGACTATGGCACCATATGTGGGTGGCTCCGCAACTGTAGAAATGGCAAAATACAGTGCATATAAATCAGCGAGTAGTTATGGGGCACTGTAGTGGTTTCATTACAACCTAGCGAAACACAACATTTGGATGACTTCAGACAGGGAAGAATCATCGGGAAACCGGAGTTGCAACCACATTTAACAGAACTGCGGGGCACGCAATTTCACAGTGACTGCGTGGGGATAGTCTCTTTGCTTGACGACATGCCCATCGGCGGACCCTTTGCGATGGTGCCAACGACATAGGGACTGGACCAACGAGTAGTGGGCTCACATGCTCTTCTCGGACGAGGGCACATTCAGACTGAGTAGTGATTCTGGATGTACTGTCATTCGGCGGGAGGTGGGAGTTCGCAGTGCACCCAGGAACATTGTCCAACACGGTAATTTTGGTGGAGGCTCCTTACAAATAATGCAACAAGAAACAGAATCCAGCCAGCACAACGTCAATAAGATTAAGGCTCGCTGTACTAGCACGAACGATCGCAGCCAAGAGACTCCAAGTGCAAGTAGAGAGTCTGGCTACCGTCGGCCGTCCTATATTGCGGCGGCAGAAGGCGTTCGCAGTCCAGAGCCAATGTAAGCGACGCCCAGCTGGCGCGCACCATTGGATCTGCCCGATCCAGCGTGACAGTAACGGTATCAGACGGAAACTTGAAATTCTATTGCCAACTTAAAGAAACCCTTGGGTGGTATCGATATCTGATACCACCCAGGATACATCATAAATCGTGGTGACTTCAGTATAATTATTGTCTTCGAATAAGAGCGTCGTTTCAGCTCGTGCCACTGCGAATATCTTTACTTTACTGCAGTAATTCTTTCTACGTATGGTCAAAGTGTCACCGAGCTATGTTACTTGGCAGTGACACATGCGGAAGTTACTTTCGTCTTGTAATTTTGTAGTCCACTACATTAGCTATACCGAGATTCAAGTTATCCACAATACTTACACTTGTTTATGGCCTTCGAAGCCTATGTTGAACAGGCATTATTATGGAGGATGGCATATAATGATCCTAGTTTTGATTACAGTAAGAGTGACAGTGTCATGAGAATAACACAATAGAATACAATGTCATGGAGTTCGGTTACCAGAAAAGTCCCGCGATAAGTGCATTCCGAATCCCTTCAGCCTCCTCCACTTATGTATTTCTATCTCGCTTGCATCACCTTTTGTCACGCATTATCTTTATAAAACAGCTAACCCAATTTTCAGGAGGGGGCGTAGTCATTCGATGCCTTGTTATCCACTAGCGGTCACACCATCGTTTATCTCCTTCCGATGTGTACTAATGACGTCAGCACGTTACCATCCGACAAGCCCCGCCACCGTCATGAATCCTGTTCCTTGTTAGCTGGACCATCACATACGTTTCCTTCAAAATAAATTAAATCCTGTTTACCCCCGTTCTCCACAATGATTTCCTTTTATCCCTGGTAACAGTTAAGTACATATCTTACTAGACCATCTGACCTCAAAGAGAATTCTGCATGCTTATTTATGCGGGGCATAATGATGAAAGTTTATTAAAGTTGCAGGCTCATACGGACAAAGTATCTTTCGGTAGACTCTCTCAGTCGTATCGATAAAGAAATCTACACGGGATTTGTTGTTTCAATGTTTTTAACGTCGGTTGTCTGAAGCACTGGTAATCATAATTATACTGCCATGCATATGTTACAATCCTATGATTTTCATACAGGTCATTATAGTGGGTTTGCTGATATAACTCTCCCGGTGTGCAAAACTTGAGAACGAAAGTAACTTTCCTATAACGTGTTGCTACCAAGTAGCATCGGTCGATGAATCTTGGACCTTATGGCGTACTGTATAAGGTAAGTAAAGTAATACGCAAAGAGACAGCACTCACACTGACGTCATCGCGATTTATGATGTTACTGTGAGTTGCACATTCAAACACACTACATTGTTTTTCTAAGAACCACTTATTTACACATTGCTTTAAAAGATCACAACTAGACAATACGGCTGAAGGCCTAGTTAAAGAAAACTTGAGATGCTTTCTGGCCTGAAGGTCCAAAACCACACCAAAAACTAGAGCTTTGCTGATCCACTATGGACTGTGGGACAACGGCTGACATGTATTTCTTGATACAATAATTTACCAACAGCCGTATGTATTGTAGACATTTATTTTATGAACTTCTTATGTGCAACCAGTTTCAGCATTACATTGATGCCATCTTCAGGCCCCACACGTCATAGTGGTAAAATCGCTATACACGGAAGGGACCATATAACTGGACCTGTGAATCAAATCACTATGCGCGCCGCGGAGACTTCCTCGCTGCTCAGTCCTAACCGACTTACTACATGCAGCACGTAGACAGCATTAAAATAGCTGCTCAGTCAAAACCACACAAGCTACACACGGTTCCGCGAAAACACTGCCACAAACAACTCGAATACTACTAAAACTAGTCACTGTGAAACAACTAGGAGGGATCATAAGTCGACACACACAGAGAGCCGGCCGGAGTGACCGACGGTTCTAGGCACTACAGTCTGGAACCGCGCGACCGCTACGGTCGCAGGTTCTAATCCTGCCTCGGGCATGGATGTGTGTGATGTCCTTAGGTTAGTTAGGTTTAAGTAGTTCTAAGTTCTAGGGAACTGATGACCTCAGAAGTTAAGTCCCATAGTGCTCAGAGCCATTTGAACTATTTGAACACACAGAGAACCCGGAAGCTCTCGGCGACTAAATACACGTCGTCCGATGAGACGAGCGACCGAACGACCAACCTAGGTCGTCCCCACTGAAGTCATGTGTGCCAGCAACGGTCGGGCGAGACATGGCTGTCCGGACCTCACTGCTGCTCCATACCCACTGAACTCCCGACACACGACGACCCGGAAATACTAGCGGTCGCTCCAAAGATACACTCCTGGAAATGGAAAAAAGAACACATTGACACCGGTGTGTCAGACCCACCATACTTGCTCCGGACACTGCGAGAGGGCTGTACAAGCAATGATCACACGCACGGCACAGCGGACACACCAGGAACCGTGGTGTTGGCCGTCGAATGGCGCTAGCTGCGCAGCATTTGGGCACCGCCGCCGTCAGTGTCAGCCAGTTTGCCGTGGCATACGGAGCTCCATCGCAGTCTTTAACACTGGTAGCATGCCGCGACAGCGTGGACGTGAACCGTATGTGCAGTTGACGGACTTTGAGCGAGGGCGTATAGTGGGCATGCGGGAGGCCGTTTGGACGTACCGCCGAATTGCTCAACACGTGGGGCGTGAGGTCTCCACAGCACATCGATGTTGTCGCCAGTGGTCGGCGGAAGGTGCACGTGCCCGTCGACCTGGGACCGGACCGCAGCGACGCACGGATGCACGCCAAGACCGTAGGATCCTACGCAGTGCCGTAGGGGACCGCACCGCCACTTCCCAGCAAATTAGGGACACTGTTGCTCCTGGGGTATCGGCGAGGACCATTCGCAACCGTCTCCATGAAGCTGGGCTACGGTCCCGCACACCGTTAGGCCGTCTTCCGCTCACGCCCCAACATCGTGCAGCCCGCCTCCAGTGGTGTCGCGACAGGCGTGAATGGAGGGACGAATGGAGACGTGTCGTCTTCAGCGATGAGAGTCGCTTCTGCCTTGGTGCCAATGACGGTCGTATGCGTGTTTGGCGCCGTGCAGGTGAGCGCCACAATCAGGACTGCATACGACCGAGGCACACAGGGCCAACACCCGGCATCATGGTGTGGGGAGCGATCTCCTACACTGGCCGTACACCACTGGTGATCGTCGAGGGGACACTGAATAGTGCATGGTACATCCAAACCGTCATCGAACCCATCGTTCTACCATTCCTAGACCGGCAAGGGAACTTGCTGTTCCAACAGGACAATGCACGTCCGCATGTATCCCGTGCCACCCAACGTGCTCTAGAAGGTGTAAGTCAACTACCCTGGCCAGCAAGATCTCCGGATCTGTCCCCCATTGAGCATGTTTGGGACTGGATGAAGCGTCGTCTCACGCGGTCTGCACATCCAGCACGAACGCTGGTCCAACTGAGGCGCCAGGTGGAAATGGCATGGCAAGCCGTTCCACAGGACTACATCCAGCATCTCTACGATCGTCTCCATGGGAGAATAGCAGCCTGCATTGCTGCGAAAGGTGGATATACACTGTACTAGTGCCGACATTGTGCATGCTCTGTTGCCTGTGTCTATGTGCCTGTGGTTCTGTCAGTGTGATCATGTGATGTATCTGACCCCAGGAATGTGTCAATAAAGTTTCCCCTTCCTGGGACAATGAATTCACGGTGTTCTTATTTCAATTTCCAGGAGTGTAGTACCACAGTACTCGCTATCGATAAGCGCTGCTGCTGCCACTCACGGGCAAGCAAGCCAGCAACTTAGTGGCGCCATTAAATCGAATAAGAAACGAGACGGAAGTACCGCCAAGACAAGATGTCAAGCAATAACGGCAGGAACACGAGCTGCGCACGGCTGAATCAGAAAAGGCGGAACATGGTTCTTAGTAGGATATGTGATAACTACAGGCGGCAGTGCGTGTTCTAGTAAGTGCTCCCATAGCGACTATAAAGTTGCCAAGGATCGTTTACGTTTGTTCGCCACTACGATTGACAAGAGCTGGATGGTTGTGTATTTGGACTTGCTGCGATACGTCTCGTCGACGCATCCCAAACGTGCTCGATGGGGTTTAAGTAGGCGGAAAGGGCAGGTCACTCCATTCAGTGAATATCCTGTTGTTCCTAGAGCTCCTCTACCTGTGTAGTTTGATGCACTGTCATTTATAAAAATGAGGTCAGGGCCGAATTCACCGTCAGTACGCACATGTAGAAGGACTACAGTGTCACAATAAAGGTGTTCCGTAAGTGTACCATACTCAAAGATTCGAAGCTCACAGCGCCCATGGAAAATTATGCCTCCCTACAACGTAACACCTGGATAACCAAAACGATAATGTTCGACAATGTTCTTGTATGGTCGCTGTATGAGAGTACGTAATGCATCCAGGAATATTGTCGAATATTGTTTTTGTGGACCAGGTATTATGGTGTTACGAGGAGTGATGCAGCATGGGAGTACTGACTTCCAAATCTTTGAACACGGTACACTCGAACGTAAACGTTATTGAGACACTGTACTCCTTCATCATCTGCGTCTTTTCTGGGGTTCATTCGGCCCTGACTTCATTTTTGTAGATTACTGTGCGTGATCTCATCGAAAAGCACAGGTGAGCTCCTCCTGGAACGAGAGGATATTCGGCGAATGGACTGACCCGCCCGTTGCCCCTGCTTTATTCCTATCGCACACTTGTGTGATGCATAGGAGAGATTTACGGTAGGACGTCCTTACGCACTAACGATCATTCACCGCGGTGAACTCTTTAGCATCCTTACTGTTCTCATGTTGGCATGGATTGCTGTCCATGGTGACAACACGCCCTATTAAACATGTTGTGCATTTTGTGGTGTCTAGGTGTCCATAAAACGTCGCGGTGACTACAGTGTAAGTATTATCTTGAAATGAAAGTGTCATTTCTGTTTTTCTCATTGTATGCTTCTTTCAGCTGCCTTCTGTACTGTATTGTAGCAGTTCCTTCTATATGGTACAAGTTTAATTGAGCTATATTACTTTGCAGTGGTACATCAAACAAAAGTTACTTTTGTCATTAGGTTTAGCACAGCAATGTTTTTACGTGCGGACACAATATGTTGGTTGTGACTAAATCTAAAGTGGCCTCCATGACTTTTTAATGTTTGTAATATACTAGCAATCATTTTTGCTCAGTACCTACATTTCCTAAGGTTACTACTGTGATGAATCGCTCTTAACACACTAACCTGGCGCTATATAAGCAGTCTGTCCTCATAAACAGCAGTATTTTAGCACAACCATTCAGTTTACAGTCCGCCAATAACTCACGAGTAGTCAGTTTTACGAGGTCCGATGACAAGTTGTTACGTACTTGCGGACAAAAAGTGAAGTCGAGACGAGCGTACGGAGAGGTAAGCGAGAAGCATTCAGTGAAGTCTACCAAGATAAAAAGACCTAAAATCTTTCGGCATTTACATCTTTGTGAAATAGGAAAAAAATGACAGCAGCCGATAGGAATATTACAATTCTCTACACTGCCATCAGCTGTAATTTCATTACCATTCTATAGTCCACCGCTTTCGACGATACTGTGGTGTCACCGCCAGACACCACACTTGCTAGGTGGTAGCCTTTAAATCGGCCGCGGTCCGTTAGTATACGTCGGACCCGCGTGTCGCCACTGTCAGTGATTGCAGACCGAGCGCCGCCACACGGCAGGTCTAGAGAGACTTCCTAGCACTCGCCCCAGTTGTACAGCCGACTTTGCTAGCGATGGTTCACTGACAAATTACGCTCTCATTTGCCGAGACGATAGTTAGCATAGCCTTCAGCTACGTCATTTGCTACGACCTAGCAAGGCGCCATTATCATTTGCTATTTATCTTGTGATGCATGTACCGTCAGACCGATGTTCACCAATTATGGATTAAAGTTAAGTATTCCAGAAGCTCCGTACTTTTTTCACTAGACTCAATTCCTTTAACTGTTCCAGACCTCACGCCAGCCTGCGTGAGCTTAAGCGCGTGCCTTTCGGCTATCTCATAGTGGCTTGGCTGTCTTGCCAAGTCACAACAGATACACTTCGTCATCATTTGGCCCTAAAAGTAACGCGAAAACAGCAACATTAACACCATCACGACTTCAAAAGCAAAACTAAATCTCGTTTTAAAATATGTAATATATAGTAATTTTCATTAAACACGAACTATATACAACCTGGATAAATGTATTGTGAAGCTTTGTAGCAATTGTATATTCGATGGTATTCGTATGTTGTACTCCATGTCAGTACTTCTATGCACACGGTCACCTATAGTAAAATCTTCGGTCGAGAATGTTGTTAAACTACTTTTCAACACTAGTGGCTGGCATTGTGAAATGTTCGGCTATGGGCTAACGACTGCAGTCCGTCACAAACAATCGACGGTTAACCTTTGACAAAGCCAACCCCTCCTGCTGGTGAAACGTTGGAAAAAGTTTTAAACATAGGTCGGCCGAAGATCCCGAGACAAGAGTTAACAGCCATTACGTCAACACAAAAAAAGATTTGATAATGGAGATGGTTGTACCTCGAGGATCGTGTGAGTATATAGGAACATACAATGTTTCCTGGTCGGTGTTTCACTCTAGAGTCTGATTTTAGAATCACATCAAGGAATGAGCACTAGAAACCACTATAAGCAGTTTTCGGAATTTTCTACAGTTTTTCTTGTCATGAGACATTGGCATTGTGCAGCATTTGCTAATATTACGAGTTCTACATATTTATGTGCTGTATTATATAAAACGCTGGAGAATGCTGTTAATTCTTCAGCTAGAGATTTTAGGTGAGTAAAATGCTGCATATTTGAAACCAGTTACATAACTTGTGGACGGTTAAAGCATAATTCTTCAGTAGTGCACCATCTTCTTTTTTGATAAGGATGGAGGTTTTCTACCATGACACATGCGACGTTTCCAAACGAACTGAGTTTCTTTAATGTCTTAATAGTTTTCCCTGGCTTGAAAATCGAAATTTATGTTAGTTCCCAATAGCAATTGTTTCAAAATGTTTCTAATTTGTAACTAATTTCCGATAATATTTTTTCTTAATTTGATTTCACTTACTGATTATCGGTGTATAATAGATTTTATCGATTTCAACACTTATAAAATTGTGAAGAATAGTTGTTGCTACACAAATTCAAAAGTGTTGTAATCGATAAAATCTAGTATGCACCGACGGCAGGAATAAGGGTCTACGGGCATGAAAGGAAAGCAGTGGTTGAGAAGGGAATGGGGCATGGTTATTATTCATATTATTCATATTATTCATATTATTCATATTATTCATTCTACATACTGAGCCAGCAGTGAAGGAGACAAAAGAAAAATCCTGAGTTGGAATTAAAGTCCAGGAAAAAGAAATGAAAATGTTGAGGTTTGCCGATGACACTGTAATTCCGACAGAGACAGCAAATAACTTGGAAGAGCTGTTGAACGGAACGGACTGTGTCTTGAAAGGAGAATGTAAGATAAAAATCAACAAAAGCAAATCGAGGGTAACGGAATATGGCCGAATTAAAACAGGCGATGCTGAGGGAATAACATTAGGAAAAGGATATCTTAAAGTAGTTGGTGAATTTTCCTATTTGGGCAGAAATAACTCATGGTGGTCGATGTAGAGAGCATATAAAATGTAGACTCGCAATGTCAAGAAAAGCGTTTCTGAAGAAAAGAAATTTGTTTAAATCGAGTATAGATGTAAGTTTTATGAAGTCTTTTCGGAAAGTATTTGTGAGGAGCGTAGCCATGTATGGAAGTGAAACGTGGACGATAAACTGTTTAGACAAGAAGCGAACAGAACTTTTGAAATGTAGCGCTACATAATAATGCAGACGATTACGTGAGCAGATCACGTAACTAATGAGGAAGTACCGAACAGAATTGGGGAAAAAAGAAATTTGTGGAGCAAACTGACTGGAAGAAGGCCTCGGTTGACAGGACACATTCTCACATATCAAGCGGTCACCAATTTAATACTGGAGGGAAGCGAGGGAGGAGAAGGGGTAAAAATCTTAGAGGGAGACGAAGAGATGAGTACAGTAGTTGTACATGTAGATGTAGGCAGTAAGCAGATTCAGAATATGTAGGTTGCAGTAGTTACTCGGAGATGAAGAGGCTTTCACAGGGCAGTGTATCATGGATAGCTGCATCCAATCAGTCTGCGAAATGAACACCACAACACAACATTCGTTGCTACGTACATGACCATGTTGTACCTCGTACCAATTTTTCACATTTGAGAAAATCATAATTTTCCAGAGTAATTTTTGTAATTTCAGAAAAAGACTGCCGCTACATGAAGTGTATACTATCATTTCAAAAGGGAATGAAATAATATATTAATCTTCTGTTACGTGGCTGGCTAGAGGGTAAAGTCTGAAGAATGTTCCAAGGTACACTCCCCCCTAGTGTATAAAATAAATCAATGTAGCAAAGCCCTCTGTCCCAAAGGTCCATGAGCATGATAGAACTGAAGCTAAAGATGATTAAAGCAAGGCAGACGTACTCATTTCCGTCTGCCTACCGTCTGCTTAAATTTCAGCACCGAGAAAGATAGCAAAGCGAATCCTGCTTTCGATCGTCAGCCCAACAGAGAAACAGAAAAACTCGTCTCTACGACGGCGGCAGCCCTGGATCTTTAATGGTACCTGTTAGATCCTTGACAGCCAAGCTTCTTTGCCCAAGGGCCAATACTGACGACTCCTCCATCACCTTCTCTAATGTTTGTTATATGTCGCCACGATTCGGAACACTTCGTGAGGAACGTTGCAGATTATTGCCATCCTCAGCGACCCCAAAGCTGTGACACTGTAATTGTCTGACGAACTATTGTTTTTTTGTCTGTACGAGCAGATGAGTAATTTACTAATAACAGTAACTGCACTTATATTTAATTGCATTGCAGTCAACCAGTGGAACATTGTACCACTTTCTTCCATTTTCTGAAAATACTCGAACAAATTAGGAATTACATATCACAACTGACATGATCACATATTGCACCTATAGTTACTGAGTGAAGATATACACTACTTATGCCTTCTTAGCGTAAAATTTCAGTTTGGTTATTGGTACAAAAGGTTACACCGTCAGTCAGGCTAACTTTCGGTCAGTACTGTATCTAATGCTCTGATCAACTATAGACCTGTCACATGGAAATCAGACGTTAATTCAGTATTGCTGGTTTACTTTGAAACAACAAGGTATTTGTATTGACCAGGCATTGTTCAATTTCATAAAATGTTTTCGCAGTTCCGAATATGATCCACCTGCAGCTGTATAATGAAATGACGACAATGGAAGTTTGTGGCGGAGCGGGACTCGAGCCTGGACTTCTCGCTTTATGCGAGCGGTCCCTTCAGCTATCCGAACACTACTCACTGCCAGACCCAAACTTTCACACCTATACTCGTATATCTTGTTAATATGATTCCCGTACGGAGTAGACATTTTATTCGTAAGTCGCAGGCTCGGTATCGGCTGAATACGAAACTGCAGTGCCTGCGTTGTGTAGAAGTGCTTCGTCACAACACAGCTACTGCAGTTTGTTTTGGTATCGTTCAATTTCGGTCGCTATGTCCGAAGGACTCTTTGCAGTCAACGCAATTAAAGAATACTCACAAGCCTAAGAGTTTTTAGAAAGGTGAAAAAAGAAATACAATACGGACTAGAAATCACAGAGGTACTTTTAGTACAAAATAATGCAAGTAAGTGGAACACCAGACATTTGAACCAATGATAGCAAGCGGTATGAAAATAAACATCTGCTCGACTTAGTGCTTACAATATGAGACACGATAAAAAAAGGTGAATAAGTATTCTGAGTACGATTTTTCTTTTGCTCACTGCAGCCGGCCGGAGTGGTCGAGCGGTTCTAGGCGCTACAGTCTGGAACCGCGCGACCGCTACGGTCGTAGGTTCGAATCCTGCCTCGGGCATGGATGTGTGTAATGTCCTTAGGTTAGTTAGGTTTAAGCAGTTCTAAGTTCTAGGGGACTGACGACCTTAGCACTTAAGTCCCATAGTGCTCAGAGCCATTTGAATTTTTGCTCACTGCATTGTATTACAACAGCCTTAATTTAATGTTCCTTGTCACAAACACCATATGTGGTGATGACCATCTCTGTAATAGCATTCACCAATAGATGTTACTTCCGTGTCAAAATTTGCACCATAGCAAAAAATGTTCAAATGTGTGTGAAATCTAATGGGACTTAACTGCTAAGCTCATCAGTCCCTAAGCTTACACACTACTTAACCTAAATTATCCTAAGGGCAAACACAAACATCCTTGCTCAAGGGAGGACTCGAACCTCCGCTGGGATCAGGCGCACAGTCCATGACTGCAGCGCCCCCGACCACTCGGCTAATCCCGCGCGGCTTGCACCATAGCACCTGACCGTACAAGTCGCGCAGATCCGTTGGTTAACAATACTGGAAGACTAACAATAACGCATTACCTTTCTCACATCCTCTAACCCTGCAACGGTCGCACTACTTACCCATCTGCCCATGTGGTATTAGGAAAACTTCATTAGCTTGCGCCCGAACTATCAGCTTCAATTAAAATCGAGCAATCATAAAATGTTACTGTCTATGTAAGTATTTTCGTTTGTTACTGATTAGGAAACTGTGCATCGCACTCCCCTCACATGTAGTGGTAAAATGGCGCAGCAGATAGCCGTCGAAAACAGATCAAGCGTGAAAACAGGAAGAAGGTGCACTGAACTGTGAAAAAGAAGCAAAATAGAAAGAGTGAACGGTCTAAGTTAAAGATGTGCAACAAGAAGCGAATCACAATGCCCACCGTGTCGTGATTGTGTGGGCACGAAGTCGGACTACGACGCGGGAGATCCGTCTTCAAACCTCACTCGTGCCTTTTTTTTTTCACAGACTTATGAACTATCCGGTCACTGACGTATCTGTTCTCCTTCTGTAGTCTTGCCAATTGTCATACTATACATAGCTTATAGAATACGTGTCATATGGTAAGAATATATTACCGACGCAAGTGAATCTGATGAAAAGTGAGAGCAGGCTAAATGATGCATAGACCTCTTACAGAAATGAAAACAACAGATAAATGGGGATGAACTATGTTACAACAAAGGAATTCAAGACTAAAAAATTCCAAAACGAAACGCAAGAGTCATGACATATGGTACTTGTGAAGAACAAATAGAAGACGCGCACGCCTGGAGGTCCCTTCATGTACCTATGGGACTTAACTTCTGAGGTCATAAGTCCCCTAGACTTAGAACTACTTAAACCTAACGAACCTAAGGACATCACACCCATCCATGTCCGAGGTAGGATTCGAACCTGCGACCGTGGCAGCAGCGCGGTTCCGGACTGAAGCACCTAGAACCGCTTGGCCACAGAGGCCGGCCCCGGACGGGAAGTTCATAATTTTGTGAAGAAATGAAAAGTATGCGGCACGAGGGAGATTTGTACCTAGACCTCCTCCTTCACAATCCAACACCGTGTTCAAATAACCACGACGGCGTTGCTGTGCAAATGCACTCGTTATTGTACATCTTGAACATGGACCGTTCACTGTTTTTATTTTGCTTCTTTTCTCACAGTTCGATACACCTTCTTGCTGTTTTCATGCTTGATCTGTGTTCAATTTTTGACGCATTATCCACTGGGCTATCTTAGCGCTAAATCTGAGGGGGTTGCGATGGGGAGTTCCCCTCGTGAGCAGGAAAAGTACACTCTTCAAGAAGCTCTTAACATTGACTTTTTTGGGCTCGGCTGTAACTTGCAAAATGCATATTATTATCAAATAAGGCTGTGAACGGCGGGCCCCACAAATACTTTATTTGGTCCATTTGCGGCTCGCGAGCGCAGTTTGACGACCTCTGTGTTACAATCTACATCTAGCAAGCGAAATAGTGGGCTCCTCTTCCGTCAACAGTTTATCGTAGCCCATTGGAATAGCGGAGATTCCATCATGATAAGATGCCCAGAGGGCTATGTGAACTATCGTACTTCATCACTTAGTACGCCACCTTTCCCTTCAGTGTTTTTCTCTTCCTCGATCTCAATCTCCCGTTCACTGATCGGTGCAGTCCCTAGGACAATGGACTCATGTTTTGGAGGCGTCTGGTTGCAATCCTCGTCTTGTCATCCAGAATTTGGTTTCCAAAGTTTTTTCCTTAATTTCTTAAGGCAAATGGCGGTACGGTTTCTTTGAAACTGACACCGCCAATTTCCTTTCCGATGCTTGACAATACGAACTTGCGATCTGTTTTCTAAGACCCCATCCGCTATGTAGACTGTTAAATATCCTTTGTTTCCTCTTCGCTTCCTCCCTTCCGCGTTTCTCCATCACTCTCCTCTTTTTCATTTTGCCTTCTACTTTATCTCGTTTGTTCGCAGGAGAGCAAGGCGAAGCTGGGTCAGCGTAAAGGTCTGAGCAAGGGCGACCTGCGTAAGATCAACGGCATGTACAAGAAGGAGTGTCAGAAGCGCAAGTCATCCAAGGCTTAATCTGAAGAAAATGTCTAAGTGCTGGCAGTTGGGTCCGATCCATTCCACGTGGATCATCTGAGCAGCCAGCAGCCTTTCAAGCTGCTATCTCGTCGGCGTTAAAGACTATGCCTTCGCGTCACGTACTGAGTTAGATGTCTCTCTAATCATTTTGTTGCTTTCCAGACTGTTAGGGGATACACATAAATGGAACAGTTGCAGTACACTGTAATCACATCTGTAACTGTCTCTAAAACAGATCAGACGCCTTTACCACATTATCTTTGCATTTTGTGACAGTGTTACCTCTGTGAGAAAACTACAAAACGAAGTTCGAATAATTGACTGCAGCAAGTGTAATGGATCTGTGAAGAATGCTTGAGACTATTACTCACCACAAGCATTTAAACGAGACATATTTACACAACATGGATGTGTTACTCACCGTTATGATTCTTCGGTAGGGCCTGTCACGTTCGTTTAAATATCAGTTAATTTGCATCTATCTTATTATTTTCATTTTGCTTTTCAAGGGTTGATATGGGGTGAATCGACTGTCAAATGGCTCATTGAGTTTTGTGAGAGGCGAGACGCAAGTCCACATCATTCTTGGTCCATAATGTGTGTGCTATAATTAATCTACTTTGTATAAAACATCTACAGCTTATCTTACCTGTTCTTGCTTGCTTTCGTAGGATAATGAAGGTTTAGGAAGTCATTTACACTTGTAAGACGTAAATGCACGAAGCAGTTTTGTTGCAGTTAATGTCGATTAATAGTGCCAACAATTTTTTATGTCACATCAAAAATACATGAAACTTTAATTGAATTTTAAATAAGTATTTAACATGTATTATTGCACTTGAATAATGATTGTCATACCACAAAGATCTATTTCACTGTATACTGGTTTGTATTTTTATAAATAAAATAAATACACTGAATTCATGTTTTGACTCCATTCTTTGCTAAAATTTCACAAGTATTGGCGTTCACAGCACGGACACTCATTTTGGGGCGAGACAGTCATCCTGGAACTGGAACTACCTCTTCGTCACTGATATAGTGCAAATAAGTTGGGATCGTCGAACTTCTCATCAGAGTTGTCTGGGAACTGGAATGTATAGAAAAAGAAGAGAATCAGCTAATGAATTTCATGCATTATGATTGGCAACTATATGAACAATTTATAGATGTACATTTAGGTTTAATTGCACAAAGGCTGTGAGTTATTACTGGGGATAAATCTGCAATAACTGAAACTTAGACTGGTTTGCGTCACTGATACAGTGCGAAAAACCTGGAATCATCGCTCTTCTCGTCAGATTTGTTGAGGAACTGGAATGTGTACCAGAAGAATTGAACTCCGCCTGAACAAGCCATGAAGGCACAACGGTACCGACCGGTCGCCGTGTCGTCCTCAGACCACAGGCATCACTGGATGCGGATATGGAGGGGCATGTGGTCAGCACACCGCTCTCCCTGCCGTACGTCAGTTTACGAGACCGGAGCCGCTACTTCTCAATCAAGCAGCCCCCCCCCCCCCCCCCTCCCAACCCCCTTGCCAACAGCGCCAATCCAAGTGGTAGCCCAACTTGGCAGCGCTTAATTTTGGTAATCTGGAAGACCAGTGTTAACGCTTAGGCAGGGCCACGTATAAAATTGACGCATTGCGATTGCCACTATTTATTTTCCATTTCATTTGATTGCCTATGATCGGATTCAGGTGTTTTCACACGCATCTGCAGAATGCAAACGATTACATTCGCACTGCATTTAAAATAGATAGGAGGCCGGACGTTTGCCCTCAACACTCGCCACTACTTCTTTCTTCTTCATACACACACACACACACACACACACACACACACACACACCAGCACCACCACCAACACCATAACCACCACAAATACGACCTCTACCACACACAAACATACACAGTTTTAATATCAATGAATGACATTGCCTCATAAATAAATGTAAAATAGTTCCAACCCATTAGGTTCTCACCAATATTTTTGAGTGAAAGGTATTTAACTGGAAGAAGCTGCGATTCTGAAATGCGTCGAATGTGAAATAGCCGCTGTACTCTGTAGAATGAATGGAAAAAAAATGCCCAGAGTAAATGGCGGAAACCATTTATAAGTCTGATACGTTTGATGTTACATAACAGCTTCACGCATTGCTGTATATCGTATGGATCTAAATAAGTAGCAACCGTAAGCACATCTGAAAACACCCGAAATCGGCCAGTGGCAATGAAATAGTGCTGTAAACCTAAATACTGCCTTTTTAGCTCAAATTCATCGTCAGTTATAGATGTTACAATAACGCTCTTCCCAAATCCATAACGTACAATATAATGTTATGAACCATACTCAACAGCTGTTTACAGTAATGTCAACTCCGCTATATAAAGCACTATACTGAATTATAACTATAGGTTAGTAGGGTAGTTACTACGTTCTCACCTTGGTCACCTCGCCCCAGAAGCATTCCGTAAATCGATAGGCCCGCTCACATTTGTCCGATGAGCCTGAAACAATAAAACCAACGAAATATCTTAGGTATATATGTTGCATGAAAGTTTTATTTTTTCTGCAGTGATTGCAGATTTTTGGAAAGATAATAATACCTATTATACATGGCTCTAGCGGTAATCGAAAACTCTGGGTGTGGTAGCGTCTCCTCTCTGAAGGCTATATACTATTGCATAAAGTATGTTAACGGAATCGGCGTCTGGAAACTCGGCCCACATGTAATTGCTACGAATTTTCCATACTGCTTATACGATGAGTAATACAATAATCAGCATTTCGTCCATTGATCGGGTGCTATGAAACAGTAACTCATCTGACAAGGGGGCCACACGGCAATCGGATTTTTGTAATTTTTATGTTTATGATATATGTGGTTCAGAACTGAAATATACCTCGCCCAAAGCAGTTCTCTGTAATTCTCAAAAATACTCGAGAACATCGACTTTTAAGATTTCCGCCCTTTTTAAAACACTAAATTAAGATGATTTTCTTTCGACAAGCAGTGTGGCTATGTGATAGGCGGTGAAGTGGTAGGACCTGGGTTTTAGTCCTGCTAGAATCAAATTTTAAAACAAGCATTCTATGAGAATTTACGTGAAACGTAAAGTACAGAAAGACAGAAAAAATTAATACGTATTTTTCTAACTATACAGTCCTGGTTAACAATCTTCTACAAAAGATGGCAATTAAGAAATTTTGTTCGTAATGAAAGCTGAATTTTTGTGTGCAATACATAATTACAAAGAAGAAGACGTGATTTTTATAGATATGACTATTAGATCCGTTAACTGGCATATATGTGGTAAATTTTATATTTAAGTGAAGAAAGGTATTTGAAATGAAAGAAAAAACGAAAAAATAGTGACGGAGTGATTATCAGTCTCGGGCGCCTAATGTTTTCTACGCCTGACGGAAATGGTTGTAGAACACGCACCTTTGTTTAAAAATTTGATCAATACAGCGGGTGAACACTCTGTCACAGGCCATTTCTCGTCAACAAATACGAACCTTATTTTCGCATATGAAACATGTTTGGAAAACTTAAAAGTCGATTTATTCGAGAATTTTGTAGAGTTGCATCGCGCTGCTTTGAGAGAGCTTCACGTGCCATAAATATAAAAAAAGTTCTAAAGATCCGATTGCTAGGTGGTTCCATTTTGAGAAGGAGACTACTTAGCGACTACTGAGAACCAAATGGAAACGCTGACTTAATTAACAGCTTTCGACTAACTGAAAAAATGTGTTATTTCGAGCGTCGTAAAGGTTTAGTAAACAATGAAGACGCGAAAGAGCGACGATGATAAGGAAAATTCATACAGTTTCCTGAATTCCAGGGAGGTTGTATTGTGGACCTGCAGGAGATTGTATGAAGAGTGGAAATGTCAAGATGATGCGGATGAAGTTTATATTGGTTATGGGACACGTCAACGAATGTTGACTGATGAATTGGGCATGCTAAAGATCTTGACTGCCGATCAGAAGGCACAGTATGTTGAAGTGAGCACCGACGGCTCCGTGAAAACGTGCGGCGACGACGGCCCGAACTTTGGCGTCAAGGGAACTGGCTGCTGCATCACGACAACGCGCCTTGTCACACGTTCTTGCTCACCAGGACCTTTATGGCAAAAAACGACATGGCGGTTGTACACCACCCACCGTACTCGCCAGATTTGACACCTTGCAACTTCGCGCTATTCCCAAAACCGAAACTCAAGTTGAAAGACCGTCGGTTCGACACTCTAGAGAGGATTCAAGAAGCATCGCTGGCGGTGATAAACACCCTCAAAGAACAGGACGTCCAGAAAACGTTTGACCAGTGGCAGAAGCTCTGGGACCGGTATGTACGTGCGGATAGTTACCCCAGAAGACAACACGGCGTAATAACGCCTCTACACTTGATAACGACCTCTGTTCGGTGAGAAAGAAGGTCAAGTTTCCTCAGTTGCGCCACTCATAATAACTGAATCCCGCAGAGGAACCAAATGCGATGATGTTGATTGCTGCGTTTCACCCACTGTGCCAAATAGTCCCAGACATTTTCTGTGGAAATAAAATCGGGTGATCCAGTGGGATAATGGAGGTGCGACTAGGTGCGTGAGTGTTTGTCAAACCGGTTCGTATGGAGGCCTACAGATGTGGCTATTGTCATCATAGAAGACGAGTGTCCTCGGCGTAGTCGTCATGAGATGTTGAAGAAAGGACAACTTTGGGCTACCAAGAATTTTAAAATAAACATACTGATCAGTTTGTAGATGAGATGGTCCAAATTATTGAGCAAAAACTCCCCCAAACCATCACTGATCCACCTCTGACCTGAACTACCCATTTACAGTTAAATGCCACACTGGACTCTTGATGAAATGGACGCCATGCATCATTTGAGAAGAGGCAAATTTCCGTCTCCTCAGAACACATTACACACCTATAGCCAAAAAAGTCCAGTTTCTTTGTTATTTGGCTCATTGAAGAGTAATGTGACATTTAATGTGACCACCTGCCAGAAGCTTGAATAATCATCTTTTACAGTTCGGACTGCTGCGAAACGTGCATGAAGAGAGTAAGTGAGTCAGAAGGACCCATACTGAAGGCAATGCCGTGGCCAGCGGCGATAGGTTTTTCTGTTGAGCATCCACAGCGCGAACAGTCCTATGGAGGTGCTCCCAGGGATTTTCTGTTGGGGTTAAATCTGGGGAGGTTGGTGGTCAAAGGAGTGTGGTAAACTTCAAACCACGGACATGTTGCACTGTCCTAGTGGTAGATATCATCATCCCGAGGAGGAACAAACTGCATGAAGGTGTGGATGTGTTCCAATGGATAGCTGCATACTTTTGTTGATCCATTGTGCCTTCCAGAATGACGCGATCATCCACGGAATGGCACGAAAATATTCCCCAGACCATAACGGTCCTTCCTCCGGGATGCAAACCTTCCGACGATTGTTGTAGGGCCGTACACGCTAAAGTCCATCTATCCAGTGAAGGATAAAATGTGCTTGAGCTGGAAAGGCTGCCTGTCGCAACTCATTTCATGTCTAGTTGCCGTACTGGCGAGAAAATTGCAGCCTCTGTCGCTGATGAACAGCAGTCACGATGGGTGCGTGAAGCAGGGGCTAGCTGTAGAGACCCATAAGCAGAAACGTTCGCTGAATGATCGTTGAGGAGACACTGTTGGTTCGCCTGGGTGGTCAGTTGCTCAGTGGTTGCACATCTTATTCGCCCATACAGATCTTCGCACTCGTCGTTCTCCCCTGTCATCTATGGCCCGTGGTGCACCACAGTTGCCTCCGCGCCGACAACAACGATGGCACAGTTTCTCGCTTTTTACACTCTCCACTGCTAGTGCTGCCACATGTCGTCTGTGAGTGGTAATTGCACGTTGACATTGAACATAAGCGGTGGTCACATTTATGTGACCGGACCGTGTATTTACCTTTATATGTCGTTAAGAGTTATGGCCTTCCGCGAAGTATCCGACTCCAAATGTCCATGGCAAGTTGTTGCCTTTGAAATGTTGGATCGGAAACTGAAACGGCGCTGCATTCATTGGCAGCAACAATCCATATCGTATTTGAAACAGATTGTTGCTGGGAATCGATCACACTCGTCTCTAACCGGTGTCAGTTAGTGTACTTTGACGACGACTGCTCTTACACTGTGTCCGCCTCTATAGCTGATCGGTCAGCGCGGCTGACTGCCACACGGAGGACCCAGTTCAATACTCTGTTACACCAGGGATCTTTCCTTGGTGGGAGGACATAGTACTAACTCTTAGCCTCATGAAGCTGACTGAAGAACTACTGGGGCGAGCAGTATCGGCTCTAGTCCACGAAATTGATAATAGCCTTGGAGAGCGGTTTACTGACCCTACACTTCACCATACCGCATCCAATGACGCCATTGGCAGAGAGTGCCACCGCAGTCAGTCGGGACAGATGGACCTAATAGCGCCTGTGCTCGGAGTCTATATTCTTACACCTTATTATACAGACGCAAGGGGGAGACCACTCCTTGTAGACACACTGGACCGTCTGTCTTGACGCACTAGCAAATCGAGTGTTTTCAATCGGTTGTTTTCACGGGTAAATACAAACACTATAGTTTTTTCTCCCATTCTGTCGCACCTCGACTTCGACCCGTCATAGTGCACTGATTCTATGCAGCCGAATGTCGCGTACACAGGACGTACTGCCAAGACTTAGATCATCAGTTGAGTTTCATGTCTCTGCCTTGCTCAGTAGTACATCGTCACTGAGATCCAAAGAAAGATGGAAAACAATATTTTGTTCGACTAGCTGTGAGGAGTCAACGTCCTTGCCGCAGTCTCAGCACTGGTTTCCGTCAGATCACCGAAGTTCAGCGCTGTCGGGCCTGGCTAGCACTTGGGGATTCACTACCCGCGTGTGCCGAGTGCTATTGGCAAGTGGGTTGCGCTTGGTTCTTTGATTCCAATTGAGGAGCTACTTGACTGAGGAATAGCGGCACCAGCCGGAAGAGCGGTGTGCTGATCACATGCCCCTCTGTATCCGCATCCGGTGAAGACTAAGGACGAGGATGACACGGCGGCCGGTCGGTACCATTGTGTCATCAAGGCCTGTCCGGAGGTTAGCTTTTAGTTTGTAAGTGTGAGGAGATCGTATACGAATTTTTTTTTTTATTTGAACTTTTTCTTACGGTATAATCATGAGTGTATCAAAATGTTGATATTAACTTTGTATGTATTATTTCTACTCACTCATGTCTTTACGTATGTCTGTTATGCGACTTCGTAAATTTTGAGATTCCTGTCATTTTGAAATTTGCCAACAAAGACGTACCTCATTCAAACAATATACAGTTTCCGTCTCATTAGAAGTAGTTATTTTTCATGTTTCGCAAGTGAGTTATCGAAAATATTCCGTACAGCTGAAACGAAAAGGTATCAGACAACACTGATGACTTCAAGAATAGTTAGCTGCTAACTCCAACTGTTAGGAAATGTCGACATGGTTGCCTCTTGACTGTAAAATTATTTATTTCTTCATATGGCCAATATGAAATAGTAATAATTGTGCGTTAGCATGTGCCAGAAGCTAAAAAAACCATCTGAAATACGTTCTAAGACCAAAAAAGGTGCACCTTGAAAGACTTATCCGACTGTGACGGAAATCGGTAGATGTGAGGTACATGTACGGACAACCAAACATTTAAAGTTTCAGATAGAAAGCATGATTCATTCAAGTGAAAGACCTTATCCAAGCAGTTATTCAGTTTGAGATTGATTGATCGAGTTGTTGTATGTCCTCATAATGGATACAGCGCCAATTTCTGTACAGTTACCAAGTTAGATCATCAAAACGCCGAGCTGGTTGGAGGACCTTGCCCATCATGCTCAAAACGTCCTCGACCAGGGAGAGATCCGGCGACCCTTTGTTGGTCAACATCACCAGACGTGCCTTCGCTGGTCATCGGAGTTCAGTTCGAAGCAGGACTCATCACTGAAATCAGTTCTATTTCCAGTCAATAAGTTTCCACTTGTAAATAATAGATTTCAGCAATCAGTTGTTCTTTTGAAATTTTATTGGCAGATCTAGATTTCAGCTAGAAACTAGCCATTCTCAATGCACTATCATTTTTGATCATTGCATGTAATGCCTGTTCAATGAACTGTGGATCAAGACAGACCAACAGGCATTACATGCATTGATAAAAAATGATAGTGCATTGAGTATGGCTAATTTCTAGCTGAAATATTAATTTGCCAATAAAATTTCAAGAGGACGACTGATTGCTGAAATCTATTATTTACAAGTCAATATAACATTCGCTGCGTGCAACAGCCTTCTGAATGGAAGGTAACCTGACCTGAATAAGATTCCGGGCAGAAGACGTGTCTGAACACTCCACAAACACACACACACACACACACACACACACACACACAATGGTGAGATACCAACCCGTCGTCCGCCATACGGCCCGACGAACAGAGTGATGATCTGTGGTGCCTTTTCTTTTCATAACAGGACCTCTTCGGTCGTCATCCGCGGCGCTCTTACAGCACAACGGTACGTCGACGATAATCTACGTCGTTATTTTTCTGCCCCACATGGCAAGCCACCCTGTCCTACATTTCATCAGGGTAGTGCCCGTCCGCACAGGACGAGAGTTAATGCTATCTGTCTTCGATCTTCCCATACCCTACCTTGGCCGGCAAGGTCGATGGATCTCTTCCACAATGAGAGTGTTTGAAGCACCGTCTCGTGATTTTGACAATCTAACGCGCAAATTGGACAGAACTTGCCACGATATCCCTGGGAAAGACATCAAATAACTCTGTCAATCAATGGCAAGCCGAATAACTGCTGCATATGGATCAGAGGTGGACCAGCACCTTATTGAATTGCTCAATTAATGAATCTCTTTCTCTTGAATAAATTATGAATCTTTTTTTTTTGAAATTATACTCATTTTTTGTGTGTATATGTAAATCACATCAATCCATCTCCGTACCAAACGGATACTTCCTTTGTGTCCCCCCCTGGTAGCTGAGTGATGTCGGCACGGTAACTCAGCGTGTTCGGTCAGAGGGTTAGCTACCCTCGGTAATAAAAAAACTGAGCTAATGGATCAACAACGAACTGAAATGGGTGTCTATCGACGTCCGCCCCGAGCAGATACAACGAACAAAAGCGAACAAAATGAGATTAAAAAAAAAAGTGGTCAGCGCGACAGACTGTCAATCCAAAGGGCCCGGGTTCGATTCCCGGTTGGGTCGGAGATTTTCTCCGCTCAGGGACTGGGTGTTGTGTTGTCCTAATCATCATCATTTCATCCCCATCGACGCGCAAGTCGCCGAAGTGGCGTCAGATCGAAAGACTTGCACCAGGCGAACAGTCTATCCGACGGGAGGCCCTCGTCACACGACATTTCATTCCACTTCCTTTGTGGTTTGTCTTTTTCTGTTTCTTTCAGAGTTTATGTGAGATTTTTCGAGTTTCGACATGCGCTAAAACACAATTACCAGAACTTGATGATGGCCATACGGCCGAAATTGCAATAACGGGTTGTACAAATTAATCATTCTACTGCCATAAGGCTACCACGATGTCATTTACAAAACTTTACATTGCGAACTCCAGCTACGAGAAGTTAAGCCAAGTGTTAGGCTGCACTGGGAAATGTTCCGAAGGTGTAGGATCAGTAAGGGTAACGTTGTATTAGTTCATCACATAAGTTAGATGACAAAACCGTGGAAAATATGTAACATATTTGAATGCGTTATACGGATGGATAATATAGTGTAGTGAAGGACGAGATGGCGACGAAAATCAGAAAGAAAAGAATCCAGCGAGAAAAAAGGTAACAGAATCCCACAGAAGTGTATCATAAAGTCTTGTCCTTGAACTTGGCATTGAAAGAAAATGACAAAGACAAAAGCGAAACGATAATGGTGAAAAAGAGACAGACGCATGACTGTCTTCCTACGCTATACCTCTGGGTGATATGAGAACAAAATTTTGTAAAATGATTCATTCTACTCTACGCACTTGATAGTTTTTGGTAAACCATTAGGCCAGTTTTACGTAGTTTTTCCTAAAGTAATTATGTACACCAAGATGCCGACAGCAGTTTACTTACCTGTCGCAGAACATTTATAAACGAGAAAATCGATGCTTAATTGGTCGAGGTGAGAATCGGACAAATTGTGCTTCATGTTTGCTATGAGGAAGCCGCCTTCGTCATCCATCTAGAAAAAGGTAGATTTTGTTGTTTCAAGAGAAAAAATGCCGTTCACACTATTCAAGAACATTAATTTAAACTAAAGCAAAATGAATTTGTTTGAACTGAAGCAATAGAAAACTATTCCGTGCATGTTATACTTACCCACTCGTACTTGTTGAGAAGACAGAACACAAAACACTGAAAATGCAAGTAGAAATTAGGATTATATTTCTCAAAATACGAATATGATTATTTAAACTATATAATAACATCAGCATATTGTAGCACGTAACATTTTAAATTTTTTAGTAGTAATGGAGGATTACGCTTGTGCCTGACATCTCATCGTTACCAAAGTTGTCAAAGACCGAACACAACATCAACTTGGACAGGAAGCCTGCCGTGATAAAAGATGGAAGAATTATTGACAGTCGTCTTTAATGAAAACCTAAATATAAATTAGGGTTGAGTGTACTACACCGTGCCATCTAGATCGGTTGGATTTTTATTGCCAACACAATTAGTTACGGTATATAATACAGCAGACTATCTCATCTTGACCACTGCCATTATTATCATCACCATTAGCGGGAGGACCCATGTAGCATTCACTGCAGTATGGAAATCACGTGCAGAGGTGTCCATGTACGTCATACGTTTCCACGTTTCTGTTTGTTCTACTCTTAGTCCGGCATCCAGCTTTTTAGTTTTATTCCTTATAATTTTGATGTAACATAACTGCGACTACAATGGTTTCCATCCGACCGTGACTACTTTTGTGCAGTTATTAGGATGAGTCGTGTCTGAGTTAAACAATGACATACTGATTTGAACATTGTATTGTGCTTAGTGGCTGCAGAAACGACACGTTGTCTTGTCATTGCTCTCGGTTATCTCGGTGTGTTAGCGTTCGGGGTAGTTTTTATTTTACTTTGTCAAAAGTATCGGTTGAATCTTCGTCGTTAGTGGCGTAATACAGGTTTACGTGTGCAGTGTGGAGCTGTAACGACGTAGCAGTGTAATACAATGGAGGAATGAAACAACAGCGTCGCTGTACCTTACGAGTAACAGACTGCAAGTATTATAGTGTATTTTGTTGCAACAAACAATTTGAGAAGGATAACAAAATAAGCGTTTACTCACCTTGAAGCCAATGTTTTCTGGATCTATCTTTTTATTGATCAGTGCCCTATTCATGTCCACTGCAAAAAAAGAAGTAAAAATAATATTAGTAGCTTTTATTATTAAGCTGCATTTCTTGGGTAGCTACCAAAGTTCACTGGGCAGCTAGAACGTTCTCCAGGGTTATAACAGGAATCACAGAACCCAATATAAACATAAAAATGGCGTTCATGATTTGTGAATTTCTGTTTAAAGAAATATGGATAAGATAAAATGAGAAGAGTGTAATGGATACAACTACGCTTATTATTGATGAGGTCTGGTAAGAGTATTCATGTAGTAACGGTATCTAATCTAACATAAAAATCCCCGTCATGATCCGTAAATTTCTTATTTGAAGAATTTGAATAAGAAGATATGAAAAGAATGTGACGAATGTATCCGTGGATACAGTTGAGGAGGACTGGTAATGGGACTGGTAACCGTCTTCACAATTCAGCCTATCGGATGGTACTTAATTTTTTTCAGTGTGACATTACCTAGAATAATTTCTAGGAATAGCGCAACCCCAATAGCTAACATTATCAACGAGTTTGAAAGTTGTCTGTCAGGTATGCCAGCTTTCAGTTTCTCATTTTTTCCGCACCTGCTAACTCGCGAGCATTTTCGATAAGATAATCTTGCCCACTAATCGATGTCTGCGGTGAACACAGTCTTAGCTCAGGCAAGGCAAGGAGTCTAAACGACGCTGTTCGCCGAACGGTGTATGCTATGTTGACGGAGAGATTGGCTGGCGGTTGTACTCGGGTTTGTATGTGAAAGCTTGCAATGAGGTTTGTTTCATGCATTCTCTGGTTACGAGCTACGAGTTACAAAGCAACCCACTGGAAAACCCATATTGGTGCTGTATATTAGTGGAAACTTACAAGTGATACTATTCATCATCTTTCGTATTGTGGGGCATGCAGTACAGATTCATTCGCCAGAATTTGTCTTCCTTATATTATGCATTTAGACTGTATGCAAGCTACACAAATCACTTCGTCACTCATTGCGTTTTTGTCCCTTTCATGATTTTTTATTTTTTTAAACGTCTAGTGCCGTAGGACCAAATTGAGAAGCAAATCCGCCAGGTTATGCGACGTGTCACTACATGAAATTACAACGTAAAAGTATAACAGATAAAAATAAAATCTTTATGAACTTAAAAAAAGACAGGCTATAAGTTTAAGTAAACGCAGTCAATATTGTAACACAGGAATCAGCTTAATTTTTCAAGGAACTCCTCGACAGAATAGAGGGAGTGACACATGAGGAAACTCTTCTGTTTCGATTTGAAAGCGCGTAGATTACTGCTAAGATCTTTGAATTCTTCCGATAGCTTATTGAACATTGATGCAGCATTGTCTTGCACATCTTTGCGCACAAGAGTCAAGGAAGTGTGATCCAAATGCAGATTGGTTTTCTACCTAGAATTAACTTAGTGAAAGCTGCCAATTCTTGGGAACAAGCTCATATTGTTAACAAGAAATGATAGTAAGGAACATAAATATTGAGAAGCCAATGTCAGAATACCCAGAATAATGAACAGGGGTCGACAACAGGTTCGCGAACTTACGCAACTTATTGCCCGAACCGACGATTTCTGAGACAAAAATATCTTTTGAAAATGAGAAGAGTTACCCCAAAACATAGTATCATACGCCATAAGTCAATGAAAATAAGCCTTGTCTATCCGATGTATGGACTAAGGGCCGCGCGGGATTAGCCTAGCGGTCTAAGGCGCCGCAGTCATGGACTGTGCGGCTGGTCCCGGCGGAGGTTCGAGTCCTCCCTCGGGCATGGGTGTGTGTGTTTGTTCTTAGGATAATTTAGGTTAAGTAGTGTGTAAGCTTAGGGACTGATGACCTTAGCATTTAAGTCCCATAAGATTTCACACACATTTTTTTATGGTCTAAGGTGGAGTGTCTCACACATTGTTATTATGTACTTCAGGGTGAGAAAACAGTCAGTAGAACAAGCTTCGCAGCTATATTAAGATTCAACAATGTTGTTGTTGTTGTGGTCTTCAGTCCTGACACTGGCTTGATGCAGCTCTCCGTGCTACTCTATCCTGTGCAAGCTTCTTCATCTCCCAGTACCTACTGCAACCTACATCCTTCTGAATCTGCTTAGTGTAATCATCTCTTGGTCTCCCTTTACGATTTTTACCATCCACGCTGCCATCCAGTACTTAATTGGCGATCCCTTGATACCTCAGAACATGTCCTACCAACCGATACCTTCTTCTTGTCAAGTTGTGCCACAGACTCCTATTCTCCCCAATCCTATTCAATACCTCCTCATTAGTTATGTGATCTACCCATCTAATCTTCAGCATTCTTCTGTAGCACCACATTTCGAAAGCTTCTATTCTCTTCTTGCCCAAACTATTTATCGTCCATGATTCAACAATATCCATTCTCAATGCATGACTCAATATCGTGCAATGAAGACCGGCTGCACGTAACTACTTTTCATTGTGTATAAGAACGTGTCCGAGCAACAACAGTACTACGTTCAGGTGTTTGGTGTAGTCCCTGTACAGTACCCAGGGTGGTGTTTTACAATGCCCAGGATGGTGTTTCACAATTTGGTAGCAAACACCCACATATGATGGCAGACAGGGTGCAGAGAGTAATGCTTTAGGAATCGGGGGCTAATAGGGGGGGGGGGGGGGGAGGGGGGGGGAGGGGGGGAGGGGGGGAGGAGGTTTGGGGAAATGGAATATCGCTTAACAAAAGGATAGTTGGAGTCCTCCACCGATAAATTGGTAAAATTTGATTTTGCTTAAGTTTTGGTAACTGTTTCGGAGTTCAGGGTAAAAACGTATATTAATAAATAATAAGATGCCCATTTTAAGTTAAATGATATTTATTGGTTTGGATAGTAAGTTATTTGCTGCTATTATTCTTTTGTTAAAATGTGTTTGAAATACATTGCAACCTATATACCTACATAATTATAAAAAAAGATTGAATCTGTTGGAGTAATATATTCGCTGATTTATGAAGTCATTTTATACAGTGCAATATGATACTCCATTGGTGGGGGGGGGGGGCTATAGCCCCCATCCCCCCGCCCCCCTCTTTGCCATCGCCCCTGTTAGGAACTGAATAACATGCAAGGAATCTTTTTGGAACTTCCAAAATCTTTAAACACTAAGTAAAACTTTTATATTTTCAGAATAGTTTTTCATTAACTTGTAGTATTATTCCTAGACTACTCAATCAATTGAAGTTCCTAGGTGGACACAAGAACTAGACTTAACCTCATTTGGCTTTTTGTCATGCGAAATCGTGAAGAACGCTTTTTACACTCAGCTCCACGAGCTATAATCCTCATATACAGGTTGTTAAAAAATAGTCGATTACTTTGAGAGGTGGTAGCACTCATCGAAACAAGAAAAATAAGTCCAATAATACTGGGTGCGGAAACGCATACTTCCGAGATAAACGTGTGTTTATAGGAAGAGCTGCACGACGCTTTGTTACGGATATTACTCGAAGCACAGATGTTGCATTGGCGCTCCGTCAAATGTGTCGGCAGGCTGTTACGTCGTCTTGTTCACAGCACTCTACCTGCCATTGGGCGGTCTGCAGTCAGTTGTGTTGTTCGAGTCATGTTGTATGTTATGTTTGTTTTCGTCGTGTTTGTGTGCTTTCTTGTACAGTACGTCAACCCTAGGTACGTATCATGTTTTACCTTCTTCCAAACGCGGATTCACTTTTGTGTTTACTAATTACTGCGCTGTATGTACGTACAAATGGTGTAGTACATTTACGTTTTCTCCCTTCCGCTACTCGACAAGTGAAATGGCGGATACCATATTCTGCTATGGTTTAGCAAATAGGCATAGCTTGCGAGCCTGTGCCCTTTACGCCGAAAAATATCCACAGCGCAGAGCGCCCTCTTATAGGCTGTTAGGCAGACTTTTCCAGCGTCTGAGGGATACAGGTATCCTTGCACCTCCGTAGACTGACAGTAGAAAGCATCGCACAGCCCGCACGCCTGACATAAGGGAGCGTGTGCTACGTTCGGTGAAAGAAACCCATGGGACCTGTGTGCGACGATTAGCAGCAACAGAAGACTTGTGACTCTCTCTTGTCTGGGGTGGGTGGATACTTCATGAACAATTGTTGCACTCGTATCACCTACAGCGGGTTCAGGCCCTAAGGCGGTTCTGTGAATGGCTGCTAAAGAAGTGTGCCACAGATCCATAGTTCACATCCAAGACTTTATTTTACCGATGAGGGAGAGTTCACAAGAGATGCTATTTTGAATTTCCGTAACCAGCATGTATGGGCAGATGTAAATCCCCAAACAATTCAGGAAAGAAAGCATCAACTACGATTCTCAATTAACGTATGGGCAGGCGTACTTGGCGTAGCAGGGCCATAGATGCTACCACAAAGGTTAACTGGGGCGCATTATCTGGGCTGTCCCATTAATGCAGAGCCTACCTTGCTGGAGGTTGTGCCATCGCAGTAACGAATAGTAATGTGGCTCATGCATGTTGGCGCACCAGCACACTCTCGTCATAATGTGCGAGAACATCTGACGCAGATATTTCAGGACCGTTGGATAGGTCGGGAGGGTGGGAGGGAGGCTCACACCTAGGCGTGCTCTTTCCCCAGGTTCCCCAGACTTTAATCCCTTATATGTATGGTTATGGGGACACTTGAAGGTATTGATCTACGCCACGCCAATAAACGATGTGCGGGCACTACACGGTCGCGTCTTCAATGCGTTCCAGCGTGTACAGCAACAACTGCGTTTACTTAAAACGGTGCGTCACTCTTTACGCGGAGGGCAGAGTGCTGCATTCTCATGAATGGACGCCACGTTTAACACCCTCTGTGAACACGTGTTCATCGCAGGAAGTATGAATTTCCCGTACATGTTCATTGGTCTTATCTCAGAGTGTACGCATTTTCTGACACATGTGGTACAAATTGCTCTGAGCACTATGCGACTTAACTTCTGAGCTCATCAGTCGCCTAGAACTTAGAACTGCTTAAACCTAAGTAACCTAAGCACATCACACACTGTAGTGGGACGAAATTAAACGTCACCCATCCACCAAGTCAGCCCAGTTTGCAGGTGACTATAAGTTTAATTTAGTTTTTGTTTATGTGTTTTCTTATTATTTGTAATAAATGTGAATTATCTAAAAGTTTTGTATTTTTTTTATGTGTTTCATGTACGGAGAGATCGGCGCAACGAACGGGGACAGCATCTTCGTTGCCGCGACCAGAGAGGAAATTGCTGGCCGCTATACGTCGCGGGTCGACAGCCAAGGAGCAACAGAAGATCCTGGAACCGAGTTGTTGCGTCGTGTTTCTAAAAATTAAAAATGAATTTTTATACTCTTTTTTGTACAACAATGACGTCATAATGAGCTTAGTCTTATTGAAATGTTAGTCACTGTCTGTCAACGCTCAAGTTCACATCTGTATGTGTAGAAAGCTAATAAAAATAGTGCATGCTACTAAAGTTGAAACACGTGTCGTGAAGATTTATTTATGAAGAGTTATGTGAACGGATTAATAATATATTTGACAAGATTATTGATTCAGACAGCGTTGGCCGAAACTTTGAGTCTAAAAAAAAAAGTTTATTTAATGTGTTATTCTGATATCGATTAGATCAAGATAACGTGTGTCGATATAATTTTCTGACGAGAAACAAACAAATTTAAATTGGGAAAAAGTTACGAAAACCAATTGGCCCAAGTGATGTAATTCTTTGCATACGACTCAACGGATGTTTTACAGTTTCGTTCAAGAACCATTCTATGACAATTTAAAAAAAAATGTAAATAATTTTTTGAAGTGAGTGTAACTGACGTGGGTGACGAAGTCTGCACATGGTCATACATATATCAAACGAAAACCCTAATACGTCGTTACACCGCACCGTGGCGACCTTAGAAACAGGACTTGTGTGCAACTAAGGCACACAGGTACGAAACAAAACATCAAGAGTCCTTCGGAAGTCAACGCGAGTTTTCGTGGAGCCTTCACCAGCCAGCGGCGACTTCGTGGGTGTGGGCATCTGACGGAGCCGCAGCCAAGCAGTACGGTCACGCAGTTGTTCCACGAGAAGGCGCATCTGTTGGGCAGCAGCTGAACGCTGCAAACCCCGACAACCTTTTTTTTCCCTAAACTAGTAGGCCCAGTACGTCAGCTGCGGGGCGTTCCTCCGGCTGGTATTAGAGGTGTTGCTGAGGGCTTCGCCTGTCTACGGCGGTGCCGGGCGTGGTTGCAGCCAGCGACGTTTCCGGTGTTCGACTCAGCGTCCTGCCGGGTGCGGAAGCGGGGTCGCAGCATCTCAGCGGCTGCATCGACGGCTGTTACATCTGCAGCCCATAGCAGCACACTAATCATCGAGAACTACAAATTACAATATTAGTGTCCGGTGAGTTTGTTTCAAGTTGGAAGTGGAGTGTTGTACATAGGAAGTGTGCTTTTATAGGATTGTTGATTACAAGTCTGCGTGTGTAAATAGTTAATATCTTACAATAATGTCGGGAAGTGAAATGTCAGACGAAGAGCAATCTATGTCCGATAGGAGCATGAGATCCCTTTTTAGGGCGATAGCTAAATTAAAACAATCTAACGGGGATTTCCTAGCTGAATTAAAACAGTCTAACGAAGAATCTATGGCTAGATTAAAACAGTCTAATGAGGAATCTACTGCTAGATTGAAACAGGAACTAAAACAGGAATTAAAACAGTCAAACGAGGAATCTACTGCTAGACTTAAAGGGGAGCTAACAAAATCAACAGACAGGTTGCAGGAATATCTTAATGAAACCAGTCGAGAATTAAGTGATAAAATAGAGTCTTCTAAAGTTGAAATGCAGGAAAAATTAGTAGGACTTAGTAATAAGATTGCTGATAATTGTAAAAGGTTAGAAGAATATATCCAGGAATCGCGCGAGGAAAAAGCTCGTATGCGACACGATATTACTGACTTAACCGACAGACTAGATAGTGTCAATATCTTAGTTGTAAATGAAATACAGAAAAATAACGATATGTTACGAGATGAATTTTCTATGCAAACAGAAACTGTTCGCAGAGAATTATTGAAATCTATTAAAGAGGTCTCTACCAAACCTGTAGAGATTTCTTCAATAGATAATGTAGAATTAGAGACATTAACTCATCAAGTAGAAAAGGACCATACCGAAATCGAAAACATGAAATCTTTAATTACTGAAATATGCAGTAACCTTGAGACTGCCAAAGATAATAACATTGATGAAGGTACAGAGCGTTCACATCGTGAACACAGTGAAGAATCGATATTAGCTAATCGCGTATCCAATACAGAACTGCGGATACAGGAAATTACTAAACGGTTATCGGAATTAGATAATAACGAGAACATTTCAGGTAGCAGAGGTAATAACATAATCAGAGACAACAGTCGCATCGAATTTGCTAGCTCGGACGACAACAATATGAATAAGGCAGTCACGGCAAGCCAATCCGATGCAACTCCGTCTCTGCCAGCTAAACAAAATCCGACTATTTCTCTCGCAGAATGTCTGGATGACATAACAACAAATTCAAATGTAGCAAGTCGATTTCCTGTATTCAAACCAGGAGGCGAACTGCACCCTATAATCTTTATAAAAGCTTTTGAAACATCATTATCTCCTAAATGGAGTAATGAAAAACGCATTCAATTTGTAATAGGACATTTAGAAGCAGAAGCTGCGGAATGGGCAGTACTGCATAGAAATGAATTCAGGGATTGGGATGATTTTGTTAAGCAGTTTAAGCAAAATTATTGGTCAAGACGAAAACAACAACACTTAACTTTAGAGTTGTTAGACCCTCCTCCATATTCTAAACGGTGGAGAGGTTATAGGAATTATTTTGAATGGAATTTAAACCGTGCTAAATTAATTGAAAGTCATCTAATACGGGTCCTAAGTAGTAGGTTACCGTATTACATAAAAGAAAGAAAAATGTTATTCTACGAATTATACAAAACCTTAATAATGGGGACGAAACAGTTAACACCCGGGGTGTGTGGTTATATTTTAACGACTTGTTGTATTGGAAAGCACAGAGGGAACACCAAAGATGGAAAATCTGCATTCCGGAAACTGTTGTGGACGAGTTAATTACTTATATTCATGAAGGTTACGGGCATTTTGGAATTCATAAATGTATTAAACATCTAATGAAGTATTATTATTTCAAAAATATGTCACGTATTGTGAGAAGTATTATTAGGGCTTGTGAAACCTGTCAAAAGGTTAAAGTTAATAACAAATCCAAGCGTTATAAATTATATGCTGTAATTCCTCGAGGTTTGTGGGATCTACTGTCATTAGATTTTTTCGGCCCTCTGCCTCGGAGTTCAGGAGGATTAACATATGTGTTTGTTGTAATGGAATGTTGGTCCAAACATGTGAAACTGTATACTTTGAAACGAGCGAATACAGCAAGCATTATACGCTGCCTCACCCGAAATTACTTTGTTAACTGGGGCATTCCTAAACGACTTATGTCTGACAACGGTAGTGCCTTTATTAGTCAAAGATTTCAAGATATGATAAGACAATATGGAATCAAACATATCTTAATTTCGAAATATCACCCTCAAAGTAATTTAGTAGAAAGAGTCATGAAAGAATTAGGACGATTATGTAGAACTTATTGTGCACATAAACATACTCGGTGGGCCAAACTAATGCCTGAATTCGAAAAGATATTAAATGAATTGCCTCACCTAACGACGGGATTATCACCTATAGAAATTTTAGGCAAACGAATTATAGGTGAGCCTTTACTAGCTGCTTTACCTTGGCCACCAGTAAATGAGATACAACAAGATATTCCAGACGAAAAAGTTTGCGAACAGATTGTAAAAAATGCCGAACGGAGAATTAAAAGTTATAATCAACAGGCTGTAGAACCCTCATTTCAGGTAGGAGATCTTGTGCTAGTACGATCTCATCCTAAAAGTTCTAAGATCGATAAGGAATGTAGAAAATTCTTCTTTATCTTTGAAGGTCCATATGTTGTACATAAGATTGTACATCCCAAAGCATTACTTCTTATGGAACCTTCATCAGGTGTAATTAAAGGATTATATAGTGTTGATCAAATGAAACCCTTCATTCCTAAATAAGTTAATATTTAGTATATGTTACACACGGAAGAGCGTTCATAGTTTATTCATGTGAAGTTTTTCGTGATAGTTACGTGTTATTTTAAATAAATGACAGAAAGCTTAAACATGTGTTCTACAATAATCTACTGGTACTTCAAAAAGAGGAAGATAACCCAAAGGGGGATTTATATGGAAGAAACTTTGCTCTTAGGTCAAAAGGAATTTTGCATATTTTAAATTTACTCGGATAGTAGGAACCAAAGGGGATGGTTAATAGTTTTAGGGACCATGGGCGTCCAGAGCTATATGGCTCACGAGAACATAGCAGAGTGCCTTTAATAGAGGTTTGCAATAGTGTTAATACAGAACACACCAAACGGGGCTCTCTCGCTTGTTTCTCCTAAATAAATGGCCATTACCCAACAAGGTGTCCGAAGGTAAAGAAAGCCGTGCCGAGATTCTAAAGAGAGTTTTGCTTGATTTCTTCTTGACCTCAGGCATAAATAAGGCATTAGGGAAGAGAATGACGTAAAGTAAATAGTACTATTAGTTATTGTGAGAAACTTATTAGTAATATACATTCTTGAAAAGAATAACTCTAGTAAATAAATGAAGCTGAAACTAATCTATCACAATTTGAACGCTCTGTCCTAATGTACAACGTTAAAGAACGTACTAAATTAGTATTTATTAGCAACTATTAACTGAAGAGGAGCAATCTCCCTATATTCGGTTACGAATTACCATAAGAGCACAATTAAGAGTAAATGACAAATAGTCACAACGATATCGTATTAAAAGGATTAAATCTCTCTAATAGCAAGGACTCTAGGTTACGTAAAATGTGAGGAAAATGTATTAACAGTTAAATATTGTATATTGAACAGTTTTAATTTCGGTTAAAACCTGACAAACTGAGCTTGTGGGTGGGGTATGTAGTGGGACGAAATTAAACGTCACCCATCCACCAAGTCAGCCCAGTTTGCAGGTGACTATAAGTTTAATTTAGTTTTTGTTTATGTGTTTTCTTATTATTTGTAATAAATGTGAATTATCTAAAAGTTTTGTATTTTTTTTATGTGTTTCATGTACGGAGAGATCGGCGCAACGAACGGGGACAGCATCTTCGTTGCCGCGACCAGAGAGGAAATTGCTGGCCGCTATACGTCGCGGGTCGACAGCCAAGGAGCAACAGAAGATCCTGGAACCGAGTTGTTGCGTCGTGTTTCTAAAAATTAAAAATGAATTTTTATACTCTTTTTTGTACAACAATGACGTCATAATGAGCTTAGTCTTATTGAAATGTTAGTCACTGTCTGTCAACGCTCAAGTTCACATCTGTATGTGTAGAAAGCTAATAAAAATAGTGCATGCTACTAAAGTTGAAACACGTGTCGTGAAGATTTATTTATGAAGAGTTATGTGAACGGATTAATAATATATTTGACAAGATTATTGATTCAGACAGCGTTGGCCGAAACTTTGAGTCTAAAAAAAAAAGTTTATTTAATGTGTTATTCTGATATCGATTAGATCAAGATAACGTGTGTCGATATAATTTTCTGACGAGAAACAAACGAAATTTAAATTGGGAAAAAGTTACGAAAACCAATTGGCCCAAGTGATGTAATTCTTTGCATACGACTCAACGGATGTTTTACAGTTTCGTTCAAGAACCATTCTATGACAATTTAAAAAAAAATGTAAATAATTTTTTGAAGTGAGTGTAACTGACGTGGGTGACGAAGTCTGCACATGGTCATACATATATCAAACGAAAACCCTAATACGTCGTTACACCGCAACACATCCATCCCCGAGGCAGGATTCGAACCTGCGACCGTAGCGGTCACGCGGTTCCAGACTGAAGCGCCTAGAACCGCACGGCCACACCGGCCGGCCCCGACACATGTTTATTGGACTTAGTTTTCTTATTTTGATGAGTCCTACCACCTCTTAAAGTATTCGACACATTTTCTGAACACCCTGTATATGTGTCTTCCTCCATATTTTCTAATGTCATCCGCCCTGACTGCCTTACATCACCGGGTCGGTTTTCTTGTCACTTGCAATACAGAAAAGAATTCCTGTGGTGCATATACCATCTACTTGGCTAATTGTCCCAAAGACTTCAAATTCGTCCTCATTGCAGTTTTAATTCCGACTTTTATTCCAGTCTATTCCCTGATCCATTTGATTATTTGCCACTCCTATTAGTTGGAAACATACACCTCTCCGTGCTCTCTGAGCAACCATTTGTACTTGAAAGGTTTTCTCATTAAAACATAATGCCACACTGCCGTCAGTCGAAAACTCTCTTGCACACTGAGTGTACACTTTCCAAAAAATGGTTCACATGGCTCTGAGCACTATGGGACTTAACACCTGAGGTCATGTCCCCTAGAACTTAAAACTACTTAAACTAGCCTAAGGACGTCACACACATCCATGACCGTGGCAGGATTCGAACTTGCGACCGTAGCAGTCCCCCGGTTCCGGACTGAAGCGCCGAGAACCGCTCATCCACCGCGGCCGGCGTACACATTCCATTCCAGAAGTATTACCAATTTACTTCTGAAAACTATTCAGTTTACCAAAAGCACTTCGGGTCATTTTTACTCCTTTCTTTATTTTGCTGCCCATGCAGCCGTTACTTTCAGTTGCTCCAAATACAAAAATTCATTTCCAGGTCTATGACCTAGTTCTTAATTTGGGCTATTTTCTTTTTGTTGTGTTGATTATACATTCTGTTCTGCTGTCAATGGTTTTTATGGCCACTTTAAAACTCATATTAAATGGTTCAAATGGCTCTAAGGATATCACACACATCCAAGCCCAAGGCAGGATTCGAACCTACGACCGTAGCGGTTGCGCGGTCCCAGACTGAAGCGTCTAGAACTACTCGTCCACATCGGCCGGCACTCATATTAAGTTACATTCTCTGATTAGTTTTCTTTGAAATAAAAAAGAAACAATATCAGCAGAATAACGTACTGGATTCACAGGAATTGATTACTTTATTGGATAAAGAATGTGATAGCTTTCTGTGGGGATGTTGACAACAGTTTTGGTATTCTGCAACGTCCTTGCACAATTGTGCTTATTTTGAAGTGTTTGTGGGTTAAGTTGACGATACCTCCTAAAGCTCCCGCAGACAGTTACCGTGCGGTGGTAGCAATTGAAGTTGTGGAGATACGAGCGTCTGAAGTAGCCGTTATCATAGGATCCTTCTATCTCTTTCGCAGCAATGTAGTTTTCAAGTGAAAAACATTCGAAATTGTTCTATAATGTTCACGTAATTTTACGAATATTGTAGAATATTTTTCAATGTTATAGAATGCAGGAGTAGGTTTAATAATGAATAAAAAAATAGGAGTGCGGGTAAGCTACTACAAACAGCATAGTGAACGTATTATTGTGACCAAGATAGACACGAAGCCCACGCTTACTACAGCAGTACAAGTTTATATGCCAACTAGCTCTGCAGATGATGAACACATTGATGAAATGTATGATCAGATAAAAGAAATTATTCAGGTAGTGAAGGGAGACGAAAATTTAATAGTCATGGGTGACTGGAATTCGAGAGTAGGAAAAGGGAGAGAAGGAAACGCAGTAGATGAATATGGATTGGGGGTAAGAAATGAAGGAGGAAGCCGTCTGGTAGAATTTTGCACAGAGCATAAATTAATCATAGCTAACACTTGGTTCAAGAATCATAAAAGAAGGTTGTATACATGGAAGAACCCTGGAGATACTAAAAGGTATCAGATTATACACTCCTGGAAATGGAAAAAAAGAACACATTGACACCGGTGTGCCATACTTGCTCCAGACACTGCGAGAGGGCTGTACAAGCAATGATCACACGCACGGCACAGCGGACACACCAGGAACCGCGGTGTTGGCCGTCGAATGGCGCTAGCTGCGCAGCATTTGTGCACCGCCGCCGTCAGTGTCAGCCAGTTTGCCGTGGCATACGGAGCTCCATCGCAGTCTTTAACACTGGTAGCATGCCGCGACAGCGTGGACGTGAACCGTATGTGCAGTTGACGGACTTTGAGCGAGGGCGTATAGTGGGCATGCGGGAGGCCGGGTGGACGTACCGCCGAATTGCTCAACACGTGGGGCTTGAGGTCTCCACAGTACATCGATGTTGTCGCCAGTGGTCGGCGGAAGGTGCACGTGCCCGTCGACCTGGGACCGGACCGCAGCGACGCACGGATGCACGCCAAGACCGTAGGATCCTACGCAGTGCCGTAGGGGACCGCACCGCCACTTCCCAGCAAATTAGGGACACTGTTGCTCCTGGGGTATCGGCGAGGACCATTCGCAACCGTCTCCATGAAGCTGGGCTACGGTCCCGCACACCGTTAGGCCGTCTTCCGCTCACGCCCCAACATCGTGCAGCCCGCCTCCAGTGGTGTCGCGACAGGCGTGAATGGAGGGACGAATGGAGACGTGTCGTCTTCAGCGATGAGAGTCGCTTCTGCCTTGGTGCCAATGATGGTCGTATGCGTGTTTGGCGCCGTGCAGGTGAGCGCCACAATCAGGACTGCATACGACCGAGGCACACAGGGCCAACACCCGGCATCATGGTGTGGGGAGCGATCTCCTACACTGGCCGTACACCACTGGTGATCGTCGAGGGGACACTGAATAGTGCACGGTACATCCAAACCGTCATCGAACCCATCGTTCTACCATTCCTAGACCGGCAAGGGAACTTGCTGTTCCAACAGGACAATGCACGTCCGCATGTATCCCGTGCCACCCAACGTGCTCTAGAAGGTGTAAGTCAACTACCCTGGCCAGCAAGATCTCCGGATCTGTCCCCCATTGAGCATGTTTGGGACTGGATGAAGCGTCGTCTCACGCGGTCTGCACGTCCAGCACGAACGCTGGTCCAACTGAGGCGCCAGGTGGAAATGGCATGGCAAGCCGTTCCACAGGACTACATCCAGCATCTCTACGATCGTCTCCATGGGAGAATAGCAGCCTGCATTGCTGCGAAAGGTGGATATACACTGTACTAGTGCCGACATTGTGCATGCTCTGTTGCCTGTGTCTATGTGCCTGTGGTTCTGTCAGTGTGATCATGTGATGTATCTGACCCCAGGAATGTGTCAATAAAGTTTCCCCTTCCTGGGACAATGAATTCACGGTGTTCTTATTTCAATTTCCAGGAGTGTATAATGGTAAGACAGAGATTTAGGAACCAGGTTTTAAATTGTAAGACATTTCCAGGGGCAGATGTGGACTCGGACCACAATCTATTGGTTATGAACTGTAGATTAAAACTGAAGAAACTGCAAAAAGGTGCTAATTTTAGGAGATGGGACCTTGATAAACTGACTAAACGAGAGGTTGTAGAGAGTTTCAGGGAGAGCATAAGGGAGCAATTGACAGGAATGGGGGAAAGAAATACAGTAGAAGAAGAATGGGTAGCTCTGAGGGATGAAGCAGTGAAAGCAGAAAAGGTCAAGTAGGTAAAAAGACGAGGGCTGGTATAAATCCTTGTGTAACAGAAAAAAATATTGAATTTAATTGATGAAAGGAGAAGATATAAAAATGCAGTCAATGAAGCAGGCAAAAAGAAATACAAACGTCTCAAAAATAAGATCGACAGGGAAGTGCCAAACTGCTAAGCAGGGATAGCTAGAGACCTTTGGAGGAAAGAGAACCACTTGTATGAATATCAAGAGCTCAGATGGAAACCCAGTTCTAAGCAAAGAAGAATAAATAAACTCTTCATTATTATATCATTGATTTATGTTTGTTGTTTTGATAAGGTGGAAGGAGTATATAGAAGGTCTATATAAGGGCGATGTACTTGAGGACAATATTATGGAAATGGAAGAGGATGTAGATGAAGATGAAATGGGAGATACGATACTGCGTGAAGAGTTTGACAGAGCGCTGAAAGACCTGAGTCAAAACAAGGCCCCAGGAGTAGACAACATTCCATTAGAACTACTGACGGCCTTGGGAGAGCCAGTCATGACAAAACTCTACCATCTGGTGAGCAAGATGTATGAGACAGGCGAAATACCCTCAGACTTCAAGAAGAATAAAATAATTCCAATCCCAAAGAAAGCAGGTGTTGACAGATGTGAAAATTACCGAACTATCAGTTCACAGCTGCAAAATACTAACACGAATTCTTTACAGACGAATGGAAAAACTGGTAGAAGCCGACCTCGGGGAAGATCAGTTTGGATTACGTAGAAATGTTGGAACACGTGAGGCAATACTGACCTTACGCCTTATCTTAGAAGAAATATTAAGGAATGGCAAACCTACGTTTCTAGCATTTGTAGACTTAGAGAAAGCTTTTCACAATGTTGACTGTTACACTCCCTTTCAAATTCTAAAGGTGGCAGGGGTAAAATACAAAGAGCGAAAGGCTATTTCCAATTTGTACAGAAACCAGATGGCAGTTATAAGAGTCGAAGGATATGAAAGGGAAGCAGTGGTTGGGAAGGGATTGAGACAAGGTTGTAGCCTCTCACCTATATTATTCAATCTGTATACTGAGCAAGCGGTAAAGGAAACAAAAGAAAAATTCGGAGTAGGTATAAAAAACCAAAGAGAAGAAATAAAAACTTTTAGGTTCGCCGATGACATTGTAATTCTGTCAGAGACAGCAAAGGACTTGGAAGAGCAGTTGAACGGAATGGACAGTGTCTTGAAAGGAGGATAAGAGATGATCATCAACAAAAGCAAAACGAGGATAATGGAATGTAGTCGAATTAAGTGGGGTGATGCTGAGGGAATTAGATCAGGAAATGAGACGCTTAAAGTAGTAAATGAGTTTTGCTATTTAGGGAGCGAAGTAACTGATTATGGTCGAAGTAGAGAGGATATAAAATGTAGACTGGCAATGGCAAGGAAAGCGTTTCTGAAGAAGAGAAATTAGTTAACATAGAGTATAGATTTAAGTGTCAGGAAGTCGTTTCTGAAAGTATTTGTATGGAGCGTAGCCATGTATGGAAGTGAAACATGGACGATAAATAGTTTGGACAGGAAGAGAATAGAAGCTTTCGAAATGTGGTGCTACAGAAGAATGCTGAAGATTCGATGGGTAGATAACGTAACTAATGAGGAGGTATTGAATAGAATAGGGCAGAAGAGGAGTTTGTGGCACAACTTGACTAGAAGAAGGGACCAGTTGGTAAGGCATGTTCTCAGGAATCAAGAGATCACAAATTTAGCGTTGGAGGGCAGCGTGGAGGGTAAAAAATCGTAGAGGGAGACCAAGAGATGAATACACTAAGCAGATTCAGAAGGATGTAGGTTGTAGTAGGTTCTGGGAGATGAAGAAGCTTGCACAGGACAGAGTAGCATGGAGAACTGCATCAAACCAGTCTCAGGACTGAAGACCACAACAACAACAACAACAACAACAACAACAATAGAATATTGTCATACTTTCTACATGAAACAGCACATATCGTGTTGATCCACACTGCGGTAATGTTGTCTTAACCGAAGAGGTGTGCGATATGGTAAAGATAGAGGAACAACTCATCGAAAAAGTGTATACGTTTACAGAGAGAAACTACGTTAACAAAGAACAGTAGCGCACAATTTCAGCAGTTCCAGTCGGATATCTGGGTTGGGACTACCAAGGGGGAGGAGACCACAAGGTCGGTGAGTGGGCTGCCAGAAGTTCGAACGTATTAGGAAAGCTAGAAAATATGAAAAGGGAAATGCTAAGCCTCAATGTAGATATAGCGGGCTCAGCGATATGAAAAGGAAAGAAGCTAATGATGGTGGTCAGAAGAATATAGAGTAATATCAAAAGCAACAGAAAATGACACCGAAGCTTGGACAGAGTCAGTTACAGACAGGGATGCAGTCTCTCGCCAATACTGTTCATTCTCTACATAAAAGAAGCAATTATGGAAATAAAGATAATAATCTAATAGTCTAGGGGAATTAGAATGCGGTTGCAAGGGAAGGAGTAGAAGAAAGGGTTACCGGAGAATATGGGCTTGGTATAAAGAATGACAGGGACAAAGAGTAATTGAGTTCTGCAACAAATTTCAGCTACTAATAGCGAATGATCTGTTCAAGAATCAAATGTGCAGGAAGTATACTTGGAAAAGGCAGGAAGATGTGGGAAGATTCCAGTTACATTACATCATGATCAGGTAGAGAAAACGCCCAGTGACTCACCTCACAATTAGGTAATGATGAAGAGTAAGTTGAAATTTAATAAAATCGTCAGAAAGAACCAGTGTGGAGGGAAGTGAGATGCTGAAGTAATGAATGATATATTTGAAGTTCGCTAGAGATGTGGATACTGCTGTAAGGAATACCACAGTATATATTTCAGTTGAAGAGAAGCGAACAACGTCACAGACGTTGGATGGACAAACATTACTACAAGGAAGGTAACTGCAGAGAAATCTAGTAGTAGTATTTATTAATCAGCGAAATAACGAAGTACAAAAACGTTCAGAGACAGGAATGCAGAAGTATAAATCACTTAGAAATGAAATAAATAGGAAGTGCAGGTAAGCCAAGATGAAATGGCTTTAGGATAAGCGAGAAGAAATCGAAAAAGAAATGTTCGTCGGAAGGACAGATTCAGCATATACAAAAGTCAAAACAGTATTCTGGAAAATGAAAATCAAGGGTGGCAACATCAAAAGTACAATAAGAACGCCACTGTTAAACGCAAAAGAGGGATCTGATAATTGTAAAGAGTAGAAGAAAGACCTGTTTAAGGGTTGGAACTTGTCTCATGACGTGACAAAAGAAGAAGTGAGGGTTAACATAGAAAAGACAGGAGACCCAGATTAGTATCAGAATTTACAAACGCTATGGAAGATTAACTTCAAATACGACGGTTATGCTGATAACGTTCTATCGGAATCTCTAAAATCACTGGGGCTAGTGGCAACCAAGGGAAGAGTTGAGCTGGTTGTAGAATTTATTCCATTAGACTTTCAGGACATATTAGTCACAAAATTGCGAAGATAGCAAGAGCAGATAAGAACGAGAACTATGGCACAATCTGCTTAACGGCTCATGCATCCAAGTTTCTGACAAGAATATGATACAGAAGAATGGATAAAAAAAATTGAGTTTGTGTTAGACGATCAGTTTGGCTTTATCAAAGGTAAAGGCACCAGAAAGGCAGTCCTGACGTTGAGCTTCATAACGGAGGCAAAACTGCAGCGAAATAAAATCGCTTTTACAGCATTTGCCGATCAGGAAAAACGTTCGACGTTATTAAATGGTGCAAGATATTCGAAAGTCTGACAGAAGTAGGAGTAATATGTGTAAAAGGGCAAAGAGGAGTTAATAAGTTTTGAAGACCAAGAACGAAGCGTTTCGATTAAAAAGGTGCTAACACAGCAGTGCAGTCTTTTGTCCCTATTGCTCAATCTACTCGTACATACAGAAGGAGCAATGATGTTATCCTCAGTGAAGGTGAAAAACAATTATAGATTTTGTTGAATGGAATGAAGTCTGAGTGCAGAATATGGGCTGAGAGTAAATCGGAGGAAGACGAAAGTAGTGAGAAGTATGTGAAATGAGAATAGCGAAAAGCTTATCAGTACTGATCACGAAAGAATTCTGATACCTCGGAAACAACCCATGACGAACGAAGCAAGGATGACAGTGACAAAGCAGGTTAGCACAGGCCATTTCCGGTCGAGGCAAGCCTGCTGATAGCAAATACAGGCCTTAAATTGGGGAACATATTTCTGAGAACGTAGGTTTGAAGCACAGCATTACATGGTAGAGAATCATGAACAGCAGGAAAAATGGCTCTGAGTACTATGGGACTCAACTTCTGAGGTCACCAGTCCCCTAGAACTTAGAACTGCTTAAACCTAACTATCCTAAGGACATCATACACATCCATGCCCGAGGTAGGATTCGAACCTGCTATCGTAGCGGGCGCACGGTTCCATACTGTAGCGCCTAGAACCGCTCGGCCACCGGGCGGCCGGCGAACAGTAGGAAAACCGGAACAGAATAGAATCGTAGCGTTTAGGATATGGTGCTACAGAAAAAAAGGTGAAAATAAGTGGGTTGAGAAGATAAAGAATGAGGAGGTTGTCTGTAGAATCGGCGAAGAGAGGAACTTATTAAAAACACTGAAAAGAAGGGACGGGATATACGACACGTGTTAAGACATCTGAGAATACCTCTCATTGTACTTGAGGGAGCTGTAAAGGTTAAAAACTGCACAGGAAGAGAGATTGGAGTAAACATCTAAAAAATGCTGATCTGAACTGAAGAGGTTAGCACAGGAGGTGGTCTGCACCAAAATAGCCAAAAGACCAAAAAAAGGATAAAACCCCCACTATCTCACCCCGGAATCCTTCTCTGATCACTATGAACTGCAGCTGCAATCTTTCCGTACCTCCACTCCTTTTGCAGGTATACCTCCACCTCTCGTAATTAAAAAAAGTGTATTCACTATTACTAGCCGAAATTTATCGCACAACTCAGTTCGAGTCTCGGTCGGGCACACAGTTTTAATCTGCCAGGAAGTTTCATATCAGCGCACACTCCGCTGCAGAGTGTAAATCTCATTCTGGAAACATCCCCCAGGCTGTGGCTAAGCCATGTCTCTGCAATATCCTTTCTTTCAGGAGTGCTAGTTCTGCAAGGTTCGCAGGAGAGCTTCTGTAAAGTTTGGAAGGTAGGAGACGAGATACTGGCAGAAGTGAAGCTGTGGGGACTGGGCGTGAGTCGTGCTTCGGTAGCTCAGGTGGTAGAGCACTTGCCCGCGAAAGGCAAAGGTCCCGACTTCGAGTCTCGGTCGGGCACACAGTTTTAATCTGCCAGGAAGTTTCATATCAGCGCACCCTCCGCTGCAGAGTGAAAATATCATTCTGGAATTCAATTACCCTTTCTCCTCCCCCATTCCTTCTACCAAGCCCACACTCTCCCGTAATCCGTCTTCCATTCCTTCCCCTACTAATTCCCCGTGATTATTAGACTATCATCTCCTCGTATGTACTGAATTATCTGTTCGATATCCTCATACTTTGTCTATCTATTCAGCTTCTGCTTTGGACGTCGGCATGTATACTTTAAGTATGTTGTTGGCATTGGTCTTCTGTCGATTCGGGTGAGAACAACAATATCACTAAATTGCTCACAGGTACTCACCCTGTTCCTTGATTTCCTAGTCATAATCAAATCTATGCTCTGTTGTATCATTTTGTGTTGCTGTTGATATTGCCCTACATTTTTGTCCGACCAGAAGCCTTTTATCTTCTTTCCATTTCATTTCACTAACTACCACAATAAAAAGACTAAGATTTTGTATTTTCCTTTTCACATTTTCTAGTTTTTCCACCATGCTCAAACTGCTGATATTCCACTCCACGACTCTGTGTGTTACCCTTTCGTTGTTATTCGATCTTTTTGTCATGGTCACCTCCACTTGGGTAACTCCTTCCCGGAGATCCGAATGGGAGACTTATGAAACCCTTTGTCAATGGAGAGATTAGCACGAAATTTTTTCTGTTAAAGCCACATGCCCTATGGATCAACACTGTGCGTCTTCAATGCCCTGATTCCACTGCCTTCTTCATTATCAAATCGTTGATCATTACTGATTCTTCCGCCTTTAAGGGCAGTTTCCCAACCCAACGGTAAGACGTTGCCCTGAAACTCTGTCCGCTCCTTCTTGTTACACAAGGTTTTTGGCAGAACGATGGTGACTGCTTATATCAGGTGTGGCTGTGTTCGAACCCAGGGGACAGAACATTGTGATTGTAAATCACGACTGGACAGCAAGGGTCACAATTTATGCTCATAAAATGATGTTATAAATTGGAATACGTAAAAATTATTTTCCACGTAAGTAGTAAAAGACTATTCCTTAATGTTCTCGAAAAAATCCTGATTTTTTTTCCCATTTGTTAGACGGTGGTTTAGGCATAACGTCCTTACTTAGGTCGGAAACATTGTTTTTAGGTATATGCAAATGAATTCTTTTGTGTTGATGACGCAGGTGAATTCTTGATTATGATGTACTTACTAAGCGGCACAGGGTGCGTTTCGTTGCACTGTTGTATCACCATGATGTCCGTCCTCATCTCTTCCGATGTGATGCTTGGCTGGAAAAGGAGATATACTAGTTAAGGTACATTTAACACTCATCTAAAATTTAAATATAGGAGGATACCCTATTCGTGGTAGCAAATCTAAGTGCGACGTTATCCTGACGAGAGGAAACTCGTTTCGCATGCATGAAGACCATGTCTCACTCTTCTGGAAGATACTGTTAGCAACTATTAAAAGCGTAATCGTATCTTGTCACAGATGAATTTTACTCTCACGAACCTGTATTTAAGGAAAAATGATCTCATAATATGAGTAAGAACCACCGTTTCTACATTCATTAAGTTTTCCATTTTACTAATTACTCTAACGACTGACAAAGAATATGCATATAAATTATCGCAAGATCTGATCAAGATACCTGTTACAGATACTTATTACCTGTTATCGTGCAGCTGCAACAGTATTGATTTAAGGTCACTAAATGTGTCGTCGCTGGTCATCGTGACCGAATTCGAGGCTGGGCTCATCACTGAAGACTACTCGATTGAATCAGTCAATGAGATGTCTTTCCTTAAAACCGTGTCCTTTTTATTGTTCGTCTGTGTAGGTCTCCACTAGCTCGTTGAATGAAAGTACTGACATACTAATGTAATTCAAAAATTCCACTGTAATTTCTTAATTCATTATGTAGCGTGTGAAATAACCTGCTTACTTTACGATAAGCAATGAAGGGATGTACCCAGAACTTCCTTTTCTGCGTTCTCTTTTTATTTCGACGATGCACAGAGAGCACAACTACTAGCTCTTCAAGGTCCACTTCAATATTGAGCTCAAACTAAAGAGATTCCTGTGGCGGCTCTGCTGGCAAACGAACTAGCAGACCGGAGAATGCGTCTTTTGTTTTTGCTGCCCTGCACCTTCAGCTGTTTGAAACAAGCCGCAGAAGATAAGAAATCAAATACTTGTACTGCGAAGAACAGTTTGTAGGCTGAGGTGCCGACAGTGCAGATGCTGAGACCTTATGAATCCCTGTGCAGATTTTGCAGCTTGACGTGAAATCTGAACGACGAGGCTGAATTAGTCAGCTGTTGCTAGGTGCCGCCGTATCTGTTTGTATTGCCTGTTCACCACCTGCTACTGAGCGTATCTCTGTTTGTCATTACTCACGCAATGTGCTCTTAAGGTAAAAGAGGGCCTTCTGCCACCACGCTCGATCTTTCGAAGAGTCACCAGTGATAATGCCATTTTTGGTCATGATACTATTACAAGAAAGGTGTTCAACAAAGGTAACAAGAACATGAAGAAATAAACGAGAGTGAGTTTGGCAGAAGTGGTAGTTGCTAACCTACATAAAAGACGATCTAAGAACATTCGTTTCAAATCCAGCAAACCCAGAACTTCCTTTGAATCTCAAACACATCACATACCGATTAAATCAACGAAACACGTCAAAAACCTGTTTTCCTATGACTGCCGGAAATGTAATGCTGAGAAGGCAATACACTCGGTTAAGTAGAATCACAGAGAATTCCAGAAATAAACCAGAATTCCGAAACAAATGAAAAGCCTACACTTTTGATCCCAGAATGCGCCACGGGCGCTGCTCCGCCCCCCTTCCCCTCCCACCCCCACCTGTTACGAACGCGTGTGAATATATGGAGATTACAGTCCATAACTGGACGAAATTCATGTTACAACCATAAGTTATTTTGAGTGAACGCTTCATTGACGACTAATTTTAGTAGAAAGCATCATTTTAAAGTCAACCAACCGAATAGTATAACACAAGAAGAAAATGTACAATTATTTTTTCAAAAATCATAGTAGTCTGCTGAAAACTACGTATATATGCACACGTAACAATAAATAATAACCTCTTGGTTAAGTTCACATGTAGAACGTCAAATATAAGTCAAATGTTGCCTTCGTCGAGAAAATTTACTTCGACATCTGAAAGAAAACTCCGTTCAGATGTTGGCAGTTTATGCACTGCTCCACGTGCACCACTGCTCTGAGCCATTTAAGCAGTAATTCTGGCCATAGGCCCGCTACATACGCAAATCAAAAGGGAAGAAACTATAATATGTGGTGAAATGGGAAGTACTCTCTGTCACGCACTTCACTTTAATTAGCGGAGTATGAATGTAGACGTAGACATCGATGGAAATATAAATGAACACATCTCCACTGCTACCTAAAATACTCGATCTCCCTTACTTCCTGCAGATACAGATTACATGCAGTAGTTCCACAGTGTGCCCGAGAAGTTCTCGTGTACCTATAATAAAACAGGATACGCACGTTATATACTGGAGTCCTTACAAATGAAAACTGTACACCCAGTGGATCTACCCGTATATGTGCATAATCGTACCTTGCACAACCCATACAGTCCTTGACTTACACTGAAGAGCCAAAGAAACTGGTACACCTGCCTAATATCGTTTAGGGTCCCGCGAGCAGACAGAAGTGCCGCAACACGGCGTCGCATGGACTCGACTAATGTCTGAAGTAGTGCTGGAAAGAACTGATACCATGAATCCTGAACAGCCCGTTTCAAGGCATCCCAGATAATAATGTTCATGTCTGGGAGTTTGCTGGCCAGAGGAAGTGTTTAAACCCAGAAGAGTGCCCCTGGAGCCGCTCTGTAGCAATTCTGGACGTGAGGGGTGTCGCTTTGTCCTTCTGGAATTGCCCACAGCTGTCGGAATGCGCAATGGACATGAATTGATGCAGGTGATCAGATAGGATGCTTACGTACGTGTAATCTGTCAGTTTTACCTAGACGTATCAGGGGTCCCTTGTCACTCCAACTGCACACGCCCCACACCATTACAGAGCCTCCACCATCTTGAACAGTCCCCTGCTGACATGCAGGGTGCATGGATCCATGAGGTTGTCTTCAAAACTGTACACGTCCATTCGCTCGATACAATTTGAAGCGAGACTCGTCTGACCAGGCAACATATTTCCAGTCCAATGTCGGTGGTGACGGTCCCAGGCAAGACGTAAGGCTTTGTGTCGTGGAGTCATCAAAAGTTCACGAGTGGTCCTTCGCCTCCGAAAGCCCCTATCGATGAAGTTCCGTTGGGTGGTTCGCCACACTGACACTTGTTGATAGCACAGCATTGAAATCTGCAGCAATTTGATGAAGGGTTGAACTTCTGTCAAGTTGAACGATTCTCTTTAGTCGTCGTTGGTCCTGTTCTTGCAAGCTCTTTTACTAACCGCAGTGATGTCGGAGACAAGATGTTTTAGCGGCTTCCTAATATTAACGGTACTGTCGTGAAATGGTCGTACGGGAAAATCCCCACGTCATCGCTACCTATGAGATGCCGTGTCCCATCGCTCGTGCTCCGACTATAACACCACGTTCAAACTTACTTCAATCTTGATAACCTGTCATTGTAGCAGCAGTAACCGATCTAACAACTGCGCCAGACAGTTGTTGTCTTATATAGGCGTTGCCGACCCCACCTTCGTGTTCTACCTGTTTACCTCTGTATATGAATACGCATAACTGTACTAGTTTCATTGGCACTTCAATGTATTACGGAGCGCCACAGGGTTATGCTTCAAAAAGATCCAAAACAATTCTACGTCTTATACCGGCTTTGAGACAGATGGGATTAGATTATTCAACACACAGTTGTTGGAAGTGGTTAGGTGTGGCCAGGTATCGTGATAACATCCCGGGCCATCTCATCTTCCTTAGATCAGAAAACCGTGTTCCTCGTATTTGAGATATGTAGCACATTCATCAGAAAATAACGAGGTATGAGGGAGGGGCTCAGGAGGAGATACAAGCATGCGCCAGATTCTGGGTAATGACTTTGTCGGCGCACCTGATGCTCACAACGTCGTCGCTTGCCGAAACACATTGAGGTGAAAAAATCATGGATAGCGGCAATGCTTTGCTGGCGCTATCGTTTGTACTTACGTGATTATCATACGAAAAGGCTACAGACGTCAATATGACCTCACAAGGAAGTTAAGATACTTTGAACACGGAATTTTACTTTGGAGCGAGACACATTTGACATTCCAGTTCGGAAATCGTCAGGGAATGCAATATACCTCCACAGCGTCAAAAGTGTGTCGAGAATACGAAATTTAAGGCATTACCTCTCACCACGGACAAGCTGTGGTCATCGTCCTTAAATTACTGATCGAGAGCAACGGTGTCTGCATAGAGTTTTCATTGTGAACAGACAAACAACATTGCGTGAAATCACTGTGGGACATACAACAAACGTATCCGTTAGGATAGTGTGGTGAAATTTGGTATTAAATGGTTATGGTAGCAGACAACATACGCGAGTGCCTTTTCTAACAACACGACATCGCCTGCAGCGCGTCCCCTGGGCTCGTGACCGTATGAGTTGGACCCTAGACTATTGGAAAACCGGGCCTGGTCAGGTGAGTCCCGATATCAGTGGTAAGGTCTGATGGTAGGGTTCGAGCCTGGCGCAGACCCCTCGGAGCCATGGCCCCAAGTTGTCAACAAGGCGCTGTGCTAGCTGGTGGTGGCTTCATAATGTGTGTGTGTGTAATGTGTGTGTGTGTGGGGGGGAGGGGGGGGGTGAGTGGGCGGGTGGGTATGTGCTCGCGAGCGCGCTTACTTGGAATGGACTGGGTTCTCTGGTCCAGCTGAGCCAACTGAGACCATTTGCAACCATTCATGGACTTCCTGTTTCCAAGCAACGGTGGAATGTTTATGGATAACAATGCTTCATGTCACCTGGTTGCCATTGTTCGCAATTGGTTTGAAGAATATTCTGGACAATTCAAGCGAACGGTTTGGCTACCCAGATCTCCCGAAATGAATCCCGTCGAACTTCCATGACACACCTCGCACAAAATCCTGCACCAGCCACATTTTGGCAATTATCGGCGGCTATAGGGGCAGCAGGGCTCAATACTTCTGCAGAGGACTTCCGAGTTCTTATTGAGTTTATGCCAAGTCAAACGGTTCAAATGGCTCTGAGCACTTTGGGACTTAACATCTATGGTCATCAGTCTCCTAGAATTTAGAACTACTTAAACCTAACTAACCTAAGGACATCACACAACACCCAGTCATCACGAGGCAGAGAAAATCCCTGACCCCGCCGGGAATCGAAACCGGGAACCCGGGCGCGTATGCCAAGTCGAGTTGCTGCATTATGATGTGCAAGAACTGGCACAACATTAGTATGTACCCCATGACTCGTGTCACCTCAGAGTATTGTGTACATTGGATAAAGACATCCGGCCGTTCACATTGTATTAACAAAGAACGATAAGCTGCAGCTAGCTCCTCCGTTTCTTTAGATAATTCATTCACAAAAATCTAAATTCTTTCATTTTCAAATTCAAATCTTTTCAATGTAAACACCGGTTGCTGGCCACAGTACTTAAAAGTTCAATTGACATTTGTGAATGTACTTCATTGGAGACTGTAAAGTAACTGAGCGATGGTAGCAAACATTATCTCTCCCGTTTTCTGAAGGGAAACCTTGTACATTACCCTGTGAATTTGTAACTGTTGCATCTGTCATCTAAGTGGACACAGATTTCGCTGGAAATGTGTATTAGATTAGAAGTACTTTTAATTCCAGCAGACCGTTGGGGAATCCTCCCGGACGTAGAACGTCAGGGATGCGGAGTAACTAAAAGAGTTTAAACATACACAGTCCAGTCACACTGACTGGATCATCATGTTCGACGTCATCGTGCAATAACCACTAACAGACGGCAGGTGGTAGTAGTAGCAGTGGAGGGTATGTAAAATGTTTCAGGGGGATGCAGAAAACAGTAGAGTCATTGTCGTAATACAGAAACGGAGCGATTTTCCTGAGTTCCAAAAGGTCATGATCATTGGCTTTCGGGCCAAGGGTGGAAGCTTTTTCAAAACAGCTAAGTTTGTAAATTGTTCGCGTGCTGCAATGGTTGAAGCATACCATACACTGCAAAATGGTGCTAACTGAAAACCGCTTTGAGGAAACTGTGATGCGCCACGGCCCAAAGATGACGTAGATGAACGACGGCTGTGGAGATGTGTACAGGCGAATAGAAGTACAACCACTGATCAACTGACCCCCAGATGAACCAAAGGGCTACCAACAGTGTCTCCTCAACGACTGTTCAGCGAAAGTTGCTGCGTCTGGGCCTCTACACCGAACGCCTTTTTTGTGCACCATGTTGACTGTTGTTCATTGACCACGAAGGCTAGAATTTGTACGCCAATACTGGAACTGGTCGTCCGCGGAGTGGTGGCAGGTGTCCTTTCAAGATGATAACATTTTACGCTCCATCGGACAGATGGCCGTTGGCGGTTATTGTCCTGCAATAACCTTCGTATGAGTCCAGGCCAGAGGAGGGAGCGTTATACTCTTGGGAATGTTTTCGTGGTATTCCCTGGGTACTGGGAGTATGTGTCTTCTGAGAGTTGGTTACCAACCCCCTTCTAGGAGGACCGGGATTTTCTTTCGGGGTTGTGTCCCTTAGCCGATATGTTCCGGTTATTTAAAGGCGCCGGGAATAAGTTCGCCTTTCATCCTTTCCCATTGGCTTTGTAGCCCGTATTCACTGTGTGTCATACATTGTCTAGGGGTCTCACGACTCATGCCCTCAAGGATGTGGGAGTCTGGTTTGTTGGTAGAGTCGGCCGTGGTGGCCGTTGCGGTTTTAGGCGCTGCAGTCCGGACCTGCGGGACTGCTACGGTCGCAGGTTCGAATCCTGCCTCGGGTGTGGATGTGTGTGATGACCTTAGGTTAGTTAGGTTTAAGTACTAAGTTCTAGGGGACTGATGACCTAAGATGTTAAGTCTCATAGTGCTCAGAGCCATTTGAAGCATTTTTGTTGGTAGAGCTGCATTGATTTCTCAAATTTCATTGGACTTTTCCCAGAGTTTTGTTTCTGCAAACAGGTATCGGAGCCTGAGCAGACTCCAGGGTCCTTTGCCAAACTTTGATTGTTGGAGAATAGAAAAGAGAAATGCAAGACACCCTCAGTCCTCGAAACCTAATACCACTGGGTCCGAAAGAGTAAGAGCTGGCCAAGGGAGGCCGATAGGAAAGAAAACAGAAAAAGCCTGATACAAGTAAGTGGTAGTAATGTCAGGCTTAGCTAAGGGACCATGTGGTTGCCACCCACAAACTGCCAAGACAGGACAAGTCCCCTGGGGGGACTACTCTTTATCTGGAATCTCACCAACTGACCTGTCTGGCATGGGTGACCCTACTGGGATCATAGTTCCCGCCAGCATAGCTCAGTGGATCACACAAACCTCCCCACCAACGTTAAGGTGGCAGTCCTTGAGGAGGTATTTCCTGGGTAATCTCGTAATTATGGAAAGTTTAATGGATAAACAGAAGTGCGTATCTGTCCTTGGACTTCCATCTGTACATGCGGTTTGTGATTTCCTCAGCACAATAGCATCTACCAGCAGGACAATGCAACATGTCAAAAGCTCACAGTCTACCTGCGTAGTTTGAAGAGAATCAGGATGAGTTTACTGTGTTCCTATGACCACCAAACTCCCCAGGTTGAAACCCAAGCGAGAATCTGTGGGATCATCTCGAGCGGGCTGCTCGTGCTTTGGACCCTCAACCGAGAAACCTAGTGCAGTTGGCCATCTGAAGGTGTCACCATGGTTCGAGAATACCTCATTGTATTCCTGCACGTCCGTGCTGCAAAAGTTGATTATTCAGGATTTTGACAGGTGATACGTTCATGTAACTGGATCGTGTATTTTCATTTAAAACAAACTAATCAGAAAACATGTAAATGTTCATTGCACTGAGGCGCATATGATAATTCTCAGGTTATTGTAGCCATCATCATCAAACAGAAAAATCATTTTACATCACTTATCTACATCAATCGCATTACTGCACTGAATTTATACAGAAGTTAGATTTATATAACAATCGCGTTATTTGATATTATTAATGACATATACACATCAGTGCTGGCCGCTGTGGCCGAGCGGTTCTAGGCGCTTCAGTCTGGAACCGCGCGACCGCTACGGTCGCAGGTTCGAATCCTGCCTCGGGCATGGATGTGTGTGATGTCCTTAGTTAGGTTTAAGTAATTTTAGGGGACTGATGACCTCAGATGTTAAGTCCCATAGTGCTCAGAGCCATTTGAACCAATATACACATCAGTCGGTTCTGTTAAGAAATTCATCAGTGGAACAGAAAGAGTTAGTAAATTCTTCAAACTCCTTTTGAACTGAACGTAATTACTAATTAAACTTTTTAAGCTGCTGAAAATTTACTGAAGACCGTGTTCGTGAATAATCGACACCATTCTGGATCAAAGTAAATGACTTTAAATTTTTGTGAAGATTATTCTTATTTTTAGTATCGATTCTACGAACTGAACTGTTGGTTTCAAAAAGGGGATCAACTTTTAAATATTGCGAAAAAGTAGTCAGATCCTCAGTCCCTTCACTAGGCCTCTTTGCGACATTCTTGAGTGCACACCACAAGTAATTCGTATTACATGTTTTCGCACTAGAGAGCTTTAGCTTGTTTTGATGAGTTACCCCCCCCCCCCCCCCCAAAAAAAGATCCTGCACGACATAAAAATTAGCAAAGTATACTAAATTTTTAATTTTATATCACCTACATTAAACGTATTTGCAATTGTGATAATGGACAACCATCAGCTGTAGAAAGGAATGATGACAACGAAAATTTGTGCATGACCAAAGGAACCTCCCATCATAATTCAGAATAACACAGGCACTGCAGTATCATATTTCTGTCACCTATGTCTGATAGCATCCGCACTGCAAATAGGGAGTTGTTTAGGCGTTTCAGCAGTTTTTGGTATGCTCCTGCCAGTTATTATCGAGCTGTAACCCCAAGAAATTAACTTCTTTTACCTTAGTGGTTTTCAGTTTGGCGCTAATTACCCCATGAGGGTAAAACGAAACTTTCTCAGAGGTAAAGCAAAATTGGTTGTTATGATTTAGTGACTATCCTAAAATATTTTTTAAAGTAATCGCTGTTGTCACTATTGCAGTATACTCTAATATATATCTGATCATCAGCAATTTGACGTACTCTACTATATTGAAACGTCCTCTACATTCTTCAGCGGTACGAATTCCTGATAGTTCCATTAATTTTCTGTTGTCATCTACCTACCCTGCTTCCATTAGTTTGCCTTCCCATTTCTCTGTTATTTCTTGGAATCCAGAAAAAAACTTCCTATGTCCCGCTTCCTGATTACTGTCCAGGCCATATCAAATTTTTATCATCAATACCATAGTTATATTCCTTGATCCATTTAGTTGTATTACTCTCTGCATAATTTTTAATGTACATCTCTGCACTGCTCTGTGAGTTACCCTCAAATTTTGAACGGCTTTCGTGTTAAAACACCATGTCTCACTGTCATGAGTAAAAACTGGTAGTATGGACGCTTTGTAGACGTTCAGTTGTAAAAAATAAAAATAAAAGCATCATTCTGAAAACTTAATTAGTTTACCAAGAACACTTGATGTTATCTTCACCTTTTGTTTACTTCTTTTGCGGTCCAGTAGCTTGAAAATTTAATTAGTTTACCAAGAGCACTGAAGAACATTTTTAATTTTCTATTTACTTCTTTTGCTGTCCATCTAGTGCTACTAGTTACCACTCGTTGTCAATAATATAATTTAATAGCACCTGTTTTTGTGATTTATGAAACTGATGTGTGATAATCAGTGGTACAAGACCAGTTTCTGTGAATAAAGGAATATTTTCAGATAGTGTATTACGATGGAAAGTACAGTTTTTTGAACATCGGAAAGGCAACACAGTGTAAAGAGATTTCAACGAAACAACACTGGTATCAGGAGTATTTACGCTGATATTCGATGATTAGTACTTACCACTATAGGAAGAACTCTTAAAAATACCGATTTCATTACTCACAGTTCACAGATTGGGACATAGAGCTTCGCTCATGGTAGTAATGAAAATATAAGTAAAGAACGAATTAATTTGACACATGACTTACGACATGCAGTGGTGGACACCAAACAAAACACAAAGCTGTGAGAAATAAACAAAACAAAATGCCCTAAAATATCCTACCGACTCGATACTTCTTGATGTAGTGAAAAACGTAGAACTAGCGAGAGTTTTATTTGCATTGTACCTGAAATTAGTTGAAATCTGACATTTTAGGTTTTCTATTCCATAATGTACTTGGACTTTCCTGGACAGTTTGGTATATAATATATTAAAATCAGACAATCGTCAGATCTTCAAATAATATTTTGACTGTTTACGTATGACGTCAAATTTCGCGGGTACGCATATAGTGTCACAGTTGAGCAGTCATATCTTGGGAAGAAGACTCTGAATTTCTTTATTTTGTGCCTATTGCTACGTCTCAGAAGTTGGCATTACGAATAAACAAATCAGTCCTTTCTTTCTGATACTAGTTTTCGTTGAAAGTAGTGTGATTATCGGCTGTTTTTGTAGTAAGCTAAATCCTGTTGCTTCTTATACATAAATAAAATGACTAAGCACAGAAGTAACTTCAAGAAACTCAAATTTGAGGGTAACAGATATGTGAGACCTGCAGTTTCTTCTGAAGTACTTGAAAACACGATGAAAAGCAATGTCATACTTTGCGTCCACATGCACCAAACACTTCGTGTAAATATAGGAAAACTGAATTTTCTGGCACCTTGTATGAATTTGCACATAAACTTTCTCTTTCTTTGGTAGTAATGGAGGCAATCAAACCTATTTACAGAGATTTGGCAAATCCTGAGCTAGGAAAGAAGTGTTTAGATGGGAAAATCCAGATCGTGAATGAGTCCTTCAGTAATGTTGTGTGGTACCGTGTGCCTAAATGTGTATTTGTTGGCTTTATGACTCTAAAGTTAGCAATGTCTGATGCTGTAATAGATTTTAATGGTGGAAACTATGAAAGATTTAAGGTTCTGGAGAAGTTAGGGGTCAGATTTGGACAGAACACAGCTAAAGGACTGCGGGAACTGGTTGAGCGTCGTGTACGTAAAGCAGAGTTGGCTGCTCAGCAAATGACAAAAGAAGTAAGAAAAAAAAGGATACAAGCACTGGGCTGTTGTGACACTGAAGAAGACACAGACTATGGGCCAGGCAATTCTAGTGCATAAAGGAGGCGGAAATGTAAGTCTGTATAAGAATTTCTAATGAAGAAAGTTTTAAATCTCGGTATCTCTGAATTACATTTTTTGCAATAAATGACCCGTTTTTTAAAAAAGTACTGATGGTAGAGATATGAAATTTTCACAGCATGCCAAGTGTGAGAGTCAACACATATGAAAATAGAATAATTAAAATATTCTGAGTTGTTATGTTTTTATGTTCATTTATTTACAAAATTCTGTCAAGCATTGAGTGTTCGAAAAAGAAAAGATAACATGCCCCACAATACAATTTTAGTAATAAGCCTAGTTCAGTGTATCTAGAAAGGTGCACTCAAGAATTATGGAAAATTGTAAGTTGGTGCCTTAAAAGATAATGGATCACAAAATTGGCGGCATAGAACATACAATGTCCTCTTAACAATCATAAATAATTTGCCATTTTAAAATAGGAGTTAATTTTTATTTACATTGTAATTTTTAATTGGTCCCAACTTTTGTTGGAGGTACTGAATGACATCTGATGTACTCTGGTCTCAAAAAGGTTGGGAAACACCATTCTATCTGCCTGTCATATGGTAGGAGACTATAGTTTGCAGGACAAGGGGATAACAATATTCAGAACACAAGCTCTGGAAACGTGTTCCTGCCGAGGCCAACCTCGCGTGTAGTCTTTCTTTCTCCACAAAGTCTTGCCGTAGGCTACGTAGTGCGTTAACGACGGACTCACCGCAGCGAGGACGCAGCTGACTGCCAACAATAGCGGCGGCAGCAGGCGGAGGAGACGAGCAGCAGCAGCCATCGTGAGGCGCGGTGTGACGTGCAGCGGGCGGCTGGACCGTTTGTTTTATAGCCGTGTTACTATCTGCCGGGATGCGTGCTCCGCGCTCGCCACAGATAGAGATACGCACTGCCGGCCACTGCTCTTATGTCTCTGGACCTTCTCCCTCCCCCCCCCCCCCCCCCGCCCCCTCCATCTTAGAGTCTTATTCTGCGGCAAGGGACAACAAAAGCCAGCCTAGCCGCAGCAATCATCCAATGAGTGCTGTCGCACAGAGGACGTCAAGAACGGCACTCGCACTACGGTCCGAGTCTATAAACGAACGTCCTTCCTCCTACATTTCTCGTTTACTGACAGCGTTAACCTTTTCAAGTATGTGTATGTCCATCTTTTCAGAGATGGTTTCAGGACTGCGGCTGTTCAGTACAGATTGTCAAATCAAACACCTTTCAGCCGTCTACTTTCCGAACTTATTTTATTGGGCTCCTTGATTTGAAAATCTCCACTCTTCAGTCTCTTTTAACAATAGTAGGAAGCAAGAAGGTGCTTAAAACATCAATGTAGGCCTGTGCTGTGATGGTGCCACGCAGAACAACGAGGGGTGCAAGCCCCCTCCGTGAAAAACACGACCACCCCATAACATCACCTCCTCCGAATTTTACTGTTGGCACCACACACGTTGGCAGATGACGTTCACCGGTCATTCGCCATACCTACACCCTGCCATCAGATCGCTACATTGTGTGCCGTGATTCGTCACTTCACACAACGTCTTTCCACTGTTCAGTCGTCCCATGTTTACGCTCCTTACACCAAGTGAAGCGTCGTTTGGTATTTACCGGCGTGAGGTGTAGCTTATGAGTAGCCGCTCGACCATGAAATCCAAGTTTTCTCACCTTCGGCCTAACTATCGTACTACTTGCAGTGCATTCTGATGCAGTTTGGAATTCCTGTGTGGTGGTGTGGATGTCTGCCTATTACACATTACGACCCTCTTCAACTGTCGGCGGTCTCTGTCAGTCGACTGACGAGGTCGGCCTGTACGCTTCTGTGCTGGACGTGTACCTTCACATTTCCACTTCACTATCACACCGGAAAGAGTGGACCTAGGGATGTTTAGGAGTGTGGAAATCTCATGTACAGACGTATGACTCAGGTGACAACCAATCACCTGGCCACGTTCGAAGACCGTGAGTTCCTCGGAGCACCCCATTCTGCTCTCTCACGATGTCTAATGACTACTGAGGTCGCTGATATGGAGTACGTGGCAGTAGGTGGCACCACAAAGCACCTAATATAAAACACGTATGTTTTTGTGGGTGTCCGGATACTTTCGATCACATAGTGTATCACTTACACGTTTCTGTAGCCGAAAATCTGTAAGGTCATTACACGTAGGAACACTACTGCCAGCTTTGAAGTGCTAATGGCAAGCTGTTGCATGTGAAAGTAAAAGCCAACTATAGTGGTGCAACAACATGAGACGTAGTCATAGAAATATTAACAAAATCGCGTTGCGCGATTGGCTGAGACAGCGACTCGAAACTGCCGTGCCATATCCACTGGACTGTCTGGGAGTTTCTTACGCCGTTTCAACTATAAATTACTGAGTAACCTTTGACTACAGTATGGAGTGCCCGCTAGAATTTTCACCTTGGCTACTTCACTCCCCTGCTGTGTTTGTGTCATCAGTTTCTTCCTCAGCAATCTTTTCTAGTTTTTCTCGGTTCAACATGTAATGTTTAAAAATAGCGTCACTTCTCCACTTCCCAATTTGAGTGAACAGCTGAACTATCAATTGGCTATGCGATAAGACACATTAATTTAGTTGAACGACCAGGCACAACCATGTTGTCCACCTCAAATGCTTCGTTTGTTTTCCTATGCAACGTAATTTTGCAGGTATTAGCAACGGCAGTAACAACAAACTTATCGGAGGAAGCCATCAGCAGCAGTCAACTAGACAGAAACTGCAAACGCAGCATTTTTCCTTATTTTTCTTCCCTTTGTTCCGCCTCATATATTCGATGCTTCCAGTGCTGACATCAACACTGACGTGAAAAACTTAAGGATGACTTACGCATGATGTGTCACTCCCAAGTAACATAGCTCTACGAAATTTGGACCCTAAAAAGGAAGAGAAGGAAATGTAGTAGGTGAATATGGAATGGGAGCAATAAATAAAAGAGGAAACCGCCTGGTAGAATTTTGCACAGAGCATAACTTAATCATAGCTAATACTTGGTTCAAGAATCATGAAAGAAGTTTGTACACATGGAAGAGGCCTGGAGATACTGGAAGGTTCCAGATAGATTATATAATGGTAAGACAGAGATTTAGGAACCAGGTTTTAAATTGTAAGACATTTCCAGGGGCAGATGTGGACTCTGACCACAATCTATTGGTTATGAACTGTAGGTTAAAATAGAAGAAACTGCAAAAAGGTGGGAATATAAGGAGATGGGATGTGGGAAAACTTAAAGAAACACAGGTTATAGAGAGTTTCGGGGAGAGCATTAGGAAACAATTGACAGGGATGGGGGAGAGATACAGTGGAAGAAGAACGGGTAGCTTTGAGGGATGAAATAGTAAAGGCAGCAGAGTATCAAGCAGGTAAAAAGACGAGGGCTATCAGAAATCCTTGGGTAATAGAAGATATATTGAATTTGATTGATGAAAGGAGAAAATATAAAAATGCATTAAATGAAGCAGGGAAAAAGGAGATCGACAGGAAGAGATATGGCTAAGCAGGGATGGCTAGAGGACAAATGTAAGGATGTAGAGACATATATCACTAGGGGTAAGATAGATACCGCCTACAGGAAAATTAAAGAGAATTTTGGAGAAAAGAGAACCACTTGTATGAATATCAAGTGCTCAGATGGAAACCCAGTTCTAAGCAAAGAAGTGAAAGCGAAAGCCGGAAGTTGTATATAGAGGGTCGACACAAGGTCAATGTACTTGAGGACAATATTATGGAAATGGAAGAGGATGTAGATCAAGATGAAATGGGAGATATGATACTGTGAAGAGTTTGATACAGCACTGTCGATTACATCCCATTAGCATTACTGACAGCCTTGGGAGAGCCAGCCCTGACAAAACTCTACCATCTGGTGAGCAAATGTGTGAGACACGCGAAATACCCTCAGACTTCAAGAAGAAATAGTAATTCCAATCCCAAAGAAAGCAGGTGTTGACAGATGTGAAAATTACCGAACTATCAGTTTAATAAGTCATGGTTGTAAAATACTACCGCCAGTTTTTTACAGACGAGTGGAAAAACTGGTAGAAGCCGACATTGTGGAAGATCAGTTTGGATTTGATAGAAATGTTGGAACACGTGAGGCAATGCTGACCCTACGACTTATTTTGGAAGATAGATTAAGGAAAGGCAAACCTACGTTTCTAGCATTTGTAAAGTTAGAGAAAGCTTTTGACAATGTTGACTGGAACACTCTGTTTCAAATTCTAAAGGTGGCAGGGGTAAAATACAAAGAGCGAGAGGCTATTTACAATTTGTACAGAAACCAGATGGCCGTTATAAGAGTCGCGGGGCATGAAAGGGAAGCAGTGGTTGGGAAGGGAGTGAGACAGGGTTGTAGCCTATTCCCGATGTAGTTCAATCTGTACATTAAGCAAGCAGTAAAGGAAACAAAAGATAAATTCGGAGTAGGAATTAAAATCCATGGAGAAGAAATAAAAACTTTGAGGTTCGCCGATGACACTGTAATTCTGTCAGAGGCAGCAAAGGACCTGGAAGAGCAGTTGAACGGAATGGACAGTGTCTTGAAAGGAGGGTATAAGATGAACATCAACAAAAGCAAAACGAGGATAATGTAATGTAGTCGAATTAAGTCGGGTGATGCTGAGGGAGCTAGAGTAGGTAATGAGCCACTTAAAGTAGTAAATGAATTTTGCTATTTGGGGAGCAAAATAACTGATGATGGTCGAAGAAGAGGGGATATACATTGTAGAGTGGCAATGGCAAGGAAAGCGTTTCTGAAGAAGAGAAATTTTGTTAACGACGAGTATATATTTAAGTGTCAGGAAGTCATTTCCGAAAGTATTTGTATGGAAGTGTAACATGGACGATAAATAGTTTGGGCAAGAAGAGAATAGAAGTTTTCGAAATGTGGTGCTACAGAAGAATGCTGATGATTAGGTGGGTAGATCACATATCTAATGAGGAGGTACTGAATAGAATTGGGGAGAAGAGAAATCTGTGGCACAACTTGACTAGAAGAAGAGATTGGTTGGTAGGACATGTTCTTGGGCATCAAGAGATCACCAGTTTAGTATTGGAGGTCAGTGTGGAGGGCAAAAATCGTAGAGGGAGACCAAGAAATGAATACACTAAGCAGATTCAGAAGGATGTCGGTTGCAGTAGGTACTGGGAGATGAAGAAACTTCCACAGCATAGAGTAGCATGGAGAGGTGCACCATACCAGTCTCTGGACTGAAGACCTCAACAAAGAAACATAGAAATAACAGCTGCAGTGTAGTACACAAGGTAATTGAAGAAAATGTGATGAACTAAATATTACACTTTTATTCAAAACAAAGTAATGGCTCTGAAGTCACCACGCTTTGTGATTATTGTCCTGGACATTACAAAGGTGTGAAATGGTTCTTATCACAACGGACGTCAGTCTGCAATGTGCTCCGATGAAAGCCATTCTTCCGGCGGCGGAGGTGGCAACTGCTGGACGTTCGTTGGTGCATGTGCACGTACTGCAATTCGCCTTCCCAAAGCATTCCACACGTCCTTAGTGATATTTAAACAGGGGGAAAGGGGAGGCCAGGCCAGTCACCGAATATTCTTTAGTTGCAAGAGCTCATTCACCAGCGCAGTTCGATGCGGTTGGGCATTGTATGCATAAAAATGAAATCAGGGCCGAACTCATCCCTGAAAAGACGCACGTAGAAAGGAGTACAGTATCGCAATAGCAGTGACCAGTGAGTGTACCATGTTCAAAAATTTGGAAGTCATAACGATCATGTTGGACAATGTTTCTGGTTGTATGACCTGTTACCATCACATGAGGATACGTCCAGCATTGTCGAATATGTTATGGTGTGACGAGGTATGAAGGTGCATGGACGTATTGACCTCCAAATCTCTGAACACAGTACACTGGCTGGTCCACGTTACTGTGTCGCTGCAGTTCCCCAGGCGTCTTTTCATGGGTGCATTGGGCCATGACTTCATTTTCATGCATGACAATGCGTGACCGCAAGGGACTGTGCAGATGGAGCTCCTCTTGGAACGAGAGGATATTCGGCGAATGGATTAGGCGGCCTGTTCCCCAACTTAATCACATCGAGAAAGTCTGGGATGCGTTGGGGAGACGTACTGCCCGATGTCCACGTACTCCAACGACCATCCAACAGTTGCCATAGGCGCTGGTGGGTGAACGGAACGCCCAACCACAAAAACTCCCAGGCAGCATAGGAGCACGCTGCAGAACATGCACTGCCGTCCGTTGCTGATCACACACACTATTAAGAACCATGTTCGGCGGTTTTCTAGTGTTCAGGGAACCACCATAAATCGCGGCAACATCAGTATAATGATTCTTTTTTACTATTTACAATTCTTTCCATGTGTGATCCAAGTTTCACCGAGCTATGTTACTTGGCAGTTGCTTTCGTGCTTAGGTTTTGCACACCAATGTAGTTTGCATACTTTTACCTATATTTACCGTCTTTCCTTAGTGAGTATGTAGATTTTCCCGGCTTATTAGTATATTCTTGTCGGGTTTCCAGCTGGATCAAACATCTGAGCACAATATTTCAGCTGTCCATCTGACCGCCATCATCAGGTGAGAAAAGCTATGCTGCTCTCGCCGATAATTATCATGACAGTTTGATCCGGCTGGAAACTCGATAAGAATGTTATCTTTCCTTGGTAGTTGTGCCTGGGTTGCGATCTATATTCATCCTGATCACTAGTTATGCATTGAGCTGTGCGTGGCTCGTGTTCCCGCCATCATGTGTTTCACACCCTGTTTTTAACGTACTTCCACCTCACTACGTTAATTTAAATTACTACTGTCACTGAGTTGCTGCTTTGCCTGACCGTGACCGGCGCTAGCAGCGCGTATCGATATATCCCCTCTCGTAGTATCTTTGCTCGGCTGCCATTACTTTCCGGTGGTTGTCTGTCGCAAGGCTGTTCGGGTCGCGAGTTCGGACGGCAGTCAGTTGGAACGCGTCTGGAGCGCAGTCTGGACCTGCCAGTTGGGGACTTGCAATGCGGCACTAGTGCAGTCGGGTTGGAGCAGTGAGGTCTGCGTCGACATGGCTCGCCCGACCATTGCCGCCACGCATCACTTGAGCCGGGCCACGGTCTTGGTGGATCGTCGGTCGGTCGTCCTACCGGACGACGCGTTTTGACTCGCCGATCGTTCATGAGTCGGCTGTGTGTGTGTGTGTGTGTGTGTGTGTGTGTGTGTGTGTGTGTGTGCGTGCATCGACTCCTGATTTGTCTTCGTGCAAGTGTTTCTCAGGTTGTGTGTGTAGTTGACGTTATTTCCTAACGACTATTTTAGATGTTGTCGGCATTCTGAGGGGAGTCGGTCGGTTGCTGCGGACCAGAGAAGTTATCTCCGTGCGGTGCAGTGTCGGAGTGGGTGTGGAGCTGTCCAATCGCTACGAGCTTAGTGGTTCACCGACCCAGGACGTCAAAGTTGAGTAGTGGTGTCAACTACCCAAGACACGTCCATTCATGTTGTGTGTTTCTTTTCGGTGGTTCGCTGTTGGGGAGGTTTTCTTGTGAGCAGCACCGAGTGTTTCTATTCCTGAAATTTAGCCACCATGTGGTGCAATTAACTATATTGGTTGACTACAATTTGAGTGCATCAGCGGAATTTTCTGCCTTGTGGCCGTTAGTGTTCTGGTTGCCTGCCCTGTTTACTAACATAATTACAGGCAGCATCCTTTCCTCACCTGTTTTAGCTGTCCAAGATGGTGTGTAGTTTTGACAGCTAATACATATTTCATTGTTCATGATCACGTTCGTAACCTATTGTGTTTGAGTTCTCGTGTGCTGATTGGTGGCAAGCATGTCGGTCGGTCCGTGACTGTCCCGTGGTTGCGTTCCGATGGATCAAGTGTAGTTGGGCTCACCACCTGTCTCACCGAAGTGAACAAGGGCAGAGCGACTGAGTGCCGTTTTCTTTATTGTCCTTCTCACCAGTGTTTAATTGTCTGTTTATAATCTATCATAGCCAATGATTTAAAGATTCTGGTTTTTACTAGACTTTATGTATTTTTGAGTTTTGGAAAAATCAATTGTGGGCCTTAAGCCGCTTAAAACCTTATTCTTGAAATTACCCTTCAAGCAAAAACATTGCGCCCTTTTGCCTTAAAAGGTTATGGTAATATATTTTAAAATTTTCAAATTTAATTGTGGCTCTCAGCTGCATGTGTTGCACTTTGCATGTGTGTTCTGTCTACTTTTGCCTTGAGGCTTTCCAGCGTAGCTGTGATACCATATATATTTTAATTATTTTATTTGCTATTTTATCTGCATTTTCAATTCGTTGACTTTTAAGATTTCTTGTTTTGAGGCCCTCAGCCGTGAAATAATTGCCTTTTTGAAACTCGTAGTTCTAAAGCTTGGGCTAGGTGCCATTTTGGTTTAAAGGTATTATTAAATTGTATTAAATTACAATTTTTGAGTGTACCTGACCGACACCTTATTTGGCCCTTTCCACAATCCTAATCACCTGTTCTGCCCTGTGGTTTAGCGGGCGAGAGTATGTCCTACCAAGTACGTACAGGCATTTTTCTTGGTTTCCAGATAGACGAACTGGCGGAATTCGACCCAAGGCATGGGCGATTTTGCGGGAGAAAAGACATGCAAGGAATTAAACGTTTTATAGAGCGCAGAATCAGTACTTCGAGTTTCGTGGAATATTCGTTACTCAGTAACGAATACTTACAACTGACAACAGGCTTAATTTTCCGTACGCAGAAACCAGCTGGTGCACGATGGAAAAAAAAGCTATGAGAACGGTTGTTGCAGTGACAATGCGTTGTGTTTAGCACGAGAAGATGGTGATGATGACGATGATGCTTGCACGAACTACGCTGTGTATGCAGTTACAATTCCATGAGCTGGAACTTGCCGAGGAACGCCCCTGCGGAAGCTTCCGGTCACAACAGCGCGTGCGCGGTGCGACGAGGCCAGCAGGAACTGCCGTGCGCGCGCGCAGTGGGCCAGTTCGTTGACTCTGCGGGCCGAGTATCTGTCGGGCGTGGGCCACGCACGCTCACCCTCTATCGCCCGCTATCGGCGCGGCCCTGCGCTTCCTTCCTCGTCACCCGATCGGCTCGCCCAGATACCTGGCGGCTGCCTGCGCGTGTCAGCCAACTGCAGCTACTGCTGGGAAAGCAAGTATCACTCTGCATAAAATGCGGGTCGCACTGTTTCTCTTCCTGACCAAAAGTAATCAGACACGCATTCGTGGATATTAATACGGTGTGTGCCTACCCTTCGCGTTTATGACGTCTTCAGCTCCGCTAGGGACGCTATCAATGAGGTATCAGAATGTATGTGGAAGAATGGGAAGTCTTTCGTCCTCAAGCTGAAACCAGAGAAGGTAGTGATGGACTCTGGAGTTTGGTGGGAAGCCAAAGCTGTAACTTATCCCAAAAGTGGGCCAATGGTTTAAGGTCGGGATCAGCACAGTACACAGATCATTGCCTCAAAGGAGCTCAGTCACTGTCCCCGAAGTTTCCTCTATCGTGCACACTACACTATTTTGTGAAATGTGTTAAAATCCTTCCGATTTAGAATTTTCTTAAGCGCAATAAAGGGGTCAAACCCTAACCACACAGTACCGTAATACCACTTCCCACGCACTTCACTGGTTAAGAGGAGACTAGAGGATATATCTGTGAACAAATCTTTCAGTTTTACTTGGTTCAAATGGCTCTGACACTATGGGACCTAACATCTGAGGCCATCAGTCCCCTAGACTTACAACTACTTTAACTGACCTAAGGACATCACATACATCCATGCCCGAGGCAGGATTCGAACCTGCGACTCTAGCAGCAGCGCGATTCCCGACTGAAGCGCCTAGAACCGATCGGCCACAGAGGCCGGCCCAAATAGATCATCTTCACATCTAAAACTGAACCATGGAATTAATGCTACCACTGGCTGCTGTAATAAATCTAGCCAAATTACTTTCTAAGAAAAAGAAATGACTTATCACGAAGGAGGTGTGCAAACTGGTAGTAAACTGATGTTCATACAACCTCGGCGGCCGATGGATAAGTATGTGCTGCTACAGCGTAATTTCGCTGGGCAGCTGACAATGATAGTAAAATAGGAGCATGTTGATAGAAAGGCCCGAAGTCCCTACGAATTTCATTTCGTGTACTCACTTGTACAGTAACTATGCCTCGCAGAGGCGCTTGAGCAATATACCCTGGTCAACATTCAAGAGGGGATGTCCAGCTGGTCTCAAAGATGCCGGTTGGAGTAATTGGCGGAGGGCAAGACATCGTAACAGGAGCGATGCCACTATTCAACGGCTGAACCATGGCCGAGCAGCACAGCTTCAAGAAAGAAGGGCTCGACCTACAGAGATGACAAAGTCCCGCATTCATCCAACGCGCAACTGATCCTTCAGCGACCACCATTAATAGACTGCTCACCGAACGTGGGTCGAGTTCACGGCGCCCCTTTCGTCAACTACCACTGACGTCGATACACCAAAAAACCCGTTTCCAGTGGTGTCGGGCACATTCTGCCTGGAATCTCTCCGAATGGTGTAGATTCGTCTTCAGTGATGTGTCCCGCTTCGAACCTAGCCCCGATTCCAGTGAAGAAGTGTCTGGAGAAGTCTTGAATAGAGTTGGGATACCTACCTGTCATCCGCCATGTAGCCAAACAGCCAGGAGTGTCTGGGTCCATTTCTTAGTAGGACCCCTTTGTTTGTCATCTGCGGCATCCTTACAGCAGAGCGCTACGTCGACGATATTGTACGTCCCACTTTGTTGCCCTTATGGGTTTATATTCCAACACGATAATGCCCGCGTGCACACGGCGAGAGTTTCTACAGCTTGTCTTCGTTCTTGCCAAACCCTACCTGGGCCAACAGCTGCCGGATCTTCCCCCAATTGGGAGGGTTTGAGCATTATGGGCAGGCCTTTCAGCTAGCTCTGTATCAGGAATTTCATGGTCTAACGCACCAATTGAACAGAATTTGGCACAGTATCTGTCAGGAGGACATCGAACAACTCTGTCAATGCCAAGGACTAGAGATGTGACAACGAGTTATTGACTAGCTCAATTTGTGAAGCTCTTTCTCTTGAACAATTCGTCCAATTTATCTGTAATTGTAATCATTTATTTGTGTGTACATGTACATCACACCTGCCGATTTCCGTCTCAACCGGGACATTTATTTTTTGTCAGTCTCTTCATTTGTCTTAACTTGTATTTGATAATAGAACACCACGTGATCTACAGACACCTTACTAATATTTCAATGCTGTCATATGCTTTATTTATGTAGATGACCTTATACACAGGGCGTTAGGGGTATAGCTACAGGTGGTGTGATCATATTACTATTTTGAGCTTTTCATCATTACTGAGGCTTATCTCCAAATTCTCGGAAATTACTATACAAAGAATAAACGTTCTTAAACTACATTTTCAAAATATTCCTCTAGGTGTTTCGATCTTGTGTGTCCTCTTCCTCTGCGCCCATTCTCCTCATTGTGTGCTGTACATTATGGAGCCAGGTGGTCATAGGTCATCCTCTTCTTCTTCTCCCCTTCGGTTCCTACTCCAGTATCAATTTTGATATTCTGGCTTTCTCCATTCGTCGCACATGCCCGTAACACTGTAATTTCTTCCTATCCATTACGTCATATATTTCTTTTATTTCCGTTCTCCTTATTATTTCGGTGTTCCTTATCTTCTCTTTCCAGGAGAGTTTTGCCGATCTTCTCCAGAAGTCCAGCTCTAGAGCTTGTAATTTTTTAATGTGCTTCAGGTTAATTGTCCAGGTCTCCGTTCCATACAGAGCCACACTCTCTGCTATAGATTTGTATATTAATTTTTTAGTTCTGCTCATTACATTGCTGTTCCATAAGACTGAGTTAAGTATCCCAGTGACCTTCCCTCCGCTACTAATTCTTTTATTGATTTCTGACTCTGATTTTCCGTCGATTTCTAAAATGGATCCCAAATAACAGAAAGTGTTCGTCTTTTTGATTTTCTTTCCTTCAATGTATAGCTCATCTGAATCATTAGTCAAGTATTCTGGTTTTCGGTAATTAATGTTCAAACCCCAAGTTTTATATACTACTGTTAGTTGATTGCACATATAGTTAACATCCTTCCGATCTTGTCAAATGTGTGTGAAATCTTACGGAACTTAACGGCTAAGGTCATTAGTCCCTAAGCTTACACACTACTTAACCTAAATTATCTTAAGGACAAACACACACACACACCCATGCCCGTGGGGGGACTCGAACCTCCGCCCGGACCAGCCGCACAACCCATGACTACAGCGCCTGAAACCGCTCGGCTAATCCCGCGCGGCCCGATCTTGTCCTGCGACTAGTTGATCATCAGCAAACAATAAATGATGTTGGTAAACTCCATCTCTTATTTCTGATCCCATACTATTAAATTTACGAGACCATGCTCTAAGGCTAATATCTATATAGGTTTTAAATAATAATGGTGGCATGGAACAGCCCTGTAAAAGGCCTTTGCTTGTTCTAAATTTCTGTGAAAGTATATTACCAACTTTCACTTGGCCAATGTTATCTTTATACATCTGTTGTATTATTTTAATCAAGGAAAGGTTTATGTTTGCCATATGTAGTCCTCTCCAAAGTAATTGGCACGTTAATATGTACCCACTTCCGTGTGTCAGTTGCCTTTCTCTGAGTTTAACAGTCTTCCCGCAGACATGTCACGTCGCAGCTGCACAGCGAGTCGGACTACGCTTGTCAGTATAATCTATCCGTCTTGCATCCACGCGTCCACACTTCAGTATCTGGCCTACTGTCTAGAGGAAAATGAGTTACTTACTTCTTCCTTGCGTACTTGGAGATACTCACCAACCTTAAAACACACTATTTGTAAAAGCTGTAATTCTTAGTCTGCAATTTTCGTATTTGGCGAGTGGATATTTCCTCTAAAACTAAACATCTCATTGAATCTACATAAACCAACTACTGTTCTACGTATTCTGTCCATTCTATTTAATCTTTCGTGCTCTGTTACCTGCCAACATAGCACTTGCTACATACTGTGTCAGGCAGTTTTATGCATATACAACCCTACATATACAACCCTACCACAACAAAGGTCAAAAATTAATTATGATTGTAGTGTTGCTCACGCTGCTATATATTCCATTTTCGGGCAACAACAAAGTTATATTATGTGGCAGATGTCATTAGAGCGCAGTTAATAAAGTCATTTCTTGAAATAATGGATAAACTAAGCACTCATCTTTTCGTGTTTCCCACGCTGGTCTCGTTGTGAACTCATGGCTCAATCGTCGAAAATCTAGGCTGTGATGATTCCAAGCTCGGATGCAAAGAGGTCTAGGTGTTATTCTGCGATATTCAAAAGTTTTATAGATGTGTTTCATAAACCATTCTTGAAGATTAAACTTTTGCAAGGACAATGGTGATGTAAAAAAGTAATCAGCACCCCGAATTTAAGTTCACTTCTTTTTTATTACTTTTGTCGCAATATCACGTAACTCGTTCCAGAACATCACTTCACAATATAAAACATACTTGAAAATATCTTCCTCATTGTTAAAGTTCACATTTCATAAACTGACTACAATTTGCGTCTTTTTAACATGACGACCAAAACTTGACTCTCTAATAACCGCTTAAGCGCCCAAAAATCAGAGTTACAAGTACGTCAATGATCATAGTGACAAAAGAAAGAATACACATAACAATAATATCATTGCAATATATACATATCGATGTATCGAAGTACCTCTACATTAATGAAATCAAATCTGAATGTTGTCACAGAAATATGTTAACTATTTTACAGAAACACAGTAGAATATTGCTGGTATCGAGAGGTTGAGGTGAGGTGCCGTAATGGTTACGTAATTCAAGTACCATTACAACCTCCCTCCATCGTTTCTTCAGCAATTTTAGAGATGATAATTTGCAACCCAGCCTTTCAGTATGACCCCAAATATTTTTCATTAAAATTTAGAACGTCAGAATGGTGTCTCGCTTCCATTCCAGTAGAATATTATCGCCGTAAGTGGAAGTGCATCATTCGGAGAGAAAGTTGCTTGCGTGACAACGCCCGCTGAGCGTTAAGTGTAGTCTGTTTAGTGCGTCACGCTTGTTGCTGGCGCCCTGTGGTTAGTCAAACCAGCTGACAGCTAGCCGAGCCAGCCTGGCCTCTGTGGTGATTCCCATTAGCCACTCCGGCTGACCTGCGACGCGAGCTCAGGTAATTACAATAATTCTAGGCGCGGAGGCGTTTCCACCCGCCTATCTGTTTCTCATTTCTGGTTTCCTCGCTTCATTAGTCACCTGCCAGACTTTCCTTTCTTCCGGTCAGAACTGCTTAAGTAGAGCTACGAGTGAAATGGGCTATAAACAAAGTGTAATCGTTAGTGTGAAAACTAATGGCCAGTGATCGTCCCTGTAATCAAGACCTGTTTTTCGGCTAGCCCCTAAATTTAAGCCAAAATCGAGGTGCGCTTCGTTTAAGTCCTGGCGGCAAGAAAGTGCCATTGCCTTAATAAACCGCGCAGTAGAAAATTTACTGCCGAAATTCATGACTTGACTGCTATTTAATTTCTCAGTAGCCGCTCTCGCCTCCTCATCTTAGAAGCAACAGATGTTAGGATTCCACACCGCAGTTCTTTCATCAGTGGCTAAGTCAGTAAACTGGCTTTTGGAAAGAGTGGACTCAAAATATCATTTCGGGAACGCTGATTCAGAATTTCCATGATTTCCTCTAAATCACTGCAAGTGTATGGCAGGTTCCATAATATTTTTATTTATTCATTTATCCACCCAAAGAATACTTACATTGTACTGATGTTAGCAGAGAACAGAGACAAAATTTACATCATTCTTTACAATGAAAATGAAACAAATAGAAATTAATCAAATATGCAAATGTTATTACTGCATACACACATCTCGAATGTCAAATATTTGCAAATTGTACTTCTTAGGAACAAATGCTTCCTACATTAACATCTACTTTCAGATTTTTTCTATAAATGTTTTCTGCTGCCTGCCGAGGTGGCCGAGAGGTTCTAAGCGCTACAGTCTGGAACCGCGCGATCGCTACAGTCGCAGGTTCGAATCCTGCCTCGGGCAGGTTAGTTAGGTTTAAGTAGTTCTAAGTTCTAGGGGACTGATGACCTCAGAAGTTAAGTCCCATAGTGCTTAGAGCCATTTGAACCATTTTTTTGTTTTCTGCTTGTAGCCATTGTTCAGTCAATAATTTTTAAGACATTTTCGAAGAATTGTAATTTAGTTTATATTTTCAATTTCTTTTGGTAAAATGGTGTACAGTTATGTTGGACTGAGTATAAATACACTCGACATAGTGCTGGCGGAAATTAGGCCTGATTTGCTGCCTTCGCAGTCTTGTGGAATACACAGAACTTCCGAAATTTTTATGAAAGGAAGTGCAAGTATAAATTTCAAAGTGAATTATATGAATAAAGAACTGGGAGGTAGTTGCTATGAAATTTTTGACACAGTTATATATATTGTTGACCTGTCATCACCCGACTGAGATTGTATTTATTTCTCAAAAATCTTGAAGCAGACTAGTAGATTTTCTAATTCCAAGGTGGGTGAGTGGTGAGAGAATCTGTACTGAGTGGCACCGTCTTTATTACTTTAAGTATTCTTATGTTCCATGCATTACACTCATGATGTCACAATACAATGTGGGACATCCACCCTATTTTGCTGATCTGAGTCATTCCAATACTTTCAAAACTGTATGAGTCACTTACGTACACACCCTGGCAGTTACGTTGAGAAACATGACTTTGTGCCTAGAAAGTTTAGGTTCCGAGTGGGCGAAAATATTTCAAAATTGTTCTGAAAACTGTTGATGAAATACTACGTAAAACGAACTGTGAGAGTTTCATTTTTCATAATTTTCTACACGAGCTGTTATTCCATTTCCAATGCCCTGACATTTAGCTCCAACCTGCTACTCCTTCTACGTTTATTTGTACGTTACACGGCTGGTGACAGAAAGATTAGCTGGAAAAAGTGACAGGTCGCGTGAACCATCAGCCAATAGCCCAAAGTGAGACTATCATTCCCCTCACAAGACATTCACTAGAGTCATGCAGTGTTCGACATATTTATTTGAATATACTTGACAACTATAGTAAGCGTGATACTTTACTCTGCTATACTAAAGGAAAATAACTGCATATTTCTGGTTTCAGTCAATTTGGACAATCAATGGCGTAACATGTATTAAGAAAAGTTTGTTATCGTTGGAAGTGCTACTAGTTTCCAATTCTTAACTTCGTGTGTGTCTTGTTGAATGCGAACCTCAACAGTGCAAGCGATATGCTTACGTAAACGCTAGCTGATAGACATGTAGCCAAAACAATCTGAAACTATATGACTCTATTGCAAATTAACCTTTACTAATGATATTTAGAATACGTGAAACTGTATACTCAATAAGCTGTTCTGTGATTCTGTATTGCGCGGTGCAGTGAACAATGCTACAATGAATGACGTCACATTATATGACTTCGAGTTACAACACACAAAACTAAAAGAATAAAAATTCCACATAAAATCACAAACCTAATGTTGAAAAAATAACTGTCCAAACAGCTTCTATAAAATGTCCTGCAGTTTAATGAACGCAACATTTCTAAATAAAATTCTAAGCACGGAACTATAAAGAAGCAAATGCAACACTGCACTGGAAGAATAAGACTATCTGACAAAGAAATGAATTGTAGACTGAACTTCACTGAAACTGATAGTAATTTTGGAATGCAAAGCTTAACTGTGATTCATTTTGTAGCGTCCTGACTGTGACGTTAAACTGGCTCCCAAAACTTTTCGTGCCTTACCTATGACAACGGAAACTCGGTACTGCTCGAAAGTGGTGAAATTAAAGTATAGTGCAGCAACAAACCGGCTAAACAAAGAAAAGTTTCGCAGTGCAATGCAAGGACATGTAGCTATGCTAAGCACATCATGCTTAGTCGGTGTGTTCCGATCAATGCAGTGCACCGGTGCAATCACAAAAGATAGTGCATTTACTGAATGATGTAGAAGAGAATAGCATTCAAAAAATTATGAATGTAATAGCTCGCAGAGGCTTAAAAACGGACACTGTTTCCAGTTTCACGTCTGTGATTATAATGGAAAGAATCTTTAATATATGGAACGGTAAAACGTTCCCTTTGCCATGGATTACATAGTGATTCGCAAAGACGCAGATGGAGCTTTAGATGTAGAAAATCGTCGGAAGAAGAAATAACACTTGCAAACTGTGGCTTTAGAGGAGAATCAAACTGTCTCAAAACTACCACATTCCAGAATTTAATTTTCGGCCCCCCCCTCCACCCACAAATATTGTCAGAGTTTACTGAAAATAGAGGAAAACAGTTATTTTCAACTTCAAGAGTATTGACCTCGTAGCTTTGGACGCAACCATTTGTGATGTAGTACCCAAATATGAGTTTTAATCAAATAAAGATAATGAAATTTACTATTTTATACTTTCTTGTAATAATGCAGTTAAATTGGGCTTTTTCAACAAAGATTTTAATCATCATTTAATCGATAAAATGCAACGGGCGGAATATGTGACTGTGAAACCATATTATTGATGAAATTATTTTCAAGCAATGTATCCTACCGACTCTCACTAACTACAAGGATAGTTTTACCAAAAATTCTTTCAAGTTTAATACCATTCATTGTGACGCAAGATAAGTACACGCTACATGGTAATTGATTTTATCGGGGCATCGTACTGAACGAATTATTTTCAGAAATTAAAATGGAATATTTTTAAAGATGGGACACTTTTGATATAAAGTTGATTCTAGTATAAATATGTAAAATACAGTTGTAAAATTCTTCAGTTGGTGTTTTTCAAACGAAGTGCAGATCTTTGGCATAGTTTGTAACTAAAATTTTGCTAATTTTAATATTGCCATAATGCTAAGTAAAATTTGTTATTTTAAAGGAAAAGGAAATCTGTGATGGTAGTAATGATCAAAAATATATTTGTAGAAATTAAATTGCATTTTTCAGGATTAATTATAAATCTTTTGTCATATACCATATCATTAGTATTATGTTAAATTAGTATTGCATAAAATTCATTTAATACTCTAAAAATAATTCAAAAACCATCATCTGTAACAGTCTGTTCCGTTTAGGCTCTAGGTATACTGAAACACAGCCAGTTTTCAATCTGTAGTAGTGTGTGTTGCAATCATGTCCATGACAGTTTGTTTAGCAGTAGCAAGGAAGGATGAAATCATAAATATAGATCACTGAATTCACTAGAAAGAAAACCAACATACAACCAGTCACATTTACTGTAATTAAAACTCGTGAGGACGAAGATCCTGTGGAATTTACTAGTACTTCAACAATAAAACTCCAAAAGCATCAACAATAAGATAAGAACCTTTTCTTCGTACCTCTCGATTCGAGCAGTAAAATACTGATTGCAATAAATTAATTTATCGAATGATGCATTGTGTTGAATTACGTATCCTAAAATGAAGTGAGAAGTTACACATTCTCTCTACTAACTAAGAGCAAAGAGACGTATCGATAGAAAATGAGAGACAATAAGTTTATTTTATCATTTAAAATATCGTAACTTTAAGTAGTACACGCTGTGTGAAGACTCTCCTGGCTGAAATGGATCCTCTTTTGTTTATTTTCCTTCTGTTTGAAAGTCATTAAATACATGTTGGGGAAATTTGGCTGACCCACCTTTGGTCTTATTGTCTAGCATATCTGTTCATTTTTATTTCTGTCACGACGTTCAGTACCCCTCATATCTGTCTTTCTTAAAAATTCTTCCGTGAACCGATGCGACATTATGATATTGACTGATTATGTAGTCAATCACAGACACACACACACACACACACATAGACACAAACTCACAGATCGCTTTCGCAAGAAACCTTAAAGCAGGAGGGTTTGGACTGTACAGTTTCCGACCACGACAAGGAAGACACAGTAAAAGATGCTATGGTTCTGTTTGTGTGGATTCTACAGACCGTCTTCTGCAAACGTTAAGGAGATCGTCAGGCCCTGGACTTTAGAAATATCAGTAAGCTTTTGATGGCCATTAACATCATGGGATGCGAACAAAGAATTTGTTTCACCCTGATAAATAAATTCAGATAACAATTATTAAAATTTTCCGAGGTCGAATTAATTTCTGGGAGAAAACAGACATGCATCCTCAGCTGTAGAGGTCACCTTCAGAGGAGGGTAGGGGAGGGGGGTGTAGCTTCGATACACATCCTGCCTTGTTACGGAGAATTTTCGTCATTAAATACGTTCTATGTGAACTTTGTTCTACGTCTTTGTTAGAGGGGAGGTTACTGATTGCTTTGTACCAGAGTACATTTCTCCAAATGAAATGGTCTTATACTGATATGATTTTATGTAAAGACACTGAAGAGGTGACTGAAAACTTGTGCAAAGGTTGGGAATCGAACTCAGGTCTCCTGCTTTCTAGGCAGGTGCGTTAGCCACTGAGCCACCTCGGCACAGCAGTCCACACAACTGCATGGATTGCGCTGGCATACCTGTCTCGTCCATCCTAATTCCCACTGCCGCCCCAGTCTACTTTAAACTCATCCTTACACACGCACAGAATTGCCGAGGTTGTCCGTGTTCCGGAGTAGCACCTCTACAGGGTAGTCCATTGATAATGACAGGGCCAAATGTCTCACGAAATAACCATCAAACGAAAAAAACTACAAAGAACCAAACTCGTCTAGCTAGAAGGGGGAAAACAAATGGCGCTATGGTTGAACCGCTAGATGGCGCTGCCATGGGTCAAACGGATATCAATTGCGTTTTTTTAAAATAGGAACCCCAATTTTTTATTGCATATTCGTGTAGTACGTAAATAAATATGAATGTTTTAGTTGGACCACTTTTTTCGCTTTGTGACAGATGGCGCTGTAATAGTCACTAACTGTCGGTAACAGGTAGGTTTTTTAGAATTAAAATACAGAACATAGGTACGTTTGAACATTTTATTTCGGTTGTTCCAATGTGATACATGTACCTTTGTGAACTTATCATTTGTGAGAACGCATGCTGTTACAGGGTGATTACCTGTAAATACCACATTAATGCAATATATGCTCAAAATGATGCCCGTCAACATCAATGCATTTGGCAATACGTGTAACGACATTCCTCTCAACAGCGAGTAGTTCGCCTTTCGTAATGTTCGCACATGCATTGACAATGCGCCGACTCATGTTGTCAGGTGTTGTCGGTGGATCACGATAGCAAATATCCTTCAACTTTCCCCACAGAAAGAAATCCGCGGACGTCACATCCGGTGAACGTGGGGACCATGGTATGGTGCTTCGACGACCTATCCACCTGTCACGAAATATGCTATTCGATACCGCTTCAACCGCACGCGAGCTATGTGCCGGACATCCATCATGTAGGAAGTACACCGCCATTCTTTCATGCAGTGAAACATCTTGTAGTAACATCGGTAGAACATTACGTAGGAAATTAGCATAAATTGCACCATTTAGATTGCCATCGATAAAACTGGGGCCAATTTTCCTTCCTCCCACAGTGCCGCACCTCACATTAACCCGCCAAGGTCGCTGATGTTCCATCTGTCGCAGCCACCGTGGATTTTCCTTTGCCCAATAGCGCATATTATGCCGGTTCACGTTACCGATGTTGGTGAATGACGCTTCGTCGCTAAACAGAATGCGTGCAAAAAAGATGTCATGGTCCCGTAATTTCTCATGTGCCCAGTGGCAGAACTGTACACGACGTTCAAAGTCGTCGCCATGCAATTCCTGATGCATAGAAATATGGTATGGATGCAATCAATGTTGATGTAGCATTCTCAACACCGACGTTTTTGAGATTCCCGATTCTCTGCTACTGATGTGCGGATTAGCCGCGACAGCACCTAAAACACCTACTTGGGCATCATCACTTGTTGAAGGTCGTGCTTGACGTTTCACATGTGGCTGAACACTACCCGTTTCCTTAAATAACGTAACTATCCGGCGAACGGTCCAGACACTTGGAACATGTCGTCCAGGATACCGACCAGCATACAAAGCACACGCCCGTTGAGCATTTTCATCACAACAGCCATACAACACGATATCGACCTTTTCCGCAATTGGTAAACGGTCCATTTTAACACGGGTAATGTATCACGAAGCAAATACCGTCCGCACTGGTGAAATGTTACGTGATACCACGTACTTATACGTTTTTGACTGTTACAGCACCATCTGTCACAAAGCGAAAAAAGTGGTCCAACTAAAACATTCATATTTCTTTACGTACTACACGAATATGTAATAAAAATGGGGGTTCCAATTTAAGATAATGCAGTTGATATCCGTTTGACGTATGGCAGTGCCATCTAGCGGGCCAACCAAAGCGCCATCTGGTTTCCCCCTTCAAGCTAGACGAGTTTCGTTTTATGTAGTTTTTTCGTTTGATGCTTATTTCGTGAGATATTTGGCCCGGTCACTATCAATGGACCACCCCGTAGAGGTGCCACTCCGGAACGCGGACAACCTTGGCAATTCTGTGCGTGTGTAAGGATGAGTTTAAAGTAGACTGGGGCGGCAGTGGGAATTAGGATTGACGAGAGAGGTATGCCAGCGCAATCCATGCAGTTGTGTGGACTGCTGTGCCAAGGTGCCTTAGTGGCTAACGCACCTGCCTAGTAAGCAGAAGGCACAGGTTCGATTCCCGGCCTTTGTACTAATTTTCAGTCGCTGCTTCAGTGTATACACATAAAATACATATCTCCACTCTGAACCCCACACAATGTGACAGTCTACATGAAAATCATTTTCGTGTCTTGTATTGTGTTTGTGCAACTCACAGTTCGACTGAAACCGATTTTTAGTATCAACATAAAGGAGGATGAAGGAATGAATGAAGCGGGAAATGAATGTAAGAATTTCAAGACCGTTATTAGAGCTCTGCGTATATTTACGTCACAGTTTACATAATATTCTTAAATCTTGCTTCTACTGAAAAAGCATTGTATTACTTTAGGTTTACTGTCCCAGAAGATAGTTCCATGAGACAAACCTGTGTGTAAATATGTAAAATTAAACAGCAATGAGATTCTGAGTTAAGCTTCTCGGTTATCTTACCATTTTGTGCTGAAAAGTAATGCCTCCGAATGTTTTATGTGGATACTCTTAAGGCTTTTAAAATAAAACACACTTATAAATATCTTCATCTTTATTCTCCATGTCTACATATTTACGGTCCTCTGCTGCTAGGTAGCTCCAAATTGTAGGGCGTAACATGGCGATGCGTAACGTAACTACGGCCGTGCGTGAGAAACAGCGAGCTGTAATCGAGTTTCGAATTCGAAGAGTTCGTCTTCATATGGAGAACCCTCTACTTCAGCATGACAACGCCAGGTACCGCACGAACGCTGCGACATCAGCAATAATCCGACACCTTGGGTTCACTGCCACCGATCATCCTCCAAAACCTAAAGAACACCTTCGAGGGCTTCACTTTGATAGCGAAGCGGCGCAAGCATAGCTTATGGCTCAGTCAAGAATGCCGGACATCATACTGCGACGGCAAGCAGAAGTTGGTCTCTCGTTGGAAGAAATGTGTTCGTATCCTGGGTGACTATATTGAGAAATGATACGTAGACATGAAGAATAAACATGTAGAATATTGAATTATTTAAATGTAAAAATCAATAAGAGTTTCCGCAGAAAAAAATCGGAGGTATTACATTTCAGCATGCCCTCTTGTTTATTTTGCTTGTTGACTTCATTTCATTATCCAGTTGGACCAGAAGGAATTTTACAGACAGGGTTTCTTACTCAGAATGAGATTTTCACTCTGCAGCGGAGTGTGCGCTGATATGAAACTTCCTGGCAGATTATACTGTGTGCTGGGCGGAGACTCGAACTCGGGACCTTTGCGTTTCGCGGGCAAGTGCTCTACCATCTGAGCTACCCAAGCACGACTCACACCCCATCCTCACAGCTTTACTTCTGTCGAGGTACTGGCAGAAGTAAAGCTGTGAGGATGGGGCGTGAGTCGTGCTTGGGTAGCTGAGTTGGTAGAGCATTTGTCCGCGAAATGCAAGGGTCCCGAGTTCGAGTCTCGGTCCAGAACACAGTTTGAATCTGCCAGGAAGTTTCAGGTTTCAAATTGTTTATGACCATTAACGTCAAAGATCAGATTGGACGTGGCGGTGATGAAGCCGCAGGCGTGAAGAAAGGAAGTGCAGGGATCACAGCATCTTCTGAGCTGGTGCGTTGCTGGCGCCATTTTCCATCGATTGTCTTTTGATCGTTGAGTCGACTTCGATGCTTATTTGTCTTCTTCGCATCTTTGGCGGCGGGGGATTTTATCTGCAGTGCGCGCGCTCTGCTAGCGGCTGGTGTGCGGGTATCCGCGGTGAGGTGGAGTGACGTGGGACTGTGTTTGTATGCAGCACGGCGAGAGGCGAATTAGTGCATGCATCCGGGTCAGAGAGGGCGCATCTTCGTACCAATAAGTGGGCTCATGCTGCCTACTTCCTTGTAAACCGGAAAGGAAATTGTAATCACTGAAATAACATTACATACCCCTCCCCCCCCCCCCCCCTCAATCCGCGAAGTTTATATCGTTTCCTCATTCCTTTCTGGGTGCTTTACTTTTTCGGTTGGCAGTGTACAGACAAGTGGATGTGAAGGAAGTGTGTAGCATAAAGAAATTGGAACACTGGTTTAACTCTAGTCACTACATCGGAATAATTTTGGAACTACAGAATACCCTACTTTTAGTAAAACAACGTTATTTAGAAATTTACAATATCGTGAGAATAAAATGCGCACGAAACATATCCTAAAAAAAGACTGTTCCGGAAAGATTAAGAAATGTTTGACAGCTTTAGGTGACGCTTACTAAATAAGAAATGCTGCACTTAATGTGAAACATCAAAATTGAATAAGTGACGTACGGCAAGACTTTGTTGATTTACTTAAATCTCAATAAATTTAGATTGTGCTCCTTTTTTTGCCATGTAGAAGGTAAAGGAGTGGGTTTGGTAACTGTGCAGCTGAATTGCTCATATTGAGCTAATTCATCTGCTATAGCGTTGCCTCATCGATGTAATTTTGTATACCTCACTACAGTCATTGTGTCTTGTGTTCTTGAATATATCGGGCTCTTTTGTTTCTCACTGTGCCGTGAAATGCGGTACATTCGTCTTGTCCGTCCCTTCTCGTGCATGCTGACATCGATTCGGCGGCGGACCACGCGAGAGGTCGCGAGGAGAGCTTGACGAGTGCTCGGAGCGCCACCACCGGTGGACGACACGCAGCCGCGGTGGAGCAGAGGCAGATGAGGCCACTACGATTAGGACCGATTCCTGGACTGAAGAAGCAGGAGTAGCGGGGCTGCGAGGCAGCCTGGCGGACGGACGGCCGAAGCCGTTAGGTTCAAAAATGGTTGAAATGGCTCTGAGCACTATGGGACTTAACATCTTATGTCATCAGTCCCCTAGAACTTAGAACTACTTAAACCTAACTAACCTAAGGACAGCACACACACCCATGCTCGAGGCAGGATTCGAACCTGCTACCGCAGCAGCAGCGCGGTTCCGGACTGAAGCACCTAGAACCGCTCTGCCACCGCGGCCGGCGAAGCTGTTAGATAATTCTTGTCAACGCGGGGCATCGTTCCGGCTGAAACAGCGGACGGTGCTGTCCACCCGGATCCAAGGAGTGCAGTGCAGCCGGGACTCAAGAATTGATTCCGGCGGCGTGTCTTCGGGAACGACGGTTAGGGTAGTGTCTATTTGCTGTGGTAAGTTCTGGGTATATGGTGGAAAGGAGCTAGGATTGGCTTACTTGGCCTGCCTGCCGATTACGCAGTGAAACACAAGGAGGCCGCTGTGCATTCAGCTGAAGGTGTATTAGCTGAAGGAAGTGTGCTAAGTAAAATTAAATTGTCATTCCTGTTGGCTTTCATTCCTTTACTGTTCTGATATTCTGTAGCCAGCAGAGTGTAAAGATAGTGAACAACATTGCGAATTTCGTTTTTTCTCGTACGTCTGTGTTGTATACGTCGCTCTCTTTGTATCTTAATTCAGGCCCTTGTGAGTAGCCAGAATGAACTCAAATTTTTTGACAGTCTGCCTATTGCATTAGCTACTAGTGTGCTAGTAACTGTATACTGATTTACGCCATGTTTTTGCTACGCTGATTCTGTTGGGGCATATTAACTAAAATTGCATTACCTGTTTTACTTTGTAACTCATATTTTCTCTTCAGAGCGCTGAGTTATTTGGTATTTGTTTATTCTGCATTTTCTCTGGGTTGTTTATACACTCTAGAGGGGGCAGGGGGAGGGGAAACGACGTAACACGAAGGAATTACGTGAACAGTTCGGAAATCTGTAGATGTGACGTACGTGTACAGACAAACGAATGATTACGAATTCAGAAAAACTGGATGATTTATTCATGAGGAAGATCTTCGCAAACAGGGCAAGTCAATAACGCGTTGGTCCACCTCTAGCCCTTATGCAAGCAGCTATTCGGTTTGGTGTTGACCGACAAAGTTGATGGATGTCCTCCTGTGAGGTATATGGCTGTTTTTTTTTTTGTGTCATCAGTTTTCTGACTGGTTTGTGCAGGCCGCCACGAATTCCTTTCTGTCCCAGCCTCTTCACCTCAGAGTAGCACTTGCAATTTACGTCCTTAATTATTTCCTGAATGTATTCTAATCGCTGTCTTCTTCTACAATTTTTGCCCTAGTACCGTGGAAACCATTCTCGATATCTTAACAGATGTCCTATCATTCTGTCCCTTCTCCTTGTCAGTGTTTTCCACGTATTCCTTTCCTCTCGGATTCTGCGCATAACCTCCTCATTCTTTACCTTATCAGTCCAGCTAATTTTCAGCACCACACTTCAAATGCTTCGTCTCTCTTCTCTTCAGGTTTTCCCACAGTCGATGTGAAACGTGAAACATGAAACATTGACGCGTTAGACTGTCAAAATCACTAGATGGTAGGAGGGCCCTGCCCATAATGCTCCTCACTCTCTTAAGTGGGGAGAAGTCCGGCAACCTTGCTGGCTGACGAACGGTTTGGCAAGCACGAAGACCAGCAATAGAAACTCTCGCAGTCTGTGGGCGGGCTTATCTTGCTGAAGTGAAAGCCCAGACGGGTTTGCCATGAACGGCAACAAAACGAGGCGTAGAATATCGTCGACGAACCACTATGCTGTAAGGATACCGCGGATGATAACCAACGGGGATCCTGCGATGGAAAGAAATGGCATCCCGGACCATCAGTCGTAGTTATCGGGCCGTATGGTTGGTGACAGTCAGATTGGTATGCTGCCACTGTTCAGACCGTCTCCAGACACGTCTTCGCTGGCCGTCGGGGCTCAGTTCGAAACGGGACTCATCACTGAAGACATTTCTGTTCTAGGCAGTGACATACCAGATCGAATAATCGCTTGCATAATCGACAGATTTGGATCAATGTCTTGATGACTTGCTCAATTTATCGAGCTCTTTCTACTCAATAAATCATCCAATTTTTCTGAAATTGTAATCATTTGTTTGTACATGTCTACCAATCTCCGTCCCATTCGGATAATTCCTTCGTGGTGCATATTTTTTTCGTCTTTGATACTGCTTACTAGTTAACTGGAAGTGGTAAGTTCTTTGGTCGTTGCTTATTCTGCATGTGGTATGAATTGTTTGTTCTTTTTAATAAATTGAAATACACTGTTGTGCAAAATTAAAGCAACAAGATGCTGTTTCCCCGACCTGTGTCTAATTGACATTATAATCATATAAATTGTCAACAGATTTCGTGTTGTGCGCGGAAGATGACACTTCGGTCAACGGGAAACAACGCCAACGATGACCTTGGGGCACCTATCAAACGGAGTAGTGTTGGCCACATCCACAATCACTGTGTACACAGTTACAGACGGTGCAGTATACCGCAGAGAAGACGCATATCAGATTCTCCGCGAGGGAGGGCAGAAGGAAGAATGGAAGCAAGACAGTCGCAAAATCATGGAAGGATGGCTTTACATGTATCGTTCTGTTGTTTCTCGGATGTGGCGACAGTTGAGAGAGACCAAAACTGTATCCCGAAGACCAAGACAGGGTCGACGAAGTGTGATATCAGAAAGAGAGGACTGTTATTGGGCTGTAAGGGCACGACGGAACCGCCTTAGTGCTGCGCAGCAACTGGGATGTGACCTCGCAGCATCCACTGGACATGTATCTAGGCAAACGGTGTAGAGAAGGCTTCGACAGAATGACCTTTATTGTCAGAGACCCGCTATATGTGTGCCTCTGAAGGGGACGTCTAGAGTGGAGTCGTCAACATGCCACCTGGACAATTGAACAGTGGGCCAATTTTCTTTTCACAGATGAGTGCTGAATTTGATCTGGAGAGTGATCCTCGACGGTTTCGTATCGAAAGCGAATGTGAAATATGATTTCGAGACTCGAACATTGTTGAAAGAGACCGATATCGTGGAGGATCGCTAGTGGCGTGGACATGGATTATTTTGACCACTCTAACACCTCATCATGAATTTGTACGGCGTCTGACAAGATCTTGGGACCTCGTGTACGATTGTTGCGAGATGCAGTGCGCTCAGACTTCGTACTGATGGACGATAATGCTCGATCTCCTAGAGCACGAGTGATTGATGTTTTCTTGGAAACAGAAGTTACTGCACGCATGGCGTGGCCTGCTCACTCTTCCGATTTGAGTCCCATAGCGCACGTCTGGGATGCACTAAGAAGACGGGATACATCAAGTCAACATCCACCAACCACTCTCCATGACTTGAGAGTAGCTCTGTATGAAGACTGGGTGTTATTGCCGCTATATGTGTGTTATTGCCGCACCATTACATTGATGACATTATTCACTGCATGCTCCGCCGTTGTCAGACCTGTATTGCTGCCAGAAATGGTCGCACCCCATAGTGAGCACATTAATCAGTTGTTGGAATGTGTGTGCAAATCTCTTAAGTTTGAAAAAACGAAGAACGTTTGCGTCTACTGTTATGCATGTTGCAGCTGTTTGTGTGTGCAAATCTCTTAAGTTTGAAAAAACGAAGAACGTTTGCGTCTACTGTTATGCATGTTGCAGCTATTTGCGTTCTGTATTCATTACATTATTTCTACTTTGCTTTCACCTGTTTATACTGTTTTGTGGCAAAATAAAAGCAACCTTGCAAAATTCAGTTTGTTGTTTTAATTCTGGACACCAGTGTACATTTGGTTCAGAAGTTATGCAACCACAATCCTCAACCACTTATCACTTCTATTTGTTCCTGCGCCACATCAAATAGTACGAAATTATTATAATTGTAAAATACTTCGAATAAGTGTGGGAAAGCTACTAGCTGCGTAGCCCTGCCATGCAGATATTTAGATGGTTTGTTGGACGATTTCAAGTCTCAAAGTGTCCTGCAACTGAGCTATCACTTTTTCTCTAATGACGAAGATGTCGACAGGTAGTAGTAATGCACGTGCATTGATTAGAATCAGGAAATAAAACTGCACAAGCAGGATTCAATGCAACGTTTTATTGCTACGAATAAATGCACTGACTGGTACTTCAGCTATTGTTTTTCACTTCTGAGATTTCATGCTACATCGTTTTCCTCTTGTCATTAGAACTCACTCGCAGCAGACGGACATTCAAGAGACCTCTCTTGATTAACGTGCCTGGCGTCGTGACAGCTCCTGAAACATTTTAACATGTATAAGTTTCAGGTGACGTATAAGAAGTGATTATTACACCTTACATATAAGGTAAGGAATTCTGATACCTTGGGAGCATACGACGGAAGGAGCAAGGAAGACGTCAAAAGTAGACTAGCACATGCAAAGAGGGCATTCCTGACCAAAAGAAATCTACTAATATCAAACAGCGACCTTGATTTGATGAAGTAATTTTTAAGAATGATGTTCGGATCACAGTATTGGATGGTAGTGAATCGAAGACTGCAGGAAACAGGAAAAAAGGGGAAATGGTATAGATGGATGACTAAACAGACTGATAAGATAAGGAGTGGGGAGTTTTCCGCAGAATCGGCGAATAAAGAAAGAAGTGGTAAACACTGACAAGAAGAAAGGACAGGTTGATAGGACATGTCTTAATACACCAGGGAGTAATCTCCGTGGTACTAGAAGGAGCTGCAGAGGGAATAACCATGGGGGTCCGCAAGGGTGAGGGGCAGGGGCGGGACGGAGGGGGCAGTTACGCTTGGAATTTGGAGAACAGAGTTTTTATTCATATATTCAGTTCTTTGAGATATAATAACTTTTGTGCCACCTGTAAAATTTAGTTCTTGTGGCTTGACATGTTTCGAAACTGACGTAAAAGAGAGCAATATTAGAATCCTGCCTTCGCTTCCCTACTCCCCCCCCCCCCCTCCCTCTCTCCCCCTACCCACCACACCTCTCTCCTGGATAAATTTCTGCGTACGCTCGGAAGTCAAGGTTTAGAATACATCTAACAATTAACTGAGGATATAGGGTGCAAGTGAAAATCTGAGATGACGAGACTGGCACAAGTAAAGAGCTCTTGGCAGGGCGAATTAAACGAAATGGAGAACTGATGACGCAAAAAAGTTCAATGAATTATATATGGAACATTCCTTATAGGTATTATTTAGCTAATATTAATTCACTTTGGAACTCTGATTTCATTAATAATATCAGCGAATTGAGGTGTGCATCAAAGGTATTGGGAATTCTGTGAACTTTAAAGTTTCGAAATTATTATCTAGGTAAAATTTTTGGATGACGAATAAAGAAAAGGTCCATAAACTGGAGTACTTCGCCATTCAGCTATTGATTTGCAATTTCAGTGCCACAATCAGTACATCAAACATCAAAAGTTTATGTGTATTGTCACTGAGTGTAACATAACGTTTAAAAGAAGAGGAACTCAAAACAGCCGTAACTATATCGAAACAGATCATAAAGTTTTTAATTTTTGTGCTACATACAAAATGCTCTTTGTACAAGGATATTGGAACAACTAGGGATTTTGTGAACATGGTCAACAAGATCAATTCTTTAACACTCCCAGACCTCTTTCTGTGGGAGCGTGGTATGCACTGCACCTGCTACTTCTTTTGTATTAATTCAGTGCAAGCCTTAGATAGTTCAAATGGCTCTGAGCACTATGGCACTTAACTTCTAAGGTCATCAGTTCCCTAGAACTTAGAACTACTTAAACCTAAATAACCTAACGACATCACATACATCCATGCCCGAGGCAGGATTCGAACCTGCGACCGTAGCGGTCGCGTGGTTCCAGACTGTAGCGCCTAGAACCGATCGGTCAACACGGCCGGCGCAAGCCTTAGATATCCTAAAGAATTAGAAATCTCTTTTACGCAATTGTGGCGAATGTATGTCATTTTTCATAAAAAAAGTCTGTGAATTTGAAATATTGATACGCAACTCATTTGATTTCACTTTTTCTAAGCTACTTCTTTTATTCAAGGTAGTTTTATTCCTTAAATGAAACTCTATGAGCAGATGTTTTCCGACAAAGAAGACTCTTGGTCATTTATAAAATTTATCACAAATACTGAGTTGGCTGGGGCGTAGCCTTGTCTACACGTGTCTCTGTACATTACACTTCACAAAGGAGCGCAGGTAACTCCATGATTCTGCGTCGGAAGACAGAATAATTTCAAGAGGCATAGTTCCTCCAAGTATACCACGGAGATCCTAACTCACTTTGTAGACTGAAACAACAGTACAATAATAATACGATTGTTCAAGTAAATGGTGTCTTCTGATGTGAAACTGTTAATAGGAGACGAAAGGAATTATGAAATTGAACTTGTAAGGAGGAATATGGATTTAACGTCACTTCGATGGCCAGCTCATTAGAGACAGCGTACAGGGTGACACAGAATAACGGGAACTATTGAAATGAGTAGTGACAGCCATGGGCAGGTGGCAGCACTGCGGGTTCGTGACAGTTAGCGAGCAATCAGTCCGCCATGTCAGCAATCATGGATCAGTGGAACGGACAACAGCGTTTGGTAGCGGCCCCTAGGGAGTTTCGACGTTATTATAATTTAGGACGACATGATGCCGTTCCATTGACACACGCAATAAAATGTTGGATTAATAACTTTGAAGAGATCGAAACACGCGATGAAATGTTGGATTAATAACTTTGAAGAGATTGGATCTTCCCTCAAGAAGAAACGCCGACCGGAGTGGCCATGCTGTTCTAGGCGCTACAGTCTGGAGTCGAGCGACCGCTACGGTCGCAGGTGCGAATTCTGCCTCGGGCATGGATGTGTGTGATGTCCTTAGGTTAGCTAGATTTAATTAGTTCTAAGTTCTAGGCGACTGATGACCTCAGAAGTTAAGTCGCATAGTGCTCAGAGCCAAGAAGAAACCAACAGGACGACCAAGAAGTGCGCGTCCTCCAGTGAACATTGATGTTATACGTGGGTCTTTCTTAATGAGCCCACGTCGTTCAATTCGTAAGCAAGCAGCAGTGGTTGGAATGCTCCGGGAGAGTGTTCGCAGAATTCTTCATCTTGATTTAAAACTTCATCCGTACAAACTACAGATGGTGTAACAACTGAAGGACAAAGATTACCGGTTACGATTAGGATGCTGTCAACAAATGACAACAAAAATAAACAGTGATGATGAATTTCTAAACAACTTGTGGATGTTAGACGTGGCACATTTTCGTCTCACAGGTTGCTGGGAAAACACAATCCTAATGACGTTCATAAGCGCCCTTTACACGTTAATAAAGTGACAGTATGGTGTGGTGTTTCATCACATGGGATTATCGGACTGTATTTTTTCGCAAATGAACAGGGAAATACAATAACTGTCAATGTCGATCGTTACGAGGAGATGTTACGAACTTTCGTTACATCTGCATTGAACAACTTTCCAAACGTTGAAGAAGCCTGGTTTCGACAGAATGGAGCAATATTACACACTGCACGCCAATCAATGGCATATGTAAGAGAATTGTTTGGCAACAGATCTCACGATTAGGTAACATTCCCAGGCCCCTTAGATCGCCAGATTTATCTGTTTGTGATTTTTTCTTGTGCAGCTACCTCAAGAGCAAAGTCTACACAACCAAGAACCCTGGATGAGTTAAAACAGAGAATTTGGGATGAAATTCACAGTATCCCAGCTGAGATGTTGCAGCGTTCGATGAGGAATCACAACAACGGATTTCACGAATGTATTCGTACAGGAGGACGCCATCTAATCCCGGGTTCGATTCCCGGCGGGGTCAGGGATTTTCTCTGCCTCGTGATGGCTGGGTGTTGTGTGCTGTCCTTAGGTTAGTTAGGTTTAAGTAGTTCTAAGTTCTAGGGGACTGATGACCATAGATGTTAAGTCCCATAGTGCTCAGAGCCATTTGAACCAATTTGAACGCCATCTAAGAGACGTAATTTTTAAAAAAGTGATAAATGCCATCAATGTTTCGTAAATGGCAAAGTTTTATGGTTTCAATTACTATGAACGCAATTTCTTTCCTTCACGACTTTTAGTTTTATTGGATTGTGGAATTGTTCCCGTTTTTCTGTGTCACCTGGTATGTGCTGGAACTGGGAAGATGGTAAGGGAATCGACAGTGTCCGATTCGAAGAACCATTCATTTAGTTACCTGAAGCGATTTGGGGAAACAATGGAAAACGTAAAACTGTACGGCCAGACAGGTATTTGAACCCCTGTCCTCCCGAGTAAAGTTCCAGCATCTTAGTCACAGCGCCACATTCTTCGGCAACACAACAGACACAGACAAGAAACTTTACTATGGAAATCCCTACTCTCAAATTTCGTATGTCACAGGAAACGTGGGAGGACAATTTTTATTTTTGAATTGGTTTCTAAACTAATCAACCGCAAAAGCATAATAAGGTTTTGTAGCCGCCTGCAAAAATAAAGCGTAGTTATAATAGTCTTTATTTGGACATGTTATGTTAAGTAAAAAGAAAAGTCTATCACATGGTGACTTACCTCCACTGTAACACACTTCACAAGTGCGTACGCCTTCTCGCAAGTATCTGTCTCAACTGAAAAAAAGAAGTAAATAATGATATTAAAACAAACGTAATCCTTACGGAACAACAATAAACAGAGCACATTCTTGTTATTCAACTGCTGGTTCATGTCACGCTTCTGGGGTAAGTAAATTTCAAAAGGGCACCCTGCCACACAGCAAATGATTTTCCATTTTTTTCAGGACTTACAATAAACAACGGTGGCAACCTCTTCTGGGAGCAAAATGGGTAATTACTGTGCCAGTACGTATTGTAACTTTAGAAAGCATAGCACAGAGGCTGTGACTGTTCCAAGTATATCTCTCCCTACTCTTGGGTGAGACCTCTCTATGAGGATAGTCATGAGGTTTTAATTATCTGCTCTTCATTGTAACTTATTTTTCTCGAAGATGGAGACTTTCGCTGTAGAAGTATGCATTGTAGCCCTTCAGAAAGTGTTCAAATGGTTCAAATGGCTCTGAGCACTATGGGACTCAATTGCTGTGGTCATAAGTCCCCTAGAACTTAGAACTACTTAAACCTAACTAACCTAAGGACATCACACACATCCATGCCCGAGGCAGGAATCGAACCTGCCACCGTAACGGTCGTGCGGTTCCAGACTGTAGCGCCTTTAACCGCTCGGCCACTCCGGCCGGCTCAGGAAGTGTTCAACGTCTTTCTGGAATTGACTGCCTCGTCAGAGGATGCCTTGTCAGGAGAACACGAGGAATGAGAGAAAATTAGGTAGCCCAAAGAAGCGACATGTATGTATCCCGTGTAAAATGAGCCGAGGTGTAGCGGTGGAACAAACACTGCCTCTTGGACAGCTTCCCGCCATATCTCGACCAGAGGACCTCCTGTAACCTCGTCAGATTTCGATAGTTGCATTCCTGTAGTGGTTTGCACCTTAAGAGCAACATCTGTTAGTATAACACCACGGCAGCATCAAATTGCGCGATGATGGTTGTATCTTTACCTTTTACGACAATGGTGAATACACGCATGCCCATTGCTTTGCTTCTTTATCTCAGGCTCATAGTGATATACCCAGCTCTCGTCTATGGTGTTCACGCGACTAAAGAAGTCGTCTGGACTCGCCTGACACAACTGCAAAACTTCCTCTGATGCCCTGTTTCGGTGGGTTTCTTTGAATCTGTGTAAGTGTCAGGTTACAGTTGTGGCTGCCAGAACGATTCGCTTCAGTTGACCTCACAGACAGTCAGATTTCTCTCCGTGTACTCACATGCATGTAGTGGAAAAGGTGTCGCAAAACATGTTTGTAATGAAGCGAGGGTGGCCATAGAAAATATGACACCTGGGTGCTGTAACTCATACAAGGTAATAAACGCTGTTTTCATCTTGCAAAGCCATTAAATCAAACTGTGGTCTGCGTTTAAACCCGTTTACTACAATATTCTCTGCTGACGTACACGAATAACAAGTTATTATCGGATCAGTTAGATTACAAGCAACACACATAATGAGAAAAATATTAATTGTAGACATGGGTCACTATAAACCCGACACATTAATACCTCGACATGGATTGGATAATTCAGTTGGATGGGATAAAGCTGGAATCTGCACATGATTTATTGGTATTTAAATCTGCAATGATCGTTCACTGATTGGCCACGTCTGCCGAAAGGAAGAAAGACACACGCAGCTAACACATTTAACTGGTAGTGATGAGTCTGTCGAAACTCGCGAAAGTATTGGATTATGAAATGTTGCTATCCCTAACACCATGTCGATAAATGTACGTGCATTCTCGCACCCTGTTCGCCAGCACTACTTTTGCTCACCATGCTCAGCTCTATGAAGTGTGACGCAAGATGGGCTGTTGATATGCTGCAGAATGCAACACTTCAGTTGAAGTGTCTAATTCAAGTGTTCTCAGTCGAGAACTGAAGTCTTCCTTCTATAGACAACCTTGATGTCGTGTCGTGTGTCATTCCCGACGAATCACTTAAGTCTGTCCTCAACTGAGATCAGATTCCAAGCATCCTCTCTGTTCTTTATCGATATCAGAATTCGTTCTTTATTCTGCAAGTCTGCACAATTGGAGGGCGCCAATAGCCAGGCGTATATCTGTTTGCACATAAACAATCTCCCCTCCGTGCTAAACTTTTATAAGAGTAACCGCTCGTTACACACATGATCTTGCAGCTCTTTTCGCCCACTGCCCGCGCTTTTCTATGTTTCAGTAAACGCAGTCTCCTCCACACAAGCACTTCTTAAAATTTGTCAACTTGGGACTCACTCGGGAGAATGTATTTTAGGTGTCTTATAACCTTTTAGGCCAGGGGTCATCCACCTTGCATATGGCGAGGACGGGGAGGAAGGTAAAGGAAAAGAAAATCTCTTTTCACGAAGCAGGCAAGCGACTTTCCTCAGCATGGGAAAATGTTTATCAGTCTGTTACTGCTCATCACACAGCGTTCCTGGAAAGCAGATCTTCAGCATAAAATTCCTTTGAAGTTTGTTTGGCCTGCATGCCTTTCCTTGTGAAAACTGCGATTTCATACTGAGTGCAGGTGTTCACACATCACATTAAGCACTTCTGTTACTGCAGACGTGGACCCACGTCACTCAGGGTGCAAAGCGTTATGCAAAACCGGCAGTAAGGCGTTTGGTCATCGCCAGTTCCTGACAATAGCAAGGCCTGGTGTCCAGTACCTGATTCCTGGTGGTCGCTGTGCCTTAATCTGCTCATCCACATCAACCTCCGCCCTCTCCTGATAAGCGGGTCGTCTACCTGTTCAAAACTGGTTCAAAATGGCTCTGAGCACTATGGGACTTAACTTCTGAGGTCATCAGTCCCCTAGAACTTAGAACTACTTAAACCTAACCTAAGGACATCACACACACCCATGCCCGAGGCAGGATTCGAACCTGCGACCATAGCGGTCTCGCGGTTCCAGACTGTAGCGCCTAGAACCACACGGCCACTCTGGCCGGCCGTCTACTTGTCGGACTGTGTGTGGGCGCACTGCGACTGCATTGCGGACCCAATCTGTGCCCAGTTATGTGGCAGTTTTCACCATGACAAAACAGAAGGGAAAAGGATGGAGTGTGGAGTGGCAGGTAAAGGTTGGGGCAGCAGGTAGCAGAACGCTGGAGGAGCCGACGCTATAAAATAACACACTACAAAGACGAACATGTCGGGCTGGCCAATCCAATTTGGTTCATCATGCTCTCAAATGAACTGCAGTGAAATTCATGCAAGACCTCCACCAAGAAAAGGTATTAATATGGAGTTACGTGGCTTCGTATGCCAATCACAGATTTCATTAATTACAACTGTTCATTATTTTTATTCAAAGATGAGAATTGAGCTTAGACAGTACTGATTATCAGTCAAATTATGATTTGCATACGAGACGTATAGTCTGGCAGCAGGCTTTCAAGTGTCATGAGCAGTTGTAGAACCCAGTGGGTGGCAACGATTTATATTTTCAAAATGTTGTGCAAGTTGTTGTAAGCTGACCCACACATGATTTTCACTTCTTCCACTATTGCATTGCTTGTGATCCGGTGGGCTTCGAGCACCAGGGCCTCTACCTATACTGCAGTTGTCAGTTCACAGAGAGATGGTGTGTCACTTCATCGTCATTCAGATTTGTTTGACCAGGTTGGAACCGTCTGGGCCACCGAAGCACTGTATCATATGACAGTACATTGTTATCACAGTCATCACCTAAATCCCCTTCAAATACAGGAAACGAATTACTGCATGATAATCAATTTTTTTGTGGGAAGGGTCTTCGTATATTTTTGCTACAGTTTTTACAGCTGTAGAAGATTTTATCATTGATGATGAATTTGGCCGGCTGGGGTGGCCAAGCGGTTCTAGGCGCTACAGTCTGGAACCGCGCGACCGCTACGGTCGCAGGTTCGAATCCTGCCTCGGGCATGGATGTGTGTGATGTCCTTAGGTTGGTTAGGTTTAAGTAGTTTCAAGTTCTAGGGGACTGATGACCTCAGAAGTTAAGCCCCATAGCGCTCAGAGCCGTTTGAACCATTTGCACCATATGATGAATATCAACAGGAACCGAAAGTTAGTTATGTAACCTAACGTAACTTCATTTTTGCGAGATGGTAGTTAAAACGACTACTCTTCATGTTAACGAGGGGACGTTGTAGAGAGATTCGTTTATTTCGCACAGCGTTTGCTGCAACTTAGTTAATGTTCTGAACATTAATTAAATTGCAGTAGTCACTGTTCAGAATAAATGAATTTCTTTATAACTTAACTCGGTTGAGAAATGTCTGGACTTGCTGTATCAACGAGCCAAATTAATTTTACAATTACAAAATTTTATTTGCATCTTGTAAATAATGCAATGCTAATGATGTATTGCTTGAGTTACTAAGGGTACACTAATGTTTTCGCAATGCCATCGGAATCAGAATAAGACTGTTACAAAGAAAATGAATAAGAGGTTTGTTATTTATTTAATGAAATTCTGCGAAACATGGAAACATTCAGAATCACAATGTTAATGGTCAGACAGACCACGGGAATGGTTTCCACAGGCACTGATGACAGGCTATCGAAGCAACACAGAGAAGAGAGCGAACTCCAGCACTTTCTCAGAATTGAGCTCTAATGTTATTAATGTTACTGGTGGTACCAAGTACTGTCGACAGATTTTTATTCCTGTCAGAACATCAATACAAAGAAAAATTACAAAGAAATATCAGTGCACCTGAAACGAGTACCTATTAGCAGTGAGAAAGCGAAATGAAACAGACCAGACTACGTTACATTGTAAGTAGTGTTGCACAAAAATGCTCTATTTTGATTCCATTAAAATATAATGGGGCCTGAGTTGAGTTTCGTAAGAGGAAACGCCTTTGGGTTTACTCGTATACCGAATAACTCCCATAAAAAAAATATTCTAGCGCGCGCACACACACACACACACACACACACACACACACACACACACACACACACACACACACACGAGTTACACTTTATCTTCCAAGAATTGAAAGCTTCAGTTTAATGTCAAGAGTAAATGATCAGCTGAATTGGGAACATAAGTCATTATTTGTAAGGGACAGATATCCTGACTTTCCTTCGAGATGATAAATAAGATATCTATATCGGGAAGATCAGACTGAGATGTGAACACAAATAATGTTTAATATCAATTCCTATTTCATGTGGAAAGAAAGCGTGTTGTCGACACATTGCCTGAATGAACCGAGTTCCAGCTAGCTAATTCATATGTGTAAATGAACATAGCATTTTATTTGTAGTTCATAATGGTCTTCAGTTGAAAGTGGTTAAAAGCAAAAGTATAATTTATGGTTGTATTGTGCAGAAAATTTGCTCTTATTCGACAATTAGATGAAACTGGCGTAACTGTGTAATATCAAAGCTCATGTAAAATAACGGAAAGGCAACCATTCACCTACAGAGAACTGATGTGTGGAGCATCATAACACAAAACAATTTTAGAGCTATTGCTATTTTTCAGATAAAAGTACACACAATCACACAAATAACTATACAGACACGCAAACATACAGTCTTGCAACAGTTTCGCTGCTGCGGCGGCAGTGTGCGTTTGTATGGTTGCCTTTCCCTTATTCTACGTATCGTCCCGTCCAGAAATTACCATTATTGTTATTGTAGTCCATATAATCGTTACCAGGTAGGCATGCGCTAGCCACACACGTTCTGAGATCATTCAATGTGGTGACGGTATATTAACTTAAGAGTCTGATTAAGCTAGAGCGGATCTACTGCGGATTGCCTAAAAAGGACCAGCAGGTTTATACGTTGTCTCCCAAACTTCTATCAAAGTTAAAAAACAATGGCTCTGAGCACTATGGGACTTAACAGCTATGGTCATCAGTCCCCTAGAACATAGAACTACTTAAACCTAACTAACCTAAGGACATCACACAACACCCAGTCATCACGAGGCAGAGAAAATCCTTGACCCCGCCGGGAATCAAACACGGGAACCCGGGCGTGGGTCTATCAAATTCCACTTTTTCGTGGGTCAAATAAATGGCTCTGAGAACTATGGGACTTAACATCAGTGGTCATCAGGCCCCTAGAACTTAGAACTACGTAAACCTAACTAACCTAAGGACATCACACACATCCATGGCCGAGGCAGGATTCGAACCTGTGACCGTAGCGGTCACGCGGTTCCAGACTGAAGCGCCTAGAACCGCACGGCCACTCCGGCCGGCACTTTTTCGTATTTTCAGTCTTCTTGTTGGTTTGGTACGGTGCGCAAGAACTTCTCCCGTGTTCAAGTCTTCATCTCAAGGTAGCACTTGCACCGAACGTCCTCCATTATTTGAAAGATGTATTCCAATCTCTGTCTTCCCCTAAAGTTTTTACCATCTAGACCTCCCTTTAGTTTCACGGAATTTATTCCTCTACATCTTACAATCATTCATCCTGTCCTTTCTTATAAACGTTCCCACAGCATCCTCTCCTCTCCGATTCTGCAGAAAATTTCTTCATTTCTCATCAGTCTACACAATTTTCAAAATTCTGCTGTAGCACCCCAACTCAAACTCTTCGGCTCATTTGGTTTCTTATGTTATCACTGTCCATTATTCACTTCCACATAATGTTCTGCTCGAAAAGCGCGTTCTAAAAAATTTGTCCATCCAATTAAGTTCCGCGTTCGAGATTAGGCTTCTTTGGTCTAGGAATGCTCTCTTTGCCTGTGGTAACTTCTTGGTCTCAATTTTGATGTTCAATTTATCGCTAGTCTCAATTCTGCTACTCCTCGTTTTCATCTTTATTCGGTTTACTGCGCTCATTACGCTGCTCATTCATTCCATTCAAAATATCCTGCAATTCTTCTTCACTTTCACTGAGGATAGAAATGTCATCAGCGAACCTTATCATTTCATTCCCATTCCTGAACCTACCTTTTATTTGCGTACTGCTTCTTCAATGTATAGATTGAATAGTAGGGGTGAAAGACTGCATCCTTGTATTACACCTTTTTTAATCCGAAAACTTCATTCTTGGTCTTCTAATTTTATTGTTCCCTCTTGGTTCCTATACATATTGCATATTATCCGTCTTTCCCTGCTGCTCGCATCTATTTTCTGAGAATTTCGAACATTTTGCACCGTTTTACATCCCCGAATGATTTTTCTATGTCGACAGATCTTACGAACGTGTCTTGCATCCATTACCAGCCCTACGTCAGAACTCCATCTGTCGTACCTATTACCTTTTCTGAGGTCGATGTGATCGTGGTCAAACGGATCCTCAGTTTTCTTCTCCGTTCTACTGTATAATATTCTTGTCAGCAACTTAGACGTATGAGTTGTTAAGCTGACTGTGCGATACTTCTCACACTTATCACCTCTTGCTGTCTTCGGTGGTTGTGTGGATGATGGTATGTCTCCAGACTCTTAGTTCACAAACCATCTTGAATAGTCGTTAATTGCTATCTCCCCCAATGACTGATCGAAAGTCTTCCAAATCCCTGATTCTAATACTAGATCTCTTATGTTTCCATATCTATTTCTTCTTATACGTAACGAGTCCTTCATCTCGTAGAGGCCTTCTGTGTCTTCCTTTTCTCTTATCCGCACTAGTTTTTAATTTCGCTGATGGTTGTTTTGACTTTTATATTTGCTGACTCCCTCCTCCCACCGACCTTCTCTTTTTAGATTTCTTCGCATTTCTCTTGCAACGATTTCGCCCTTGGCTTCCATGTAGTTTCTATCTATTTTATTCCAAAATGACTTATATTTCTGTATTCCTGTCTTATCATAAATATTTTGGTACTTCCCTGTTTCATGGATCAATTCTTTTCTTGTGTCAAAAATGGTTTCTTCGCAGTTACCTTTTTTGTAGCTACGTCTACGTTTCAAACGGCTGTGATTACCCTTTAAGAGCAGTCCATCGCTCTTTAACTGGGTTATCTACTGCGGTATTCATTATCGTAGCAACTACAAATTAGAGACCTTCAAGCGGATCTCATCATTCCTCATTATTTCATCAGTTTTGCACTGGCCATCAATGCCATACGATCACTTCATTTCATTTCTAAATTCAGTTAGTCTTTCTCTTTCTCATTCCTACTACCTAGGTAATACTACAGCGTTCCAGTCACCCGTGATTGTAAGATTTTCATCTGCCTTTAATACTAAATTACTTGTTCAGTCTCATCTTATACTCTCTGTCTCTTCATCTTCTGCTTGAGATGTCAGCACTGATACCTGTGTCACTGTTGCTGTTGCAAACTGCTATCAGTTCTGATGAGAATAATTCTATCTCACTGCCATTTTTTTTTTGTTCATAACGATCCCTTCTCCTGTTACACACTTCTATGCTGCCGTTGATATTACCGTACAGTCGTCTGATCAGAAATCATTATGTGTTTCCATTTAAATTCACCTCACAATTCCGATATAGCTGAAAAGTCTCCCCCATTAACGATCTTCATTTCCACTATACATTTTCGTTGAGGTCTAAGCATAATACGATTTGTAGAAACGAGTGCTGTCGGAGACTCACCTCTTTCCGGGACACACATGTCGATCAGCTCACCGTGGCCGTCTACAGCTGTGCCGTCGTGGCTGGCGAGGAAGACAGCTTTAGTCACGTCGCTGTTGATGGTTCCCTTGTCGTCCATCTGAACAAAAATGACACCTGTCACACAAAATTTATGTACACACGAAGGCTATCTAGAAGATCGCCCACGTTTTCATGGAATATAGGAACTAGAGTGGAGAATGGAAGAATCGCTTCATTGATTCGTGCAGTAGGTCAGTGTGTTTAGAGCTCTGGTAGTGAGGAAGCCACATCCTGTAGGAAGTGTTGAAAATGGGCACTGCTGCTGAAAATAACGTCACTGTGGAATTCATACTGTAATACCCAGTCTAGTGGCAAATTTTGTCTCAGAGGTGAGACTGGCAATCGATCCACAAGAGCAGAAATTAAATTTTTTTATAAGCTAGCAGCTTTGCACGGAATATAGGATTTATTTATTAGGAATTATTAGTATTTTTTTTGTATCATTCTGCGCCTGGACAAAATGTCATTATTTCTGAAATTTTGGTTCTAGTTCGATTACGATGCAGCTTCAAGATGTACATACCAAAAACCTCTGTAAATACGGCATAAAAATAATGTGCTTGTGTGATTCATACGTTTATTCTTTACATAATGTTTTTGTATAAACAGTAAATGAGCAATAGGACTATGAACTGTCTGCTTTCACCAGCGATGTCCTGAAAATTATTGTATTCAATGTACCAATAGGAATGAAGTTGTTAATTAAACTACATTTTTATAATTACATAAAATTATTACTGAAAATCACTTGACCACTTTTAGGTGCAGTCAAAATTAACAAGCCTCAACTGATAACAGAGTTTAAATCAAATTACAAACGTTTAGCAGTTACAGTGTGTCAACATATTACTGTGCAGTGGAATAATTCCACTGTACACGTTTAAATTTTTTAAAAGGTCTACCAGACAAGTTCAGGACAGAGAAGGTTAGTTCTAGGCCAGTGTGCCAGTCGGGGTGTGAAAAAGACGTACCGCCAATGTAACAGACATCAGGCATGAGGCGATTAGCCCTACACTACCTTAGGCTGAGGCAGGCAGGACATCAAACATTGCTGTGCTACATAACAAGGCACCGTGAGATAACGTTACTAACGTCACCACCCAAGCGCTGCTGCAAAGGCAGAAAGAGCCGAACATGGCGATAATAATAATAGAATTACTGCAGCGACGAGTGTTCGCTGGTCCGTTGAAAGGGGGAAAATGAGCTCATGCACTTAGTCAGCACGTCATAAGCGCGGGGTCAGCCCTTTAAGTACATCTACATCTATCTACATGGATACTCTGCAGATCACATTTAAGTGCCTGGCAGAGGGTTCATCGAACCACCTCCACAATTCTCTATTATTCCAATCTCGTATAGGGCGCGGAATGAATCAACACCTACATCTTTCCGCACGAGCTCTGATTTCCCTTATTTTACACAACTGGCCATTAAAATTGCTACAGCCGGCCGCTGGTGGCCGAGCGGCTCTGGCGCTACAGTCTTCATCTCGACTGCTAGTGATACGAGGCCGTTGGGATCCTGCACGAAGTTCCGTATTACCCTCCTGAACCCACCGATTCCATATTCTGCTAACAGTCATTGGATCTCGACGAACGCGAGCAACAATGTCGCGATACGATAAACCGAAATCGCGATAGGCTACAATCCGACCTTTATCAAAGTCGGAAACGTGATGGTACGAATTTCTCCTCCTTACACGAGGCATCACAACAACATTTCACCAGGCAACGCCGGTCAACTGCTGTTTGTGTATGAGAAATCGTTTGGAAACTTTCCTCATGTCAGCACGTTGTAGGTGTCGCCACCGGGGCCAACCTTGTGAATGCTCTGAAATGCTGATCATTTGCATATCACAGCATCTTCTTCCTGTCGGTTAAATTTCGCGTCTGTAGCACGTCACCTTCGTGATGTAGCAATTTTAATGGCAAGTAGTGTGTCTTCGTTCCTCCCCATGTAGGTCGGTGTGAACAAAATATTTTCGCAGTCGGAAGAGAAAGTTGGTGATTGGTATTTCGTGAGAAGATTCCCTCGCAACGGAAAACGCCTTTCTTTTAATAATGTCCAGCCCAAATCCTGTATCAGTTCTGTGACACACTCTCCCATATTTCGCGATAATACAAAACGTGCTGCCTTTCTTTGAACTTTTTCGATGTACTCCATCAGTTCTATCTGGTAAGGATTTAACACCGCGCAGCAGTATTCTAAAAGAGGACGGACAAGCGTAGTGTAGGCAGTCTCCTCAGTAGATCTGTTACATTTTCTAAGGGTCCTGCCAATAAAAGTAGCGAGGCTTTTGGAGCTCAACAACACGATCTGTCGTGCTAGCATTCTGTCTATGTCACTATAACCGGAGAGAATGACAGTCTATTGAGTTTCAGTGAAACCATGGCAAGGCAATTGATTGTGGCCAGTCTGCTACATGCTTGCTGACTTCAATGCCAAGATGCAGCCAACCTGATGCACATCAAAGCCTAGATCATTGCAGATGAGGAGACTGGTGTGCAGCCAACCCTCCTACCCTACAGGTGATCGCGGATGATCTGCAAGCGACCATTTTGAGGCGTGACATGTGCTTGCAGGTTCCTGGCCGACCCGTGAACGTCTCCTGCCATCTTGGCTGATCCATGGTGGATGATCAGGGCCTAGCCTTCACGACATGCGACGTTCGGGGCCACAGTCGTGGTAAAGGACTTCTTTGAGGGTGCAGAGGTGGAAGCCGTGGCACTGGGTCGTGGAACGTCTCCTCCACTACTGCCAGCACAGCACGCGGCAGTGACACAGACCTGCCGGAGGGACATCGTGACTTAATGACGAGTCATCAACACTTCTTTGCGGTTCACACGTTTACGCATGGACTACGGCCGCAGCACTAAAGATACCTGTGTACTTTACTCGATAAATAAATGTTATTGCTGTTACCACAGTGTCATTGATACCTCCCAGCGTGAAATGGACTACTTGTCCACACTCCGTGCTCGATTTCTTGGTGGAAACACATCGCCAGCAACAAAATTTTTGATGTACGGTATAATTATTTTTCATCTTTTTAATTGCTGAGCAATTGTGTTAAACACATTACCTCAAATTGATACATTTATCCTACGCCAGCATTCCTGAAAATTTATAACATCACCACAGAATCACCTTGTGTAATCGCATTTGTCTGAACGTGAAGAGCTGCCCACCACCTATGGTGTGTGAAGTCTGTGGAGCTCACTACCCTATACATGGTGATCAGAAACAGTCTAGAACGCTTGTAAGGGTATTGCAGGGTAGATTCTACTGAGAAATAGTTGTTAATAAAAATGTCAGTGCTATTTAATTCGGAAACAGCGTAACGTATCGAATTTCATTTTTAACAATTATTTCTCAGCACAACTTATCCTTTAACAGCGTTACAATCTTTTCGGTTCTAGGCGCTTCAGTCTGGAACCGCGCGACCGCTACGATCGCAGGTTCGATTCCTGCCTCGGGCATGGATGTGTGTGATGTCCTTAGGTTAGTTAGGTTTAAGTAGTTCTAAGTTCTAAGGGACTGATGACCTCAGATGTTAGGTCCGGTAGTGCTCAGAGCCATTTGAACGATTTCAGCGAAGCTTTTCGGACTGTTTTTGACAACCGTGAAAAAGAAGAGATAGCAAACATCACGTTAGAAGTGTGCAGGTCGGCAGGCGCAGTTAAATGGCGGCGCTGCGCCTTCGGATCACAGGGGTGGACCCTCGTAGCACTCAGGGCGACGATGTGTGCAAGTGGCACATTACTTTTCACGAGCTCTGACACGTGGTGCACGGAGTTGTCTTTCCATGTAAATCTCCACAATATTAATAGCAAATGTAATATGTACGTAAAACGGCTCTTTGAGAGAGAAACTACGGTAAAATATCGATAGTCAACAGATGGACAATAAGGAGCGTGTGGAGAAAGATGTGATAGTAACGCGTTGGCGCGAGTAGACGTTTGGTCCCGGTGCACTCCTCCCACAAAGAGGAGCATATTTCCGCTTATGGTCTTTGCTGTACTGGTATCTCCTACAACTTTTGAAACTCCATATTGATTTGCGTTTTATGGCAGTATGCTGTTTCAAAGGCCCTAGCGTCTACCAGTACGCTGTTTCAAGGCATCGGCGCGTTGAAGATTTATCACAGACACTTTACCGTTATAATGAAATGTCAGTTAATGATACCTCGACGCTATTTACCTTCATGAAGTTCTATCACAGTCGACATGAAAAACGAAAAACACATGTCTTTTCGGTAGCGAAGCGGATAAAGATATGGATTGCAGGCTCAAAGGAAGTACTTCGCATTTCACTATATGCTAATTTTCCTCGTCTTAGCGTTTTTAACACATTCTGCGACTTTCTTATGAATGTAGTACTAGTATATTCGATGTTATTTACATTTCTGTCTGATTAGAAAACGAAGCACGAAATAAATATTTACATCTTCATATCCGAATATGTGGCGATTACCGCGTATGTGGTTAGGCTTGAACCTAAGAGGCCAGCAATAAAATTCATGTTCTTCCTTGTCATTGCATCTCAAAAATCGTCGAAGATGCGAGTATAGCATATATTCCTCTTTATGAGAGGAATGCACCAAGGCGCAATGTCTTGTCTGGTGCCACCCACGCGAGGAAATAAACTGGTGTCTCGCGTATAGTATTCTGCAGGCTAATGTTATTCTGCAAGCACTAAAAGCATATGAGTGGCCAAAGTAATAGTGTAATGTGTCGGAAACATTGCAATTTTTGAGTCTGACATAAACGAACGACGAGCGTCGTTGCTTCCAACCAGCATGAATTCAGTATAAGCAGGCACAAGTAGCTACTATCGTCATGAGGTATCTAATACCTGTACTTGAATATTTATGTGCGTGCTATGCCGTCACCGCCACCGCCTAGCAGCAGAAATTGCTGTAAGAGATCATTCAGCATGCACGGCTAAATAAATTTATACTTTGGACTGTCAGAAAGCTCTCCCTCAGCAAAATTAATGAAGAGTTTCTTTTTTTTTATGTACCTGGTCATGCGTATCCGGTCACTTATTAGTAGATATTAATATGGCGTGTTTCCACCCCTCACATTTATAACGGCTCAGACTCCGCGGGGATACTTTAAATGAAGTCTCTAAAATCTGTTGAGGAATCAACAACCGACACCAGAGAAGGTAGGGATTTTGACGGTGGGCTAGAGAGCGAAGTCGACGTTCAATCTCATCCGAAACATGTTCCATTTGCTTCAGGCTGGGACAGTGGGGACCGTAATCTATTTCAGGAATGCTATTGTCTACGAACCAGTGTCTCACAGATACTGCTTTGTGAGAGAGAGCACTGTCAGCTGATACAATCAGTCATCATCTCCGTACTGTTCCTCTACTACATGCAGTACACAGTGCTCTGAGATGTGTTCATATCCCGAGCATTTAGCCTTTGAACATAGGATTAAACGGCCAACCGGTTGCACATTAAAGGTAGGTACATTGACCTAAGTTTCGGCACCTATTAGGGGTGTCTTCATTAGAATAAAAGTTGCTAAATCCTATAAAATAATACATAGGAAATGAGGTATGACTAAAAACACCTTAACCATGACGACAATTTTCATTATGTTCAAAGGTTACTTACATAAAATTGCGTAACTAGAAAGCAATAGTCAGAATTTACAGCAGCTATGCTCCTGTAAAAAGTAAAATATAACATTCTAGTCTTTGCCAAGCGTGCCCAGCTGGGAACGACATCAGACGGATCGGCCCAGTGGCTTACATTGATGTCACGAAAACAATACGACTTGCGCCGCCTATCGGGCATGGACAACAGCGTGTGCCCATTTGAAACATTATAATAGAAATTATTATGGGAATGGGGAAGCATTTTTCATCGTGAAGTCTCTGTACCTTTGTCACGTGACAACCTTAATGAAGAGATGACCATAAAAAAACTATTATAGTTGATAACGAGTATGATCCCACGATAGTAGACAAGAAATTCGAGGTGATCTTCAAAGTTAAAACTGACGCTAAAGTGATCACTTTCGGCAGCAGTGCTATTCCTGACAGTAACGAGAATAAAAATGTTTTCTCGATAACATTTCTGGGCCCCATTTCGTACAAAATTCGTCGTCTTCTGATTAAAAAATATGGATTCAAAGTTGCCCTGTCCACGAACAATAACTTGCAAAGAACGTCTCATGCTCAATCTCAAGACCGCAGTTGCTCCGATACGCTATTCAGGAGTGTATAAAATCACCGTCCGCAGCCCGTGGTCGTGCGGTAGCATTATTGCTCCCCGCGCCCGGGTTTCCGGGTTCGATTCCCGGCGGGGTCAGGGATTTTCTCTGCCTCGTGATGACTGGGTGTTGTATGACGTCCTTAGGTTAGTTAGGTTTAAGTAGTTCTAAGTTCTAGGGGACTGATGACCATAGATGTTAAGTCCCATAGTGCTCAGAGCCATTTGAACCATATAAAATCACTTGTGATGCGTGTCTCGTTTATTATGTAGAACAAACTGGAAAGTCGTTTAGTGTCAGGTACAAGGAACTTCTTGAAACATCCTCCAGGCTGTGGCTTAGCCATGTATCCGCAATATCCTTTCTTCCAGGAGTGCTAGTTCTGCAAAGTTCGTAGGAGAGCTTTTGTAAAGTTTGGAAGGTAGGAGACGAGATACTGGCAGAAGTGAAGGTGTGAGTACGGGGCGTGAGTCTGCTTGGGTGGCTCAGGTGGTAGAGCACTTGCCCGCGAAAGACAAAGGTCCCGAGTTCGAGTCTCGGTCTGGCACACAGTTTTAATCTGCCAGGAAGTTTCATTCTGGAAACAAGGAACATTTGTTGTGTACACAACTCCACTTTTGCTGATCATCTGCTAATTTTCGGACATAAACCGAAACGCGTTGAACATATTTCAATTTTACATAGAAAAAACAAAGGTCATAGACTCGAAGAGCTAGAGATTTTCAAGCCCGTTTCTAAGAACGATGGGCAGTTACAACTACGTAACACAAATTTTTTCAATGGTTTCAATCCACTATTCGGAAAATGTTGATTTTTCTATTTTTACTATATTTTCCCTGCTTCTGGTGTCGAAACATTATTTTCACCTAATCTCATAGATATGTGCTGCTGAAGTAAACTTCATGCATATGTTTTCTGGATTATAGAACAGTTTGTAAAATTTTTCTGTGTCATTCTGCTCTTGACGTAATAGTAATTTTATTTAAAGCCTCTGTTATACTCAATCTGCTTGACTACTGTGTACTTCCAAAAAGACATTCAGCTCTCTTTATATTTTGTTTTTAAAATTAACTGCCTTTTTTATAACTAATTCTGTTACAATGTTTCAAATGAGCACATGTTACATGTTCTGATAGGCGGCGCAAGTCGTATTGTTGAAACGTCCCCTTTGAACAATTATACATGACTGTGCTTAACCTGACACACAATATTTTTAGCGCAACGCAATCTGACTTTCAAAATTCCCTACAAAAGAATGGCCCTGACTAACATTAAACTATACCTTTCACAAATCACTTACCTCACAAAAATCTTCGCTGCTCAAGCTACTGCAATACAGCGAGTGCCACTACTGCCAGCTAAATAAAAGATTCAAACTACGGAAGGCACTAACTACTGATAGGGATAGTTAGCAAATGAAAGATATTAATAGAAAACAAAACAATGTATTTACCTTGATATCATCATATATAAATATAGCAGTTCATGACAAATTTCAAAACTCCGCCATCTCTCTCCCCACAACCACCACTGCTGGCAGCTCACCTCCAACTGCGCAACGCTACGCGCTGTTCACATCCAGCTGCCTAACACTACAATGGCGAGTATTACAACAATGCAAAGCAGCCACAGACTGCACACAGCACAGCCAGTGATTTTCATATTGAGCGCTACGTAACGTTGCCAATAAGAAAACATAAACAGCCTACTTACATAGAGAAAACATAAACAGCCTACTTCCATTGTTTTCATGGAAGCACTATGGGACTCAACATCTGAGGTCATCAGTCCCCTAGAACTTAGAACTACTTAAACCTAACTAACCCAAGGACATCACAAACATCCATGCCCGTGGCAAGATTCGAACCTGCGACCGTAGCGGTCGCGCGGTTCCAGTCTGAAGCGCCTAGAACAGCTCGGCCACGGCGGCCGGCAGCAGCGTAAGTCACTGGGCCGATCGGTCTGATGTCGTTCCCAGCTGGGCACACATGGCAAAGGCTAGAACGTTATATTTTACCTTTTACAGGAGCATAGCTGCTGCAAATTCTATCGCTTTTTATCAAAGTAATGTGACGAAAGTAACCTTCGTGCGTCATAAAAATTGTCGTGTTGTTTAATGTGTTTTTCGTCATACCTCATTTCCTATGTATTATTTTATAGGATTTAGCAATATTTATTCTAATGAAGACCCTCCTAGTAGGTGTGGAATCTAGGTCAATGTACCTACTATTTACGTGTAACCTGTTGGCTGTTTAATCCTACGCTGAAATTAGTATACGGTTGCTGAATAATATCCACGTTCAAAATGCAGCATTCAGCGTTTTTTATTTATTTATTTTTCAGAGCAATAAGGTGACCTCCCCGTAATCACGAAAAAGACAGTCATACAGTGACACGATCTCCCCTGTACTGTTGGCACTACACATGATAGCAGGTAATGTTCTCCACGCGTTCGCCAAACACAAACCCTTTCATAAGGGTCCAGCGCTACTCATCGTTCCAAATCACACGTTCCCAACCACCCACTGTACAGTGATATCGTTCTTTACAGCACTTCGAGTGTCTCTTGGCACTGAAATGTGCTCGATTATTTACCACTATCTAACTCCCTATGCACAGCCATTGTCGTAGCTGGACTGCTACGTTTGGAACTCACGAATGATTCGTTCACTTGATTTCATGTGACTTTACTAACCACCCTCCGCACTGCTTTACGATCCCCGTCCGTCAGTACACGATGTCTAGTCTTCCTTTAGCTATGCATATTCCTCTGCGTCCCCACAATCACACCACCAACAGTCGAAATAGGTGGTTTTAGAAGCGTTTAAACGTCCATGATGGATTTGTTACTCAGATGAAATCCAATGACTAGTCAACGTTCAAAGTCACTGAGCTGTCTTGATTGATTCTATGTGCTATTGCTTCTCTGCTAACAACGCAATATTTTTCACTTCCTTTTACTCCGCGGGGTCCGCCGCTCGTGTCATTTAGTGGTCTACCCCGCATTACATAGGGATGACGAGAAACTGCGAATTCAATATTGTATTTCTGTTTTAAAGTATTTACCAGATCATTATTTTGCAATAAATTTCCTTTAGTAGCGACTGAATCAATCGTCCTACACATTTCTGATTCCAGTATTCATGTTTTACATAATCTTGAAATTCCCATTCCAATCTTTTACATAATTTACTATTAAAATGTAGTAATTCAAATTTTTTTGTATTTTGTATTTAATGAGAGATATTTTGTGGTTTGAACTTTTACTTTGGAGTAGATGTACAAATATCAAACATTTTCGTGTTGTTAACAGCCATACGTATCCGAATATTTTGCTTCTATTCTTGATTGTCATTGTATGTGTTTTCTTGCCTCTTTTGGGAGTTCTGTTCTTACACCTGTGTATTTGAATCTTATTTGTGAAATTTACATATCTATGTTTAGCTGTCTGTGAAATGCGAGCCATTATAAGCTAGGCTTTGACCAACCGTAACACAGCAGAAATTTCTCATTGGTCGAATGTTGATATAGACTGAGTAATTAGAATATGACATCCGGAAGATGACGGAAACTTGTGTCTACTTCCTGAAATCTGTATTGCAGCATTCTAAATTAGTGGCTGAAGTTGCTTGATCTTTCAGTTAGTCCTGGACATTATTAAGGTTCATATATGTTTACTGCGTCCTATTGGGAAGAATTCACATTGTATGTTCGTACGAGGTTGATCAGATCTATGTAATAATGATTATAGTGAGGGATAATGCTTATCTCGTTACTCACATGTATATTGGTGGGAACTGTCGATTACAATTACGTCTTAAGTCATGGTCTGAAAATGGACGTGATTGTCCGAAACTAGTCACCACAAAGAGATGACTGTTATTCCACTTGTGACGGATATTAAAGGAACTGATTTGGCGATAGAAGTAAGTGTGGTGGAGTCATAAAGTATAGAGGGAGATCAAGGCTACAGTTGTATTTGTAATACCGTTTGATATTAGAAAAATAACATTGGACTGGTACAAGCTAATAGCACCACGACACACCTCAACAGGTATTCCGATACAGTTTGATATTACAGTGATAACCACTGCACTGGCAGAAACTAATAGCATCACGACATCATCTCAGTAGTGATAGCAACTTCATTTAGTATTACAGTGACAAACGTGGACCAGCAAAAACTAACAGATCACCTCAATATTTACAGGAGTACCATTTGACATTTGTGAGTACCGCCCGAGTGTTTGGAAACCGTACCAGGTCGCATTTTAGGAAGACATCGAAGCAATTCAGAGGAAGGCTGCTAGATTTGTTACCAGTAGGTTCGAATAACACGTCATTGTTACCGATAGGATTCTCTGGAGGGCAGGCGACGTTCTTTCCGTGAAACACTGATGAGAAAAATTAGAGAACCGGCACTTGAAGCTGACTGGCGAATTATTCTGCTGCCGCCAACACACACTACGCACAAAGGCCGCGAAGATCCGAGAAATTAGGGCTCATATGAAGGCATATAGACTGCCGTTTTTCCCTTGCTCTATTTGCGAGTGGAACGGAAAAGGAAATGTATAGTTTGGTACAGGGTACCCTCTGCCACGCACTGTAAGATGGCTTCCGGAGTACTATGTAAATGTAGATGTAGTGATGAGCACTGGACTAACAGAAGTTAATACCACCATGACTTCACGTCATTAGTGATTGCAGTAGCATTTGATATTACAGTGATAAATACTGGGCCAGTAGAAGCTGATAGCGCTACATCAGCTCAATAGTGCTTGCAATAATATTTTATATTACAATATAAACATTGGGTCAGAAGAAGCTAATAGCATCACAACATCACCTCTGTGCAGATTGGAGTACCATTTGATATTACAATGACAAACATTGGACCGGAAAAAGTTAAGGATCACGACATCTCCTCAATAGTACTAGCAATATCATGTGATATTACAATGATAAGCACTGAACAGAAAGAAGCTAATAGCAACAGGACATCACCTCAATAGTTATCGCCATACCAATTGATATTACAGTGATAAACACTGTTATTGACTTTCCCAACTTCACGAAAGACATGAGAAATTTCATTTGATTTGTCTCCTGTATTCAGATGACTGTCTTGAAACCACTGACTATTTTTGGGGTCTACTGCAGAATACAGCTGCCTCATCGGAAGTTTTGTCCTATACATGCTCCATGAAAGAAAATTCATGTTTATACGAGTTTTTTTTTAGTTATTAAGCAGATTTCCTTAACGAGTACATAAGAAGTGGAATACGGAATTACTAAGAAATGACGAGATACACTTGAAGTTCTCGAAGGCTATAGATACAGCAATAAGGAACAGTAAGCTATAGAGAGAGATGGGTAATATAAAATATGTACAAAGCCAAGAGGACTTCAAGCTGCACATCGAAAAAGCAATGATGATAACAAAAGAAAGGTGCAGGAGTGGAATCAAAATCCAAGGTGAAATGATATCAGTATATGATTCGCTGGTGACATTGCAATTCTGAGTGATAGTGAAGAAGAATTACATAATCTGTTAAATGGAATGAACAGTGTAATGAGAATAAATATAAGATAAACGAAAGTAATAGGAAATAGCAGAAATGGGAACAGCGAAAAACTTAACATCACGATTGAGGGTCAGGAAGTAGACGAAGTTAAGGAATTCTGCTATCAAGGCTGCAAAATAACCAATGTCGTACAGTGCAGGGAGAACATCAAAAGCAGACTAGCGCTAGCAAAAAGCGCATTCATGGTTAAGAGGCCTTCATCTGAGGAAGAAATTTCTGAGAACTTACGTTTGGAACACTGCATTTTATGGTAGTGAAATATGGACTGCGGGAAAGCCGGAACAGAAGATAATCGAAGCATTTGAAATGTTATAAATTAGATGGACTGATAAGGTGAGAAGGAGGAGGTTCTGCGCAGTATCTGAGAGGAGAATATGTGCAAAATAGAGACAACGACAAGAGATAGGATGATAGACATCTGTAGAGGCATCGGTTAATGACTTCAATAGTACTAGAGGGAGCAGCATAGGGCAAAAAATGTAGAGGAAGACAGAGACTGGAATACATCCAGCAAATAATTGAGTACGTAGACTGCAAGTGCTTCTCTGAGATGAAGACGTTGGCACTGGAAAGGAATTCGTGCAAAAAGAAAAAGAAAAAAAAATTTGCTATTCACTTACCGCGCCTGTCTGCAGTAGCACGCACTCGAAGAAACACTGGAAAAGAAGGAAACCTCAAGTTTATTCGTGAAATATACTGGCCACTAGTCTGTGACTCTCAGACGAAAGAGGTAAAAGAGAAACTCACCTTCGCCACCAGATCTTTCTCGTCGTCAAGAGAGCCAGTGGTGAACACGCTGTCCCAGCTTTCTATAATGTAAAACAAAATTACTACTGTTACCTTCACAACTACAACCTTAAAGCCTAACACGCAATTTCCTTACTAAAAGGAGCTTAGTTTGTATATTTAATACGTTTGAAAACTTGTTGCATTATAATTTAAAGATTGCTTTTGCCGGATCCTCTATTAGGGTCCACTGATGTGTAGCTAGACTCTGGCATTTATACAAAAACTCTAAGGTGAACTGCACATTTTAATACTATGGAATGGCTTGCAAAGATTACAAGCGAGTAAATACCGTTTTATATGATCTATTACAGAATAAAATTGTATGACAGACTTGAACTCAGATCAACATATCTGCTTTCTGCGGACATTACACTACAATAACACAATCCGTGCACACCTCAGGGATTCACTAAAAGTTACAATTTGTCATTTACAACTCTCAATACCTTCCACGCTCCTGCATGCTACCGGGAGAGTACCTGTGGAACTTTCAAAGTATGGAAAGAAACAAGGGACAACTGAAATTTGAGGCGAACATGAAGAGTAGAGCGCGTACCGGTAGAGCAATTGGTAATACAAAATGATCTTGTAAGCCTCTATACTAATTCACCTTTATGTTAGCCTATTCATTGTATCCTCATAATAAGTGATTTTAATGTTAAAAATAATTTAGCGCTTCCTGTGTCATTTGCGATGATAAATGGATTCTGAAAGCATGTCTTTTTTTGAAGGAGCCCTCAGCCAAAGACTAGGAAGGGTAACACAAAAAATTGGTATCTGCAGCAAGTAATCCCGTTTAGCATTAAGCCGAGAGATTATGGGTTCGAAGAGCTTTAGCTAGATTATTGTAAGCGTACTTACTCTGAGATAAGAAGTACGTGTCGTTGCACTCGTTCACAGCCGCCTTTAGCTGGCTCTTGGTGAAAGTCTCTCCTGCTCTACAGATGCCATCCTGAAATGCCAATTGGAGAAGTACATTTTAGTAGTTGAAGTGTTTAGAAATGATGAACTTACAGCTTTCACTGGACCAAAACTAAATTACCACGTCAATGGAGGAAAAAGAGTTTGCCTTAGCTTACGACCCTGCGACTCTCCATCAAGTCATTGCTCGAAATTGTTTTCTTTTGTTCCTTGGTTAATGTGTTCATGGAGATGTCTCCTTCTGCGAAACTAAATAAAAGGCAGTTTGTTTTTATATCATAATGCATATCGACACCACAAGCAAACAAAAGACGACCGAAATGCACACAGCGCCTGTTGTTAACAATGTGAACATTAAATACACTTCACTAACACATAACTAATACATGTACTTTTTTCTTTGTCATCAGTCTACTGACTGGTTTGATGCGGCCCGCCACGAATTCCTCTCCTGTGCCAACCTCTTCATCTCAGAGTATCACTTGCAACCTACGTCCTCAATTATTTGCTGGATGTATTCCAATCTCTGTCTTCCTCTACACTTTTTGCCTTCTACAGCTCCCCCTAGAAAGTCATTCCTCATGTCTTAACAGATGTCCAGCCACGCTGTCTCTTCTCCTTCTCCGATTCTGCGCAGAAACTTATTATTTACCTTATCAGTCCACCTAATTTTCACATTCGGCTGCAGCACCACATCTCAAATGCTTCGAGTCTCTTCTATTCCGGTTTTCCCCTCAGTTCATGTTTCACTACCATACAATGCTGTACTCCAGACGTCCATTCTTCCTCAAATTAAGGCCTATGTTTGATACTAGTAGACTTCTCTTTGCCAGGAATGACCTTTTCGCCATTGCTAGTCTGCTTTTAATGTCCTCCTTACTACCTCCGTCACGCGGCTCGTAATCTAGTGTCTAGTGTTGTTGCCTGTGTGTCACGGGGTTCCGGGTTCGAATCCCGTTCGGGTTGGGGATTTTTTCTGGTCAGGGATTGGGTGTTTGTATTCCCTCATCATTTAATCATCATTATTATCATCATTTGTGACAGTGGTTAGAGTTTCAGTGTAAAAAATTGGACTGTATAAGAACTGGGACGTCGTACGGATGCTGATGACCGCGAAGTTGAGCGCCCCACAAACCAAATACCAACATCTGTCCGTCGTTCGTTATTTTACTACCTACGTAGCAATATTCCTTAACTTCATCTACTTCGTGACCATGAATGCTGTTCTGATTTCTGCTATTTCTCATTACTTTCGTCTTTCTTCTATTTAATCTCAATCCATATTCTGTACTCATTATCTTGTTCATTCCATTCAGCAGATTATGTAATTCTTCTTCACTTTCACTCAGGATAGCAATGTCGTCAGCGAGTTGTATCATTGATACCCTTTCATCTTGAATTTTAATTCCACTCCTGAACCTTTATTTTATTTCCATCATTGCTTCCTCGATGTACAGATTGAACAGCAGGAGCGAAAGACTACATCCCTGTCTTACACCATTTTTAATCGAGCACTTCGTTCTTAGTCGTCCACTCTTATTATTCTCTCTTGGCTTTTGTAATATTGTATATTACTCGTCCCTCCCTGCAGCTTACTCCTATTTTTCTCAGAACTCAGAACATCTTGCACCGCTTTACATTGTCGAACGCTTTTTCCAGGTCGACAAATCCGGTGAACGTGTCTTGATTTCTCTTTAGTCTTGCTTCCATTATCAGTCGCAACGTCAGAATTGCCTTTACCTTTTCTAAAGTCAAACAGATTGTCATCTAGCACATTCTCAATTTTCTTTTCCCTTTTTCAGCTTGGCTGCATGAGCTGTTATACTGATTTTGCGATAATTCTCGCACTTGTCAGCTCTCGCAGTCTTCGGAATTGAGTGGATGATATTTTTTCGAAAGTCGTATGATATGTTGCCGGATTCATACATTCTACCCACCAACGTGGTCGTTTTGTTGCCACTTCCACCAACGATTTTAGAAATTCTGATGGAGTGTTATCTGTCCCTTCTGCCTTATTTGATGTTAAGTCCTCCAAAGCTCTTTTAAATTCTGATTCTAAAGTGGATACCCAATCTCTTCTAAATCGACTCCTGTGTCTTCTATCACATCAGACAAATCTTCCCCCTCGTAGAGGCTTTCAATGTATTGTTTCTACCTATCCGCTCGCTCTTTTGCATTTAACAGTGGAATTCCCGTTGCAGTCTTAATATTACCACCACCCTTGCTTTTAATGTCACCGAAGGTTGTTCCTGTATGCTGTCAGACAATCGTTTCTTTTTCGATTCCTTCACCTTTTTCATGCAGCCATTTCGTCGTAGCTCCCCTGTACTTCCTATTTATTTCATTCCTCAGTGACTTGTATTTCTACATTCCTGAGTTTCCTAGAACATTTTTGTACTTCCTTCTTTCATCGATCTCACGCCTGACAGTTATAGAATAACGGGAAGACTGAAATAAAGTAAGATATCTGGAAATATTACAAATCATATTACACTATAAATATATTGGCGGAAAGAATCGCAATACGAAAAAATAATGTAGAGTAATGAAATTTCAGGAATACATTTGTCAAGATAACATATAAAGTGGTTAATATTGCAAGATCATAGGCTAATGTAAGCACGAGATAAGCCATTGCAAATGTGATATGCTGGTACATTAATACTTGATGTAGCCGCCAGAATGTTGAATGCAAGCATGCAAACCAGTATGGATTGTGTTGTACAGGTGGCAGATGTCAGCTTTTGGAATCGAGCTCCATGACTGTTACACTTTGTCAGTCAATACATGGACGTTTATTGCTAGTTGTGGATGACGCTGGAGTTTTTGTCCGTTGATGTCCCATATTTTCTCGATTTGAGACAAATCTGATGATCGAGCAAGGCAAAGCAACATTTCGACACTCTGTAGAGCGTATTCCATCAGAGTATAACAAAGATGTATTACAGGCACTGAGGATGCTTCACAAATAAAAGCAAGGGAAACGCTTCTGTGGTATAAAAACAAACAATTTTCTATTTAGTGACATAGATAGAGCTCATTTTCAGGTGGGTAATCCGTACACAAGCCACAGAATGTATTACTTAATAGGTTCCAAAACGCCGTGCATCTACATCTACATGGATACTCTGCAAATCACATTTAAGTGCCTGGCAGAGGGTTCATCGAACCATCTTCACAATTCTCTTTATATTCCAATCTCGTATAGCGCGCGGAAAGAATGAATACCTATATATTTCCGTACGAGCTCTGATTTCCCTTATTTTATCGTGGTGATCGTTCCTCCCTATGTAGGCCGGTGTCAACAAAATATTTTCGCATTCGGAGGAGAAAGTTGGTGATTGGAATTTCGTGAGAAGGTTCCGTCGGAACGTAAAACGCCTTTCTCTTAATGATTCCCAGCCCAAATCCTGTATCATTTCTGTGACACTCTCTCCCATATTTCGCGATAATACAAAACGTGCTGCCTTTCTTTGAACTTTTTCGATGTACTCCGTCAGTCCTACCTGGAAAGGATCCCACACCGCGCAGCAGTATTCTAAAAGAGGACGGACAAGCGCAGTGTAGGCAGTCTCCTTAGTAGATCTGTTACATTTTCTAAGTGTCCTGCCAATAAAACACAGCCTTTGGTTAGCTTTCCCCACAACATTTTCTATGTGTTCTTTCCAATTTAAGTTGTTCGTAATTGTAATACCGAGGTATTAATTGAATTTACGACTTTTAGATTAGACTGATTTATCGTATAACCGAAGTTTAACGAGTTCCTTTTAGTACTCATGTGGATGACCTCACACTTTTCGTTATTTAGGGTCAACTGCCACTTTTCTCACCATTCAGATATTTTTTCTAAATCGTTTTGCAGTTTGTTTTGATCTTCTGATGACTTTATTAGTCGATAAACGACAGCGTCATCTGCAAAAAACCGAAGACGGCTGCTCAGATTGTCTCCCAAATCGTTTATATAGATAAGGAAACGGGATTCTTCCGGGGCTGTTACGTCGTGTTCTATTGGTTATAGATAGGTAGGGTCAAGTGTTTTATACAGCCCTTAGGCTAAGGACCATTTGTATACCAACAGAAGGACCGTCTCAGTGCCACTAAGCTGCAGTACAGGGCCAAAGTATGAATGATACACACTTCTACCTTTAAATGCGAACATTTTAGGTTAGGCTTTACCGTGACTGTCATTGACATTAAATGAAACAACAAGTTTACTGTTACCAGTCACTGTTTATTTATCTCCACGACGTGTTCAGGTGCATTTACATTTGTTAGTATGACATTTGTGTGTGTTGTATTACGATTTTTTTTGTAGGAAGTTGTGGCACTGTCTCCAGCGGTCACAGGTTCCTTTCACTGCCGTAACACATCACATGTATGACAGTGTACATGTGGTGTGTTACGACAGTGAAGCAACCTGTGACCACTGGAGAGAGTGCCACAAGTTCCTAAAAAAAAAAAAAAAGAAAATCGTAATACAACACACACAAATGTCATACTAACACATGTAAATCCACTTGATGATGGAGGTTTAAACCTTTGAAACGCCTCGTGGAAATAAATAAATAGTGACTGGTAACAGTAAAGTTGTTTCATTTAATTAACACTTCTACCTGCTTAGACAAATGGAACAAATCACATTGTGATATACAGTGGGTCTTACGGGACATATAGAGGTACGATTAGTTCATTGGCAGTACCACAGAAACACCAAAGAAAGCGCTTTTTACCATTTTTTCGTACCAAAACTGAGCCGCAGTATCCCATATGACTCCGCACGGTGAATGGATGTAGTTTTTACAACATATTCTTAAGATCCCGATGTCGAACAACCTTGAAAATTTTCTTGATGTTTTTATCCGTTTCCTAGGTAATAGAGCTGCAAATTTACCCTACCTAGACACGTAAAATCTCGGGTGATGCCAAAACGTAGTTTATAAAGTGACGTAGCATGGAGAAATATTCTGCAAAGGACCTCCGTAATCAACGGATAACGAACTTGAGTAAGTGAGCAACATTTTTAAAGGCGCTGAGGAAGTAGGATGACGCAACTGGTAATCCATCTTTAAGAGTCTTCCAATAAGAGCATATTCACGTTTTTTGTTGGTAGTTATAATAATATATTTGCTTTTTTCTACCAAATATGTGAAGAATACTTATTAGTAACAGTTGTTAGTGGAAATTCATGTCAAGAAAAATTAGTAATTCTCTGCAACATTTGTAAAATTCGACTTTGTGCGTTAATGGAGTACCAAAACTGTTAAAAATTCGTCAAATGACAATTTCAGGAATACTCAGTGCTCGAGGTCACCCTCTCGGATTAAGAAACACGAGGAAAATTAACAAATCTCCTAGAATTTTTAAAACATTTGTACAAAATTAAAATTTCTCATTAACGTTTGTGTTAGATGCCCACAACGACATCTTTTTTATTAATTACGCTTTTCAATATTTGTGATTTCTTGATTTTTGCAATATAGGAGTTGGCTATAATTTCTTTCTCCGACGTCAGTTTCTCGTAATCGAGCAATCTGAATTTCATATTGATGAAACAACCATAATAATTCAAATCTGGATAAGAGGGTGAATGAGTCGTAGAATTGGCTGTCGGCAGTGGCAATTACAGACACGTATACTGGCCACTTGTTCCAGTGAAATACAATTGCTATTCATCAAATTTTACGTGGTATGTATTCAATAAAGATAAATTAATTTACCAGGGCATCCAAAAATAATTAGTTACAAACTAATAAGAGCAACATAAAGCAAACTTTAGACGTAATAAAAAATATATAACGTAAACGGACCCTGGTCGCTTTCAGGCCTTGCGGGAACTATTTTACGTAGTAAGTAATGCGGCCCGTATTTTAACTCGGAGGGAGAGAGTTTGCATACATTAAAAGAGTGGCGGAGAGCGCAACAGCACGGCCGTAATTTTCAGCTAAATGAGACTGTGGCACTCATTCCGTGGTCCTGCCGTGCTAAGACGTGTCCGGTTTGCTCGTATGCTGTCCTCACAGCTTTACTTCTGCCAGTACCTCGTCTCCTACCTTCCAAACTTTACAGAAGCTGTCCTGCGAGCCTTGCAGAACTAGCACTCCTGAAAGAAAGGATATTGAGGACGCATTGCTTGCGAAAGGCAAAGGTCCCGAGCTCGAGTCTCTGTCCGGCACACAGTTTTAATATGCCAGGAAGTTTCAGCTGGTACACTAGTTTTCAGTAAGAGCATTTTAATAATCACGAGTGTATTCGCCTTTCTTTGTTCCCACAGGAGCATTTTTCCTCTGGTTCCCTTCTTTTCCCTTCTACAACAGGGCATGCCACACATATGAAAATAATGGATCAGTAATATTTTGATGATTTACATTTGTGAAACTGAAATAACGGAAGACTATATGATTTCACACCTCAGACCGGATTTCATGTGCATAAAAATATCGCATGTGCATCAATACTACAAAAAAGTAGGGTTCCCAAAACCCTTCTGATGATGATGGAGACATTTAACATGTTTCTCAGTGCTACGTCACTTCATAAACTACGTGTTTGCCTCATATCAGATTAAACGTGCGTATTTTACGTGTACCAGTAAGTCAATTTTGAACCTCTGTATCTCGGAAATATGTATTTCGGATTTTCTCGGGAATCGCCAGTGAACTAAATGGCACATCCATAAGCCCTCTTAATGAGCACTGCACACCACATCAAATGAAAAAAGAACCAACCGATTTGCTCCAGTTGTCTAAGCTGGAGGAAGTGTGTAATATTCATAATTTGACTTTGTACTGTAGGATGGTTACAGTAAGACGATCCTTATAGTGGGAATACAAGGACTATCCAAAGCACTTAAGCCTACGTTTCTGTCACCGACAGAGCCCGAGGTATGAGCCCCGGAAAAATCGCGGTTTAATGCTCGGCGTTTTGAAACATATTTAATCATTCTTCATTCTGCACGTCATTGTATCACATTTTAACAAAAGATGTCTAAGTATCAGATCACTAGAGCAGCTTCTGAGAAGAAGAGATAATATTTTTAAAATTGAGATTTCTCAACAGTGTAATGAATGAGAGAATGTAGCGAAACAATGTTGCTAATCATACCATCTTGGGGCATAATCTATATCTCACTGTCGCTCCTCTAACTGTTGGCGGTTGCCAAAGCGTCTACCACAGAGACATTCAGCAAAGACCTCTATTACGATACACGCTTCGTCTCCACCTACGTCCCTATGTGTAGTTCCTCATCTGAACGTAATTAAGTTTTAATCCTATTCCGTCTTCAATAACTTTAGCCCACGTCTTGTTAGATATTCGTAAATCACTTGCACTTCCTGTATTGTAAGACAATGTTAATTTAGGAAACCTTGAAAACACGTTGATGCTAAAAGTATTTAATTGTTATATATTCATTTCGTTCTACTTGCAGCTCTTTTTGCAAAAAGTGCTTTCTCTTATGCGGTTTGCTCTAGAGTAACTTATTATCATTCTCAGGTATATGTATTTACATTTCATATTTTGCCTAGTTTGTTTCATTATTTAATTTTATTTATAAACATTTTTTGCTGATGACTAGCATTCTGTCCAAAGAAGAAGCGTCGAGAAAACCATAATTATATAACTTTCCGTCTTCTGTCTAGTCTCTCCCTACTGTGATTCGCAATCTAACTCGCTTTACACATACACAGCTTTATTATTGTCTACGTCAGTTTTTCGCAAATGGCTGAAGGATGACTTGTTTAAAATCAAGTTGAGATTTTAAGTGTGACATGACGATTACCTTAGGAAACTAACGCTTTGGTTTTAGTTTTACATATGTCAAAATCATTTAGATAGGTGATTCGGTTGATGAAATGTTTGTTGTAAGTCATCTTATTTGTGGAGTATAAAGGCAATATTTAAACCGATGTCTTCTGATGTTATCTGCTGTTATATGCTGCCGATATGGTTACACTATCGATGGGAGGATAGCATTCACGTATCGTACAACCGTTACGGCGCCTTCCATGACCACCAGCGGTGCACGTCGGTCCCACACAATGCCACCCCAAAACATCAGGGAATCTCCAACTTGCTGCACTCGCTGGACATCGTGTTTAAGGCGTTCAGCCTGACCGGGTTGCCTCCGAACACGTCTCTGACGATTGTGTGGTTGAAAGCATATTCGACAGTCATAGGTTAAGAGAACGTGATGCCAATCCTGATCGGTCCACTCGGCATGCTGTTCCCATCTGTACAGCGATGCATGGTGTCGTGGTTGCAAAGATCGACCTCGGTATGGACGTCGGGTATGATGTTGCGCATCATGCAGCCTATTGTGCATAGTTTGAGTCGTAACAAAACGTCCTGTGGCTGCACGAAAAGCTTTATTCAACATGGTGGCGTTGCGGTCAGGGTTCTTCCGAGCCATAATCCGTAGGTAACGGTCACCCACTGCAGTAGTAGCCCTTGGGCGTCCTGAGCGAAGCATACCATCAACAGTTCCTGTCTCTCTGTGTCTCCTCCATGTCCCAACAACATCACTTTGGTTCACACCGAGACGCCTGGACACTTCCCTTGTTGAAAGTGCGTCCTGGCACAAAGTAACAATGCGGACGCGATCGAACCGTGGTATTGACTGTCTAGGCATGGTTGAACTACAGACAACACCAGCAATGTACCTCCTTCGTGGTGGAATGATGGGTTGTCAGACCCCCTCCGTCTAATAGCGCTGCTCATGCATTGTTGTTTACATCTCTCGACGGGTTTAGTGTCAAAGGGACTGTGTCTGTGATAGAATATCCACGATCAACGTCTATCTTCAGGAATTTTGGGAACTGGGGTGATGCAAAACTTTTTTGATGTGTGTACTTGGCATGACGTGTCTTTTCTGCCTGATACTGTACCTAACAATCAGTTTCAGCTGCTCCATTCGACACACACTTACGCATAACGTTGAACACAGACTGTCGTATTATCAAGCTATCTTAGTATGTTATCGCTAAAATCGACAATGGCGATTCATCATGTAAATGACATACAGGGCGGTCCATTGATAGTGACTGGGCCAAATATCTCACGCTTTGTGATAGATGGCGCTGTAATAGTCATAAACGTATAAGTACGTAGTATCACGTAACATTCCGCCAGTGCGGACGGTATATGCTTTGTGATATATTACCCGTGTTAAAATAGACCCTTTACCAATTACGGAAAAGGTCGATATCGTGTTGATGTATGGCTATTGTGATCAAAATACCCAACGGGCGTGTGCTATGTATGCTGCTCGGTGTCCTGTACGACATCATCCAAGTGTCCGGACTGTTCGCCGGATAGTTACGTTATTTAAGGAAACAGGAAGTGTTCAGCCATATGTGAAACGTCAACCACGACCTGCAACAAATGATGGTGCCAAAGTAGGTGTTTTAGCTGCTGTCGCGGCTAATCCGCACGTCAGTAGCAGACAAATTGCGCGAGAATCGGGAATCTCAAAAACGTCGGTGTTGAGAATGCTACATCAACATCGATTGCACCCGTATCATATATCTATGCACCAGGAAATGCATGGCGACGACCTTGAACTTTGTGTACAGTTCTGCCACTGGGCACAACAGATGACAGATTTTTTGCACGCGTTCTATTTAGCGACGAAGCGTCATTCACCAAAAGCGGTAACGTAAACCGGCGTAATATGCACTATTGGGCAACGGAAAATCCACGATGTCTGTGACAAGTGGAACTTCAGCGACCTTGGCGGGTTAATGTATGGTGCGGAATTGTGGGAGGAAGGATAATTGGCCCCATTTTATCGATGGCAATCTAAATGGTGGAATGTATGCTAATGGCTCTGAGCACTAGGGGACTTAACTTCTAAGATCATCAGTCCCCTAGAACTTAGAACTACTTACACCTAACTAACCTAAGGACATCACACACATCCATGCCCGAGGCAGGATTCGAACCTGCGACCGTAGCGGTAGCGCGGTTACAGACTGTAGCGCTTAGAACCGCTCGGCCACCCCGGCCGGCATGTATGCTGATTTCCTACGTAATTTCAACCGATGTTACTACAAAATGTTTCACTGCATGACAGAATGGCGATGTACTTCCAACATGATGGATGTCCGGCACACAGCTCGCGTGCGGTTGACGCGGTATTGAATAGCGTATTTCATGACAAGTGGATTGGTCGTCGAAGCACCATTCCATGGCCCACTCTTTCACCGGATCTGACGTCCCCGGATTTCTTTCTGTGGGGAAAGTTGAAGGATATTTGCTATCGTGATCCACCGACAACGCCTGACAACATGCGTCATCGCATTGTCAATGCATGTGCGATCATTACAGAAGGCGAACTACTCACTGTTGAGAGGAATGTCGTTACACTTATTGCCAAATGCATTTAGGTTGACGGACATCTTTTTAAGCATTTATTGCACTAATGTGGTATTGACAGGTAATCACGCTGTAACAGCGTGCGTTCTCAGAAAAAGTTCACAAAGGTACATGTATCACATTGGAACAACCGAAATAAAATGTTCAAACGTACCTACGTTCTGTATTTTAATTTTAAAACCTACCTGTTACCAACTGTTCGTCTAAAATTGTGAGTCATATGTTTGTGACTATTACAGCGCCATGTATCACACAGCGAAAAACGTGGTCCAGCTAAAACATTCATATTTCTTTACGTACTACACGAATATGTAATAAAAAACGGGGGTTCCTATTTAAAAAAAAAAACACAGTTGATATCCGTTTGACCTATGGCAGCGCCCTCTAGCGGGCCAACCATAGCACCATCTGGTTCCCTATTCTTTGTAGTTTTTTCGTTTGACGCTTATTTCGTGAGATATTTGGACTGGTCACGATCAATGGACCACCCTGTATATATTTCATTATTCAGTACCATCGCATTTATAAAGCTTCTGCTCTCTCCGTGTCTGAATTACTTAAGGTCCACGTTTCACTCCTATGTAAGTCTACGCTCTATATAAGTACCTACAGAAAAGACTTCCTAATCCCAAAATGTTCGATGTTTTTCAGAAATGATTTTTGTGCCATAGGCATTTTACATTTTTCAGCCAATGTCAGTAATATTGCTGCCCATAGAACAAAATACATAGACTGCTCTGAGTCTCTCATTTTCTAATCTAATTCACTCGCTATCGTCTGATTTAATTGGATTGTTTAGTTATCTTTGTTTTGGTTTTGTTGATTTCCGTCTTGTAAATTCTTTTGAAAACACTGTCCATTCCATTCATCTCATCTACCATGTCCTTTTCTGTCTCTGACAGAACTGCAGTGTCATTACCAACCTCTAAGATTCTTCTCTTCTTCATGAATTTTAGCTCCCTCACCAAATTTCGTTTTGGTTTTTTTATACTACTTGCTCAATGTACAAATTTAATAACGTCGCCTGTCTCACTCCCCTCTCAACCACTAGGGAGTTTAGGTGGGAAGTTAGAGCAACTCGTGGGTCGGTACTGAAACGAACTGAGGAAGAAAGACTTTTGTGCTACACCATCTTGGCTAAAAGAAGGAATCCGTTGATAGTACATATAAGAGGAATAAAGGCATATAGGGATCGTCAGCTTCGTAATATAGGGAAGTGTGTGTTAAAAGTTATTGAGAGAGAGAGAGAGAGACAGAGAAAGAGAGAGAGAGTGAGCGCAAGGACTGGATGGAGTAAGCAGATTCAAATGCTTGTAGACTGAAGCGGCTTCCACAGGATGGGCTAGCATGGGGAGTCGTATGAAACCAGCCTTGGGAGTGAAGACCATAAAAACAACATCTCTACAAAATATTCTGCAAAGCAAATGAGACTTTTTCTGTATCTGTTTGTAAATAGTCGTTTAAGCTGTTAACATTAAAAAATTTCAGAAACATTAAAGGCATAGGGATTCACACAGATGAATTATAAAAAAGTGTAAACGACATGTATTCTCTTACAATAGCAATAATAATAAGAGAAATATTTTTTTATATTTATGTCTAAACAAGAATTTCTTGCGGTGTGCCACGTTTCTGTTCAACCCATATATATGGCGGTTTATTTGGCACACTATTCTGCGCAAATGATGTTTTAGTAGGTATACATTTTTCTTATTAAAGACACCTCGTAAGGCGTGTAATACACTGAAGCGCCAAAAAACTGTTATAGGCATGCGTACCCAAGTACAGAGATATGTAAACAGGCGAATACGGCGCTGTGGTCGCCAACGCCTATATAAGACAAGTGTCTGGCGCAATTGTTAGATCCATTAAAGCTGCTACAATGGCAGGTTATCAAGATTTAAGTGAGTTTGAACGTGGTGCTATAGTCGGTGCACGAGCGATGAGACACAGCATCCCCGAGCTAGCGATAAAGTGGAGATTTGACCGTAGGACTAGTGTACCGTGAATATCAGGAGTCCGGTAAAACATCAAATCTCTGACATCGCTACGGCTGGCAAAGAATCCTGCAAGAGCAGGACCAGCGACGACTGAAGAGAATCTTTCAACGTGACAGAAGTGCAACGCTTCTGCAAATTGTTGCAAATTTCAATGCTGGGCCACAAACAATTGTCAGCGTGCGAACCATTCAACGAAACATCATAGATACGGACTTTCGGAACCGAAGGCTCACTCGTGTACCCCTTGCACGACACAAAGCTTCACGCCTCGTATGGGCCCGTCGATACCGACATTGGACTGTTGATGACTGGAAACACGTTGCCTGGTCGGACGAATCTCGTTTCGCATTGTATCGTGCGGATGGACGTGTACGGGTATGGAGACAACCTCATGACTCCATGGACCTTGCATGTCAGCAGGGGACTGTTCAAGCTGGCGGAGCCTCTGTAATGGTGTGGGGCGTGAGCAGTTGGAGTGATATGGGACCCCTTATACGTCTAGATACAATTCTGACAGGTGAAATGTACATAAGCATCCTGTCTGATCGCCTGCATCGGTTCATGTCCACTGCCATTGGGCAATTTCAGTAGCACAGTGTGACAACCTAAATGTCCAGAACTGCGACAGAGTGGCTCTTGGAACACTCTTATGAGTTTTTAACACTTCCGCTGGCTACCAATCTTCCCCGACATGAAGTTATTGAGTACATCTGGAACGTCTTGCAACGTCCTGTTCAGAAGATATCTCCACCCCCTCGTACTCTTACGAATTTATGCATCACCCTGCAGGATTCATGGTGTCAATTCCCTCCAGCACTACTTCAGACATGAGTGGAGTCCATGCCACGTCGTGCTGCGGCACTTCTACATACTCGCGGGGGCCCTAAACAATATTAGTCAGATGTAACAGTTTCTTTGGCTCTTCAGTGTAGTTGCACAATGAAACAACAGAATATATGCAATCAATAGCATAAGGAGTAAAGTCTCGAAATACTTACGAACACGAGTGCACCCAACAGCAGAGTAACTGTAAAGAATCGCACAGAAAATGTCATGGTAGCGCCCTAACGTCTCGTCGTCCCCAAACAATAGGAAATCCGTGGAGGTGCATCCTTTATTTGAAGGATATCTGTCCGGGCAGGCACTAGTCGTTCCCACCGATTATCTGTCGGCGCTGTTCGGAGAGCTTCCGTTGCGCCAGTCTTTACAAAATTGCCACCCAAATCGCCGTCGCATGACTAAAACTGCGTCGTTTAGCTACTTTTGTGTCACGTATGGTGGGAAACACGATACGGAAATAACCCTATTCACAATGCTAGAGCAGTAGACGATGACGAATAACTTTGTTACTCGTCCTCTTATAAAAGTCCGGTAATGGGTTACGAAGGCCATCCTCGAAATTTACCTGCTATTTTCCCCCACCATACGGCGTCGGCAACGGCATATACCAGCAGAACATCTGGCCCTGTTCGCAGGCTGTGCAGACGCTCACTTTGTGAGGAGGCAAGCACTCGTCTCACAGGTAAGACTGGGAACATCGGCTCTGGACAAGGTAGGGCACGGCATGGTCGATTTAGGGCGTAGGAAATTTGTAATTTGTACTTGTTTACAAATTTAAGACATAAAACAAATTGTTGTTTTGATCTTCAGTTCGAAGACTGGTTTGTTAGGGCTCTCCAATGTTAGTACAGGGTGTTTCAAAAATGACCGGTATATTTGAAACGGCAATAAAAACTAACGTGCAGCGATAGAAATACACCGTTTGTTGCAATATGCTTGGGACAACAGTACATTTTCAGGCAGACAAACTTTCAAAATTACAGTAGTTACAATTTTCAACAACAGATGGCGCTGCGGTCTGGGAAACTCTATAGTACGATATTTTCCACATATCCACCATGCGTAGCAATAATATGGCGTAGTCTCTGAATGAAATTACCCGAAACCTTTGACAACGTGTCTGGCGGAATGGCTTCAGATGCAGATGAGATGTACTGCTTCAGCTGTTCAATTGTTTCTGGATTCTGGCGGTACACCTGGTCTTTCAAGTGTCCCCACAGAAAGAAGTCACAGGGGTTCATGTCTGGCGAATAGGGAGGCCAATCCACGCCGCCTCCTGTATGTTTCGGATAGCCCAAAGCAATCACACGATCATCGAAATATTCATTCAGGAAATTAAAGACGTCGGCCGTGCGATGTGGCCGGGCACCATCTTGCATAAACCACGAGGTGTTCGCAGTGTCGTCTAAGGCAGTTTGTACCGCCACAAATTCACGAAGTATGTCCAGATAGCGTGATGCAGTAATCGTTTCGGATCTGAAAAATGGGCCAATGATTCCTTTGGAAGAAATGGCGGCCCAGACCAGCACTTTTTGAGGATGCAGGGACGATGGGACTGCAACATGGGGCTTTTCGGTTCCCCATATGCGCCAGTTCTGTTTATTGACGAAGCCGTCCAGGTAAAAATAAGCTTCGTCAGTAAACCAAATGCTGCCCACATGCATATCGCCGTCATCAATCCTGTGCACTATATCGTTAGCGAATGTCTCTCGTGCAGAAATGGTAGCGGCGCTGAGGGGTTGCCGCGTTTGAATTTTGTATGGATAGAGGTGTAAACTCTGGCGCATGACGATACGTGGACGTTGGCGTCATTTGGACCGCAGCTGCAACACGGCGAACGGAAACCCGAGGCCGCTGTTGGATCACCTGCTGCACTAGCTGCGCGTTGCCCTCTGTGGTTGCCGTACACGGTCGCCCTACCTTTCCAGCACGTTCATCCGTCACGTTCCCAGTCCATTGAAATTTTTCAAACAGATCCTTTATTGTATCGCTTTTCGGTCCTTTGGTTACATTAAACCTCCGTTCAAAACTTCGTCTTGTTGCAACAACACTGTGTTCTAGGCGGTGGAATTCCAACACCAGAAAAATCCTGTGTTCTAAGGAATAAACCATGTTGTCTACAGCACACTTGCACGTTGTGAACAGCACACGCTTACAGCAGAAAGACGACGTACAGAATGGCGCACCCACAGACTGCGTTGTCTTCTATATCTTTCACATCACTTGCAGCGCCATCCGTTGTTGAAAATTGTAACTACTGTAATTTCGAAAGTTTGTCCGCCTGAAAATGTACTGTTGTCCCAAGCATATTGCAACAAACGGTGTATTTCTATCGCTGCTCGTTTAGTTTTTATTGCCGTTTCAAATATACTGGTCATTTTTGAAACACCCTGTGTATCCAACACAAGTCTCTTCACCTCTGAATAACTATTGCAACCTACAGCCATCTGAACGTGGTTACTGCAATGAAGCCTTGATCACTTCCTTCGTCAAGCTGTGCCATAAAGTTTTGTTTCTCCAGTTCAGTAATTCCTCATTTGTTATTCGATCTACCCATCTCATCTTCAACATTCTTCTGTAGTACCACACTTCAAAAGCTTCTCTTCTTGTCTGAGCTGTTAGCCGTCCACGTTTCATTTACGTACAAGGCTATATCTTCCTGCCGTTCTGTTATTTATTCTGAATGATTGTGTTTAACTGTGAGACTGCCAACATTCAGTTGCCGAGCACTAAAGTTCCCTAATAATATCAGTTCTGCTAATCTTGCTCGGGTGAAACGATCGTAATTGGGACCTAACAAAAAAAAGTTCCCGAATGTTGTCACTGTAGAAAGTGAAACTGGGGACCTAAAACATATCTGACTGCGTTTATGTGATCGAACTTCCTACAACAGTAAAATTCCAACGCTCAGATCGTGAAACAATTCCAACGAGTAATTCACATCAATTCAAAGAAATTGTTCTTCCTACTACACACGTCAAGCATTAAATAAAAAGAAAATTTGCACTGCACTGTAATTAATTGAAAATAACTCAAAATATTGTAACGCAAATCCTCTCTGTGTGCAAAGAAAAAGTGTTGCACACAAAATTCTGTGTATATTCTTCCAATAACAATAATTTCACAACCCCTGTCCAAATAGTTCACTATCTTTAAATGCAAGTCAGGCAGTATCAACATAAATTATTCTGACCTGGTACAATAACAGGTTTACGTCAGTCGGTGACGAGCACGAAACTGTGACTGGCATGTACAAAGTTTTAATCAAATATTCATTTGGCGTGGCGATTGCTTCCATAGACCCTGTCCTATGCGACTCACTGTTTTCTCGCCTCCACAGCTTAGGCATTCTTCGCCCAGAAACTCACCTCCCGGGTTGTGATGTAGCGCAGTGCCTCGTAAATTCAACTTATTCCAGATTTTCAAAAACATAAGTAATAAAATGATTTTTCCCCATCTTGCAGCCCTTATCCCATCACTTAGCGAACACTTTTAACACAACGTTCTAGCATTTTATTTTAGGTTATTTTGACAAGGGAATGAAAAAGCGAATTTACTGCTCACAAATCCCGACCGTTACAGCTTTCAGAAGAGAGTTCCTAACCCTTAAATTTATATTTGTCGATAGCAAATTTCTCTTTTCCAGATATTCTTCTCTTGCAACTTTCAGTCTGTGCGTTATCCCCCTTCTGTTATTTTGCTATCCAAATAAAAAGACTAATCTACTACTTTTGGTGTCTTACCTAACACGATCCTGTCATCACCACCTGATTTAATTCGACTACATTGTGTTGATGTTCATATTATAAACTCTTTCTAACACATTTCCCATTTCGTTAAACTGACCTCCCGAGTCTTTTGCTATCTCTGATTGGGTGGCGATGTTGTTGTTGTTGTGGTCTTCAGTCCTGAGACTGGTTTGATGCAGCTCTCCATGCTACTCTATCCTGTGCAAGCTTTTTCATCTCCCAGTACCTACTGCAACCTACATCCTTCTGAATCTGCTTAGTGTATTCATCTCTTGGTCTCCCTCTACGATTTTTACCCTCCACGCTGCCTGATGTTATTGGAAAATCTCAAAGTTTTTATTTCTTTGCTGTATATATGCAGAATGAAGTGACAAATGAAAATTTGTATCACGACTGAGATTTTTTTAAATCTCATTTTTTGTTCGTTCTAAACCAGTTTTTTAATTTTTTTTTATTAAAGAGGGCATCTACCTCTCTGACCGAACACGCTGAGCTACCGTGTCGGCAGGATTCGAACCCAGGTCTCCTGCTCGGTAGGTAGATGTGCTAACCACTGTGGCTTTGTACAAATGCATGGGCTATCTAGCACGCCTATCCCGTGAATCCAATTTCCCTATCATGCCTCAACGTACTTGGTGTTCCTCCTAAACTCGAACAATATTCTAGAGGCTCTCCAATTTTATTGAATGGGAATACCGTTCCAGAGACCTTTTGAATTCTCAAACGTCTGTATTGTGTACATGTCAGTGACTTGAAAAGGTCTCCGTAATGTATACGAATATTCATAGTTGCACAGGTGTCCGAGATCTGAAAAGGTTTCTGGGGCCATATACGACTATATATATATATATGCGTATACACAACATAGATGTTTGAGACTTAAAAAGGTCTCTGGAACCATATAGTTTTATTTGATTTTTTTATTTTTTCTCACTGATCTTTCGTTCTCTTTACAAATTTCTCCTTGGTTTCCTTTACTGCTTGCTCAGTGTAATAATTGCCTGACATAGGTGCTTCTCTTTTTTATGTCCTTCGACTTTCATAACAGAAATCTTGACTCTGTAGAAGATGTGGACAATCCTTAGCTCCCCGTCTTTTACCACAGTTTCTAAAATTGCATTCTAATCAGCTCCCTCTACATCTGAAATTGCTACAAATGTTGACTTTGCCCTTGTTAGATCTTTTCAGGTTCCGCAGTTACAACTTATTTCAAACAGCAGCTATACTAGAAGTCATGACGCAATGAGTCGTCATTGAAAGCTGAGGATGAAGAATGGGGAGAAATTTCAGAGAAAAGTCGCTCGAATCGCCGCAGGTTTGTTGAGTTAGAGCGATAGCGGTACAGTAATGTTCTGATACTTTCAATTGCACGAAGTGTAATCAAGACACTTTGCAGGCAGAAACTGTCGTAATACGAGTAAAAAAAAAAAAACAAAAAAAAAATGCGCAAAAAAACGTACAGTTCTTCCAAAATACATTTAGTGTAATAATGATGTTTTTTAGATTAGTTAGAGTCTGGACATTTGTAGACGTAACAACGGCGAATAGGATAGGAAACGGGGAACGGCACTAGTTATCTACGCAACGCATAATTAAAATGTAGATGTGACTTTGCGTAATCGATAACGGCGTACTTCAGTGAACAATATACTTCTCTCAACAGCTACTGACCGAAGAAATTCCACCAGTTCCATTCGTAGTGTCTGTTGCAAATTGGAGAGAACTAAGTTATCAACTTACTTATTTAAACTATAAGAAATGGAGCGATGCATGTGAACTGCATACACCTGTTTCCACCTCGTTATGTTGTCATGTGAACTGCGGATCGAGACGGCTAATCGCCTAATCGCCTTGTCGGCTAATCCGATAATCGGCCCTGGACTGTCGCTGTCGAAACTTGTGAACTACAGAAGTCACTGACTCACGTTCGCAAAACACGTAGTTCTGCTCATGCACTCACTTTTATTCACTTTTATTTACTCACTATTCACGTACGTGTTTCACATTCGCGCTTCGTCATGTTCTACATCGAGAAAGTACAGAAAAGGAAGAAGAATTTTTACGGAGGCAGATGGAAGACTTGAGGAAAGGAATCATCGAGCGGTTTGGGCTTGTTAAGAGTTAGCTTCAAATTTTTGCCCCAAGAACAGAAGAAGAAGAAACTGTACGACTTATTTTTGACTGACGTTTTATGAAAGTGTGTGTCTCCAGGGTAATGCAAACCGACTGACTACTCCCATATCCGCCGTTCACTTAACCCCAGTTTACCGCTGTCCGCAGTTTACAAGTTGTGAAGGGAAAAACTGGACCAGCCTCGATATAGTGAAGTTGCAGAACGTTTATAAAATAGCACTTAGGCATATTTTTCAGGTCAATTTTTTGACTTAATGTCCAAGGCGCACTGCTTCAGATCTCGATCCATTAAGTGCTCAGATATTCTACGTCAGATCACAGTGCACTAGGACTGTCTTCTTAATTAGCAATGCTCTTCAGAACATTTCCGCTTTTAGGATTTGCCCTACATCCAAGAAAAAAACATTCCCAAAAACTTGATCGGAGTCAGCGGATTAGATTTATTCTAAATTTCTTTCTGCGTCATTATATCCCAGACAAAAACATATACTGTGTTTATATCTAACTGTACCTGTCCGGTGCTTTGCACGAGGTGTAGGTCTTGCGGGCATTAAATTAACAGTGTTACTATCAGTAAATGCTACAGCGGACGTAAAACTTAAGTATCGTTTTGTGTCTGTACAGGTCTTTGACGAATATTTTAGAAAAGTAGAGCGAAATGGAAAGGCATTGTTAGGAAACGAGCTAAAACTTCCAGTTCTGACGTCCGCTGTCGCGACAGTCCCATCTCTAGACTACGCTTGACGTTATATAAGGGGCTCTTTAAAACTCCATTTTAACAATTTCGATTCAAATTAATTTCTTGATCTTAACTTTCCGGCTGTTTAATATTTGGCATAGTGTCCTATATTGCCTGTTACTTCGGTATGTAATCTTTCAGTGACAGCACAAAGTACTGTGTCATACCCAAATCATAAGTGTTTTATAATTTTTTTTCATAGCTGGAATTTCTTTGTATATGCAGAAAGACTCCCGGGCTATGTACGTCTTGAGCAGAGATTGCCAGTTAATCCTACAAATCAATAAATGTAATGTAATGCACAAAATAGATGACGAGATCCGAAATGCTTGACAAAACTGTCAGTGACTGGAATCAGCTACAACTACAGGTATCTAAAAGTTTCTTTCCAGATTGTTTTAAGTTGCCACAATCAAATAAATGTCACCATGGAGAAGGCAGATGCGAGTCTCATATTCATTGGCCTAATCACACATGATAGGGATCGCCTGCAACCTACAAAAATCGGAGAGCACACGCTCGACAATGAGTCAAAAAACACACATTTCTCCAACGGCAACAATGCTAAAGTTAGAGAAAATCGGGCTCGTACAGAAGGGAAGCGACAATATTTATCCTGACAAAATTCTCTATAGTTCCCAGCCCCACCCAGTGGTTTAAAATCCACACGCTTTCGGCGGAGTACTCTTCGGCCACTGTCAAGTGGCGACTGTTTATAGGTTGCTGCTACCTTTCTTATATAGCCGTGCTGCCTTCTTTAACGTCAATTGTGCCCGTGCCAATGCCATAACACAGGGTAATGTTTTCGTTGCGGTCATGCCGCGCTCGCTTCAGTCTTCCGATGGCTGAGTCCCAAGCCGTACTTAGGTGTAGGCCGCTGTCTTTATTGCGGGTGTTGTCACAAATTTTTCTCTTGATCGGTTCTTTAATTGCTTTATCTCAGAAACTGCTAGTCAGTATAAATGATATTTTTTAGAATGCAATACGATGTCCGCCTTCTATAGCATGCTTCGCTACTGCTGATCTCTCAGGGTACCGGAGGCGAAAGCATATCTAGTGTTGTACATGGCGCTGTTCAATAGTACTCACAGTGTGTCCAACCTAAAATTGTCCACACCCACACGGTATGTTATGTATTCCTGGCGTTCTGAGGGCTACATTGTCTTTTACAGGCTTCATGTGTTGTTGAATTTTTGTTGGAGCCCTGAAGACAAAATCGATTTATGCCTCTTTAGGAGCCGGTTAATCTTTCCTCTTGCTGAGCCACAGGACGGAAAAAACGCAAGCTTCTTCGAGTTCTCCTCTGGGTCCTTTCGCTTTGTGTTTTCCGAAAGATGGCTTGCGGAATCTGGGCGTTGTCATTACCGTTTTTGTTGAATACTTTCCGTAACTGCTCAGTTCCTTTGCCATGTTTTCAGCGTCTGCGGAGGCTATCTCTCGATAATCGAGGGGCCTCAGAACAGAACGTTTCAGCGACGGACGGTGATGGCTGTTAGCGTGCAGATGCCGATCCGTGTGGGCTGTGGGCTGCGACATTCATTTGCTTTATGACAGACGAGTACGTCAAGAAAGGCAAGGCAGCATCGGTCTCTGCCTCTATCGTGAAGTTGCTAAGGATGTTGTTGATGTGGTCCAAGAATTCTCTCAGCTTTTCTCGTCCATGGGACCAGACAACGAACGTGTCATCAACGTAACGAAAAAAGAAACTAGCCCTTGGACGAGCCGTTTCCAGGGCAATGTCCTCAAAGTGCTCCATAAAAAGGCTGGTTATAACTGGAACTAATGGGCTCTCCATTACACAATAACTAGTGAGGTCAGAGCGTGTTTAAATAAATCCACAACATTGTCGTCAAATTAAGTGGGAGAGCAGATCTGTGGAAACCTTCATGGGAACACATGTGAGTAATAACACCACATCAAAGCTGACCATAACATCTCCTTCCCCAAGACGCAGGCATTTAATTCCACTGATGCGGAGTAAGTAGGCTGGTCAGACGTCTCCCGAGTCTGTGAGACGCCGAGCCAGCGGTGCTCACGATGAGACAGAGGTTTGTTCTCCTTGTGAACCTCTGGAAGACCATACAATGTAGCTGGTCGAGGGGCCCGAGGGAGGACATTTTTAATGGCATTCTCTTCCAGTGAAGACCCCTTGAGAAGCTCTGACCAATTCCTCATTACCTGAGTGTTAGGTCCCTTGATAATTTTTGATATGCCTCCTCCTAGAGCATCAATCGAAACTTCGCGTCGTAGTCGGCTCGTTCCATAATGAGGCTGAATTGCCCTTCTCAGCTAGCAGAACTACGAGAAGAAGATCGAGGTTGGCGGCTCGGATTCTGAAAGAAAGCGGCTCATTTCTCGACGAATTTCTTTTGCAGTTTCACTGTGCGTCTTGAGAACTGCTTGTTTTACACCACTTGTTTTGACAATGAAACTGATATTCCCCGGTAATGACGTAAATTGAGTCCTTTCTTAAGAGCTGACATGGCCCCCGTGTCAATATTTCTCGTCGTGTTGCTGGTTGTGGCGCGTTCTGTTGTTTTCCATTCTGCGCCGTGCTGTTGCTGTGAAAGCGGTTGAATTTCCCTTTTTGTCTCCCCGTGGTTGTCCTCTGTGATGACGTTTCTTGTACTACAGTGGCTACATCAATCTATTCTCAATCCCAAGCTGAGAGCTACTCCGTCAGCCGCAGGTGGACGGCCATTATCTCGAGGCCATTTGTGTCAGACTGCTTTCTTGTGCGATGTATCCTCTCTTGCAGCAGGGCGAAGCTGGCACGACGAAATATTCTCTTGGCTGCAGCAGTGTTGATACGGTGGCTCACGAAGGCAGTTTAGTAGGAAGGCTAGAGAGCTTAATAAATTATCCTTCTTAACATGCAGCTACCCGAGGCGTCTGATGCTGCACCATGTATCCACCCTGTAGAGGTACGTAATATGTGAATGCATGGTTTCGCGGAGATATGTACTGATAAAATTCTCTGGAGCTTCCAGGCACGCGAAAACAACCTCAGTTAAGACGGCGGCCCACAGCTAAGCGCGGCTTGGGACCCAGCCATCGGTAGGTTGAAGCGAGCGCGATGGGTGCGCAACGAAAGCAGTAACCTATTTGACATTGGAGCGGGCACCAGTGACATCACACAAGGCAGCGCGGCTGTATAAGGACAGTAGCAGCAACCAAAAAACAGTCGCCACTTGACAATGGCCGACGAGTATGCTAAGAAAAGCTCGTGGATTTTAAATCAATTGGCGCGGCTGAAAGGTCTAGAGAATTTTATCAGCACATAGCGCCGTGAAGGCATGCATTTATATAATCTTCGTCTTGCATACTTATTTATTTACTTATTTAATACAACTAGCCCACAATCAGGATTATTGTCACCCCTTCTTATTCGTCTTATGGCTGGTATGGAAGAACGAGACCCGACTGACCCAAAGATCAACAGGCCTTATCAACAACCTAGAGAAAATACAAGAATGACTACTATGTGGCAAACGCACAGCTAGTCAGACGAAATCTCCATCAGTACGGCTTCAGGCAGCACAAATCTATAGACGACGCAGTAAACAGAGAAATAGAAATAGCAGAAATAATGCAGACAAATGACGACAAATATGCTGCAGCTGTAATGATAGACATTGCTGGAGCTTTTGACAACTTCTGGTGGCCGACTTTCTTGGGAAGATTAAGAGGAATTGGGACTCCATAATCTTTGCGTAATATATTGGGTATTATTCAACCGCTTCATTTGTATTTATTCCTTTATTATACCATCACTGCCGGTTTCGTGGCACTAAAAGCCACATCTTCAGGCGAACATAATATAACAATAAAATCGGAAGGAATAACAACTCTGAGATATACACTGGTATGGTAAATTATTTTAAGATTTTGAAAATTTTAGAAGAATATTACAAACTTTTTATGAGAATATCAAAATGTTAGTACTCACATAACTGAAGCATTAGACCGGAAAAGCTAGGAACCTTTTTATCCAACATTCGTTGTCCATCAGAACAAAACGAATGTGAATCAACGTTTTCAAAAACTTGATGTACGAGTTAATCTTTCTTATTCAGTGTCTAGAATGGACGTGCAGAAAAAGAAGTTCTAGATTTAATTTTGTAATATATTTAGTAATTAGAAATGCACGCTATTTAATTAATTTCTGTAATCATTATGATCGTGTACTACTAATTGTGAACAGTTAAACGTTTCCAGCTAATTAAGCAGTTGAAAGTGATCGATTTGGTAAAATGACAATCGTGCGCCATCGGCGTGCTGTCGAATGTACATCACATTTCCACAAGTTGAGCCTGCAGTCTAATTTGATTGTCAGTTCTATTATTGCGCAAAATATTTGTTACGCTGGAGGTTAATCTTGTCACGATACAGCGTCACCAAGCTTTTTGCCTCTTCAACGACTTCCGTGCCTGACTTTTACAAGAATCTGAGCATTACAGGTAACGTGATATTACAGAATCCACAGGAGATTCATTTCTATTATTGATATACGATTCTGCGACTCTACATTATTATAATACTCCTGATGTTGTCAATGTGATGTCTCTCACCTCTCGAACAGTTAACATTGAAAAAAATCACTCAATTTTATTTATTTTCTTTCTATGGGTTATATTACTGAAGGTGCAATGGAAATGCCTATCTCGTTGAAGAGGGACGTACAAGATTACTGCCTATGAAAATCAAATATGTGATGTACTATCTGTAGGATGGTCATGCCCTTGATTCTAAACAACGAATCGTTACACTTTACAATACACATATTCTCTACGGAAAATTGTCATAAATAATTTATCACGATCTGAAAAAAAAGTCTTAATCTACAACACTGGAAGAAACAATGACCCTTCTCACTCATTAGAGATGTCAGTGACTCCTAAAGGACTTCAGTATGGAGCAATGAAAGTTTTGATCATGTGTGCAATAATATGTCATGTCTGACAGGTGGTAAGGAAAAAAGAAACCAACTACCCACCGCGAAGGAGTTATGCAAATTGGTGAACTCGGCCAAACACAGCATCAGCAAGGAAGCGGTTGACTTAAAGAGACTTGACAGGAAGGGGACAGAGCAGTCATCAGAGACGCACTCAGAGCCCCGGATTCATCGTTTTCATCGGTCTGACGTGCAACTAGTGTTTCAGTGACGAAAGGACCATTAATAGGTGGCCCACAGATAGGGGGCTTAGCTCACGTCGTTCCTTGTGCCGAGTGCTATTGACCTCTGTGTACACTAACAAGCTCGTCTGCAATGATGTCAAGATTATTCGGCCTGGAATCTTTGACTGGAGAAGAACTGTCTTCAGTGATGAGTCCCAATTCTAACTGAGCTCCGATGACCAGCGATAACGTGTCTACACACCCCGGACAGCGGTGCGATACTAAACTGATTCTCGCCCGCAATACAGCCCGACAACCGTCTTCTGCGTCACCTTTACAGCACAACTGTACGTCGACGGTATTCTACGGCCCGTTTTGTTCTTCTTCATGGCAAGCCATCCTGCGCTTACATTTCAGCAAGGTAATGTCCGCCCGCACTCCGCGAGAGTTTCTACTGCCTTTCTTCGTGTTTGTCAAGCCCTGCCTTGGTAATGAAGGTCGCCAGACAACTCTCCGACTGAAACATTCTGGACAAGGCCCTCCGCCAACTGGAAAAAATTTGGCACAGTGTCCCTCAGTGGGACATTCAACAACTCTGTACATGACAAGCCGAATAACTGCTTCCACATGGGCCAGAGGTGGACCAACGCGCTATTGACGTGCACTATTTGTGAAGTCCTTTTTCTTGAATAACTCATCCAATTATCCTGAAACTGTAATAATTTGTTTGTCTGCACACGTACATTACATCTACCGATTCCCGTCCCATTAGGATAATTCCTTCGTGATGCGTAGTTTTTTTTCTAGAGTGTTTTTTTTATAAACTGATAGCCCGTAAAAAATAACTAGTCTTAGATGTAGTTGCATGAGTTGGAGTGAAAAGTAACATGTTCCTTTAGGTCAGTATGCCATTTAGACACTTGTAAATGGCTAGCATATAGCCGTCCGCTTGAAACAAATAATGTATATAAATCATGCAAACTGACTGCTTTCGTAACTTTACGATAAAATTGATAATGCAAACGATATATGGAACAGGTAACGACCCAATTTTCATTCACCAACAGCTGATTACTCCTAATAAAAAAGTGTTTCTCTTAACAGCTCCCCATAAAAAACCCCTCTATCCTTTTAGAGCCGATGACTGAACACTTGGCGTGTATTGGTAACGTAGGGCGATTGGTAAGTACCAGTCGACAAGCAGGTCATCATAGACGGAGCATCAGTCGGGCAGTTATCGGGGAAAGAAATCGGCAGTGTCCATTCACCTTAATCGATTTGTGGAAATCTTTGAAAACCTGTGGAGTATCTCAGACGGGTTTCATCAACTCGAATGCAAGTCCAATGACATAACCATATCACCATCTCTCTCGGTACTCTATCTGAGTGTGGAGGAACACCTGTTAACAATGCACGAATCAGGAACTCTGTCATCGGGTCAAACGAGAAGACCGAGCGATCGTCATTTAATGGGTGTTATGTCATGTTACCATGATTTTAAGTGCCGAACGTGCTACAGTAAGATAAACTTCAGTAGATGTGACAATTAAATGATGCAGTTTATGTAGTGATGAGTCAAGTATTTCACGATGTTACTTTACATCCATCGGGATGTGTGTACTTATTGCTGTGACGTTATTAGTGCTGAAACAGTACATCCAAGGGAAAAATCTGTGTCCTTCTATGGTCTGGAGAGTTTCCATCAACACATACTTTTTCCTTTCAGTGATCGAAAGGGCTTCCTGTTACCAGTCTGAGTACACTCAAGAAACACTATATTTCTTTTGAAAATATTTACCCGGTTATTACTACGCCGATCAAAGGCAAGGAGTTGCAGATGCAGTAAGTGTGTAGCAGAAACTTCTAGTGCCTGTTGATCTTAGAGTGTAAGTAGTTAGAATATATGAGGACTTGCTCCTTTTCTTGTGAACTGGTGTCGTTCACTTCAAACAGAAACATATAAAGTCTTCGCTTCCCTTTTTAATGTGCGCATAAATGGTTCAGTTTATTCACTTTGAAATTTAAGTACAGTGACCTAAGAGTATTAATCTCAATGGTTAGCAGTTAAGTTATTGGTGAAGTTGAATGTTACGTATCATGCTGCAATACAAGTGTGCAATATTGAACTGCGCCCGTGTGTCGTTTCTAGCAGTGGATCCTGTCCTCGATGGCACCTTCAAGTCTCACTAATTTCTGGAATATGCACAACACATCATGTTAGATGGAAACTGTAGTCACAGCGCTTGCCTTAGAACATCATTTCATATGTAAGATTATACATACATATCACTGAAAGACGATGTGAAAAGCAGTAGTGCGATTGTAGGTTATCACAGAATGATCAGCAGAAGGCAGATTGAAACACCTGAAGAGAATCACGAATCAGAAGAAAGGTAGCGATAGGCTTGTATAACTCGATTTTATACCAGAAAATATTTTGTACAATTCTGTCAAAAAAAAAAAAAAAAAAAAGAAACACTGTCTAATGTGAACGCGGTGGTATTTAAACCGAATAAGTAATCGTCATCGCTATTTAAGCATTTCAGTTTATCGTAAGTAAGTTCACTATTAATCGGAAGTATCTACTATCTAAAACTAGGTAGCTTAAATACGTAATATTTCAATGAATAACGTTGTTTAAGATATTCACATACTTCTTTTGTTGGTAATTGTAGCTGTACGTTAAACTGATTGCTATACTAATACGTCATATTGTCTTCTTCCAGAGCACTAACAACTTCCCCAGTGTTTATATCTTCTTTAGACTTTTAAAAAAGCAGAAGCAGATTTAGATAATAAGGAAAGAGTTTGAGATAGCGAGTGTAAACTGGAATGTGTCAATGAAATCTTCGTAGGAATGTCAGACTGAACTACGAAGGCAAGATCTGTATATACGAGGACTTGCTGAAAGGTAATGCCACCAAATTTTTAATTCTGTTCTCAATAACGATTGATATGCATATTACTCGTCATCTTTTGGCAAAAGACAAAACACTTATGTTGTCTCAGCTACAGTATTTGCCGGAAGTGGCCACAAGGGGCCTCTTTCTATTCCCGATGCTGAAGAGAACCATGAAAGGACATTGTTTTGCCACCACTGATGAGATAAAAGGTGAATCGCTGAAGAATTACTTTGAAGGGGACAAATTTGCTGAATAAATGAAAATTTTTTAAGAAAAGCAAAAATTACCCTTACTTTTTGACCACACCTTGTATTTAGTAGTTTTAACGTATTTACCAACATCGCTAATAACTTACGTAATTCTGTGCTGTAGTTGTAATGAGACAGTGGAAAATGACCATAATAATTGTAAATATATTCTAATAATACGTATAAATGTGCAAATAACGTTCGTTGTTGTGTTGGCCGTTGTTTTAATATTTAACATGGATTCAGTAATGTGTAAGGTTGTTGTTGTTGTGGTCTTTAGTCCTGAGACTGGTTTGATGCAGCTCTCCATGCTACTCTATCCAGTGCAAGCTTCTTCATCTCCCAGTACCTACTGCAGCCTACATCCTTCTGAACCTGCTTAGTGTATTGATCTCTTGGCCTCCCTCTACGATTTTTACCCTCCACGCTGCCCTCCAATACTAAATTGGTGATCCCTTGATGCCTCAGAACATGTCCTACCAACCGGTCCCTTCTTCTTGTCAAGTTGTGCCACAAACTTCTCTTCTCCCCAATTCTATTCAATACCTCCTCATTAGTTATGTGATCTACCCATCTAATCTTCAGCATTTTTCTGTAGCACCACATTTCGAAAGCTTGTATTCTCTTCTTGTAAAAACTATTAATCGTCCATGTGTAAGGTATCAGAAAGTATTTAAAGGCGAGCAGTAATGTGAATGTGGTCTTTCGTCTTTCATATGTGGTCGGTGGTGTTTGGCCGTTTGGGGCTGTATCTGGAGTTTATTCAGCGGCAGTGGAGACAGTTAAAAAATATGGATAGCTGCCTATCATTGGACATAAAATAATATTGAAGAGTGCAGGTAGGACTTACTTTTGGTTGAGTGCAGCCTCGTACTTTAACTTTTCACTGGATCGAATATTTGATGGCACTGCTGCATTTTCTACTGACAATCTAATATGATGGACTTGCTTGCTTGTTTGCACAGTGTTTATTTGGGATAATGCAATTGAGTTGAATGATGCAATTTATAGTGAGAAACTGTGCAGAAGGACCTTAACTTTATGCTTTCGAATTTCGTGGTCAATGAACTTTTAAACGAGCTTGAAACGTTTGTGTTCCATTTACAACATCATCTGCTGCAGTACATTAATTATTATTTATCTTTCTTTTCATTTGAATCTGTATTTGTGGAACGGTACGAATTGCATCGTATGAATTACTTGCAATAAAGGCTTATTGGATTCAAAGAATCATTATTCTGTTTCCACATTATTAGTCCCATGGAATTTTACACCACGACTTATTACCCTGATGATTCGGTAAAACACCCCAAAACACGATTTTTTTGGTATTTGTATTATTGCATTCTTGTTAAAGTTTCACTGTTGTTTCGCCTATCTCATATATCACGTATACCTAGTGGGAAGCTCTGTCGTGGTTGGTTCTCCTGAGGACCTTAATAATGCCGAATGTGTGTCGTCTGTTCCCGACGTCTTGTTTGGATGTAGGTCTCAATCAAATTATTCACTTAGTATCGCATCCTCCATTTAATCTTCATCCACTTCTTTTTTTTCTTTACATTATCTTCAAGTTTTCTTTCTTAATATATTCCTTATATATATTTCTTCTACTTTTAATCTGTGGTATAAAATACGTTTCAGTCAAAGGACTTTGTCTCAGTGTTGCAATTTTCATTGACTTTAGTGTCGTATCTTTAATTATGTCAGCAATTGAATATATCAGCATCATTACTGTTCGTTAAAACTGAGTGGTCAAAATACAGGTGTATTATTCCGTGACAGTTTCTTTCATCATATGCCCATTAATGTAAAAAAGAAAAGTAGAATTTTTATCATTTCTTTGCCATTTACAGATTTTTATTTATAAACTTATTCCTCATATATTTAAAGTAATAGCATACATACTTATTGCTGCTAATAGTACATAGGACCTGCTTCGGTAAAAAAAATGAGTATGTTCTTAATCTGACTAGTTTTGTAATGATTACTTCGAGGCAAGCCTTTTGGGAACATTAGAGTAATTAACTACATCATAAATTTTGGGCCAACATTGGCTGATTCAGATTTACACTGTGCAGAAACTGTACTTACACCGTGCAATGGGCAAAGTTCTGTTGCAGTTCGCTATAACCTCAGGAATTATAACCTTGGCAGCTGCTTCTTCTGCTCTAGACACTGGACACTACAAGAGGATATCGACATCATAAGCGTCTCCTCTAACGATCAATAAACACATTCTTCAGGAATTTGTTATTCATTCAGATGTTAAAATAACTAAGAAAAACTAGGTGAGGACTAGAAAGGTTAAATGACACTTATTGGTGTAACAGCCGAGTTGTTGTTTCCTTGTTTTGCACCCTATTTTGACGACACAGGCGTGGCGAGTTTTGACGTTATTCGAAGCTGCTGACTGGACTGCAGCCAGGCAACGAGTACACACAACGATGCAATTCTCAGAAGCTGAAGAAGACTACTGGGTTGGTCGTCGAAATATTGCGCAAAAAAGAGGGAAACGACAACGCTACTTTATACCTGTTAATCAGTAAGGCTGAGAAATCCTGGGAGATAATCGGGCAGGTGGGTTAGAAAATTCAAAAAGGGAAATGGATAAGTTAGATATATTGGGAAGTGGTGCAGTTCGGCGTGAAACACCTCCGTTTAAATTCTTTAACTGGATTTTGTGTAATTTATCGAAGCCGCCAAACAGTTAATTACTATAATTATATGACCGTGTGCTTAATGGATGAAAGGCTATCGGTTTTTCTGCTGTGGTTTCGGGGGTATTTCAACCGAGTGCGGCGGTTTAGCAACTGAATAGTGGAATGATTGAAAGTTTGTCTATTATTAAGGACCATAAAGATTGCGATGTACAAACTGATATATATTTCCTACTAACACATAAATTCTGAGGCAGTTGCTACCTTCGCCTTACACGTCTAATTATAGTACTTCGTCACACACAATGCTGATGGTTAACATTCACAACAATCCTCACTGCAATCCACGGTTCTTGATGGCCGACCCGGTTGACGCGAAACACGTAATTCGGCACTTGTCACTTTCTGTTTCGTATCACTCGCGAATCGGTATTAGTGATGGTCAACCCCAGGACGATAAGGGGGACGTGCTCACTCGTCATTCTCCGGTGAATTTTTACCGTTTACAACTCACTCGACCACCATTCTTGCCTCTCTCTCCCGCACCACTTGTCACTCGACACTCTAGTACTACCCCTCACTCGACACTAGTCTCACTGCCTCCTGCAGCGCTTGACAATCGACTCCTGTCTACTATCGACCTGGGTGTCGGATACTAGCGTCTATGTTCGTGGGATCACGGATCCCTTACACGTAGCAGGAGGAACAAGACTTCTGGTCAGGTGAATATAGAGTTATAAATACAAAATCAAATAGGGGTAATGCAGGAGTAGGTTTAATAATGAATAAAAAAATAGGAACGGGGGTAAGCTACTATGAACAGCATAGTGAACGCATTATTGTAGGCAAGATATACACGAAGCCCACGCCTGCCACAGTAGTACAACTTTGTATGCCAACTAGCTCCGCAGATGACGAAGAGATTGAAGAAATGTACGATGAGGTAAAAGAAATTATTCAGATAGTGAAGGGAAACAAAAATTTAATAGTCATGGGGGACTGGGATTCGATAGTAGGAAAATGAGGAGAAGGAAAAGCAGTAGGTGAATACGGAATTAGGGTAAGGAATGAAAGAGGAAGCCGCCTGGTAGAATTTTGCACAGAGCATAACTTAATCATAGCTAAGACTTGGTTTGAGAATCATGAAAGAGGATTTATACGTGGAAGAGACCTGGAGACACTGGAAGAATTCAGACAGATTGTATAATAGTAAGACAGAGATTTAGGAACCAGGTTTTAAACTGTAAGACTATCCAGTGGCATATGTGGACTGTGACCAAATTCTATTGGTTATGAACTGTAGATTAAAACTGAAGAAACTGCAAGAAGGTTGGAATTTAAGGAGATGGGATATGGATAAACTGAAAGAACCAGAGGTTGTAGAGAGTTTCCGAGAGAGCGTTAGGGAACGATTGACAAAAATGGAGGAAAGTAAAACGGTAGAAGAAGAGTGGGTAGCTTTGAGACATGAATTAGCTCAGGCACCAGATGATCAAGTAGAAATAAGGACAAGGGCTAATAGAAGTCCTTGGGTAACAGAAGAGATATTGAATTTAATTGATGAAAGGAGAAAATATAAAAATGAAGCAGGCAAAAAGGAATACAATCGTCTCAAAAATGAGATCGACAGGAATTCCAAAATGGCTAAGCAGGGATGGCTAGAGGCCAAATGTAAGAATGTAGAGGCGTATATCACTAGGGGTAAGGAGGACACTGCCTACAGGAAAATTAAAGAGACCTTTGGAAAATAGAAAACCACTTCCATGAATATTAAGAGCTCAGATGGAAAACCAGTTCTAAGCAAAGAAGGGAAAACAGAAGGAGTATTTAGAGGCTCTATACAAGGGCGATGTACTTGACGGCAAACTTATGGAAACGGAAGAGGACGTAGATGAAGATGAAATGGGAGATATGATACTCCGTGAAGAGTTTGACAGAGCACTGAAATATCTAAGTCGAAACAAGGCCCCGGGAGTAGACAACATTCCATTAGAACTACTGATAGCCTTGGGGGAGCCAGCCCTGAAAAAACTCTACCCTCTGGTGAGCAAGATGTATGAGACAGGCGGAATACCCTCAGACTTCAAGAAGAATATAATAATTCCAATCCCAAAGAAAGCAGGTGTTGATAGGTGTGAAAATTACCGAACCATCAATTTAATAAGTCACTTCTGCAAAATACTAACACGAATTCTTTAAAGACGTATGGAAAAACTGGTAGAAGCCGACCTCGGGGAAGATTAGTTTGGATTCCCTAGAAATGTAGGAACACATGAGGCAATAATGACTCTACGACATATCTTAGAAAATAAATTAAGGAAAGGGAAACCTACGTTTCTAGCATTTGTAGACTTAGAGAAGGCTTTTGACAACGTTATCTGGAACACTGTCTTTCAAATTTTGAAGGTGGCAGGGGTCCAATACAGCGAGCGAAAGGCTATTTGCTATTTTTACAGAGACCAGACGGCATTTATAAGAGTCAAGGGGCATGAAAGAAGCAGTGGTTGTGAAGGGAGTTGGACAGGGTTGTACCCTATCCACGATGCTATTAAATCTGCATATTGAGCTAGCAGTCAAGGAATCAAAAGAAAAATTTGGAGGAGGAATTAAAATTCATGGAGAAGAAATAAAAACTTTGAGGTTTACCGATGACATTGTAATTCTGTCAGAGACAGCGAAGGACCTGGAAGAGCAGTTGAACGGAATGGACAGTGTCTTGGAAGGAGGATATAAGATGAACATCAACAAAAGCAAAACGAGGATAATGGAACGTAGTCGAATTAAATTAGGTGATGCTGAGGGTATTAGATTAGGAAATGAGACACTTTTAGTAGTACATGAGTTTTGTTATTTGGGGAGCAAAGTAACTGATGATGGTCGAAGTAGAGAGGATATAAAATTTAGACTGGCTACGGCAAGGAAAGCATTCCTGAAGAAGAGGAATTTTTTAACATCGAGTGTAGATTTAAGCGTCAGAAAGTCTTTTCTGAAGTTATTTGTATGGAGTGTAGCCATGTATGGAAGCGAAACATGGATGATAAATAGTTTGGACAAGAAGAGAATAGAAGCTTTCGAAATGTGGTGCTACAGAAGAATGCTGAAGATTAGATGGGTAGATCACATAACTAACGAGTAGGTATTGAACAGAATTGGGGAGAAGAGGAGTTTGTGGCACAACTTGACTAGAAGAAGGGATCGGTTGGTAGGAAATGTTATGAGGCATCAAACGATCACCAATTTAGTACTGAAGGGCAGCGTGGAGGGAGACTGAGAGATGAATACACTAAACAGATTCAGAAGGATGTAAGCTGCAGCAGTTACTTGGTGATTAAGAGGCTTGCGCAGGATAGAGTAGCATGGACAGCTGCATCAAACCAGTCTCAGGACTGAAGACGACAACAACAACAACAACAACAACAACATGAAGCACTTAATTTTTTTGTCGTTTGCGTTTCCTCTAGCTGCTTTTCTGTATTTTTCACAATGACAGGCAACACTTTAACAACGGAATTTCAATCAGCCGTCCATCGATACACGAGATGCTAAGTATGACACTGTAACGCTACCGCCCTTATCGGACGTAGGTTAGCTATATAAAGCCTGTACTGTAATAAGTTCACGGGCTTCACCTTATAAACAAGGATTTTAGTACATTAGTTGACCGCGTGTACCTAATAGAAGCAAGATCGGACTTATACTCAGTCAATAACTACAGTGATGCATCAAGCAAATGTACAGTATAATTATTCTTTCGCATGGACAAGAAGTACACACACAGTAGATGCTACCTATAACTAACAATTCGGTCGCCAGCCTACTTAGGCAATTAGTGAGTTTTTCCTTGTACAAGTGGGTGCATGTACAAGCATATTAACACGTAGTAATGATGCGTTATATGGCAAAGTTTGGAACCCGAAAAATCCACTGAACTAGTTTTCTCTTTTTGGTACTAATTTGGACGAGCTACATTTACACAACACCACACAGTAATGATTACTACGAACTGCATTTTGTATGTTGAGCAGACTGAAATCGGGCATAGATTGCCCTAGCGTCTACAATCTTAAAAGGACACACACAATATCACCATGAATAATGGAAAAACACTAATACATTTAGGATTAATATAGAATTTAGCTTTACTGGTCAAATTTGATCAGTACACATCAAGGTTTGAACGAATGAACAAGAGCAAGGGGGGGGGGGGGGGGGGCCTGAAACTGTTATAGTCGTTATACTGAAACTATCTAGTACTGAAGGCAAATTAACACACAAATTTATCAATCTCTGGATAACTACTCTTTTGTCTTACTTCTGAATAATTTAACTGTCATTATTTCTGTCTCAAATTAATTAAATAACATCGCTAACTCAATCCAACAAAAACTCTTTTGTTCTTTACCAATATTTGCAACAGCACACAGAACTATAGATTCCTTTATGGCATAGATTAATCTGCTGATAATTTTCATTAACACAAATATTAAACTTTCAGTTTAGGATACTCGGATTGCACAATACGAGGTAAGGATCCTGTCTAGGTCAGTGATCAGGATAAGTCATGGCTAAAGCAATTCTGGTGAAAGTCACGTTATTATTGAACCATTAGAAACAGTTTCGACACTGGTCCACACAGATACACTTCTAAAGATGAAATAAATGTTTGACCTGTGCAAGTCGGTGCGGCGGTTGGCGGGCAGCGAGATAGCGGGCAGCACGGCACACATGCAAGCACGGCTAAGGCTCACACAATATCGGCACTTTCCATCTTCTTAGCGTCGTAATCTTTCCAATTTTGTGCCTCAGAATATAGCCATGCCAAGTAGTCGTCGGAATCGGTTCATCCGAGGCTCAATGGAATCTACTTTTCCTGGGTAGCCTCCTCGGTACAGTACGTGTACTTCCGACTGTTGCTCGCCTCCGACTGTGTTACTGAGCCCGTTGTACCGAACCGCGCCCAGTGTGCGTTTTTCCGCCTCGCCTGCCTCCACCCTTTCCCGCTCCCCTACAGGTAGGGTATTCACCACAGGTTTTCTACTACACATATCCTAATGCATTACCTACGTATGGACCAAGTGTATAAATTACAATTTTCACATCTTACAATAGTTTTAACATTAAATACACTTTCCTTTGATTACCACATTATTTGAAATCTAACATAAATAATATTCGTTTCAAAAGTTACTCACAGTTTCTTTAACATGACACGAAAAGAATTGAAAAAGAAATTCAACACATTGCTATTATTAATTTATCTAAATTCATAAAGAAAAAAATTCTTATACGTATAATTCTCGTTACACATGCCCCTGTTTCCAGAAAATTTTCTTAAGTCCAAATTTTATGGGAACACTAAATCTTACAATTATACAGTGGTTCTGAATTTTTTACTTAACTGTCCAAAAAGATTTACACTACATCTTTCCTTTTGCTTACTGTATATAGGTTTACACTTTTTTAATACTTCAAGAATACTGACTTGTCATTTACTCAAGTGCCTCTCGCACAGTCCAACTTCCCATCACAATCTCACTAAAATAGCAATTTACTTATTTTCTCTAAATTTCTCAAAGAAATAATTTAAAATTCTGGAATACAAACATTTAACTACAAAAAACAATTTCATATTTTGTGTACACTATAAGAAAATTTATCGCTGCATGCTTTGAATAGCAGTCCATTTTCTTACTTACTAAACAAAACACACACACATATATTCAGAAAATTAACTACATATATTTGCTGCCTATTATGTGGATTTGGGCAGTCCTTTTTACTTCATATTGTCACATCTCCTGGATCACATTTACAATTTTCCATCGATTATTTATCTGCTCTCATTAGTATTTGTTAGTCCTTCATATTATGGTTCTTACACTGCCCATTTTCATTTTGACAGTCCCAGCTTTTATCTGGCTGATAGCATTTATCCTTTCTTTTCAGTCCTTTTCTCCATACATTTTTACAGTTACAGTACAATTGGTAATCTGAAACTCACATAACTACATTAGCACACTTTCAAGGGTATACAGACATTTACCAAGATTAGATACATTTAGGATAACTTGGGTTCAGCATAAGATACAGCACATTTACTCGTTCCTAGGTACATACAGTTTCAGGTCCACAATATTTCTTACGCCTAAAGGTCTTTTGGATTTTGGGTAGATCAGGTAGTAAGCATTGTCGTGTGGAATATTCTGTATTATATATGGTCCATTATAAATATATTTAAATTTTGAAATTTCATGGTTTAGTTCACTAGACTTTTCGTGGGTTTTTAAAAGAACATAATCTCCAATTTTAAATTTTGAAACCTTTAAATTTTTATTGTGTCTTTTAGATCTAGATTCAGCTTTTTGCTTTGCCCTTTTTATCACCAATTCTTTCTTTTGATCCAATCCCAAACTTGTACAAGGTGGAAACTCTAGTTTTTTTTTTCAATTAAACTTTTACTACTTCTGCCTAACAAAATTTCTTCCGGTGGAAATCCTGTAGTTTCATGATGTAATGTGTTCATGACATTCTCAAAATCCGATATAAATCTGCCCCAGGCTCTAATTCAACAAACAATAATTCACTTTCAGATAAAACTGAGTTACAGTAATAATAAAGTCATGCATAATATTAATAATATATAAAAATACAACATCCTGCCCCCTAATCTCTTTATTAACAAGGCAGTCTTTTCTGGTTCATAAAACAGTCACTTAAGTCTGGTGGCTTCTTAGGCTTCTGGAGTTCAAAGTCTTTACTTACTTGAACTCTTTGCAAAATAAACACAGAGTCGTCAGGTGGCTCTTTCTTTCTTTGTTCAGTTTCAACGTCTGGATTTTGTTTTGATACGTCGTCATCGTTAGGTACAATATCGTACTTAACTGCATCCCCTTTATTTCCACTGATTTTCTCATACCCTCTTTCAGTAAAAGTATATTCACTTTCTTTTACACCTGAAAATTCATCTTCACTAGAGCCATCACTACTCTCTTCCTCTACATCAGATTCACTTAAGTACGCTACTTTAGCACAATAGGGAGCGTTAGTACATTCATTTTCGTCTATATTTATGTATCTTTCATCACCCGAACTATCGTCGGAACCCGACCATTCCGGATCGCTTTCAGGTTCTAACATAAACGCTTTTCTGAGACAGGCACTAAGTTCTTCCTCTGTATTGTTGTCAGGTTTAGATTTTAATTCAATCTCCTCTTTTGGCAAAACGGCCTCATCCTCAGTTTTATTCACATCCACTGTGACTTCATATTCGGTGTAATTCTCGTGGACTTTAATTACTTTCAGGTAATCATCTACCCCTTCTACACGGTGCCTCTCGGTAGCGGCTTGTACTATTGGCGGACTGTTAGCAGAAGTTATTTCTTCGTCAATGCTGAGGATTTCATCCTCCAAATCCTTCCTATCATTAACCTTCATCCTATTGGCGGCACGCGTACTTTGCGCGGCGCTATTTATTCTCCCCTCTTCAATTTTGGGCCACGTCACGTTATGGACGTCCCTACTATCTCTCTTTCCACCAACTAATTTCTTCGCCTCATACTCCCTTTTAAAATCCTCCCACTCACATTGCTTTAGACCCTTGTACAGATCGTCGATCTGCACACGCCAATCAGTTACTTCTGCTAGTTCATCCTCGCCTTTTATCTCATTGCAAACACTGCTAACCGCACCTCTCTGTGTACTCACAGTTTCAATTATTGTTTCCTTTGCCACGGAATTATTACTCGTAAAATTTTCATTAGCTCTGACTGCTATGTTCGTACCTACTGCTGCCGTATTGCTAGCGGCTTCTTTCCGAACAGATGTTCGGCTAGGCTGGGCCGTTGCCCTCTGATGCTCCACTCGCCTGTTAACATGTAGCGCTCTGTGCGGCAGCGATGATTCATTCTGGCTCGCACCTGACGCTTGTTTCGCCACAACACGTCGCGGCGTTCCATGCTCGTCCCTAGCCTGTCTCATTACATTACGGTCGGTCCGGTATCTTTTCTTGAATCGGGGCCGGTATGTATTGTCCGCTTCCGTTTGGCCCGCAACGTTCGCGGAAATTAGTTTCCCGCGTCGTTATTGTTTTGCGCGGTATACCCTCTACCGCGACCTGGATTATTTCCTCTGCCTCTTCCTCTGCCTCTTCCTCTCTGTATTACATTGACGCGAAATCCATCGCCGTCGTTTCGTTCGTCATTGTGTCGGTTATTACGGTTACCAAAATTTTGATAATTGGCACGACTTTCGCGCCAATGGTCTTCATCTTCGACCCTTTCTAGAAATGCTTGGAAGCTACGATGATTACTTCCTACGTACCTCTTGGAATCCTCCGGAAGCTTTTTATATAGCTCCCAGATAATTTCTGAATCTGATCTTCTACCTCTTAAGTGTGTCAATTTTCGGTACCAATACTCACAGAAATCTTTCAAAGAATTTCTGCCCCTGTTATCATGCTGTTTGGCCATGATAAACTCGCGCCATAAATGGTCCTGCTTTTGTTCAGACCAATATTCTTCCGTAAATCTCTGCCTAAATTCCTCGAACGTCATCCGTTCGGTATTTAAATTTATTCCCCAGCGCTTAGCATCACCCGCTAAGGCGCTAATTACTACGTTTATCTTTTCCTGATCAGACAAGTGCTCAGGAAATACTCTCTCGCAATTTTTGATAAAATCTAACGGATGCCACCCGTTATGTTTCTTGGCTGGATCGAAGCGTTCCTCGCCTTCTAACAGCTTCGTAATTGGTGTGCCATTACAGACAACACCAGGCCTATCTTTAATTTTGCTCTCCAGATCGAAAATTCTGCCTTGAATTTTCGTAGTATTTTGTTCACAATTGTGAACACATCCGGCTACTTTTTTACTTAAATCACTTTCTGTGTCCAAAACTACCTTTTTCAATTGTGATATCCCGTGTTGACATTCGTTTACGACCTCAGTTTTAAGACCGAAAACTTTTTCGTCTACCTTAGTTTCAACCGGAGGTTCTACTTTCTCTTGGATGTTGAAAATTTCAACATCAAATCTACTATTAATGTTACCAATTTCCTCCTGCATAGTATCCATATTTTTGTTAATGGTATCAATTTCAAATTTCAGAGTATTTACCACAGAACTTAAATTACCCACTTTTTGTTCTACCTGTTCTATTTGTTTACTAATTTTAATTCCCTGTCCTTCAACCTGTGCTTTAATTTGATCCACCTGTGTTTTGAGCTGCTCGTCAACATGTGTTTTAAGCTGATTAACCTGATTGCCGACTTGTTTTTGAAGTTGCTCATTTTGTGTTTTGAGTCACTCGTCAACGTGCGTTTTAAGCTGTTCATTCTGTGTTTTGAGTTGCTCGTCAACGTGTGTTTTGAGCTGATTAACCTGACTACCGACTTGTTTTTGAAGCTGATCATTCTGTGTTTTGATCTACTCACTCTGTCCTGAAATTTGTTTGGTTAATTGTTCAAATAAATCGTTTATGCTTAAAATTTTTATACTGTTTTGTTCTACAGGATCGATGTGTTCCGATTCTACTTCAGAAGTTTCTTTCGGTTCTTTCTTTATCTGTGGTGAATCAAATATGTCAGTGGATTCGTTCACATACCCACTATCATCTACAAAGTCATCTTCTACTTCCTGTTTTCTTCCTTGCTGTGTCCGAGGCGATCTCAACCTTTCAATCTGTTCATTGACATGTTCGTGGTATTGTATGTACGCCAATTGTCTTCCGCTAACGCCATCTGTTACCTGGCCGCGTAAACTCCGGCTACTGCCAGCCGCATTCTCCATTTCGCTCGGCGCACCTACCCCGTCTATGTTTCTGTCCATACTAAATGCCAACTATACCACACTATTATACTTGACTCACACTGCAGTTTATTTTGCAGAACTTTATTGCAATTCGTGCCACTGAACATCCACTGTTCAATCTTTACGTTAATTTGTAACTGACAACAGCTGGATGTCCTGTCACCGGGAAGCCACTTGTAACGCTACCGCCCTTATCGGACGTAGGTTAGCTATATAAAGCCTGTACTGTAATAAGTTCACGGGCTTCACCTAATAAACAAGGATTTTAGTACATTAGTTGATCGCGTGTACCTAATAGAAGCAAGATCGGACTTATACTCAGTCAATAACTACAGTGATGCATCAAGCAAATGTACAGTATAATTATTCTTTCGCATGGACAAGAAGTACACACACAGTAGATGCTACCTATAACTAACAATTCGGTCGCCAGCCTACTTAGGCAATTAGTGAGTTTTTCCTTGTACAAGTGGGTGCATGTACAAGCATATTAACACGTAGTAATGATGCGTTATATGGCAAAGTTTGGAACCCGAAAAATCCACTGAACTAGTTTTCTCTTTTTGGTACTAATTTGGACGAGCTACATTTACACAACACCACACAGTAATGATTACTACGAACTGCATTTTGTATGTTGAGCAGACTGAAATCGGGCATAGATTGCCCTAGCGTCTACAATCTTAAAAGGACACACACAATATCACCATGAATAATGGAAAAACACTAATACATTTAGGATTAATATAGAATTTAGCTTTACTGGTCAAATTTGATCAGTACACATCAAGGTTTGAACGAATGAACAAGAGCAAGGGGGGGGGGGCCTGAAACTGTTATAGTCGTTATACTGAAACTATCTAGTACTGAAGGCAAATTAACACACAAATTTATCAATCTCTGGATAACTACTCTTTTGTCTTACTTCTGAATAATTTAACTGTCATTATTTCTGTCTCAAATTAATTAAATAACATCGCTAACTCAATCCAACAAAAACTCTTTTGTTCTTTACCAATATTTGCAACAGCACACAGAACTATAGATTCCTTTATGGCATAGATTAATCTGCTGATGATTTTCATTAACACAAATATTAAACTTTCAGTTTAGGATACTCGGATTGCACAATACGAGGTAAGGATCCTGTCTAGGTCAGTGATCAGGATAAGTCATGGCTAAAGCAATTCTGGTGAAAGTCACGTTATTATTGAACCATTAGAAACAGTTTCGACACTGGTCCACACAGATACACTTCTAAAGATGAAATAAATGTTTGACCTGTGCAAGTCGGTGCGGCGGTTGGCGGGCAGCGAGATAGCGGGCAGCACGGCACACATGCAAGCACGGCTAAGGCTCACACAATATCGGCACTTTCCATCTTCTTAGCGTCGTAATCTTTCCAATTTTGTGCCTCAGAACATAGCCATGCCAAGTAGTCGTCGGAATCGGTTCATCCGAGGCTCAATGGAATCCACTTTTCCTGGGTAGCCTCCTCGGTACAGTACGTGTACTTCCGACTGTTGCTCGCCTCCGACTGTGTTACTGAGCCCGTTGTGCCGAACCGCGCCCAGTGTGCGTTTTTCCGCCTCGCCTGCCTCCACCCTTTCCCGCTCCCCTACAGGTAGGGTATTCACCACAGGTTTTCTACTACACATATCCTAATGCATTACCTACGTATGGACCAAGTGTATAAATTACAATTTTCACATCTTACAATAGTTTTAACATTAAATACACTTTCCTTTGATTACCACATTATTTGAAATCTAACATAAATAATATTCGTTTCAAAAGTTACTCACAGTTTCTTTAACATGACACGAAAAGAATCGAAAAAGAAATTCAACACATTGCTATTATTAATTTATCTAAATTCATAAAGAAAAAAATTCTTATACGTATAATTCTCGTAACAACACAATAAACGCGGCGTTTCCCATCTGTGTAGATACGTCCATTGGCGTGATTTTTCACAGGTAAGAAAGATCAGCCGGCCGGAGTGGCCGAGCAGTTCTAGGCGCTACAGTCTGGATCCGCGCTACCGCTACTGTCGCAGGTTCGAATCCTGCCTCGGACATGGATGTGTGTGATGTCCTTAGGTTAGTTAGGTTTAAGTAGTTCTAAGTTCTAGGGGACTGATGACCACAGAAAATCTTACATAGATCTCGTCTCTTCCCTCGCCCTCTTCAATCAGTAGCTCAGATCTTGTGTAAAATCTTAATTAAAGAATATACAACGTGCAATATCTAGTTTTAAGAAGTCGACAATCTCATAATGTCCCATTAATTAAAAATCGTGAACTTCGCAGCCGTCAGAAAGTGTAGTATTATAAAATACAATGGGAATCTTACAGCTAACCTCTCGCACGTCAAAAGTTTGTTCAAGCCTTTACGTAGGTTTCGATTAATATAAACTTGTCTTCCTCAGAAGAAGTAATAGCACCTAAAAATAGGGTGCATTACAAGCAGTACATGTAAATCACGCGTGCAGCAAAGAGAAACCTAAAAATTACATATATTGGAAATACTTTTTCGTGTCACATATTGCGTGAAAAGAGAAACGTAGTCATAAGGCTTAGTCAACAGTAAAAAGTATCTATACAAATGCTGTGGCATAGCCATAAGGCTTAGTCAACAGTAAAAAATGATCCACGTACAATCTAAGACAGATGTGCATCATACATATGAACAGACAACTAACACAATAGAAGGGACAAGCCCGCCGGAAACTTATGCTCAAGTGGGGCTCACATAAGAAGCGGTGCCGACCACAAAAGACACCTGATATGTTGATAAAATTGCATTAAATAGCAATACAGAAACAGTAACACAATAAAACGTACAAAAAAGAATATAAATCTACGCAAACGGGATCAAAATTACGGCGCACATTAAAGCAGGATAGTGACAGGTGGCGTTTTTGAGTAAGATAACATCTCGAAACAGCGTGGAAAACCCGATGCAGCTGCTGTGGCAATTTAAGAACGGGTCTAAAGCCATCAAAAAAGTTTCTGTTTTCAAGCTGTAACTGATCATTAAGAATAAAGCCCCTATAACTGAAATCGTGCTTAAAAATTCGAAATTCTACCAGCAAGTCCAACCTACAATCCTTCTCTTCCCTACGCAAAATAGCCGTGTCTTCCATTTTAGTAGTGGAATGAGCACATTGTAGAGCCATGAGCATAAGTAGAGCCATGAACGTCACCACCTTCTTGCCCAATAAATGTTCTTTCACTCTAACTTTTACTGCTCTTCCTGTCTGTTTTATATAAAAACACGGACAGTCACTGCACCTTATTTTATAGATGCCAGAATGAGAAATAGTTCGTCATTACGCTTTAAGGCGTGAGTAAATTTTTTCCAGGACTTTTTTTGGAAACGAAACATGACAGGTACATTTCTTAGTAAGAAGACGGCTAATCTTGTATGAAATGTTCCCTACATACGGTATAGAAAAGAAATTTCCTATCTCTTTGACTGTCTTTTCCAGTTTGTAGCCTCCTAGAGTGAACTACTTTTTAACAGTTTTATTATGCAATATTCGGTTTACTATTGGCGGTTGATGGCCGTTATTATTGGCTGCAGTTTTAATCAAATTTATCTCTTTCAGAAAATTCTCACAGGACAGCGGAGTGGCCGAAGCATGATGAACATTTGAATGGAAAAAGGCCAATATGTGTGCTTGGCGGTGAGCCATATCAACCAGGGGTAGTGCTATGTGAACAAATTTGGTTACGAAAGATTATGAAGTCAATTTTATCGTTCTTTATACTCAAATAAAGATAGGGATATCAGTTGACCACTTTCATTCTGCAGTTCTTTAGCGAACACTATTTATATCTGTCGAAACCTAAGTAAAGGTCTGAATAAACGTTCGATGTGCAAGTGGTTGGCTGTATGATTTCCATTGTCTTCTGTTAATTGTGTACACGCTATAGAGGCTGAGATATCCAAAGAGAATACATATACCGTGGTGCAATTTTTGCTTAGCTATCGCGAACAAATTTTATGAATCATGCCAGTAATGTTTAATATTTATAGCTACCTAATTAAGAAAGTGACATTTTTTATTGGAATCATAGGTTCTTTCTACGGCATTGTGAAAGAGGTTTGGGAGAGGAGCGACGTTACATGTCTGGTACATGATAAAATAACAACAAGGTAACAGTGCCACAATAAACTGTCCTGTAACTCACATAAGATCCGTGTGTTTACATGTGTGCTTTTGGCCATCAATCCATGTTCTACTATTGTAGCGATCAGACTACTTCGTGAAGCTATCATTTCAGAATGGATATGACAATGAAAAGCGTGGATATGCTTTTTATTTACGGCGAATGTCCCTGAAATGAACCTGTAATTTTATATTTCCCCACACCGTAACACCCGAACCACGAAAACAACCATGTTTGAGAATTTTCTTCGGTGTATTATATGTTACCAACTTTCGCAAATTTGAGGGTACGACCAGCACTGTCGAGCATGATCGTTTTGATGGTGCAGGTGTTATGGCGTGCAGAGACTAACGTTCCGTGGTCGTGCTGACCTCCAGATCCTTGTACCGAGTGCACTCGCCAGTTAACGTTATCGTGACCCTGTATTTCTGCCCCTGTGTATATTTTGAGCGGGACATTCGTCAATGCATCGAACTGCATAGGCGGAGGAGCTCTTGGAACTAGAAGATATTCAGCGAATGGACCGGCTGCCCGTTTCTTCTATTTAAATCCATTAGAGCACGTGGGTGATCCTCTGGGGAGACATATTGCAGGATGTCCACATGCACCTACGAGCTTCGAGTAGTTCTCAACCACGCTGGTGGAGGGTTGGAACGCCCTACCGCAAGAATTTCTTACCAACCTTTTGGTCAGTATGGCAGCAGGTTACAGACCATGCAATGCCGTCCGTGCTCATCACAAATCTTATTAGGAACCATGTACTGTCCATGGGATCATCAGAACCCAGGATGACTCAAGTGTAATTACTGTCTTTGAAAAAAAGTGTCATTTCTGTTCGTCTCAGTGCTTATTTCTTTCCGTTACTGTACTATCCTGTAACAGTTCTTTCTGCATATGGTCCGTGTTTCATCGATCTACGTTACTTGGCAGCGACACATCATGCGAAAGTTACTTGCGTTCTTAAGTTTTGCGTACCACGCTATATAAGTGAAACAGGGACGAATAACGAATCATTATAGCTACGATAAAACTCTAAAATACTACGCCCGAACAGGACTCGGAATGCCCAACGGTGCCGACCGACCGCCGTGTCATCCTCAGCTGACAGGCGACACTGATGCGGAGATGGAGGAGTAGTGTGTGGTCAACACACTGCTCACCCTGCCATTGTCAGTTTTCGAGACTGGAGCCGCTACTCCTCAATCAAATAGCTCCCCAGTTGGCCTCAGAAGGGCTGAGCGCGTCCCCCTTCGCAACAGCGCTCAGCAGACCCAGACGGCCACCCATCCAAGTGCTAGCCGTGCCCGATTTGGTGATCTGACCGGAACAGGTGTCACCACTGAGGCTAGGCCATTGGCGCCTAGCTACGATACAGGCAGAAAATGGGGAAATCCATCGGTATAAGCAGCTTTGAGCATCTGCAGGAAGTGATTGACGGACCAAGAAACCACATGTCCACATCTCGTCATAGACCGGAGGCTTGTCTGCTTTGTAAAGTACTATAGGTGGCGATCTATGGCAGATCTGTTGACAGCGTGCAATGCTGGTGCAGGAACAAGTGTTTCGGAGCACGTCATTCAGTGCACTTTCTTGTCCTCACACAGGGCCTCCATGTGCTTTTATGACGACCTACTGATATCGTCAGTTCCGATAGCGATTTTCGCAGGATCATCGAGACTGAACCTTGGATCAATGGAAATGTGTTGCCTGATCGATGGTCATGACCGGATACACCATCATCCAGGCGAACAGTTGCTCGAAACAGGGCCATGCTACGGACGCAGATCAGTTTGGTCGGTGTTATGGAGGACATTATAGGAGTGATAGAAGGCATCATGACCTCTGTGGACTATGCAAACATTACTGTGGACCACTGCATTCCTTCATGCTAGGCGCCTTCCTCAACAAGGATGGAGCCATGCAGTAACTGTTCGTGTCACAAGGCCAGATTAGTATTAAAAGGGCTTTAGGATTATTACAGTCACATCGATGTTTTGGCCTCCTGTATCACCCAATCTGAACCCACCTGGGACGCTACCAAGCAGCAGTCCCGCGTCTGCAATCCATTGGCCGGGAATTTACGGGAATTGTGCGACCTATGCGTCCACGTCTGATGCAACATATCTCCGATAACCTATCAAAGACTTGTAGAGGCCATACCATGCAGAATTACCGATCTGTTGCCTTCCTAAGGTGCACACACACGCGATTAAGCAAGTTCTCGTAATGTTTTAGATCGCCAGTGAACTCGTATATGAGGTCGCCTGTCTTAGCTTCTTCGTTCCGTACAACTTTTTGAATGGTTTTAAGTTGTCGTAAATATCGAAGATTATTGCAAATAATCGGCTACCGGGCCGGCACGCGATTGTATGTGCAGGAAAGACTGACTCGATTGCCGGGAAGGACGCCCCTGCTTTGGCTGAACAACAATGACGCAGCTGCAAACAATAAATCCCCCAGAAATGTTAAACCACTGCCAAGCTGTTAAACGCTACATTATTCCACTCGATGCTGTGTGTGAAAGACTAACAACACCGTGCATCAGTGAAAATACATTAAACTAGCTGATTCTCATGCATTCCACTGTGCTGACTACAAATACGAGAAGGAAATCTGTAACTTAGCTCCGGTTTTTGATTTACAGGGAAAAATATAAAAACTTAGTTTCCAGCACTCGTGTAACTGTTACATAGGACAAGACTGAAACAATCAAATAACCTCTGGTTATTTGCACATAGTAGTGATTGCAATTTGTCCTTAAGATTAGTTCTAAAGGGATTTTTACGCAACTATTTTTTTCTTATTTTTTAAAGAAAATGAACCATGGAGGCGAAGCATAAAAGTAACTGATGGAAAATTCGCAAAAGTGAGTGAATCAAAGGTTGAAGAACGTATCTATATGGCCCGCAGATTCGAAAGCTTTTCACTAAAAAGCAGTTTGCTCAAATGTTACACGGCGATGAGAAGTCTACCTAGGAAAGTTTTAAAAACGTCACTTTAAATTTGTTACGAAATAAGGGAGCATAAAATTATAAGGAGCTTGTGAGTGAAGTGTTGTCATGTTTTGAAAGTCTTTCTGTAATGTGTCTGAGAATACTGTTCCTTCAGGCCCACCTCAATTGAAAATAGCGCAGCACTTTCTGACGAACTGGGCGAGCGATTTCTTTAGAATATTTGCAGTCATGCAGTATTGACCGACTAGGCCTGGGCTATTGCCTGGGGTGCTCCACACGTAGCTTTTAAGCGCAAGTCAAGCGGGAAAGCAGAGATAATTAATAGTTTGTTCAAAAGCTCTTCAAAATATTAGGTTACAATATTGATAACTGTAAAAGTGTTTATATTACTGAATATGTGCTCTAGCTGGACTCTATTCATTATGAATTAATGGACTGTTTGTAGCTGTTTAGCAGTTTCTATAAGAAACCATAAAAACACGGAAAATTATTAGCTAGATTTTGTTTAAATTAGCGATTCTGTGAGTTGATGTTGATCATTATTCACCACTACAAGGCATTTAATATCATCCGGCTGATTTTATATTTCATGGATTCACAATTATTTACAAATTTCTTATACTGAATGATACTAGGGTATATTGCTACTTAAAAAAATTTATCTGAAGCCAGAGATAAGTAGTTATTTTACTGGTTATTTTTCATTATATAAATGTAGAAATCCTAAATTTAAGTGTTCTACAAACTTTCAATGAAAGTTTGTTGCACAATATAACTGGTAATTGCGAAGGCAAATAAAAGAATTAAATTTAAACCACGATCTTTCTAAACAACTACCTGAATTGTGATTTTCAGAATATTTCATAAAGATTGAATGTTTCATAAAGATTGAAACTGGATAGCTGTGTTTGGGGAAAAATGTAGACAAATATTAGCAACCGCTGGTAGTTTTCTTTACTGGACCATTTGGATCAATTCACTGCAACGAAAATATCCGAGAGAGAGAGAGAGAGAGGGAGACATACGGGTTTTTATTGTTTTTCAGAATTAACTAATGATTTGAGTTATTAAAAATTTAATAATCTCTATCGCAGTAAAACAATACAAGTCGCTGTTTATCTTTCAACTGGCGACATCAAATCTTGAAAGAGAGAAAAGAAAAGTTGATGTTTGTCTTCATCTAGAGAGATATCTCCTGAGCCACTTGCTAAGACGGGACTGGTTTTGTTATTAGCGAAAATTGTAGTTTTTTGTCAATATTGTCAAAAATATCGTATAAACTGCACATTTTATCGCTACTGGTACTGTTTAGTCAGCTTTCGCTTTTTACTCGTTAATTCCGTAATTTACATTACCTCGATGCACACGTTTCAGAAATCGAGGACACTAAAAATAACGTATGGGTGAAACTTATGAAACCGGTAGTGATAGTAAACGAAGAACTCCTTTTCCATACCTGAGCTGTAACATGATTTATGGTACTAGTTTGCTGAACGATAAAGAAGGAATGAAGCGCTATCAACGTGAGTGTGACATGAGCTATATGAGGCTGGGGTTAACGGACTGCAGCGATAAAGATGAACCATAACTGCGGCTATGTTCTACCCTACGACTACCTTACAAATATTTTCAAGTAATGAGATAGAATGAAAACGTAATATTCAGATGTTAATGGTGCTTTTGTGGTATGATTACCTTTCATTGTCTGCAGGAGAGCGCTCTCTGAATTTGAAAAATGTAATGTTCTTACTAGAGAAGTTTTATTTACTCACACAACAATAAATACATATGTAGACAAGTAGTTTCGGAAACTTAAATTCCAATCTTCAGACCACGAGCAGAGAACACCCATTGCACCGCTCAATGTAGTCGTAAACATATTTGAGAGCATCTCGCTGAAGAAGACTCACCAGTGTAACGTCATGTATACAGTAAAAGCATACTTGTGCTAAAATATATTTAGTCCACAGGGATTGCTTACTGTGACTTTACATTGCCTTCGCCTTTAACGAGTTACTCCCAAATGTGTGTATGATCTGGGCACTATATTGAGTGACACAATGATTGATGTATGTAGATGATCTGAATATGGCAATTTCAAATGCCGAAACTAGTTGTCTGTAAATGTATTTAGAGCGACATTCGGAAATAGAACTTTCCTAGTAAGAACATTACACTTTCCAGTTTTACGGTAGTCTGTTAGAACAAATCTGCGAGACATCATACATTCGGCTGAGAAACGAAACATGTTGTAGGACTGGACGAGAATCGAAGGAGGAATTCGTCACGTCACCCAACATTCGCCTTAAGTGAACTATGAAATCCACTGAAAACACATGAAGAGTTACCACATTACCAAAGAAGGTACGAACTGACAAATGGTAACATTGCAATTGAGTGAAGCAGGCTGGATAAAATATGAAGATTGCCTTCAGAAAAACCAGGAAGATAATAATGTTAACCACTACTTGGTAATAAGACTGACATACACTCCTGGAAATGGAAAAAAGAACACATTGACACAGGTGTGTCAGACCCACCATACTTGCTCCAGACACTGCGAGAGGGCTGTACAAGCAATGATCACACGCACGGCACAGCGGACACACCAGGAACCGCGGTGTTGGCCGCCGAATGGCGCTTGCTGCGCAGCATTTGTGCACCGCCGCCGTCAGTGTCAGCCAGTTTGCCGTGGCATACGGAGCTCCATCGCAGTCTTTAACACTGGTAGCATGCCGCGACAGCGTGGACGTGAACCGTATGTGCAGTTGACGGACTTTGAGCGAGGGCGTATAGTGGGCATGCGGGAGGCCGGGTGGACGTACCGCCGAATTGCTCAACACGTGGGGCGTGAGGTCTCCACAGTACATCGATGTTGTCGCCAGTGGTCGACGGAAGGTGCACGTGCCCGTCGACCTGGGACCGGACCAAAGCGACGCACGGATGCACGCCAAGACCGTAGGATCCTACGCAGTGCCGTAGGGGACCGCACCGCCACTTCCCAGCAAATTAGGGACACTGTTGCTCCTGGGGTATCGGCGAGGACCATTCGCAACCGTTTCCACGAAGCTGGACTACGGTCCCACACACCGTTAGGCCGTCTTCCGCTCACGCCCCAACATCATGCAGCCCGCCTCCAGTGGTGTCGCGACAGGCGTGAATGGAGGGACGAATGGAGACGTGTCGTCTTCAGCGATGAGAGTCGCTTCTGCCTTGGTGCCAATGATGGTCGTATGCGTGTTTGGCGCCGTGCAGGTGAGCGCCACAATCAGGACTGCATACGACCGAGGCACACAGGGCCAACACCCGGCATCATGGTGTGGGGAGCGATCTCCTACACTGGCCGTACACCACTGGTGACCGTCGAGGGGACACTGAATAGTGCACGGTACATCCAAACCGTCATCGAACCCATCGTTCTACCATTCCTAGACCGGCAAGGGAACTTGCTGTTCCAACAGGACAATGCACGTCCGCATGTATCCCGTGCCACCCAACGTGCTCTAGAAGGTGTAAGTCAACTACCCTGGCCAGCAAGATCTCCGGATCTGTCCCCCATTGAGCATGTTTGGGACTGGATGAAGCGTCGTCTCACGCGGTCTGCACGTCCAGCACGAACGCTGGTCCAACTGAGGCGCCAGGTGGAAATGGCATGGCAAGCCGTTCCACAGGACTACATCCAGCATCTCTACGATCGTCTCCATGGGAGAATAGCAGCCTGCATTGCTGCGAAAGGTGGATATACACTGTACTAGTGCCGACATTGTGCATGCTCTGTTGCCTGTGTCTATGTGCCTGTGGTTCAGTCAGTGTGATCATGTGATGTATCTGACCCCAGGAATGTGTCAATAAAGTTTCCCCTTCCCGGGACAATGAATTAACGGTGTTCTTATTTCAATTTCCAGGAGTGTATAAAGGCAAATCTGGATACTTTGATGGTATTTGTAGCTGAAGAAAAGTCGCTTTAGAATCTCAAGCTGAATAAGATGATGGAAACTGTCCTAGCGGCCTCTTATTGTTAGAGGGCCCGCAGAACCAACCCGCAAGATGGGCTGCTGACTCCTCTTTCAGGAGCGCAGAGAGAAACATCGCCAGCGGACAGAAACATCTACATCTACATCTACATCTACCTCTACATCTACATGAGTACTCTGCAATTCACATTTATGTGCTTGGCAGACGGTTCATCGAACAACAATCATAGTATCTCTCTACCATTCCACTCCCGAACAGCGCGCGGGGAAAACGAACACCTAAACCTTTCTGTTCGAGCTCTGATTTTTCTTATTTTATTTTGATGATCATTACTACCTATGTAGATTGGGCTCAACAAAATATTTTCGCATTCGGAAGAGAAATTTGGTGACTGAAATTTCGTAAATAGATCTCGCCGCGACGAAAAACGTCTTTGCTGTAATGACTTCCATCCCAATTCGTGTATCATATCTGCCACACTCTTTCCCCTATTACGTGATAATACAAAACGAGCTGCCCTTTTTTGCACCCTTTCGATGTCCTCCGTCACTCCTACCTGGTAAGGCTCCCACACCGCGCAACAATATTCTAACAGAGGACGAACGAATGTAGTGTAAGCTGTTTCTTTAGTGGACTTGTTGCACCTTCTAAGTGTCCTGCCAATGAAACGCAACCTATGGCTCGCCTTCCCCACAATATTATCTATGTGGTCTTTCCAACTGAAGTTGTTCGTAATTTTAACACCCAGGTACTTAGTTGAATTGACAGCTTTGAGAATTGTACTATTTATCGAGTAATCGAATTCCAACGGATTTCTTTTGGAACTCATGTGGATCACCTCACACTTTTCGTTATTTAGCGTCAACTGCCACCTGCCACACCATACAGCAATCTTTCTAAATCACTTTGCAACTGATACTGGTCTTCGGATGACCTTACTAGACGGTAAATTACAGCATCATCTGCGAACAACCTAAGAAAACTGCTCAGATTGTCACCCAGGTCATTTATATAGATCAGGAACAGCAGAGGTCCCAGGACGCTTCCCTGGGGAACACCTGATATCACTTCAGTTTTACTCGGTTGCCGTATATTACTACGAACTGCGACCTTACTGACAGGAAATCACGAATCCAGTCGCACAACTGAGACGGTACCCCATAGGCCCACAGCTTGATTAGAAGTCGCTTGTGAGGATCGGTGTCAAAAGTTTTCCAGAAATCTAGAAACACGGAATCAACTTGAGATCCCCTGTCGATAGCGGCCATTACTTCGTGCGAATAAAGAGCTAGCTGCGTTGCACAAGAACGATGTTTTCTTAAACCATGCTGATTACGTATCAATAGATCGTTCCCTTCGAGGTGATTCATAATGTTTGAATACAGTATATGCTCCAAAACCCTACTGCAAACTGACGTCAATGATATAGGTCTGTAGTTCGATGGATTACTCCTACTACCCTTCTTAAACACTGGTGCGACCTGCGCAATTTTCCAATCTGTAGGTACAGATCTATCGGTGAGCGAGCGGTTGTATATGAGTGCTAAGTAGGGAGCTATTGTATCAGCGTAATTTGAAAGGGACCTAATCGGTATACAATCTGGACCTGAAGACTTGCCCGTATCAAACGATTTGAGTTCCTTCGCAACCCCTAAGGTATCTACTTCTAAGAAACTCATGCTAGCAGCTGTTAGTGTTTCAAATTCTGGAATATTCCATTCGTCTTCTCTGGTGAAGGAATTTCGGAAAACTGCGTTCAATAACTCCGCTTTAGCGGCACAGTCGTCGGTAACAGTACCATCGGCACTGCGCAGCGAAGGTATTGACTGCGTCTTGCCGCTTGTGTACTTAACATACGACCAGAATTTCTTCGGATTTTCTACCAAATTTCGAGACAATGTTTCGTTGTGAAACCTATTAAATGCATCTCGCATTGAAGTCCGTGCCAAATTTCGGGCGTCTGTAAATTTTAGCCAATCTTCGGGATTTCGCGTTCTTCTGAACTTCGCATGCTTTTTCCGTTGCCTCTGCAACAGCATTCGGACCTGTTTTGTGTACCACGGGGGATCAGTTCCATCTCTTACCAATTTATGAGGTATGAATCTCTCAATTGCTGTTGTTACTATATCTTTGAATTTGAGCCACATCTCGTCTACATTTGCATAGTCAGTTCGGAAGGAATGGGGATTGTCTCTTAGGAAGGCTTCTAGTGACACTTTATCCGTTTTTTTAAATAAAATTATTTTCCGTTTGTTTCTGGTGGATTTGGAAGAAACGGTATTGAGCCTAGCTACAACGACCTTGTGATCACTAATCCCTATATCAGTCATGATGCTCTCTATCAACTCTGGATTGTTTGTGACTAAGAGGTCAAGTGTGTTTTCGCAACGATTTACAATTCGCGTGGGTTCGTGGACTAACTGCTCGAAATAATTTTCGGAGAAAGCATTTAGGACAATCTCGGAAGATGTTTTCTGCCTACCACCGCTTTTGAACAAGTATTTTTGCCAACATATCGATGGAAGGTTGAAGTCCCCACCAACTATAACCGTATGAGTGGGGTATTTATTTGTTACGAGACTAAAATTTTCTCTGAACTGTTCCGCAACTATATCATCGGAGTCTGGGGGTCGGTAGAAGGAGTCAATTATTAACTTAGTTCGGCTGTTAAGTATAACCTCCACCCATACCAATTCGTACGGAGTATCTACTTCGACTTCACTACAAGATAAACGACTACTGACAGACACAAACACTCCACCACCAATTCTACCTAATCTATCTTCCTGAACACCGTCTGAGACTTCGTAAAAATTTCTGCAGAACTTATTACAGGCTTTAGCCAGCTTTCTGTACCTATAACGATTTCAGCTTCTGTGCTTTCTATTAGCGCTTGAAGCTCAGGGACTTTCCCAGCACAACTGCAACAATTTACAACTACAATTCCGACTGTTCCTTGATCCAAGCACGTCCTGTTTTTGCCATGCACCCTTTGAGATTGCAGCCCACCCCGTACTTTCCCGAGGCCTTCTAACCTAAAAAAACCGCCCAGTCCACGCTACACAGCCTCCGTTTCCCGTGTAGCCGCCAGCTGAGTGTAGTGAACTCCTGACCTATTCAGCGGAACCCGAAACCCCACCACCCTATGGCTCAAGTCAAGGAATCTGCAGCCAACACGGTCTCAAAACCGTCTGAGCCTCTGATTCAGGCCCTCCACCCGGCTCTGCACCAAAGGTCCGCAGTCGGTTCTGTCAAAGATGCTGCAGATGGTGAGCTCTGCCTTCATCTCGTAAGCAAGACCGGCAGCCTTCACCAAATCAGATAGCCGCTGGACTCCAGAGAGAATTTCCTCAGATCCAAAGCGACACACGTCATTAGTGCCGACATGTGCCACCATCTGCAGCTGGCTGCACCCTGTGCTCTTCATGGCATCCGGAAGGACCCTTTCCTCATCAGGAATGACTCCACCCGGAATGCACACAGAGTGCACACTGGATTTCTTCCCCTCCTTAGCCGCCATATCCCTAAGGGGCCCCATTACGCGCCTAACATTGGAGCTCCCAACTACCAATAAGACCACCCTCTGCGATTGCCCGGGCCTTGAAGGCTGAGAATCATCCTCTGAAACGGGGCAGGCAGCTGCATCTGGCTCGGCCAGAGACAGTACCTGAAACCTGTTTGTCAGACGCACCGGGGAGGCTTTCTGATCAGCCTCTGGGGAGGTCTTACGCTGCCTGCCACGCCTTGAAACGACCCCCCCCCCCAATCAACCACAGGCGAGGGCTCAGCCCCACTGCGGGCAGCAACCGGGGCAACCACAGCGGCAGACCGATCTGGGGACAGACGGGACGAGGTTGACATCCCCGTGATACCCAAGTCCGGCTCCCCACAGTGGTGCCCATTGGCAACAGCCTCAAGCTGCGCGACCGAAGTCAGCGCCGCTTGCAGCTGTGAGCGAAGGGATGCCAACTCAGCCCTCATCTGAACACAGCAATCACAGTCCCTGTCCATTCTAATCGATGTTGAACAACAGTTACTGAAACACGAGTCAGTGCCTAGATAACGCAAGGGAAACACGCAAAGAATGTATTAACTAACCTGTACAAATGCCTAACGACTGCGCTACAATCTGCCTGAATTTACGATTACAGTAACTAAAACTCGAAATTACACCTCCTATACGAAACTCACACGCAATTTAAGTAAGAATCTACGAAGTAAACACTAAAACGCGATGCTACAGCTCTCAAATACTATAATACGTCCCAAATTTATGAATTAAACAATGCAAGAACCCAAAAACACGCAAAGAAATTAAGAATTAAACTATGTAACAAATAAGTAAGCTAGGGGTATACGACTTGCTGCTGCAGCTGCTTATCCAACGGCGGCAGGGAGCACAAACAGTGACAGACTTTCCAAATAAACACGGAACTATTTCGCCAGAGAACATGTGACAGTGTTCCACCAATCGGAACTCAAATGACTGTTGTAGCACTCCGTCAACCTGGCTTTATAAGCACGCCTAGACCGACAGACCGGCAATGTTTACCAACACTTAGGAACAGCTCCGGCGAGTACTTACGCCGGCTTAGCATTGTATTCACTCGCTGTAGCATTGTAGTAGCATGTTGTATTTCGTATTGTGTTTCAAATGGTTCAAATGGCTCTGAGCACTATGGGATTAAACTTCTGAGGTCATCAGTCCCCTAGAACTTAGAACTATTTAAACCTAACTAACCTAAGGACATCACACACATACATGCCCAAGGCAGGATTCGAACCTGCGACAGTAGCGGTCGCACGGTTGCAGACTGTAGCGCCTAGAGGCGCTCGACCACCCGGCTGGCTTTGTGTAGAGTAGATTTTGGTTAGTATTTTTCTTTCATTGCCTTGTTTCCTTATTTGGTTTTCACCACAAGAGTTGTGGGTTTCTCTTGTCGTTCTTGAGTTTAAAACTTAGTGTATACCAAGAAGGCGTTTTCTTCTTTAATTATAATAAAGTGTGTTCAAATTGACAGTTAGTCCTGCCGATCGCAGGACAAAACAGAAACCTTAGAGTAGGGTGAGATACAGAAACCATCAGTTGTCAAAGTCATCTGCTATCAAGTGGGAGTAACAGGGATGGAACAACAATAAAGGCATCTTTGTGTCATAGGTATTATAAGACATATTGAAATTTCTCAACACTTATAAGTTCCAGGCCAAAGAAAAAATGGACTGGAAAAGAAGTTCCAGAAAAAGAATCAATGTGTAAAAGGGGATGGGGCAAAGAGGGCCAGATATCAATGCTGATGTTCATGGACGACGCATCACCTACAGCAGATAGTATGAGTAAGGAAGCCATGTCAGAAATGACTAGTGGATAACCCACTTCGCTCAAGATATGTGTAGAGGATGAGTTACAGTATATAGAAACAAAAGTTGCCAAAAGTAGCAGGCTCCTAGAGAGCGACTTGTTAAACATAGAGTCTGCCAAAGACATAGCAGTAAAGTAAGCGAAATAATAATCCTACAGTCCACAACTCGGCTAAATCAAGAGATACTAGAAACAGCTTTCAACAGAAAGTATCTACTGCGTTTACACATTAATGGGCTAAAATGTAGGAGATTTAATACCACCTGGTGACTTTCCAGACACTGGCGGCGGTAAGGACGTAAGCGGAGCAGAGACATCTACATCTACATCTACATGGTTACTCTGCAATTCACACTGAAGTGCCTGGCAGAGGGTTCACCGAACCATTTTCATACTATTCTCTACCATTCCACTCTCGAATGGCACGTGGGAAAAAGGAACACCTAAATCTTTCCATTCGAGCTCTGATTTCTCTTATTTTATTATGATGATCGTTTCTCCCTACGTAGATGGGTGTCAACAAAATATTTTCACCTTCGCAAGTGAAAATTGGTGTTTGAAATTTCGTAAATAGATCTCTCCTCATAGAAAACCGCCTTTATTTCAGTGACTGCCACCGCAACTCTCGTATCATATCAGTGACACTCTCAACCATATTGCGCAATAACACGAAACGGGCTGCCCTTCTTTGCACCTTTTCGATGTCCTCCGTCAGTCCTACCTGGTAAGGATCCCACATCGTGCAGCAATGTTCCAGCAGAGGACGGACAAGTGTAATGTAGGCTCTCTTCAGTGGATTTGTCGCATCTTCTAAGCGTTCTACCAACAAAGCGCAGTCTTCGTTTCGCCTTCCCCACAATATTATCTATGTAGTCTTTCCCATTTAAGTTGCTCGTAATTGTAATTCCTAGGTATTTAGTCGAACCGATAGCCCTTAGATTTGTGCGATTTATCGTACACCCAAAATTTTTCGGATTTCTTTCAGTATGTGGATGTCCTCGCATTTTTCTTTGTTTAGTGCCAATTGCCAGTTTTCACACCATACACAAATTCTCTCTAGATCATTTTGTAATTGAATTGATTGTCTGATGATTTTAGTAGACGGTAAATTACAGCATCATCTGCAAACAATCTAAGGGGGCTGCTCAGATTATCACCTAGATCATTTATGTAAATCAGGAACAGCAGAAGGGCTATGACACTACCTTGCGGAACGCCAGATATCACGAACGGAAAATCATTCTAGCAACAATACGGACGGCAAATGAAGTCCACTGACATAAGCGTTTTTGACAAAGGGCAGACTGCTATGGCCCGACGCCTGGAAATTGCGCGAAACTGGTCGGCTATTCGCATGCAACCATCGTGAGCATCTATAGAAACTGAAGTAAGCTGAGATGTTGCACGTTGACACCCCATCACGCAATTTGGATTTCGGGTACTCGACTGGTCTGTAAAGCAGTACAGTGAGCGGTGCGTGACAGATGTGACGACGGAGCTTAATGCTGGTCTAGGCACAAGTGCCTCGGAGCACACTTCACAGCACACATTGTTCAACACAGGGCTCCGCAACAGACGATGCCTACGTGTTTCCACGCAGACCCAATGAAAATTACATCAACGACTGCAGTAGACACTGGATTGTCCAGACCAGTGGAAACGTGTCGTCTGTTCGTATAACTCTCGTTCCATGTTACGCCAGGTTGATAGTAGTGTCTAGATACGCCAGCATCCAGACAAACGGCTGTTCGAAACATTCACCGCGCCACGACGTAGACAGCATTATACCGGGTGATCAAAAAGTCAGTATAAATTTGAAAACTTAATAAACCACGGAATAATGTAGATAGAGAGGTACAAATTGACACACATGCTTGGAATGACATGGAGCTTTATTAGAACAAAAAAAAAGTTCACAAAATGTCCGACAGATGGCGCTGGACAGAAAAACTGCTACCGTGACGGGTGAGAGGTACGCCGATATGTTACAGAATCGCAACATCCCCAGCCTGGCTGATAAACACCTGCTGGAACGTACGATGTTTATGCAGGATGCCGCTCCACCCCATATTCCTAGACGCGTGAAAGATCCCTTGCACGCGCCGTTTGGTGATGATCGTATGCTCAGCCGCCACTTTCGTCATGCTTGGCCTCCCAGGTCCCCAGACCTCAGTCCGTGCGATTATTGGCTTTGGGGTTAGCCGAAGTCGCAAGTGTATCGTGATCGACCGACATCTCTAGGGATGCTCTAAATCCGACGCCAATGCCTCACCATAACTCCGGACATGCTTTACAGTGCTGTTCACAACATTAGTCCTCGACTACAGCTATTGTTGAGGAATGATGGTGGACATATTGAACATTTCCTGTAAAGAACATCATCTTTGCTTTGTCTTACTTTGTTATGCTAATTATTGCTATTCTGACCAGATGAAGCATCATCTGTCGGACATTTTTTGAACTTTGTATTTTTTGTGTTCTAATGAAACCCCATGTCATTCCAAGCAGGCGTGTGAATTTGTACCTCTCTATCTACATTATTCCGTGATTTATTCAGTTTCCAAACTTGCACTGTCTTTTTGATCACTCGGTACCTTGGCAGTGCCCACCCGCACTTGCAAGGGGCCTGACCTTCTAACTGAGGGCGCTGTATCAGTTACGGACTACATGAACATCACTGGGAATCACCTCCTCCCTTCACACTTGTGTTCTCCGATGGCACTGGCATTTTCCAGCAGGCTGACAACCCACGTAAGAAGGTCAGAATCGTGGTACAATGTGTTGTGGAGCGTGACAGTGGACGTGAGTTGATAGCTTGATCACGAAATTCGAATGATCTGAACCCGATGCAATACAACTAGGGCGCTATCTTTCGCCGGCTCCGCTTCTACAAAACATCGACCGCAATTTTCTGGAACTGCGTCACCTATGTGTAATAATCAGATGTGAAATACCACTGGAAATTTTCCAAGAACATGATAAATCCATGTGATGATGTATTGCGTTGCAAAGATGGACCATTGTGCTATTAAGAAGGTGATGACAACGTATTCTTCCACGTGTAGCGTGAGTCAGGTAAGACGTAACATCCCTTGTAATTAGCGACTGGCTCAAGATATCGAAATCGGGTTTTCGGCACATGATAGTATCTCCACAGAGCGGCACACAATGGTGCACGATTGATCGTTTAAACCAGAATCAGTACGTTTTTTTAAAAAAAATGGGTCGTTGTGCTTTTATTAAGGACGTTAAAAACTCTAGGAAACACGCGTAAAGTGGCATAATGCTTGATAATGTTGAACTTTGCGTTAAAGTATTGGAGAAATGTGTTAAAACTGTTGTGGCGTAAACACCGCCAAATCGGCCTTCCGCAAGACTGAACCATAGTATCATTTGATGCCCCTTTATTAGCCCTCGTATCGTGCCACGCTTTCACCAACAGATCTTCCGAATCCTACACCTACACGCTCTTCACATCCTATGTCAATGAAACTTCAGCCACTTTGCTCCTACCTGATAAAGATATCTGCCAAGGGATCTAACCATCCTTCCAGATCTAACTGAACACTCTCTCCACATATCAACGCTCCTCTCCACCTCCATCCCCATCCCTTCTCACATCCATCCCTCCCTTTACAAATGCTTGTTTCGGTGCCACCCTCTACAAATCTTCTATCCCACATCCCTTCCAAAACACTCTTCCTTCAGTAACCCTACCGGTCATTGCATGCGACTCCAGTAAAGGGAAATGCTCCGTTTATGTGAAGACTACTGTTAACTGATTGTATTTTAAGAAGGCAGCAACGTTTTACATAAAATCTGCAATTTACAGCCATCCCGTTTTAGTAAATGCAAGGAATCTCCATATTTTATATTTTTAATATCTGTATTGAAACCGTGTCTGTATGTCTATTAATACTTTCTACTGAAGAGCGGCCAGCTCTCCCTCGATCTGTTGAGCGAGGGAATAGAATGACGACAGAAAGAACAAAAACCAGAGATGTAGTCCCTATAACGAGCCATGCTTCAAAGGCGATTGAAACGACAGTTTCAATTGTGTTTTAGTTTCGAAGTAATGCTGCCTATTGCAAACACTTTAGTAATTCTCCGGCTTATTCATCATGTGCAAACATTTATGAATTTCGCTTCAAAATTTATGTTGGGTCAGACATTCGGCTTGATCCTGATATCTTGTTTGATTCACGCATCAGAGTTGATCAGTCAAAGTGCTAGATTACGCCAGACGGTGTGGCCGAGCGGCTCTAGGCGCTTCAGTCTGGAACCCTGCGACCACTACGGTCGCAGGTTCGAATCCTGCTTCGGGCATGAATGTGTGTGATGTCGTTAGTTCAGTTAGGTTTAAATAGTTCTAAGTTCTAGGGGACTGATGACCTCAGATGTTAAGTCCCATAGTGCTCAGAGCCATTTGAACCATTTTTTTGCTAGATTACGAGATGGCCTGTGCAAGTTACATAATCTGGTATCTGTTCGGATATTATTATTGAAGAAGCATATATATTTAGTACAACCGTGCAGCAGAGCGTAGAAATTTTAGTGTGTAGTTTGTTAGTGCTCCCGAAATGACTTTATGCATATTTCAGCATAAAGTTCAAGCGAATGTTGCACCTTTCGTTCTGCAAAATAGTGGCAAGTTCAGGTGCATAGCGATCACGCACCCTTCTCTCAAAGTACCTCACAAAGGTTCAATAGTATTGAGATCTGGTAACTGCAATGGCCAGAGGAGATGTGACAACTGATCCTCATTCTCAAAAAACCAGTACTGGACTATTAGAGCTGTGTGAACAGAGGCCCTGTCTTCTTGGAACATAGCATCACCATTGGGTAACAAAACACTGTACTCTGGGATGGATCTGATCAACCAAAGTGATCGCATAATACCTGGCAGTAATCTGACGAAGCAGAGTAATCTTGATAACCATGGAACCATGATATGACTACGCAAATCATCATGGAACCTCCGCCGTGTTTCCCTCTTGGGATGTAAAATTGGTCAGAAGTTGGAAACAGTGTGAGACAAGACTCGTCGGAACAAACGACTTTCCTCCTTTGCTCCATAGTCTAGATCTTATGGCTTAAGCATAATGTTTTCCTGTTACGGTCATTTGCATCACTGATGAGAGATTTTGAAATCCCAGCTAGCCCTGCGACTCCCTGTTTTGGTGCTCCTTTGGTACTGACAGGGTACGCGAGTGTGACATTCAGCTCTGTCAGTGACTTTCTCTTTTTTCGTCACAACCGTCTTCAGTGATCATACATACCAAACACTGAACACACACTTTAGTCTGCATTGTGACTTAGTAGTGTTTTCCACTGTCCCTGAACTCGGTATAAATCTTTCTTGAAGTACCAAACACTTCCTCTATCCTACACTACTGGCCATTAAAATTGCTACAAGAAGAAATGCAGATGATAAACGCGTATTCATTGGACAAATATATTATTCTAGAACTGACATGTGATTACATTTTCACGCAATTTGGGTGCATAGATCCTGAGAAATCAGTACCCAGAACAACCACCTTTGGCCGTAATAACGGCCTTGATACGCCTGGGCATTGAGTCAAACAGAGCTTGGATGGGGTGTATAGGTACAGCTGCCCATGCAGCTTCAACACGAAACCACGGTTCATCAATAGTATTGACTGGCGTATTGCGACGAGCCAGTTGCTCGGCCACCATTGACCAGACGTTTTCAATTGGTGAGAGATCTGGAGAATGTGGTGCCCAGGGCAGCAGTCGAACATTTTCTGTATACAGAAAAAAGGACCGTACAGAACCTGCAACATGCGTTCGTGCATTATCCAGCTGAAATGTAGGGTTTTGCAGCGATCGAAAGAAGGGTAGAGCCACGGGTCGTAACACATCTGAAATGTAACGTCCACTGTTCAAAGTACCGTCAATGCGAACAAGAGGTGACCGAGACGTGTAACCAATGGCACCCCATACCATCACGCCGGATGATACGCCAGTATGGCGATGACGAATACACGCTTCCAATGTGCGTTCACCGCGATGTCGCCAAACACGGATGCGACCATCATGATGCTGTAAACAGAACCTGGATTCATCCGAAAAAATGACGTTTTGCCATTCGTTCACCCAGGTTCGTGGTTGACAACACCATGGCAGACTCATTTGTCTGTGATGCAGCGTCAAGGGTAACCGCAACCACGGTCTCCGAGCTGATGGTCCATGGTGCTGCAAACATCGTCGAGCTGTTTGTGCAAATGGTTGTTGTCTCGCAAATGTCTACATCTGTTGACTCAGGGATCGAGACGTGGGTGCACGACCACGATAAACCGCAATCGCGATAGGCTACAATCCGACCTTTATCAAAGTCGGAAACGTGATGGAACGCATTTCTCCTCCTTACACGAGGCATCACAACGTTTCACCAGGCAACGCCGGTCAACTGCTGTTTGTGTATGAGAAATCGGTTGGAAACTTTCCTCATGTCATCACGTTGTAGGTGTCACCACCGGTGCCAACCTTGTGTGAATGCTCTGAAAAGCTAATGAGTTACATATCACAGCATCTTTTTCCTGTCGGTTAAATTTCGCGTCTGTATCACGTCATCTTCGTGGTGTAGAAGTTTTAATGGCCAGTAGTGTAGTTACAGAAGCCCTAACCATTTCCCCACGTTCTAATTATCTCCGTCATGGTGAACTTATAACTGCACACAACACTATTCTGACCATGACAGACATTTGCAACGTGTTGAGGACGCTGCACAAGTGCCGTTCGTGGTCAAATACAACAGCACAACCTACAGGCTTGGCTAACATCTGTATATACCTTCTAGCATGAATTTCTTGGGGTGTCTGTATATTTTTTGTCCAACCCCTTTACATTTCAGACAAATTCATTCAGAAAAGAATTAAATTTATATTCGATGTTAATATGTCCCGTTAACATACGCTTTTCTTGCATTATACGTAAGACTGGAGTGTTCTTCGATATTTTACGTTCATTTCATCAGAACATGGCTTTCTTACTGACAGAGCGACTTGTACCAGCACGGACATTACGGCGACGCAAGGGGCCAGCACCCGCATGGTGGTCCCCCAACATTTATCAGTTCGCAGCACAGGTGCGGTACGGCCTCTCATGTTTATAGCCACAGAGTTTCAAAAGAATCCTTTTCTCCTGCTGCTACCTTGCGTTACAGGCAATTTACTATACAAGCAGCACTTCCGCGAACCAAATTAGAATGCTTTGTTACGCGTGTTGTTGCCCTATGGCTCGTGACCCACTCTGGCCGTACGGCACGTGCACACATTTGAGCTGCGCCTCTGACAATACGCAACCTTAAATATGTATACACCATTTTACGAAATCTATTAATCGGGAAGCAGGAATCTGGAATTTCCTCCTTTTCCGAAGCTCTCTCGATTTTATATCATTCTCTGAAAATTGATTGCGGATTTTGGATGTGAGTAGGCAACAAAGGAAATTGAGTTAAAGTTAATAGCTTATCAAAGTGGTGGAACATATTGTGTTTACTTCCTCAGTTTATTGACTCAGCTTTGTTCGTTGATTGTTGTTATGATTTCAGATAGGGGTACAGTCCAATGACCCTTGTAATTCGACAAGTGAGTGTCAAATATCTTTCAGTACTCACTGTAAATTTTCCAGTGCATGGGGTCGCTCCGTTAGTTTCCATCGGATATTCGTAGCCCAGAAAGGCCTTCACAATAAGCATCCAGTGGTATGTAATTGCAGTCAGAAGGCGCCTGAATCACTTCTTTCAGAATAAGTAAACAATAACTGTGAGCGTGTGGGTGCTACTCTGTCATTCTGCAAAACGGATTGATCTGAGATGTACCCTTTACCCTGTGGCTCCCGCAAGATGCAATTTCCACCCCCACACTATTACAGAAGTCAGACGCTCCTAACGTTCTAAAGAGAAATGCCTGAAAAAATTTCAGCAATAAATATCTTCTGGAGTCGCCCGCTGTAAGGAAATGACACAAAAATTCACAAAATTTCTTACGTAACTAGTGGGATACTTGGGTACTGGAGTAGTACTAGTTAGTGTACGAAAAACATGACACCAACGAAAATTATTATTTATTTTGCAAGAATTTTGAGAAATCACAATGGCACTTTTAGTTATGAACTGAACAAGTTATTTCTGGGTTCTTTTCGGAATGTGAAGTTACCTCTTAAGGATAGGATTCGCTAATGAAATTTCTATACAGAGTTTAAGATTGTTATTGACTTGGCAGAATGGCTGAGAGCCGTGCCTACTCAACTTCAATAATTATCCGTTAGAATGTTGCTAGGTACGGTCTCTTCCATTACTCCTTCAGCTCAAGGCGTCAGGAATATCGTCTGTCAATCAGCATTGCTCTTCTAAAACGGCAGAATGACGTTTCGTTTAAGGCGACCAATCCAGAAATCTGTAGCATCGGCGTTTGGCGTTTGCTGTCTCCCTGTGAAAACCTCTGAAACTGCGTGCTATGTTTGTAAAGAACGCGTAGGCTGGGCGCTCCCACACAATGTAGCGGAATTTGCTTTTAAGCCTAACACGGTGTTGTTCTCCCCTTTCACTTGGGCAAACGTCATCCGCTCCACAGGCGGCCAAGGTTGACTCGTCCTCTGAAGGGACCGGCCTCCTGGCATGCAGTCTGCCTCTCTCGAACTATAAGCCCCTGTGACCGTCGTGTCTGGAATGTATGTATGTATGCCAGCCTCAAGTATTTCAACCATGGTCTACTTACTTATTATTTGCGTATCGTCTACATGAATTCATACAACACTAACTTTATCTTATCGAGTTTGGGTTCGAATGAAGCGTCTTGATGTGCGGAATATGATTGTGACAGCAGAATATGTAAGCAATGAAAGTCAGGAAGCCATGACGTCTTAGATAACAAATGTGGTAGGTAGAATGGCGGATTGTAATATGTGCCTCTTGGTCCAGAGTCTACTTGATCAAAAGGATCCGGACACCACTAAAAACATACGTTCTTCATATTAGGCGCATTGTGCTGCCCCTACTGCCAGGTACTACACATCAGCGACCTCAGTCGTCATCAGACATCGACATGCAGCAGAATGGGGCACTCTGCGGAGCTCACGGATTTCAAACGTGGTGAGGTGATTGGGTGTCACTTGTGTCATACATCTGTACGCGAGATTTCCACACTCCTAAACATCCCTAGGTCCACTGTTTCCAATGTGAAGTGGAAACATGAAGGGACACGTACAGCACAAAAGCATAGAGGCCGACCTCGTCCGTTGATTGAGACAGACTGCTGGCAGTTGAAGAGGTCGTAATATGTAATAGAGAGACATTTACCCAGACCATCACACAGGAATTCCAAACTGCATCAGGATCCAGTGCAAGTACTATGACAATTAGGCGGGAGGTGAGAAATCCTGCATTTCATGGTCGAGCGGCTGCTCATAAGCCACACATCACGCTGGTAAATGCCAGACGACGCCTTGCTTGGTGTAAGGATGGTAAACATTGGACGATTGAACAGCGGAAAAACGCTGTGTGGAGTTACGAATCACGGTATACAATGTGGCGATCCGATGGCAGGGTGTGGGTATGGCGAATGCCCGATGAACGTCATCTGCCAAAAATAAAATTCGGAGGTGGTGGTGATATGTTGTGGTCGTGTTATTCATGGAGGTGGCTTGCAATCCTTGTTGTTTTGCGTGGAACTATCACAGCAAAGGCCTACATTGATGTTTTAAACACCTTCTTGCTTCGATTGTTGAAGAGCAATTCGAGGATGTCGACTGCATCTTTCAACATGATCGAGCACCTGTTCGTAATGCACGGCCTGCGGCGAGGTGGTTAGACGACAATAACATCCCTGTAATAGATTGGTCTGCACACTCCTCACTTGACTCCTATAGAACAGCTTTGTGATCAGAATGAGATTTTCACTCTGCAGTGGAGTGTACGCTGATATGAAACTTCCTGGCATATTAAAACTGTGTGCCCGACCGAGACTCTAACTCGGGACCTTCGCCTTTCGCGGGCAAGTGCTCTACCACCTGAGTTACCCAAGCACGACTCACGCCCGGTCCTCACAGCTTTACTTCTGTCAGTACTTCGTCTCATACCTTCCAAACTTTACAGAAGCTCTCCTGCGAATCTTACAGAACTAGCACTCCTGAAAGACAGCGTATTGCGGAGACATGGCTTAGCCACAGCCTAGGGGATGTTTCCAGAATGAGATTTTCACTCTGCGACGGAGTGTGCGCTGTTATGAAACTTCCTGGCAGATTAAAACTGTATGCCGGACCGAGACTCGAACTCGGGAACTTTGCCTTTCGCGGGCAAGTTCTCTAGCTCTGCAAGGTTCACAGGAGAGCGTCTGTAAAGTTTGTAAAGTAGGAGACGATGTACTGGCAGAGGTTAAGCTATGAGGACGGGGCGTGAGTCGTTCTTGGGTAGCTCAGATGGTAGAGCACTTGCCCACGAAAGGCAAAGGTCCTGAGTTCGAGTCTCGGTCCTGCACACAGTTTTAATCTGCCATGAAGTTTCAGCTTTGTGATGTTTCGCATCGCCGACTTCTGCCAGGCCTCACCGGCCGACGTCGATATCTCTCCTCAGTGCAGCACTCCGTGTAGAATGGGCTGCCATTCCCCAAGAAACCTTCCAGCACCTGATTCACCTTGTGCCTACGAGAGTGGAAGCTGTCATCAAGGCTAAGGGTGGGCCAACACCATACTGAATTCGAGCATTACCGATGGAGGGCGCCACGAAGTTGTAAGTCGTTTTCAGCCGGGTGTCCGGATACCTTTGATCATATAGTGTATCTTGGATTTATTGGAAAGTGGAAGCATTATATCAAATTATAGCTCCACTTATAAGCTCACCTATCAAAACATTCGTTACCCCTTTAAAAGACCTCACTGGTCTCTGAAGCGCTTAAGATTGCGTGTAACTAGTACAAGGCAGTCATATAACCCTCTACTGGTGACGTAACTCATGACAGTGAAGTGCTGCCAGTCGGTTGTATAGAAAAAGCGCAGTGACGTAGATCGACGTGGAGCCATGACAACGCAGAAATAAGCTGTCCAAGCTGTCGTGATCGTTATTATCGAGAGTGATGTGACGCTTGGCCTCCTTTGTCACCCGGCTCTATTCTTCTCTGTCGATCACTTTCCTTCTCCTATTCCTGACCCCCACTGCTTTGAGGTCCTCCTCCTTATCGTGAAGCCATCTTTTCCTGCGTCTTCCTCTTTTCCTTCTCCCTTCGGGCCAACTCTTAACACGCCGCCTATCTGTCATTCTTTATAATCGACAAGCCCATCTTATTCTTGCCCCCTTGCTTTTCACTAGAGTATTTGTCTGTTCAAAAACTGTCTGTACCTCTGTGTTTGTCATTACTCTCCAACTCCCTTCATTTCTATCAGCCCCAAATATCTTTCTCAAAATCTTCCTTTCCCATCTCCATAATCAGCCTTCCTTCTTTTGTGGTCATACCCAGCCTTCCTACCCATACATTACTCTGTAGTGAATTATATTTGAGTTTTTGTGCTCTGGACTTGAATATATTCTACAAGAACTAATAACACCGATTTCCACTTACCATCTTTACTTGAATATCTGCTGTTATTATCGAACCTCGATATTTAAACTTTTCCACTATTTAGTACTCTCTCCAATTTTTGTTGTTGAGGTTTTTCCTATATCCCCACTACGATCGCTCAACATCACTCTGTTTTACCTGCACTGAAGGAAAAATATTGGTACGCCCTTCTAGATGTTTCCTGTTCACTCAAGGTTAATGGATGCAACAGTGCGTATAGAGTACATGAAATGATTACGTTTAAAATCAACAGCACAAATGGTTCTGAGGTACGAGGAACGTGGCGTAACCTTCATGGATGGCAATGTAGGCGCCGACTGTGGCATCCAGTCGATCGTAGAGGTAGCTAATACTCGGCCAGTCATACCCCACATGTGCTCGACTGGAGACAAATCCGGAGATCGTGCTGACCAGGGAAGCTGCTGCGCGTCTTATAGAGCACGGTGAGTTTCACTGGCAGTGTGTGGGCGAACATTCTCTTGTTGGCACAACTCATCACCTTCCTGTTGCAAGCACGACAAAGGAAAGGGTCTAACAACATTCTGCAAGCAACGAGTGCTGGTTAGCATCCCCTTCAGGTGTACAAGAGCTGTAGCTTATCGCAAAACCTTAAGGACCAGTGTGTGTCTTGGACGAATGTGCTCTAGGCGACAGTACTTACCAGGTCTATGATGTACGCGCAAACGACCATCACTTGTGTGCAGGCAGAATCTGCTTTCATCGCTGAAGACCACAGTGCGTCAGCCCAAGGGATTTCGAGCCGTGCACGTCGATGCTGTGGCGTCAGTGGAAGATGAGTCAGAGATGTTCGTGCCCGTAGTCCCACTGACAATAAATGGCTTGCAGTAGTTCGCGTTGACACAAATGAGCCTCGTATCTCTGCTGTGGTAGCTGTATAATTTCAGTTACCCCTACATTATGATGATCCTGCCGGCCGTCTGTGCTGCGTGTGCAGAACCTCATCTGTGGAATGTTCACATGAACACTGATAACAGTATCGTTGCACAGCTGAGGCAGCATGTCCAAGTTGTGTGGCAATCTTCCGAAAAGACCATCCTGCCACTCGGAAGTCCTCAACTTGACACGTTTCAAACTCGCTCAGTTGACTGTAGCAAACACGAATGCATCTCCATATCATGGTTGCGTGCTTAGTACACACGTTTGCACCCCAATGACACTTCTGGTTGTAAGCGTTCCCTGTGAAAAGTTAGAGCCAGATGGCGCTCTGATAGCTATGCCACTACGCTATGTGTTGGTGGACAACGTTGAAGCCATTATCAATACATTTACTATCCCCCAGGTGGCATACGCCGTCATACTATCAAAATCGACGTCTTCCCAGGTGTCCTAATTTGTATGTATTCACTTACAGTCCTAACGCGCTGATGCTTCCAATGTAGTGCAATTATCGCATGAAGAAGTATGAAGGCAAAATCCAAGACCATTCCTAAATCTGGTAGTGAAACAGCCAGATAGAACCACCCAACCGATAAACCTTGCTATAATTGACATTTTATATCAGAAAACCAGGCGATATTACGATGAGTTAAGTTATAAAAACAGAAAAGTGGGCAAACCAAATTACTGACCAACAGTGACATTTACAATATCCTGAAGTCAACAGCCCATTGTAACCTCCTCGATTGAACTGGAACATTATCTGGAGAAACGTACACATCGTTTACCTCACGTCGGTTGTCAAATATAAATGGTACATCATCATCAACGACAAATCTTCAACTGGTTAAGAACTCCACAAAATGCACCCCAGTCAGACCGACCACGGCATTATTTGTTGAAATATTGATACTTTAATCCAAAGATCTATTTGTGTACTCGCAGGTTGCGACAATAAAAGAAAAATGACTGACTGAAAGCGTCAGTGTCTATCATGCAGATGATTATACTTTTCCAATTATTGTCACTTAAAAAAATAAAATAATAAAATGGCGTCTGATGTTGTAATCAGAGCTAAAACATTCTAAAAATGGTCGTAGGTGCTGAAACTCTAAATAATATTTTCATTTCATTTATTTATTTATTTATTTAACCTGATCTTGCTTGGCCAAGCAAGTCCTCTCTTACGTCAGACGGGAGTTTTACCGTTTTTACCTAATAATTTCCTTCAATTTTAATTTGATAAATAGTATTAAAATGATTTTAGCGTCTGAAGTGCCAGTGTGACTACATATTACTGATAGTGAACTGTTGTTGATGTTGTTGTTGTGGTCTTCAGTCCTGAGACTGGTTTGATGCAGCTCTCCATGCTAGTCTATCCTGTGCAAGCCTCTTCATCTCCCAGTACCTACTGCAGCCTACATCCTTCTGAATCTGTTTAGTGTATTCATCTCTTGGTCTCCCTCTTCGATTTTTACCCTCCACGCTGCCCGCCAATTCTAAATTGGTGACCCTCGATGACTCAGAACATATCCTATCAACCGATCCTTTCTTCTAGTCAAGTTGTGCCACAAGCTCCTCTTCTCCGCAATTCTAATCAATACCTCCCCATTAGTTATGTGATCTATCCATCTAATCTTCACCATTCTTCTGTAGCACCACATTTCGAAAGCTTCTATTCTCTTCTTGTCTAAACTATTTATCGTCCACGTTTCACTTCCATACATGGCTACACTCCATACAAATACTTTCAGAAACGGCTTCCTGACATTTAAATCTACACTCGATGTTAACAAATTTTTCTTCTTCAGAAACGCTTTCCTTTCCATTGCCAGTCTACATTTTATATCATCTCTACTTTTACCATCATCTGTTATTTTGCTCCCCAAATAGCAAAACTCCTTAAATGTAAGTGTCTCATTTCCTAATCTAATTCCCTCAGCATTACCAGACTTAATTCGACTACATTCCATTATCCTCGTTTTGCTTTTGTTGATGTTCATCTTATACCTTCCTTTCAAGACACTGTCCATTCCGTTCAACTGCTTTTCCAAGTCCTTTGCTGTCTCTGACAGAATTACAATGTCATCGGCGAACCTCAAAGTTTTTATTTCTTCTCCATGGATTTTAATACCTACAACGAACTTTTCTTTTGTTTCCTTTACTGCTTGCTCAATAAACAGATTGAATAACATCGGGGATAGGCTACAAGCCTGTCTCACTCCCTTCCCAACCACTGCTTTTCATACCCCTCGACTCTTATAACTGCCATCTGCTTTCCGTACAAATTGTAAATAGCCTTTCGCTCCCTGTATTTTACGCCTGCCCCCTTCAGAATTTGAAAGAGAGTATTCCAATCAACATTGTCAAAAGCTTTCTCTAAGTCTACAAATGCTAGAAACCTAGGTTTGCCTTTCCTTAATCTTTCTTCTAAGATAAGTCGTAGGGTCAGTATTGCCTCACGTGTTCCAACATTTCTACGGAATCCAAACTGATCTTCCCCGAGGTCGGCTTCCATCAGTTTTTCCATTCGTCTGTAAAGAATTCGCGTTAGTATTTTGCAGCTGTGACTTATTAAACTGGTAGTTCGGTAATTTTCACATCTGTCAACACCTGCTTTCTTTGGGATTGGAATCATTATATTTTTCTTGAAGTCTGAGGGTATTTCGCCTGTCTCATACGTCTTGCTCACCAGATGGTAGAGTTTTGTCAGGACTGGCTCTTCCAAGCCTCTCAGTAGTTCTAATGGAATGTTGTCTAATCCGGGGGCCTTGTTTTGACTCAGATCTTTCAGTGCTCTGTCAAACTCTTCACACAGTATCATATCTCCGATTTCATCTTCATCTACCTCCTCTTCCATTTCCATAAGATTGCCGTCAAGTACACCGCCCTTGTATAGACCCTCTATATACTCCTTCCACCTTTCTGCTTTCCCTTCTTTGCTTAGAACTGGGTTTCCATCAAAGCTCTTGATATTCATGCAAGTGGTTCTCCTTTCTCCAAAGGTCTCTTTAATTTTACTGTAGGCAGTATCTATCTTACCCCTAGTGAGATAAGGCTCTACATCCTTACAATTGTCCTCTAGCCATCCCTGCTTAGCCATTTTGCGCTTACTGTCGATCTCATTTTTGAGACGTTTGTATTCCTTTCTGCCTGCTTCATTTACTGCATTTTTATATTTTCTCCTTTCATCAATTAAATTCAATATTTCTCCTGTTACCTAAGGGTTTCTACTAGCCCTCGTCTTTTTACCTATTTATTCCTCTAATGCCTTCACTACTTCATCCCTCAAAGCTACCCATTCTTCTTTTACTGTATTTCTTTCCCCCATTCCTGACAATTGTTCCCTTATGCTCTCCCTGAAATCCTGTACAATCTCTGGTTCTTTCAGTTTATCCAATCCCATCTCCTTAAATTCCTACCTTTTTGCAGTTTATTCAGTTTTAGTCTACAGTTCGTAACCAGTAGATTGTGGTCCAAGTTCACATCTGCCCCTGGAAATGTCTTACAATTTAAAACCTGGTTCCTAAATCTCTGTCTTACCATTATATAATGTATCTGATATCTTCTAGTATCTCCGGGGTTCTTCCATGTATACAACCTTCTTTCATGATTCTGGAACCAAGTGTTAGCTATGATTAAGTATGCTCTGCGCAAAATTCTACCAGGCGGCTTCCTCTTCCATTTCTTAGCCCCAATCCATATTCACCTACTATGTTTCCTTCTCTCCCTTTTCCTACTCTCGAATTCCAGTCACCCATGGTTATTAAATTTTCGTCTCCCTTCACTATCTGAATAATTTCTTTTATTTCATCATACATTTCATCAAATTTCTTTGTCATCCGCAGAGCTAGTTCGCATATAAACTTGTACTACTGTAGTAGGCGTGGTCTTCGTGTCTATCTTGGCCACAATAATGCGTTCACTATGCTGTTTGTAGTAGCTTACCCGTACTCCTGTTTTTTATTCATTATTAAACCTACTCCTGCATTACCCCTATTTGATTTTGTATTTACAACCCTGTATTCACCTGACCAAAAGTCTTGTTCCTCCTGCCACGGAACTTCACTAATTCCCACTATATCTAACTTTAATCTATCCATTTCCCTTTTTAAATTTTCTAACCTACCTGCCCGATTAAGGGATCTGACATTCCACGCTCCGGTTCGTAGAACACCAGTTTTCTTTCTCCTGATAACGACGTCCCCTTGAGTAATCCCCATCCGGAGATCCGAATGGGGGACTATTTTACCTCCGGAATACTTTGCCCAAGAGGAGGCCATCATCATTTAATCATACAGTAAAGCTGCGTGCCCTCGGGAAAAATTACGGCTGTAGTTTCCCCTTGCTTTCAGCCGTTCGCAGTACCAGAACAGCAAGACCATTTTGGTTAGTGTTTCAAGGCCAGATCAGTCAATCATCCAGACTGTTGCCCCTGCAACTACTGAGAAGGCTGCTGCCCCTCTTCAGGAACCACACGTTTGTCTGGCTTCTCAACAGATACCCCTCCGTTGTGGTTGCACCTACAGTACGGCTATCTGTATCGTTGAGGCACGCAAGCCTCCCCACAAACGAGAAGGTCTATGGTTCATGGCGGGGGGGGGGGAATAATAAAGTTAATACTGGCAGTACCTGTACTGGAGATGTTAATCACTTCTCTCATATAATGCAGAAGGTTATTCCAGAGTTAGGTTCCTGCTATTGAGAAGGACTTCAGGAAAGAGGCTGAACAATGGATTGGGACTGAAAGGATTTGGTCTGTTGGGAATGGGTGTTTCTCTCATGTTGTTCCAGTTAGAGCGTTTAGGGTGAGGAGAGACATTAGCGGAAGTGTTCCGTGATACAAAAGTAGAGAAGACGAGGGCATGGAAATCTCTACGCTTGTCAGCATGCAGTCAGGATAGCTGTGCATATGATTGTGAAATATGATCAAAGAGTCGCATCATCGCAGGTATAATGAAGATAGGCATTAATAACCAGTTCTTGGCAGTGTGACCTTTCCTGAGAAAGGTCTTGCGGAATAACATCGCTGTAATCAATAATTGGGAGGATAAGTGCCCTTCCGAAAAGGCCTCGAAAGGTACCGACCGTTTGCAGTGTCATCCTCAGCCAAGAGACGTCACTGGATTCCGATATGGAGGGGCATGTGGTCAACACAACTCGCTCCCGGCCATTGGCAGTTTTCACCACTGGAGCCGCTACTTCTCGGTTAAGTAGCTCCTCAGTTGTGTTCGCAAGAGCTGAACGCACCCCGCTTGCCAACAGCTCTCGGGGATCCCGACGGTTACCCATCCAAGTGCTAGCCAAGTACGACAGCTGATCTGACTGGAAATGATGGCAAGATCCTAGGCGAAGTATAAGTGTACAAGTTTCTGTTTCAAGCCAAGAGGGAATATACCTAACTACAATAAAGTTCAACGAATAAAGCTTATTGTTGATCAAGTCACAAAAAAGTTCGTAGACTGATGATAAACTGCTACGTGATTAAGTGAACTGAACTCGAGTCCCCAATACAGCGGTTGGCGAAAACAGTAACCAAATAAAATAAATTGTAAATAGCTGGAAAACAGAAGTGGTGTTCACAGCTAAAATTAAGCGTAGCTGAATTCCACACAAACAGGAGTAAATGGTATTCTAATTGACACACGGTGTGTTAACCCTTAGTGCAAATCAGTTACGAAAAATAATTAAAGTTCCCACTGGAAAGCTGACTTGAGAATCAGTCTCAGCGTAACAAACTCTAACGCGGCTTCAAGTGCTGCCAAAATGGTAGTTCTTCTGAACAAGTGGCAGAAATAGAAGTCCTGACCACTGCAGATTATCTCTAATTACCCACTGAACTGACGCTAAATATTTCACAGTGATACGACCGACGATGTGAAAAATTCCTATCATCAAAAAGACTGCGGCTGATCACTGCTCAGATAAGCTTAGGTCTTCACTCTCCAACTCTGTACCAAACATTGTGGAAGAGAAAGACGGCCACCGATCTTTTAAGGCCTCGGCTCTCCATTGGAAATCCAACACTCTACAGTGCTTAATGTCTTCCTGCTATCCTCTCTTTCAACTTTTTACATATAAATGGAGTTGAAGAGCAGACGTGCTGTAAGTAAGTCCATTATTTTGAATGCAACTTTACCCTTCCTATTTGAAAAATATAAACTACACTTTTTTACATAAATGACGGGTCTGTCGCTTTGATTTTAGAGTTGTTTTTAGGTTCAAGCCCTGATACAGAAATGCCTGTGTAAAACGAGTTTGCACCTTGAAATAGTTTGTTATCGGCATTAGGCTGGGTTTCCAATGTTGGCCAATTTTTAACTTCACTTATTTCCGCCAATTGCTGTGGATTACTATACGTTATGATCTTCCATCGATCTCGTCCATTATACGGACAACTGTTGACAAGCGGGGTGCACTCAGCCCTTGCTAGGCAAACTGAGGAGCCACTTGACTGAGAAGTAGCGGCTCCGATCTCGTAAACTCACACACGGCTGGGAGAGCCGTGTGTTGATTACAAGCCCCTCCATATCCGCATCCAGTGACCCTTGTAAGCTGAGGATGACACGGAAGCCGGTCGGTACCGTTGGGCCTTCCAAGGCCTGTTCGAATGGAGTTTAGTTTTAGATAGCACTCGTGGAAGAAAGGATGCTGAGTGACAGTCTGGAGGATCTTTCCAGAATAAAATTTTCATTCTGCAAACGAATGTGCAGATTAAAATTTTGTGTGCCCGACCGAGACATAACTCAGTTTTAGTGTTCCAAGAAGTTTCGTATCGCCGCACATTACTAAGCAGGGTAAAAATTTCATTCTGGATTAGAACCTACAGAAATAACTATCCAAACGTTAGTAGTCCTTGAGTACGAGAATCTGATTCGTCTATTCAATCATATTAAATGTTTCATATAACAGTAATAGAATACAGTAGAAAACACAAATTTGTTTCATCCAAAAAGTAAAAGAAGACATAAGATCACAATGTCAACTGCCGAAAGTCGGCGCTGAAACATTTATTTTCCCATTGTCTCCATCTCTGCATCCTCAGTTGCAATAGCAGCTCGATATAATGAGAGCTACAGCAAGGGAAACAATAAATCTTTCATATCCTGAAGATCAGTGGTTCTACATCTACATAAATGGTTCATTAATGGAAACAGAGAGACACGTTGACGTACGACTATTTTTTTCTGTCAGTGTTTCGATCCACATAACTCAAAGTTTGAAGTGAAGTTGAAGCCATTAGAACTGCAAGAAATCAGCTAACTATCTATGAGCACACGTTCGGCAGAGAAGTTATCAACACACAGGTTCCAAAAATCTTTCAAGTGAAAAAAGTTCAAGAAACAATTTCATGTCTACAACATAAAAACTAGACAAGTACTACCCGGTGGCTACCATCTTACGGTGGATTACAGGGTAAAGAGGAGCCAGGTTTTCTAGACAAAAATGGCACAAGAATCACACTGAACGCCTAACATGCCGTGTTTTGCAGGAAAACGCATTGTTAACAAGACACTTCAAGAAGAATTAAAACGACCCAATAAAATTTCATGTGAGGGAAGGATCTGGAAAACCCTCATGGACGACTCGGTAGTACCTCGTGGACGAAGAAGAGAAGCTGTTGCCACACTGTTAAGCTACCCATCTGCATAAGACCTCGATCCTGCCATCTCCAATATGTGTTCTGTGTCACAAGATTGACTCGATCATGAACGAAGAACATTTAAAAGAGTGTACAAAATCTAGTGACTGTAATTCAGGTTTAGCAAAATTGTATTTGGAGTTAAGAAGGCGAATAACAAAAAGTCAAGTGCCAGAACATTAAAATAATAATAATAGTTATAATAATAATAGTGAGAATAATGTTTGTCTAATGACTATCTCATCATACATTAAGTGACGAGGTAACGGATGCTGCAATTTTTTTTTTATTTTGTGCGTGTGTAGCGCTTCAGGATATTTTAATAATGGGGGAAATGAGAAATGAGAGCTCTGTGCAGATTTGACAGCGACTGCGGGAAGGAAAGGCCCCAAGGATTGCAGGCGGGACTCACTCTGCGTTGCAGCAGATCACCTCATCGGTACGTCGTTAACATCTCCTCGACGAATGTAATCAGACAAATGCAATCAGACGAAATGTAATCAGATCCTGCAGGCTTAAAGGCCGCCCTCCTATTCACGACTTTCACCAGCTCTTGCAACTAGCATTCAGTGACTCATTGGCTGTCTCTAACGTAAGTGCCAGTTAAAGTTTTCATTTTATCTGTCGGTGAGCTGCCAGTTTGTTCGCCGATAGTTTGGCGTACGCTTTCTCAGCTATCGACTGACTTTCTCCGTGCTTTCGATCGAGCTAATGGTACTGTGCATAAGGCACTGAATCAGTATTTACCAGGAGACGTATTTTTGTCAGCTCATTGTGACTTAGGTACTTTATGGGTTCTCCACATCACTTCACGGGACGTGCCATGGTCGCTTCTTTTCGTTACACTCCTCTAGCTTTAGAACTGGTTTGCCCGGTGTAGTGCGGCAAATAATGAGAAGTGGGAGACATGAGAGCAGCGAGAAGCTTATCAGAACATTTGGTGATCACAAAGTTGACGACGTTAAGTAATTCTGCTACCTAGGCAGCAAGATAACCGATGACGGACGGAACAAGGAGGAATAAGCAAACTGACAATAACAAAAAGGGCATTCGTGGCCAAGAGAAGTAGGCTAGTATCTAAACTAAGTCTTAATCTGAGGAAGAAATTTATGAGAATATGTCAAAAATCCGCCTCAGTTGCGAATTGTTTCTGGTCTTTACCCAGGTTTCAGCTACAGTAATCTAGCCTTCTTCCGAAGCATAAAAGAAACTAATACATGCCAGAATAAGTCACGGTCCAACATAAAAAGCTAAAGTACCGTGTTACCATGTCAAGCTACGTTACTTAGCTGAGCAACAGGCCCGGCCCCACTTCATGGAAAGCGGTCGGTTAGCCGCGGACGCTATGTTGGAGCTGACTGTGGCACGCGGATTTTTGACATATTATTTTATCACAGTTGCTGACAGGGCTGCAACATTGTACATCTGGAGCACAGCATTGAATGTTAGTGAGACATTGACTGTGGGAGAACTGAAACAGAAGAGAATCGAGGCCTTTGAGACGTGGTTTTACAGAAGAATGTTGAAAATTATGTGGGCTGATAAGGAATCAGGATGTTCTCCGGAGAATCGGCGATGAAAGGAGTATATCGAAAACACCGCCAAGCATAAGGGACAGGATCATATGACATGTTTTAAGAAATCAGAGAATAACTTCCGTGATACATGGTACGAGCAGTGTTGCCTCTATAGCCGTCCATAATAGCGAATGTGTTGCTGGTGCATGATTTTATGCACGAACTGATCTCTCGATTACGCCCTATAAGTGTTCGATGGGATTCATGTAGGGCGATGTAGATGGCCAAATCATTCGCACGAATTGTCCACAATGTTCTTCAAACCAATCGAGAACAATTGTGATCCTGTGACATGGCTCACTGTCATACATAAAAACTTCAGCGTTGTTCGGAAAGTCCATGAATGGCTGCGAATGGTCTCCGAGTAGCCGTATATCTACATCTACATCTACATTTATACTACGCAAGCCACCCAACGGTGTGTGGCGGAGGGCACTTTACGTGCCACTGTCATTACCTCCCTTTCCTGTTCCAGTCGCGTATGGTTCGCGGGAAGAACGACTGTCTGAAAGCCTCCGTGCGCGCTCTAATCTCTCTAATTTTACATTCGTGATCTCCTCGGGAGGTATAAGTAGGGGGAAGCAATATATTCGATACCTCATCCAGAAACGCACCCTCTCGAAACCTGGCGAGCAAGCTACACCGCGATGCAGAGCGCCTCTCTTGCAGAGTCTGCCACTTGAGTTTATTAAACATCTCCGTAACGCTATCACGGTTACCAAATAACCCTGTGACGAAACGCGCCGCTCTTCTTTGGATCTTCTCTATCTCCTCCGTCAGACCGATCTGGTACGGATCCCACACTGATGAGCAATACTCAAGTATAGGTCGAACGAGTGTTTTGTAAGCCACCTCCTTTGTTGATGGACTACATTTTCTAAGGACTCTCCCAATGAATCTCAACCTGGTACCCGCCTTACCAACAATTAATTTTATATGATCATTCCACTTCAAATCGTTCCGCACGCATACTCCCAGATATTTTACAGAAGTAACTGCTACCAGTGTTTGTTCCGCTATCATATAATCATACAATAAAGGATCCTTCTTTCTATGTATTCGCAATACATTACATTTGTCTATGTTAAGGGTCAGTTGCCACTCCCTGCACCAAGTGCCTATCCGCTGCAGATCTTCCTGCATTTCGCTACAATTTTCTAATGCTGCAACTTCTCTGTATACTACAGCATCATCCGCGAAAAGCCGCATGGAACTTCCGACACTATCTACTAGGTCATTTATATATATTGTGAAAAGCAATGGTCCCATAACACTCCCCTGTGGCACGCCAGAGGTTACTTTAACGTCTGTAGACGTCTCTCCATTGATAACAACATGCTGTGTTCTGTTTGCTAAAAACTCTTCAATCCAGCCACACAGCTGGTCTGATATACCGTAGGCTCTTACTTTGTTTATCAGGCGACAGTGCGGAACTGTATCGAACGCCTTCCGGAAGTCAAGAAAAATAGCATCTACCTGGGAGCCTGTATCTAATATTTTCTGGGTCTCATGAACAAATGAAGCGAGTTGGGTCTCACACGATCGCTGTTTCCGGAATCCATGTTGATTCCTACATAGTAGATTCTGGGTTTCCAAAAACGACATGATACTCGAGCAAAAAACATGTTCTAAAATTCTACAACAGATCGACGTCAGAGATATAGGTCTGTAGTTTTGCGCATCTGCTCGACAACCCTTCTTGAAGACTGGGACTATCTGTGCTCTTTTCCAATCATTTGGAACCCTCCGTTCCTCTAGAGACTTGCGGTACACGGCTGTTAGAAGGGGGGCAAGTTCTTTCGCGTACTCTGTGTAGAATCGAATTGGTATCCCGTCAGGTCCAGTGGACTTTCCTCTATTGAGTGATTCCAGTTGCTTTTCTATTCCTTGGACACTTATTTCGATGTCAGCCATTTTTTCGTTTGTGCGAGGATTTAGAGAAGGAACTGCAGTGCGGTCTTCCTCTGTGAAACAGCTTTGGAAAAAGGTGTTTAGTATTTCAGCTTTACGCGTGTCATCCTCTGTTTCAATGCCATCATCATCCCGGAGTGTCTGGATATGCTGTTTCGAGCCACTTACTGATTTAACGTAAGACCAGAACTTCCTAGGATTTTCTGTCAAGTCGGTACATAGAATTTTACTTTCGAATTCACTGAACGCTTCACGCATAGCCCTACTTACGCTAACTTTGACATCGTTTAGCTTCTGTTTGTCTGAGAGGTTTTGGCTGCGTTTAAACTTGGAGTGGAGCTCTCTTTGCTTTCGCAGTAGTTTCCTAACTTTGTTGTTGTACCACGGTGGGTTTTTCCCGTCCCTCACAGTTTTACTCGGCACGTACCTGTCTAAAACGCATTTTACGATTGCCTTGAACTTTTTCCATAAACACTCAACATTGTCAGTGTCGGAACAGAAATTTTCGTTTTGATCTGTTAGGTAGTCTGAAATCTGCCTTCTATTACTCTTGCTAAACAGATAAACCTTCCTCCCTTTTTTTATATTCCTATTAACTTCCATATTCAGGGATGCTGCAACGGCCTTATGATCACTGATTCCCTGTTCTGTACGTACAGAGTCGAAAAGTTCGGGTCTGTTTGTTATCAGTAGGTCCAAGATGTTATCTCCACGAGTCGGTTCTCTGTTTGATTGCTCGAGGTAATTTTCGGATAGTGCACTCAGTATAATGTCACTCGATGCTCTGTCCCTACCACCCGTCCTAAACATCTGAGTGTCCCAGTCTATATCTGGTAAATTGAAATCTCCACCTAAGTCTTTAACATGCTGAGAAAATTTATGTGAAATGTATTCCAAATTTTCTCTCAGTTGTTCTGCCACTAATGCTGCTGAGTCGGGAGGTCGGTAAAAGGAGCCAACTATTAACCTAGCTCGGTTGTTGAGTGTAACCACCACCCATAATAATTCACAGGAACTATCTAATTCTACTTCACTACAGGATAAACTACTACTAACAGCGACGAACACTCCACCACCGGTTGCATGCAATCTATCCTTTCTAAACACCATCTGTACCTTTGTAAAAATTTCGGCAGAATTTATCTCTGGCTTAAGTCAGCTTTCTGTACCTATAACGATTTTAGCTTCGGTGCTTTCTATCAGCGCTTGAAGTTCTGGTACTTTACCAACGCAGCTTCGACAGTTGACAATTACAATACCGATTGCTGCTTGGTCCCCGCATGTCCTGACTTTGCCCCGCACCCGTTGAGGCTGTTGCCCTTTCTGTACTTGCCCAAGGCCATCTAACCTAAAAAACCGCCCAGCTCACGCCACACAACCCCTGCTACCCGTGTAGCCGCTTGTTGCGTGTAGTGGACTCCTGACCTGTCCAGCGGAACCCGAAACCCCACCACCCTATGGCGCAAGTCGAGGAATCTGCAGCCCACACGGTCGCAGAACTGTCTCATCCTCTGATTCAGACCCTCCACTCGGCTCTGTACCAAAGGTCCGCAGTCAGTCCTGTCGACGATGCTGCAGATGGTGAGCTCTGCTTTCATCCCGCTAGCGAGACTGGCAGTCTTCACCAAATCAGATAGCCGCCGGAAGCCAGAGAGGATTTCCTCCGATCCATAGCGACACACATCATTGGTGCCGACATGAGCGACCACCTGCAGATGGGTGCACCCTGTACCCTTCATGGCATCCGGAAGGACCCTTTCCACATCTGGAATGACTCCCCCCGGTATGCACACGGAGTGCACATTGGTTTTCTTCCCCTCTCTTGCTGCCATTTCCCTAAGGGGCCCCATTACGCGCCTGACGTTGGAGCTCCCAACTACCAGTAAGCCCACCCTCTGCGACTGCCCAGATCTTGCAGACTGAGGGGCAACCTCTGGAACAGGACAAGCAGCCATGTCAGGCCGAAGATCAGTATCAGCCTGAGACAGAGCGTGAAACCGGTTCGTCAGACAAACTGGAGAGGCTTTCCGTTCAGCCCTCCGGAATGTCTTTCGCGCCCTGCCACACCTTGAGACGACCTCCCACTCTGCCACAGGTGAGGGATCAGCCTCAATGCGGGCAGTATCCCGGGCAACCACAGTCGTAGTCCGATCAGGGGATGCGTGGGACGAGCTGGCCGTCCCGGACAAACCCCCATCCGGACCCCCACAGTGATGCCCATTGGCAACAGCCTCAAGCTCTGTGACCAAAGCCAACACTGCCTGAAGCTGGGAGCGAAGGGATGCCAACTCAGCCTGCATCCGAACACAGCAGTTGCAGTCCCTATCCATGCTAAAAACTGTTTTGCAAAGAACGTCTGAACTAATCTACAGAGAGCGCAAACAAATCTACAAAATTTAAACGGTTATTAAAATACAAGATTGCCTAGTAAATGCAGTAATGCTGCTACTTGCGCACTGCTGACACTGCTCGGCGGCGGAAGGAGACTACGCGAATTTACACTATTCAGGTACTAAAACGCGATGCTACACTCTCAAATACTATAATACGCCCGAAATTTATGAATTAAACAATGCAAGTACCAAAAACACGCAAAGAAATTAAGAATTAAACTATGTAACAAATGAGTGAGCTAGGAGTATACGACTTGCTGCTGCAGCTGCTTATCCAACGGCGGCAGGGAGCACACTGACTGTGACCAACCGACACTGGCCGTTCAAAACAAAAACAGAAGACAAACGACACGCGAATTTACACTATTCAGGTACTAAAACGCGATGCTACAACTCTCAAATACTATAATACGCCCGAAATTTATGAATTAAACAATGCAAGTACCAAAAACACGCAAAGAAATTAAGAATTAAACTATGTAACAAATGAGTGAGCTAGGAGTATACGACTTGCTGCTGCAGCTGCTTATCCAACGGCGGCAGGGAGCAAACATTTCCAGCCAATGATCAGTTCAGTTGAGCCACAGGACCCAATCCATTGCACGAAAACACAACACATACCATTATGGAGTCACCATCAGCTTGCACAGTGCCTTTTTGACTACTTGGGTCCGTGGGTATGTGTGGTTTGCGCCATAGTCGAACCCTACCGTCAGATCTTACCAACTAAAATCGGGGCTCATCTGACAAGGCCACGGTTTATGCAGTCACCTAGGGTCCAACCGAAATGGTCACGAGTCCATAGGAGGCGCTGCAGGCGATGTCGTGCTGTTCGCATAGGATAGCCAGTTAACGCCGAATTTCATCGCACTGTCGTCCTGCGTCCCACATTGATTTCTGCTATTATTCCGCACAGTGTTGGTTGTATGTTAACACTGACAGCTCTATGCAAACGCCGCAACTCTAGATCGTTAAGTGAAGGCCGTCGGCAACTGCATTGCCTATGGTGAGAGGTTATGTCTGAAATTTGGTATTCTCGGTACAGTCTACACTGTGGATTTCGAAATATTGGATTCCCTAACGATTTCCGAAATGGAATGTCCTATTTGTCTAGGTCCAACTACCATTCCGCGTTCAAAGTGTGTTGCTTCCCGTCGGGCGGCCATAATCACGTCGGAAGCCACTTCACATGAATGACATGAGTACGAATGACACCTTCGCTAATGCATTTGCCCCTTTACACATTTTGTACACGATACTACTGCCCTCTGTATATGTGCATACTGCTATCCCATGACTTTTGTTACCTCAGGCCGGATAGTCACAGGTATTTGGTGTCAGTGCACGGAGAGAGTGCACCGCCACGTAAAGTGCTCTTGCAACACGGCCACGCTCGTCCCCGTGAGAGGCAGACAACCACTGCTGCCATCAGATACTGCCCCGCCCACTGTATTCTACTAACTTGGTTCCTTTAACTTCTACAGGCCTCCCTCGGACTAATTTTCCAGTCTGTTCCACCCTCCGCAGGACAGTTGCTTGCAGTTCCTGGAAGTCTGCGAAATGATGTCCGTGCAGAGGTTTCTTCGTACCGCCGAATAGATGATAATCAGAAGGGGCAATATCAGGACAATGCGGTTGTTGTGGCATTACACGGAACGTCATTTCAGCGATAGCAGCCGGGATTTTCCAACTCATATGGGCAAGAGTGAGACAGGGTTGTAGCCTCTCCCCGATGTTATTCAATCTGTATATTGAGCAAGCAGTAAAGGAAACAAAAGAAACATTCGGAGTAGGTATTAAAATTCATGGAGAAGAAGTAAAAATTTGAGGTTCGCTGATGACATTGTAATTCTGTCAGAGACAGCAAAGGACTTGGAAGAGCAATTGAACGGAATGGATAGTGTCTTGAATGCAGGATATAAGATGAACATCAACAAAAGCAAAACGAGGATAATGGAATGTAGTCAAATTAAATCGGGTGATGCTGAGGGGATTAGATTAGGAAATGAGACACTTAAAGTAGTAAAGGAGTTTTGCTATTTAGGGAGTAAAGTAACTGATGATGGTCGAAGTAGAGAGGATATAAAATGTAGACTGGCAACGGCAAGGAAATCGTTTCTGAAGAAGAGAAATTTGTTAACATCCAGTATTGATTTAAGTGTCAGGAAGTTGTTTCTGAAAGTATTTGTATGGAGTGTAGCCATATATGGAAGTGAAACATGGATGATAACTAGTTTGGACAAGAAGAGAATAGAAGCTTTCGAAATGTGGTACTACAGAAGAATGGTGAAGATAAGGTGGGTAGATCACGTAACTAATGAGGAGGTATTGAATAGGATTGGGGAGAAGAGAAATTTGTGGCACAACTTGACTAGAAGAAGGGATCGGTTGGTAGGACACGTTTTGAGGCATCAAGGGATCACAAATTTAGCATTGGAGGGCAGCGTGGAGGGTAAAAATCGTAGAGGGAGACCAAGAGATGAATACACTAAGCAGATTCAGAAGGATGTAGGTTGCAGTAGGTACTGGGAGATGAAGAAGATAGAGTAGCATGGAGAGCTGCATCATACCAGTCTCAGGAGTGAAGACCACAACAACAATGGGGAAGAGCATTGTCGTGTCGCAAGAGCTCTTTTCGTAATGGTGCGCACTGCCACCAGTCGCCTGTGAATATCCGCACTTTTTAAAACCTCCTTTCACAGAAACCATGCCGTTCAGCTCTGCTCTTGATGATCACATTGGAAGTTGTCCGCTCACGCAATGGCAGCAGTTGCAGATATTATACATCTAGTGATGGTGCTGCCACCTACGGTTACACCAAAGTACTACGTATTTGCAACTGCAGTGATGAATCAAATGGCACGCCATGAATGATGGAAAAAAGTAATGTGTAAATCAGTATCGAACTTCCGTACTATTTAGGGGAAGAACTGAATACGATACTAGGCGCTACAATCTAGAACCTCGCGGCCGCTACGGTCTCAGGTTCGAATCCTGCCTCGGGCATGGATGTGTGTGATGTCCTTAGGTTAGTTAGGTTTAAGTAGTTCTAGGTTCTAGGGGACTGATGACCTCAGATGTTAAGTCCCATAGTGCTCAGAGCCATTTTTGAACCACCAGTAAGTCTGAATAAGTTCCATCTTCATGGTTTTGGTGTGATAAGATCTGCGTTAAAGGAAGGGTTACTACTTTCCTCATTTCCAGTCATATAAGTATTTTCTTTTTGTTATTATGTGACGCGGTTGAATATGTCCAGAAGGTTTAAACATTTCTGATGTGTAGATATTTCGACAGAAATAGTAGACAAGGGCTGAATAGCTTCTTAGAATTTGTGTGAGACAGAGTGGCAGCTATTTTGTCTAAAAGCTTTGTTAGGGCAACAGCCCACAGCCTATGGCTAATCCAATTCTCGTCGCATTCTTCGTCACACCAGCGTTGCGAGCCAGCGTCATAACGACCCCAGTGGCTACATAAGGCGTAACTGCACAAATTACCGTCAATTTGTTTAAGGCTCCGAGAGATCTGACGGTCTTAGTAGCGTAAAATTAATTTTTAGGTCTCAAATCGTACTTTGCTTTTTGGCTGGGAAAAACTTATACTGAGTATCTAATCGCTCACTTCCCACTCGACTTGTTACGAGTATAATTTTACAGAAACAAGCCTTCGGCAGTGTCCTGTGGAAGTTTTTAAAAATACATCATTGATTTGGGGCTTTATTTTTACCTACGACATTACTGAATGCAATGTGATCTACGATAGTTACAGATATTACGTTTTCTATAAAAGAAAATATAATCAAGTTTAATATCTTTTACACTTCCATCTATATACTGCGAACCACTGTGACGTGGTAAATCCCTCTGCACCAGTTACTAGGGCTTTTTACCGTTCCATTCACATATGGACCACAGGAAGAATGATTGCTTAAATGCTTCTGTGAGTACTGTCTTCTTAAACCATATGGGAGAGATACGTATTCCTAGATCCATCACTGAAAGCTGGTTCTAAAAGCTATCTGTGTAGGTCCTCACGGTATAGTGTGCGTCTATATTCAAGTGTCTGCCAGTCCAGTTCTTTCAGCCTCTTCGTGACTCTTCCCGATGGATCGAACAAGCCTGTAAACATTCGTGTTGCCCGTCTCTGTATACGTTCATTATCTTTTGTGAGTCCTACATGTTACGGGTTCCACACAACTGAACAATATTCTAGGATGAATCGAACGACTGTTTTGTATACTGTTTACGCTGTATTTGTAGTGCATATTGTAGTTCTTCTAGTTCCTTTTCCATCTTCTGTATGGTGCTAGTGTGAATTTGAAGTGTGTATGTGATTTTTTGCCCTGTGTCATCATTCCATTTCACGTCCCTACAAATTTTTACACTCAGGTATTTGAATGGGTTGACCAATTGCAACTGTGGCTCATTGATATTCCAATCATAGGATGTATTAAACCGGGGACCTAGAAACGACGGTGAGGCTTCTTCCCGCCTTAGCCCTCAGTGGTTCACAACCCCACAACAGGCACAGCAGTCCACCCACCTCACTGCAGCCCCACACCGAACACAGGGTTATTGTGTGGTTCGGCCCCAGTGGAACCCCCCGGGAACGTCTCATACCAGAGGAGTGTAACGCCAATGTTTGCGTGGTAGAATAGTTATGGTGTACGCGTATGTGAAAACGGTGTTTGCGCAGCAGTCGCCGACACAGACAATCATAGGATACTTGTTTTATTTTTTTGTTTTGTTTTGTAAAGCGCACCATTTTACATTTCTGAGCATTTAAATAAAGTTGCCAACTTTTCACTACTTTGAAATCTTATCAAAATCTGACAAAATGATTGCGCAGCTTCTTTCAGACAGTACATCATTCTAAAGAATTGCATCTCCTGCGAAAAGTTTGAGGTTACTGCTAATATTTTCTGCGCGGTCATTAATATACTGATTTGCAGGTGAGATAACTGTACTCTCACTACTGATAGGAATACAGTTGTGTTGCAAGGTACAACATATTTTATCATGAATCATAAAATTGTATTAGCTATTTTAAGTTTTTAAATACGTTGCTCTGTCGTAAATGAAGTGAAATAGCAATTTAACAAATTTTTTGCGCGAGTGACATTTTTTATCATAGCTGGGCATCTCTGACATATTCTGAGTCGTGGTCACCTTTGTGCTCATATGGCAAAGACTACCAAATCCACCGGTAGTCTCTCAGCCGTTAGGTGTAAAACCCAATGGGACTCGGGGCAAGTAAGGCTAGTAACCTGCTTCCCTGGTACTTTAAATATGATGCTGGCAACAATCAGAGGAAAATGCCTCGGACCTTTGGAGGTGACGGAGTCCCACCTCTAACTGACAAACCAGGGGCTCCTAAGTTACGACTTGGCAAACAAATGGTAGTGAGATGGGGAGCTATTAATATCAATGGAGGCTACTTTGGGAAGAAGGTAGAGCTGGCAGAGGCTGCAAGTAAGATGGGGCTGGACGTTTTAGCTGTCAGTGACATTCGGGTAAGGGGTGAGAAAGAAGAGGAAGTGGGAGAATACAAGGTCTACCTGTCAGGAGTCAAAGCAGGAATAACACAATGGGGTGTAGGGCTTTACACCAGGAAAGAAACGGAACCCAGCGTAGTTGGAATAAGGTATGTAAACGAACGACTGATGTGGATAGATTTGACAGTGTCTAGCAAGAAAATTAGGATTGTGTCAGTATAATCGCATTGTGAAGGGACAGATCAAGGTAAGATGGATCGTTTTTATGAGGCACTCAGTGACGTAGTTGTTAGAGTAAAGGACAAGGACAGTGTTCTGCTCATGGGTGATTTTAACGCCAGGATTGGAAATCGAACAGAAGGGTATGAAAAGGTTATGGGTAAATTTGGAGAGGATATGGAGGCCAACAGGAACGGGAAAGAACTCTTAGATTTCTGTCCCAGTATGGGCTTAGTAATCACAAACTCCTTTTTTAAACATATGAACATTCACCGGTATACTTGGGAAGGCAGGGGAACCAGATCTGGCATTGACTATATAATAACAGATCAGGAATTCAGGAAGGCTGTGAGGGACACACGTGTATTCAGGGGATTCTTTGATGACACTGATCATTATTTAATCTGCAGTGAAATTGGGATTGTGAGGCCGAAAGTGCAGGAGGTCAGGTCCATATGTAGGAGGATAAGAGTGGAGAAACTTCAGGATGAGGAAATCAGGCACAAGTACATAACAGCGATCTCAGAAAGGTACCAGTTAGTTGAATGTAGTCAATTACAGTCATTGGAAAAGGAATGGACAAGGTACAGGGACACAGTACTAGAAGTGGCTAAAGAATGTTTTGGAACAGTAGTGTGTAAAAGTACAATGAAGCAAACAGCTAGGTGGAATGACACAGTCAAGGCAGCCTGTAAAAGGAAAAAGAAGGCTACATACTAGAACTCAGGTAGACAGAGATAGTTATGTTGAAGAAAGAAACAAAGCCAAACAGATAATTGCAGCATCGAAGAAGAAATCTTGGGAAGACTTTGGAAACAGGTTGGAGACTATGGGTCAAGCTGCTGGTAAACCATTCTGGAGTGTAATTAGCAGTCTTCGAAAGGGAGGTAAGAAGGAAATGACAAGTATTTTGGACAGGTCAGGAAAACTGCTGGTGAATCCTGTGGATGCCTTGGGCAGATGGAGGGAATATTTTGAAGAGTTGCTCAATGTAGGTGAAAATGCGATCAGTAATGTTTCACATTTCGAGGTAGAATGGGATAGGAGTGATGATGGAAATAGGATCACATTTGAGGAAGTGGAGAAAATGGTCAATAGATTGCAGTGCAATAAAGCAGCTGGGGTGGATGAAATTAAGTCAGAACTCATCAAATACAGTGGAATGTCAGGTCTTAAATGGCTACACAGGATAATTGAAATGGCCTGGGAGTCGGGACAGGTTCCATCAGACTGGACAAAAGCAGTAATCACACCAATCTTCAAACATGGAAGAGGTTGTCAGGACCAGATCTTTAGCTTACGGCAAATAATGGAGAAGTGTTATGAGTGGAACAGGGAATTGTATCTATGCTTTATAGATCTAGAAAAGGCATATGACCGGGTTCCTAGGAGGAAGTTATTGTCTGTTCTACGAGATTATGGAATAGGAGGCAAACTTTTGTAAGCAATTAAACGTCTTTACATGGATAGTCAGGCAGCAGTTAGAGTTGACGGTAAATTGAGTTCATGGTTCAGAGTAGTTTCAGGGGTAAGACAAGGCTGCAACCTGTCTCCACTGTTGTTCATATTATTTATGGATCATATGTTGAAAACAATAGACTGGCTGGGTGAGATTAAGATATGTGAACACAAAATAAGCAGTCTTGCATATGCGGATGACTTAGTTGTGATGGCAGATTCGATTGAAAATTTGCAAAGTAATATTTCAGAGCTAGATCAGAAATGTAAGGACTATGGTACGAAGATTAGCATCTCCAAAACGAAAGTAATGTCAGTGGGAAAGAAATATAAACGGATTGAGTGCCAAATAGGAGGAACAAAGTTAGAACAGGTGGACGGTTTCAAGTACTTAGGATGCTTATTCTCACAGGATGGCAATATAGTGAAAGAACTGGAAGCGAGGTGTAGCAAAGCTAATGCAGTGAGCGCTCATCTACGATCTACTCTCTTCTGCAAGAAGGAGGTCAATACCAAGACTAAGTTATCTGTGCACCGTTCAATCTTTCGACGAACTCTGTTGTATGGGAGCGAAAGCTGGGTGGATTCAGGTTACCTTATCAACAAGGTTGAGGTTAAGGATATGAAAGTAGCTAGGATTATTGCAGGTACTAGTAGATGGGAACAATGGCAGGAGGGTGTCCACAATGAGGAAATCAAAGAAAAACTGGGAATGAACTCTATAGATGTAGCAGTCAGGGCGAACAGGCTTAGATGGTGGGGTCATGTTACACGCATGGGAGAAGCAAGGTTACCCAAGAGACTCATGGGTTCGGCAGTAGAGTGTAGGAGGAGTCGGGGCAGACCAAGGAGAAGGTACCTGAATTCGGTTAAGAGTGATTTTGAAGTAATAGGTTTAACATCAGAAGAGGCACCAATGTTAGCCCTGAATAGGGGATCATGGAGGAATTTTATAAGGGGGGCTATGCTCCAGACTGAACGCTGAAAGGCATAACCAGTCTTAAATGATGATGATGATGATGAGCTGACCAAAATTTTCGTGAAGAGTCACTATAGGCACAGTATGGCTGTGCTCTTTATTTCTTTTGAAATTCAAGTGTATTACTTTTAGTGGATGGTCTCTAAATGAGCCTCTTCATAATGTTTCAATAAAGTTCGTCATTTTATATGTCGTTTAGCACCCTATACTTTCAGTACATTCAGTAAACATACCAGGACTAAAAATCGGCAGCTGAGTATGCCCCAATCAGGCACAACTGCATACATTCGCTGAATTCGTATTTATCCTATGTCTATTTTACATCCATGTATTAATTTATTGCGTATCTGTGCTTCGTAACCTTCCCCGCACTTAATTACAGTGTACTTATATTGTGCCGTAATCCTTCTTTTCCACTTCTACCATCTTAGAATGAGTGAGTGAATGATTATGTGTATTGAGTTTTCGTAATGTCTGGTGGCGGGCAAACTTCTTGTCTGCTACTGTGGCAGTTTAGCCAACACTGGCGTAAGCTTAGAGAGTGGCGAGGGGGTTTCTTTCCCCTCTGGTCGAGGCGCTATTGTGCCTACGTCGGCAAGGAGCGGTAAGGGTGTAATCTTACTACTTCAGCTACTTGTGTGTGGAGCCCGTATTGGTCATGGTGCTTGGCACTCGATCACGGGACTTTGAAGAGAGAGGTTGATTGTGGCAGCCCGTTTGAAATATTAAGTACGATCTTAAGCTTCGTTTCTAGCTTCAGACCTTTATAATCACCCAGAGTTTCATTCGGAATGGGGAGTGGTAGATTATCAAAAATGGCTCTGAGCACTATGGGACTCAACTGCTGAGGTCTTTAGTCCCCTAGAACTTAGAACTAGTTAAACCTAACTAACCTAAGGACATCACAAACATCCATGCCCGAGGCAGGATTCGAACCTGCGACCGTAGCGGTCTTGCGGTTCCAGACTGCAGCGCCTTTAAACGCACGGCCACTTCGGCCGGCTGGTAGATTTTACTGGTAGTTGTTTTGTACAGCCACAACTTGAAACGTAGGAGCGTGGTGCGCGAACTCTGCTTCGTCTCAATTAGACTTCGTGTTTCCCAGTGTGAATGTGCGTGCGCTTGTGTTTTTTTAATACAATTTATTCTTCTGTTTCCTGAGTGTTCCGTAATTTCCATCTGTTAGTGCACATTCTCTTGTTTGTCCAATTTCACGTGTTCCTTGTTGGTTTGGAGAATCTTCAGTTCTCGGAATCTGTTTCATCTTGCAATTGTTCCGCCATAATGTACTTATGTGGGTAATATCTTCCACGGATTGAATGACTTTTCGGAAGTTATATATAGACCTTCATAATCACGCAGAGTATTTCATTCGGAATGAGGAGTGGTAGATTTCACTGGTAGTCATTTTGTGCAGTCAGAACTTCGAAACGTAGGAGGGTGGTGTGTGATCTCTGCTTTGGTCAATTAGACTTAGTGTTTCCCAGTGCGAATGTGCGTGTGCTTGTGTTTTTTTAATACAATTTTTTCTTCTGTTTCCTGAGTTTCGTGAGTGTTGTGTAATTCCCATCTGTTAGTGCACATGCCTTTGTTTGTCAAATTCCACGTGTTCCTTGATGGTTTGGAGAATCTTCAGTTCTCGGAGTCTGTTTCATCTTGCAATTGTTCCGCCATAATTTACTTATGTGGCTAAATCCTTCCACGGATTGAACGACTTTTCGGAAGTTTTATACAGTCTCATTTTGTGAGGCTGTAGCCACGTGACTGAAAAACGAACCAGCCTTCAGCTCGTTGGTTTTCAGTGTTGTCCTATTTGTGTCGGGCTTAAAATAGACTGCCTTCTTGTGGATGTTGCGTTTTACATGCAATCTGATCTCCTGATAGTAATTTTCGTTCAGATTCAAGGCTTGAGTTTTCAGCGTTTTGCGTTAGGCTATTGGAGCAAACCTTTTGTCGACTCTATGTGTTTGTGGTTCCTTTTCTATCTTCTGTGTGGTGTAGTGTGAATTTGAAGCGTGTATGTGATTTTTTGCTCTTAGGTGGTCTCTATTTTATGAGACCGTAATGATTTACAAGCCCGTCAGGCAAGGTATCTGATTATTGGTTGCATTATTTAAGGTAGGCACCAGCAACCATTATACTTTTATATAAATGTAAAGTGCTTTTACAATTTGAACACATAGAATAAATGTTCAGACCAGTGTAAGTTCAATCTCACAACCAATGCTTTATCCCGCATATTCCAATCTCTGTTTCACAGGATGCATTCTGCAGCTTTTGTCACTTGCGCAATTCATGGTGGTCTATTTATTTAATTGCTTATCAAATAAAATTTCAGTTTTATAAAATACATTGTGTAGGAATAGATCGATTGCCTGACTGAGAGCACAATGCACTCTCTCTGATGAGAGAGCCTTATCCTCCACGTGATAAATTAAAACCATTTATTATTAACAGTAGATATCGTCCGTAATTTCTGCAGATATTCTTCATTAGTGAAGAAAATTAGTCTTCATTATTGTCTACGAAATTTAAATCTACTCGGAGTAGGAGCTTTTTGAGTTTTATCTATCAGCTAGTAAATTGGATGTACGACTGTGAAGGCTTTGATTATTACGTGTCATCGCCTATTCTATATCCACATCAACGCTATGTAAGTCATCTTACGGTGTGTGATGGAGGGTATTTCTGGTACCACTATCTGTTTCCCGCCTTCCCTGTTCCATTTGCGAGTGCCGCGTGGGAAGAATGTTTGTGGGTAAAAATATCCGTATTAGCTCTAATTTTTCGGATTTTCTCGTCGTAGACGTTACGTGAGACGTACGTTGGAGGAAGTAATATGCTTCTCGACTACTCCCTCTCCGTGATATACATTGCCTCTCTTGTAGCATCTGTCACAGGAGTTTGTTGAGCATCTCCGTAACGTTCACAAGTAGACTATATTGTCCCGTGACGAAGTACACCGCTCTTAATTGGATCTTCTACTAATCCAAACGGATAAAGTCCCAGGCGGATGAACAATACTCAAGAATCGGTCGAACACGCTTTCTACCACCTCTGCCTAGTGGATGAATTATATTTTCTAAAGATCCTTCCTATTAAATTGCAGCATGACATCTGCTTTTCCTACACCATGTTTTGTATGGACGTTCCACTTTAGGTCACTTCGTATGGTTTCTGGTAGGTATTTTAGGAAGTTAATGGTTCTAGTGGTTTGTCACCAATAATGTACGAGGCGTGTTTTTTAAGTAAGGTCCGTTTGAACATAAGTACACAACGAAAAGTTAATTCAAAAAAGCAAATTTATTTTCAGAAAGTACATACTTTATTTTTCGACATAGTTGCCAAGTTTGTTCAAACACGTATCATACCTCTCAACCAATTTTAAAATACTCTCTTTGTGGTGTCACCGCCAGACACCACACTTGCTAGGTGGTAGCTTAAATCGGCCGCGGTCCATTTAGTACATGTCGGACCCGCGTGTCGCCACTGTGTGATCGCAGACCGTGCGCCACCACAAGGCAGGTCTCGAGATACGGACGAGCACTCGCCCCAGTTGTACGGACGACATTGCTAGCGACAATACGGACGAAGCCTTCCTCTCATTTGCCGAGAGACAGTTAGAATAGCCTTCTGCTAAGTCCATGGCTACGACCTAGCAAGGCGCCATTAGCCTTACCTAGTTTGAGAGTTATCGTATAAATGTCTCAAGAAGAACGTTGTAAACCAACAAAGAATAAAGTTAAGTATATTCCAAAGCTACGTATTTTCTTGATAGCAGTCGTAACGTATCCTGTTCCAGACTTGACGCCAGTCGGCGTGTGTGTACGCGTGCCTTTCGGCTCCCTTCTCAGTGTGGCGTAACTAGCTTGTTACGCCACAACACTCTTCATAAAAACTTGCCGCCTGCTCCGATAACCATGAGTTCGCTGCCGTTTTCACGTCGTCGTCATCATTGAAACGTGCCTCTCCAATGGGAACCGAAAACATTTGATCGCAAGGTCATAGGCCAACCGATTCCTCCACAGGAAAACACGTCTGATATATTCTATACGACACTGGTGACGGCATGTGCGTCACATGACAGGAATATGTTGTCGACCCACCTAACTTGTACACTTGACGAATGAGTAAAAAGATTCTTCTACCTTGCCCGATTTAGGTTTTCTGATGGATGTGATAATCACTCCCAAAAGACGGACAGATAATAATTGCCTGAAAATAAGAAATTAATATTTTCGCTCGAGGGAAGACTTGAACCAAGGACCTCTCGTTCCGCAGCTGCTCACGCTAACCACGTGACCATGGCGCTCCTGAGCTGATCAGTCCTTGATGTTGCATATCTTTTACATGGACTACTCAGTTTGTATATTTTGCTTAGTTTTTTTCATAGTTCCACACAACTTCTTCCTGTTTTCTCGACTGATCTGTGTTCAGTTTTTCAAGGGCTATCCACTGTGCCAACTTATAAAACTAAATCTGAGGGGGGTGCGATGGGGAGGTTCCCTTGTGAGCACAGTTGTTCCCGAGGCATGCCAGTACACGACGCACGCGCTCGTTGCGGTATGCGCGGGAACTACTAGTGTCTACAGAAAAAACAGATCTTATTTAAAAAAAACGCCTCATAATAGCACAGCAGTGGATTTCTTCGCCTATATATCCGCAGTGCATTACATTTATTGAGATCTAGGGTCAACTGCCAGTCCCTGCATCAACCATCAAACATCAGCAGGTCTTTCTGCAGTTGTTACCGTCTTACGGCGTTGCTGCCTTCTTACAGGCTACCGCATCACCGCATCATCTGCGAACAGTCTCATGGAGGTTTCGACGTTGTTCTCCATATTGTAAAGATTAATGGTCCTATTACGCTTCCTTGGGATGCTCGCGAAACTACCTTTACGTCTGTCGAGTTTGTTCCATGAAGAAACTGTACGGGGTACAGCCTACGACACCGAAAATATAACTTGGCGACCGTCTGCGACAGGAAACGTGTTTTGTATGCTTACACAGTTGAGAACTAGCTTGTAGAATTAAAAAAAAAAATCAGTATCCGGTGAATCTATACATACATCTATACTCTGTAAGTAAGTGTGAAATGCGTGGCTGAGGGTAGTTTTTATCATACCATCAGATGGAATTTGGGAAGAACTCCAATGGAGTTTTTATTTTCCCTATTTTACCTGTCTGATCTATACAGGATAGGGAAGTAGGTGACCGAAGAATAGCCTTAGATTGTGCCCTGAAAGAGGAATCTTGAGATTGTTCGTAGGTTCTCACTTGCCAGTAGAGCGCAACCTGTGATGAATCGTGCCGTCCTTCTTTCTATACGCTCTATGTGCCCTGTTAGTCCGCGACGGTACCTGATTGTTACTGCTTGAGTAGCTGCTCCTCTTAAAAAAACATCCCATACGAGCAAACCACCTGCGTCTTTACCTGTGGCTACTCTTACTTTGGGTACTAAGACTATGCACGACTCTGTTTTAAAAGAATAACTCGATGTAGTCATAGGGTTGAGCCACGCACGTCTGCTTTCATGCCCTGCAGTTAATCCACCACAAATAGTAACCTGTAGCTGTGATCCTTCAGTCTAATAGTCTATGCATTGGCTAGAATTGCGAGTTAATAAAATACACAGAAATGCAAAATAAAGGTTACTTGAACAATTGAATAACATGGGTTCTATTCTAATGTCCGAAATTGTTGTAAACTACAGAGAATTATTTTGAATAATGTTTATTGAAGGAAAGAAATCTTAAATAACTGGCAAGTGGTCCTACGATATTCACTAAAAATGCAGCCAGAAAATACCCTAATCAATACAGTAAAGTTACGTTGAGACCAACACGGAAATGGTAGCAAAATCTCCGAACTAAATAGTCACTATAGACTCATGAAAACTGATTCCATTTCGTGATCACACTACATGGAAGATTAACCAGCTCAAAAATAGCTCTCAATTGAACGTGCTGGTTCAAAAATTAACACACGTGATATGAAGAATAGTAGGCCTAACCCGTACTCTGTCCATTCTCATTTCCGTAAACCAAGCGGCGAAAGTTCTCTATGGAGCAGATTCAGACCTCTCGAACTATAAAGTCCCTGCAGAAGTATGTTAGAGGCCGTTCACCGCTCAGAAGCAATCACCTATACGACTGAATCGTGCACATTACTCTAGACACGTCTGCCTTCTTCCAGAACTCGACACAAAGTCTTCAGAATCGCTCCCTTGAGCTTTGCACTTGAAAAGTCCCGGTCTCCACTTGACTCCAGCAGTGTTCCGCCACTCCCAAATCCCATTGGCTGACGGCCATTTCCACCAAAAATACATCGTTCTCAATCTCTACAGGCGTGATTTGACTCGCTTGACAACTTTCTTTCATTAAACTATTATATCATAACAACATAAAACAAAAGTTTTAAAAATTCGGTTACACTCAGATAGTTTACAATAATTATACATAAAGGTTTGTCCGTAATTAATAAATACGCCAATGTAAGAGCTTAAGTGCGCTCACGATGAATGGCAACAGATTGCCTTTAGTATACAATTTAAACAATTGTTTATGACCCCTTGACTGAAGTGTCCTATGGTTCTCTGTTCAATTGTGGTGTACGCTAAAACATGGGATTTACCATTTTAAAACTACTACAGTTTTTTAAATAGTATTTGAAATCAACATTTATATAAACTTTCTGGCAAAGCAGTAAATTGTTCATTCCATAAATACACTGACTATTGTGAGGTATTCACTGTGTGTTCATTTGCTGTGTAAATATGGGGAATACGATGTTCTGACGAACATTTCCACAATGAAACGGATATAAAAGACGTCGTAAATCAATAAATAAAATAGATACAGATATGTAGTTTTCAGGTATGGTAGGTGTAGTGCAGTACTATCATTTGAGATATCGCATGTTGAAATCGCATGAAGCGATTGAAAGTTGTCAGTTCAGAGTTTCATTGTGTAAATGTTTGTTCACTGTGAAATGCTAACTTCTGATTTTTAAAGTTATTGGAATAATTGCCGTGTCACTGGATCGCGTCATTTATATGAGATCGCAAATGTATTCATATCTGCATTAATATTTGATGTGAGTTGTTGTCGAATCTCAAAGAGCTGTAACAACCATCTTTAAGACCGTCAGACACTCTGCCGAGCATATTCTGCACAAATGCAATGCGAGCATCAGTCGTCCAAATTCTCAGCTCTGCGCTTTTCCCGTTTCCGGCGAAGCGCTGATTTCCTTTGCACCTGAGCTTGCCCACAGCCGTGCAACAGATTCATCTCTCCTCAATACCAGCCTTAGGTGTACGAATAATTCGGCCACATACTCGTATTGTTACGAGTCTGACCTCATATGGAGCCCATATACGTAAGCAGTTTGAATGGACCGTGCATATGTTTTACATGCAATCTCTTTTGCAGTTTCTTAGCACGTTTACGAAGAATCGCAGCATACCATTCTTTTTATCCACAACTACGTCACTTATGGCAACACAAGTACGGCTATCAGATGTTGACAGCTGCAGTGATTTTTATTTGCGGGGGACAATTTGTAGGCAGAATCCACTTTTTATTTTTGTTTTGCGTTGTATGCTTCGATTCCCGTCTCATCCGTAAGTGTCTGGGGACTGATTTTTATGCTGGCCTTAGCTTTAACATAAGACCAAAATTTCGATTTTGGAACAAGTCCTGTGTTAATACAAATTGTTCCAAATGATTCATCCGATCTCACAAGACTATCTTTTACGTGTAGGGAAACAGAAACTTATAGTCGTTCTGGATAGTTACTCCTAGATACATTGCGGTAGATGCTATTTGCAACAATTTGTCATCAATGGTGTAGTTGTAAAGTAGTATATTTCTTTTCCTATGTCCGTAAAATATGTTACATTTACTTACTTTAAGGGTCAAACTTCAGGGATTGCGCCGTTCATCAGCCTTCTGCAGGTCATTCTGCAAATCGCTGCTGTCTTCTGGCCTTGCTACTTTCTTAAATACAACCACATCATCTGCTAACAGTCTTAAGGAGCTTCCAACGCTGTCTGCTACGTCATTTATGTACAATGTAAACAGCAACGGTTCTATCACATTTTCTTGAGGTATTATCTTTACATCTGTCGATTTTTTTCCGTCCAGAGTGATCTGTACTGTTCTACCTGCAAGAAAGTCTTGAATTCAATCGCAAATCTCGTCCAATACTCGGTAGCTTGTATTTTCTCAATAAATGGCATTTCGGGAACACCTGAGGCCGTTGTCTACTGCTCCATGGATCTCCTGGAGGAACAGGACAAGCCGAGGTCTATGTTTGTGAAACCTACGGTGACTTTTATTCTCTACAAAGGTCATAATACTTGAGCATAAAACGTATTTCATAATTCTATAACAGATTAACATCAACGCTATAGGCCTACAATTATGTGTATCTATCCTACGACCCGTCCCGTCTCGGGAATGACCTGCGCGTTTTTCCAGTCGCTATGTGCCCTTCGTTGCTCCAGCGATCTACGATAAACGGCTACTAGAACGAGAGCGAGTTTTTTCGTATAATCTTTGTAGGATCTTAAAGCTGTCTCATCTGGTCATGATGCCTTTCCACTGCTAATCGATCGTAGTTGCTTTTCTATACCACGATCAGCTATCTCAGTATCTGCCATTTCGACGTTTGTACGATAGTTGAAAGGAGGCACAATGTTGCGATCTTATGCAGTGAAACAATTTCGGAAGATCGAATTCAGTATTTCGGCCGTATTTCTCTTTCCTTCCGTTTCGGTGCCAATGTGGTCACAGTGAATAAATAGAAGATTTCGAACCACTTACTTATTTTATGTAAGACCAAAACCTCTTAAGGGTCTTACTCATATCGACTGACAATTTTACTATAAAAGATATTACATTTTTCTCTCAGTGCACTGTTTACGTTCATTTTCTCTTCGTACAGCTTTTGTTTATCAGCTAGGTTTTGGCATCTCTTGACCTTGTGATAAGGCTCCCCTTGTTTACGTAACAGTTTTCTAACATGTCCGTTGAATCCCTTGAGACCTTGTTCGGAACATAGTTTTGTAAGACACATCGAACGGTTGTTTTTCCCATCTGTGCTCGACATCTTCGTCCTCAGCACTAAATATTTGATGCTGGCCACTCAAATAATCTGCAGTCTATATCCTGTTACTCTAGCTGAGCAAAAAGGCAGGGAACTAAGTTTGGAGCAATAAGGTACTGGTTCCCAATCAGGTGAAGTCCACAATTAACATTCAGTTTATTTATACAATTAAAAAATACTGACAGTAAAATTTTTCAGAGTCCCGTGAAAAATGCGTGAACAAACCTTTAAAACGCTGTAATAATGCAACCAAATAATTTCCTTACTTAAATTTCCAATAGTACAATTATTAATGTGGAGACAGTAATCTAAAGTTTACTCGCCTTTGAAAAAGACAGTAACAGTGTCATCTCGTGTTACTCAGTTAACAGTTTGAAACCAATATTATACACTTCCAGCCTTTAAAGCCACCGGGAACGTGGTATTATTACTCTCAGTTCGCAAGTAATTCCAGGACCATCAACAAAATGTTACAATTACAAAAAACCTATTGCGCAAGTACTGTTATGCCAAAGTACCAGAATTATCATACAGGACGTGGGAGTGGTGGCACCGCTAACATCTGGTCCGGTACTCGGTAGCTTGTATGTGTAGCACTAAACGGCAATGCGAGAACACGAAATCAACCTGAGCGCCGTTGCATACAGCTCTGTGGATCTCATGGAGGAACAAGCCAAGCTAAGGTTCCCGAGAGTACAGAGTCAGTTTAATCTTTACACAATGCAGTCGAAGCCCACACAGATTTTCATTAAACACCAGGCAATCCGTTAGTGATAGTATTTTTTAAGCAATACCACAGCTCGCTTTGTACCTACACACTTACACATTTAAGAATTAGAGTGACAAGAATTCAAACATTCGTGGACACACTAGTCCAACTTGAAGCAATCACTCACAGCTTCCCCAATGAGACATTCTTATAACTTTATAGAAATTTTAATTTATACGACCAATAGGCCCATCCCAACCAGTATCTCAAGACAAAAGGGAGCCAACAAAAATCAGTTGAGCTGTTGCTAATGTTCGCCGGAATCAGAATTCTGAGGTAAAGAGGCGCTTATCAGGAAACTTACACTTAACGTATAAATATGTGATATATATAAATTGAAGCATGTGTATAGCTGATCCAGTATCAGTTTTTCTGGTAGTAACCTATTATTTAAGTTTAACAGGGCCAGTATAGGCTTTAAGGTAGAACCTACAATCTTTTTTTTTGACTTCGAATCACCCATCTCTGGGGTACGTCAGAACAATCACTTCTTAGATGCTTGTCCTCTCTTTTTCTCCCAATAGTTTTCACTCTGTCTGATCTCTTCTTTCTTTCCTCCTCTGATATCTGAATCGGTTTCCTGGTGTTGATCTTAACTTGGAACCTCTTAGTTTTGTCTTTGGTCACGGTCTTGACTGTACGATTCTTTAACATAACTTCGGTAATCTGGAGTTCTCTCAGATCCTTTTCCACTTCCTTAAACCAGTTGGGTTTAGTATTTATTTATTTTTTTTTAAAAAAAGAAGTCAAAGATTTGCTTATTAGTCCGTCGGGATTCATTCGGAGTATGTGTCCATAGTAATCAATCCTCCTTTTCCTCATGGTTTCCGAGAGTCTCTCCGACATTGCGTGGAGGGCTTCGTTTCTATAGAAACTTTATTTGTTATTTTGGAATTTGAGACCCATGATTTTCCTCAAAATTTTCCTCTCCTTGATTTCCAATTTCTCCATTAGTCCTTTCCTCCCCATGACTAGTGTCTGCATAGAGTGCTTCTGTCTTAATTACTGTGTTATAATCCCTTACTTTGGTGTTCCAAGAGAGGGCTTTCTTATTGTATGTGTTTTTGGTTTTCTGGAAAGCTAGTTCCATTTTGCTCCTTCTGGCTTCAACTGCTTTCTCTTCAAGGTTGTTCCATCCAATCCATTCCCCTAGCTACTTGAAACTCCTGACCACTTTTATTTTTTGAGCTCCTATTTTAATTCTCTTAGGAGTATCTAGTATATTCGTCATAATCTCTTCTCGTAAGAAATCTTCTATTTTCCGTGCCTTCTCGTGTAACTCAGCGAATTTTTCTTTAGCTTCCTCCCACTCCATGTCGTCAGCAAGTGCCAAACACTTAATGGTGTTTCCTTTGTTTTTTGTTCCAAGTCTTATTCCTCGTCTCGTTCTTGCATTCCATTCTCTCACAACGTTTTCGAGTGCACAGTTAAACAGCAGGGGTGAGACACCATCCCCTTGTCGGATCCCTGTTCTGATCTCAAAAGGTTCCGATAGTTCACCCATGAATCAGACTTTAGAGGACGTATTCGTTAGCGTCTTCTTGATGATGTTTAGAGTTTTCCCATCCAAGCTAAACTCCCCCAAAATATTGAACAACGACTCTCTGTCTACGGAATTGTAAGCTTTCTGGAAGTCTACAAAAGTCACTATATACGGTTTCGCCTTCTGCTTCTGATATGCTAAAACGTTTCTGAGGTTTAAGATCTGTTCAGGGCAGTATCCTCCTTTCCCAAACCGTACTTGATACTCCCCAGTTTGGTAATCCAACTGAGATTACGCTCTTTCTAGTAAAGCTCTGGACAATATCTTGTAGGTCACATCCACCAGGGAAATCCCTCTGTAGTTGTTGGACCTTTTATGTGAAGAGGGTGTATGAGGGCCGTTTTCCATTCCTCTGGAATGATTCCTTTCTTCCATATCTCCTAGTTTTACTAGCATGCTTCCGTAATTCGGCTGTTATCTGATTTTCCCCTGATGCCTTGAAATTTTCCATATGATTTAGTATTGCCTGGCTCTCACTTATAGATGGGGGTTTAGGGTCTGGGTTGGGGGATGACTTCGGTCCACCATAGAACGCCATCTCTTGGTGTGGTTCCTCGCAGTTTAGAAGTTCCTAGAAGTACTTTGTCAGTATCTTACAGTTACCCCTATTACTATACGCCATGTTCCCTTTTTTGTCCTGAGGGAGAGTGGGGGTTCATATCTGCTTAGCTTCTCCCTGAAGATCCGATAATACTTTCTAATGTTGTTCTTAGCAAAGTGGTCGTTTACCTTCCTGAGCAGTTGGTCTTCTTGCGCCTTCTTAAGTTTCTTGATTTCCTTGGACATCATCTTTCTAGTTTCCACAAAGTGATACCAGGCACTCTCGTCCTTTTTTGGTTTGCCAGATGTGCCACGCCTTCTTCCTCAGATCAAGTAGTCTATCATTCATCGTTCCACCACCTGTGCTTCTTCATCCTGGTAACAGGACCAAGCTGCTCTGCCTTGGTTATAAGACTCTTCTTCATCTGATTCCAGTCCTGGTCTTCTAGTTCGCTGGTTAACTTGCCACATTCCTCTTTCTTCTGATTTATTTTCTCTGGTTTAAATATCCTTGGTGCAAGGTTTTTTTTCTGTGAAAGTTACTCTTGGGGATGATCTTCAGTTTCACTTTAGATAGGTAGTGGTCAGAGTCGAGGTTGGCCCCTCTGAGAACCCTAACATTTGGGATTTACTTATGAAATTTCCGCTTTATTGCAACACGATCTAACTGGAATTCTCCCAGGAAAGGGTTAGGTGAAATCCACGTCTTCTGCTTTCTTGGCAATTGCTTAAAGCTAGTTGACTTCAGGACCGAACAGTGCGCCTTGCATAATTCGATGAGCCTGATATCATTTTGGTTTGTCCTGTTATGTGCCGGGTATATATGCCTGAACCTTTTCTCTCTCACCACTTGGGCCTTAAAATCCCCTAGAAGCATGACGTTATGTTTTTCGATCTTTTGCATCGTGTTGTGTAGTTTGTTCCAGAATAGTTGCACCTTCTCCATATTCTTTTTGTTGTCAATGTTTATAGGGACGTGAACGTTTACAATGGTATATCAATTGTTGGTCGACTTAAACGTGAGTGTGGATAGCATTTCAGAGGTAGATGAAAACTGATAATGGAGCCTAATACTTTCTTATCAATTACGAAATCTGTCCCCAGGTTGTGAAAATTTTTCATAACTCTTGTCCCCGTCTTCCCCTTAAGTATAATTCTCCCGATTCAAAGCTGTCCTCATCCAACAACCTGGTCTCTTGCACAGCTGTAATTATGAATCTATCTTCTACATCTACATCTACATTGATACTCCGCAAGCCACCCAACGGTGTGTGGCGGAGGGCACTTTACGTGCCACTGTCATTACCTCCCTTTCCTGTTCCAGTCGCGTATGGTTCGCGGGAAGAACGACTGTCTGAAAGCCTCCGTGCGCGCTCTAATCTCTCTAATTTTACATTCGTGATCTCCTCGGGAAGTATAAGTAGGGGGAAGCAATATATTCGATACCTCATCCAGAAACGCACCCTCTCGAAACCTGGCGAGCAAGCTACACCGCGATGCAGAGCGCCTCTCTTGCAGAGTCTGCCACTTGAGTTTATTAAACATCTCCGTAACGCTATCACGGTTACCAAACAACCCAGTGACGAAACGCGCCGCTGTTCTTTGGATCTTCTCTATCTCCTCCGTCAACCCGACCTGGTACGGATCCCACACTGATGAGCAATACTCAAGTATAGGTCGAACGAGTGTTTTGTAAGCCACCTCCTTTGTTGATGGACTACATTTTCTAAGCACTCTCCCAATGAATCTCAACCTGGTACCCGCCTTACCAACAATTAATTTTATATGATCATTCCACTTCAAATCGTTCCGTACGCATACTCCCAGATATTTTACAGAAGTAACTGCTACCAGTGTTTGTTCCGCTATCATATAATCATACAATAAAGGATCCTTCTTTCTATGTATTCGCAATACATTACATTTGTCTATGTTAAGGGTCAGTTGCCACTCCCTGCACCAAGTGCCTATCCGCTGCAGATCTTCCTGTATTTCGCTACAATTTTCTAATGCAGCAACTTCTCTGTATACTACAGCATCATCCGCGAAAAGCCGCATGGAACTTCCGACACTATCTACTAAGTCATTTATATATATTGTGAAAAGCAATGGTCCCATAACACTCCCCTGTGGCACGCCAGAGGTTACTTTAACGTCTGTAGACGTCTCTCCATTGATAACAACATGCTGTGTTCTGTTTGCTAAAAACTCTTCAATCCAGCCACACAGCTGGTCTGATATTCCGTAGGCTCTTACTTTGTTTATCAGGCGACAGTGCGGAACTGTATCGAACGCCTTCCGGAAGTCAAGAAAAATAGCATCTACCTGGGAGCCTGTATCTAATATTTTCTGGGTCTCATGAACAAATAAGGCGAGTTGGGTCTCACACGATCGCTGTTTCCGGAATCCATGTTGATTCCTACATAGTAGATTCTGGGTTTCCAGAAATGACATGATACGCGAGCAAAAAACATGTTCTAAAATTCTACAAGAGATCGACGTAAGAGATATAGGTCTATAGTTTTGCGCATCTGCTCGACGACCCTTCTTGAAGACTGGGACTATCTGTGCTCTTTTCCAATCATTTGGAACCCTCCGTTCCTCTAGAGACTTGCGGTACACGGCTGTTAGAAGGGGGGCAAGTTCTTTCGCGTACTCTGTGTAGAATCGAATTGGTATCCCGTCAGGTCCAGTGGACTTTCCTCTATTGAGTGATTCCAGTTGCTTTTCTATTCCTTGGACACTTATTTCGATGTCATCCATTTTTTCGTTTGTGCGAGGATTTAGAGAAGGAACTGCAGTGCGGTCTTCCTCTGTGAAACAGCTTTGGAAATAGGTGTTTAGTATTTCAGCTTTACGCGTGTCATCCTCTGTTTCAATGCCATCATCATCCCGTAGTGTCTGGATATGCTGTTTCGAGCCACTTACTGATTTAACGTAAGACCAGAACTTCCTAGGATTTTCTGTCAAGTCGGTACATAGAATTTTACTTTCGAATTCAATGAACGCTTCACGCATAGCCCTCCTTACGCTAACTTTGACATCGTTTAGCTTCTGTTTGTCTGAGAGGTTTTGGCTGCGTTTAAACTTGGAGTGGAGCTCTCTTTGCTTTCGCAGTAGTTTCCTAACTTTGTTGTTGTACCACGGTGGGTTTTTCCCGTCCCTCACAGTTTTACTCGGCACGTACCTGTCTAAAACGCATTTTAAGATTGTCTTGAACTTTTTCCATAAACACTCAACATTGTCAGTGTCGGAACAGAAATTTTCGTTTTGATCTGTTAGGTAGTCTGAAATCTGCCTTCTATTACTCTTGCTAAACAGATAAACCTTCCTCCCTTTTTTTATATTCCTATTAACTTCCATATTCAGGGATGCTGCAACGGCCTTATGATCACTGATTCCCTGTTCTGTACGTACAGAGTCGAAAAGTTCGGGTCTGTTTGTTATCAGTAGGTCCAATATGTTATCTCCACGAGTCGGTTCTCTGTTTAATTGCTCGAGGTAATTTTCGGATAGTGCACTCAGTATAATGTCACTCGATGCTCTGTCCCTACCACCCGTCCTAAACATCTGAGTGTCCCAGTCTATATCTGGTAAATTGAAATCTCCACCTAAGACTATAACATGCTGAGAAAATTTATGTGAAATGTATTCCAAATTTTCTCTCAGTTGTTCTGCCACTAATGCTGCTGAGTCGGGAGGTCGGTAAAAGGAGCCAATTATTAACCTAGTTCGGTTGTTTAGTGTAACCTCCACCCATAATAATTCACAGGAACTATCCACTTCTACTTCACTACAGGATAAACTACTACTAACAGCGATGAACACTCCACCACCGGTTGCATGCAATCGATCCTTTCTAAACACCGTCTGTACCTTTGTAAAAATTTCGGCAGAATTTATCTCTGGCTTAAGCCAGCTTTCTGTACCTATAACGATTTCAGCTTCGGTGCTTTCTATCAGCGCTTGAAGTTCCGGTACTTTACCAACGCAGCTTCGACAGTTGACAATTACAATACCGATTGCTGCTTGGTCCCCGCATGTCCTGACTTTGCCCCGCACCCGTTGAGGCTGTTGCCCTTCCTGTACTTGCCCAAGGCCATCTGACCTAAAAAACCGCCCAGCCCACGCCACACAACCCCTGCTACCCGTGTAGCCGCTTGTTGCGTGTAGTGGACTCCTGACCTATCCAGCGGAACCCGAAACCCCACCACCCTATGGCGCAAGTCGAGGAATCTGCAGCCCACACGGTCGCAGAACCGTCTCAGCCTCTGATTCAGACCCTCCACTCGGCTCTGTACCAAAGGTCCGCAGTCAGTCCTGTCGACGATGCTGCAGATGGTGAGCTCTGCTTTCATCACGCTAGCGAGACTGGCAGTCTTCACCAAATCAGATAGCCGCCGGAAGCCAGAGAGTATTTCCTCCGATCCATAGCGACACACATCATTGGTGCCGACATGAGCGACCACCTGCAGATGGGTGCACCCTGTACCCTTCATGGCATCCGGAAGGACCCTTTCCACATCTGGAATGACTCCCCCCGGTATGCACACGGAGTGCACATTGGTTTTCTTCCCCTCTCTTGCTGCCATTTCCCTAAGGGGCCCCATTACGCGCCTGACGTTGGAGCTCCCAACTACCAGTAAGCCCACCCTCTGCGACTGCCCGGATCTTGCAGACTGAGGGGCAACCTCTGGAACAGGACAAGCAGCCATGTCAGGCCGAAGATCAGTATCAGCCTGAGACAGAGCCTGAAACCGGTTCGTCAGACAAACTGGAGAGGCTTTCCGTTCAGCCCTCCGGAATGTCTTTCGCCCCCTGCCACACCTTGAAACGACCTCCCACTCTACCACAGGTGAGGGATCAGCCTCAATGCGGGCAGTATCCCGGGCAACCACAGTCGTAGTCCGATCAGGGGATGCGTGGGACGAGCTGGCCGTCCCCGACAAACCCCCATCCCGACCCCCACAGTGATGCCCATTGGCAACAGCCTCAAGCTGTGTGACCGAAGCCAACACTGCCTGAAGCTGGGAGCGAAGGGATGCCAACTCAGCCTGCATCCGAACACAGCAGTTGCAGTCCCTATCCATGCTAAAACTGTAGTGCAAAGAACGTCTGAACTAATCTACAGAGAGCGCAAACAAATCGACAAAATTTAAACGGTTATTAAAATACAAGATTGCCTAGTAAATGCAGTAATGCTGCTACTTACGCACTGCTGACACTGCTCGGCGGCGGAAGGAGACTAAGCGAAATTACACTATTCAGGTACTAAAACACGATGCTACACTCTCAAATACTATAATACGCCCGAAATTTATGAATTAAACAATGCAAGAACCAAAAACACGCAAAGAAATTAAGAATTAAACTATGTAACAAATGAGTGAGCTAGGAGTATACGACTTGCTGCTCAGCTGCTTATCCAACGGCGGCAGGGAGCACACTGACTGCGACCAACCGACACTGTCCGTTCAAAACAAAACAGTAGACAAACGACTACGCGAATTTACACTATTCAGGTACTAAAACGCGATGCTACAACTCTCAAATACTATAATACGCCCGAAATTTATGAATTAAACAATGCAAGTACCAAAAACACGCAAAGAAATTAAGAATTAAACTATGTAACAAATGAGTGAGCTAGGAGTATACGACTTGCTGCTGCAGCTGCTTATCCAACGGCGGCAGGGAGCACACTGACTGCGACCAACCGACACTGGCCGTTCAAAACAAAACAGTAGACAAACGACTACGCGAATTTACACTATTCAGGTACTAAAACGCGATTCTACAACTCTCAAATACTATAATACGCCCGAAATTTATGAATTACACAATGCAAGTACCAAAAACACGCAAAGAAATTAAGAATTAAACTATGTAACAAATGAGTGAGCTAGGAGTATACGACTTGCTGCTGCAGCTGCTTATCCAACGGCGGCAGGGAGCACACTCATCTTCATTTAATATGTCTGTTAGAGTCTTGTGTTTCCCCACTTTCAAAAGTGAATTTGCATTAAAAGTTGCTAAGTAGTTTGCTTTCCTGTATTGTATTTTGTTTGAGGTTCCAAGACGCTCCGATTCGTCTTTGCGTGACATTGCCGACTCCCCAGAATTGGAATGTCTGCTTGCGCACTTATGTGTATTGGGTTGACCACCTGCGGTAATTAGTTTCACATCACACTATTCCATGATTGATAATTTTTTGAGTTCTGAGGCTGACTTCTAGAGCCACCTTTTATTGCCACCGAGGTTCTTAACCGCGAAGGATTATTCACAGCCGTCTCTTACATGGAGTCAGACGCTCACCAAAGACCGCCCAATTTGAGAACAGTTGCTTTTGGATTTTGATTTGATTTTTAGTTCATGGTTAACTCCTCTAGGCTCTTCCGCTATCTCTGCCGTTGGAAATCAGATTCGTCTTCCACCTTCGAGACCGTTGACCAGGTTTCATCTAGCAACATTAGGCAGGGGCCCTTACAGGGTGCTACCATCAGGAGCCAGATGGGCCCATTTTTTTTAACGAGGTGTTACAGCTCATCCTCCTCCTTCCACATCACTTGGGAGATGAGGCCCCGGGCTTGTGACCAGCAATGTCGGAGTTAAGCTACCATCTAGCGCAAGCTTTTTTTTTTTTAATATAAAGTCAGTAAGATATGTCCACGGGTGCCTCACAAAACAATAACTTAGGAGATTAAACACCACTAAACTTTTTTTGCCTATCTCACTCAAATTTGCAGCAGAATCGATTAACTGTAACGCTTCGGCCCCCTGTTAGCTGGTTAATAATTATGAATTCAGTAAACGTATATACCTTATTACGCCGTGGATGTTCTAGTCCAGGCAAGAATTCAGTATTTACAATGCACCAATGGCACCCAGTGTGCCACCGCAGTTGCCACTGAGCTTCAAGGCCGGAAAGAAGAGAAATACTCCCGTCAGTCATGTACAATGGTTGCCACTGTGACATACATAAAGAGAAATTACTCCACCAATTAATTATTAAGAAAATCAAAACATAAAATTTATAATTCTGATGCTTCAGAAAGTGACAAGCAGAATTTTCAAGCAAGCACCCACAAATGCATTATGAGTGTTCCTGCCTGTGCACAAGCCTTCGATTTTCAAAATACTTATGATGCAAAACTGTGACGCCGACTCAGCAGGAATAGAAAAATCAAGTGTGGAGCACATTACTCCACAACTTAATCAAATACAAAACTTTTACACCATACTGACCTAAACGCACGAGAGAGCGAAGCGATTAGAAACGGGCGTCGGCTTGCTTTATCAGCTGGTGGAGCCTCACAAGCAGACAAAAATATCACGCTCACCCCAGACACAGCTAAAAAATATGAATCACAAAGTAATTCAGAAATGTCGCAGCTAATTATCAGCACAAAAATGTTTTTCAGGCACCTGTCAGCAGCATCGATATACAGAAATGAATGGCACGCACTATGTTATCTTGCAATACATTTCTTCACCACCAGTTTCGATCATGTACTATTTTCATAGTTCTAGCACAAAAACTGAAACAAAATGAAAACTGTTAATCTCAATACAAAATATATTTTCATGATAATTATTAATTGGAAAGAGTTAAGTGTACTTACGAAAAATATCTATTGTGACAACTTCACAAGGCGTACATACTATTTAGCCAGGAAAGTATAATCCATTACTAACTTGAAAACGTAAGAAAATTGATACTTAACGCCGTATTGCAGGCTTAACCAAACAGCAAACAAAGTTGAAAACACGAAAACATATGAGAGCAGCAAGTACACCGCACCATTGCTCAGGTACAACAAGACCCAGTATGTTAACACAAAAAAGTTGGTGAAAGAAGCTAAAAACCAAAGTCAAAGACACTAGGTCGAAGACCAAATAATTGTAGAGTGTAGTACATTCACAGAGATATACACATGCACGCAAATTACAATAAAAGAACATACAGTTATGTAAGGGTTTTCCTCTTTTTCAGTACAGTATTATGCAATATAATAGTCACATGTTACCATTGTAATGTCACACGATATTAAAATGTCACATGATGAAAACAAACCAATCTTTTGGTGGAAACCACCACATATGAAAATATACATGGACATGTACAATATTATACAACAGTCAGATTATGCTATTGGCATGTCACATGATAGTACAATGTCACATGATATAACGTACTTAATATGGATAAATCGTAGTTCCTTGGCGTGGCCTGACCTTGTCATATATCAGACACCCTTTTCCCAACTCTGTACAGTTTTTACATGTGCGTTGTACATACATTTTTATAAATTGGCCCCTTTCTTGTCACATCATTGTTAGCTGTGACAGCAGCTTCTATCTAAATCTTGTTTGCACATGTAGCAGGCTGCCACTTCTGTTGGTATCTAAATAATGTGTTAAGAGAGAGTTTGTTTACTACGTCATATTCATGCTAAGATACTACAGTGCAGTAAATATGTACGTTTTCTGTTATTAGGGACTTAATACTACAAAGGATTAATAATTGTTTATGTCTTGGATACAAGATACTCAAGCCTCAACTCCCACATTGTCTTTTCAAACATTTACATTTCTATGATGTAGGAGTGTTTTAGCTACTATTAATATGTATTTTGCATTGTCACACACATGGCACGAATTTTGAATAATATATATACATTGGAATAGAACACTGAGGCGTCTCTGCGACCCCAGCCCCCCTCCTTTTTCACCCTTTCAGATCCTCTGGCTACTGGCTACAACTGTGTACATTACGTTTTACTGTGTCTTAGCTGCAACAGAAGCATTTTTTCTCAATGTAAACTTGAGGAACACATTTGTGAATGTTCAACCATTTCATCATGTGCAAGTACTGCCACCTGTTCGGCGTCACTATAATATCAGTAAGTCAATGTAGCAGTGTGCAGCACCAGACTACATGGATTTGGATGGCTTGCTACGTTCCACTGTATAATTGAATATTGTTATTGTTGTTTTGCTTGGTAATTATTGAATGATCATTTTACAGTTTATTAAATAGAGAATATTTCGTAATTAGTTACTTTAGTGCATAAAATGAAATCAAGCATACAAAATGTTTTTAAAATGGGTGCATATGTTTCTATACATCTTATATCTAAAATCATTAAAAAGTCACCTAAGAGCTTTACCACATAAAGAAAAGTTTTCCTTTATCCAGAAAAAATTCAGTTCGGAAACGGGTAAGGTATTACAATTTTATGATGCAAGAATAATTTCACAGGTAGTGTCATCCAGTTTCGATCACCTATGTAGCCGTCCGTTTTGGCCGAGCGGTTCTAGGCGCTTCAGTCAGGTTTGAATCCTGCCTCGGGCATGGATGTGTGTGCTGTCCTTAGCTTCAAGTAGTTCTAAGTCTAGGGGACTGAAGACCTCAGATGTTAAGCCCATAGTGTTTGGTTTTTCATACCGGTGATGTTGGATTATATAAGGTGTATTGGGCATATGCTAGGTTCAGATTACGGGTGAATCAGTTGAAATCGGTTAGAGATTCATAGTGGGGTCACACATGTTGTAATAAAATGAATTATTATACTGTCTGTATCTCACTATAAGAATTGGTTTTAGCTTTGCTGTCTCAACTGGTTACACTATGTACATGCTCAAACTTCTGGTATGGACGTGACGCTGGAATTGTTTTGGCTGTTTTTTAGGTTTTATGCTGTTGTTTTTAGTGGTATTGCCTCTTATAACGTTTTGCATGCCTATATATACTTTTCTTATGGTATAGTTCTCACCAAATGATTGGTTTGTAGTTATGTGACTCTGTAATAACACTAGACTTTGTAATAGTATCATGTGATTATAGTATTACATTATACTGTATGATTTTTCTCATTTTGTGTTCTTGAACGTGGGTAGCACACTGGAGTCGCATCCGGCAGCTGCAATCCCGCGGCCGGCCATGCTGATTTAGGTTTTCCGTGACTGCAGTTACGCGAGCGTCGAGGGTCGACAGAACTCGTCTGTCAGTGTCCATCCACCATCTCTATGAAAGAGTCGAAACCGGTCACTCACACCAATAAAAAAAAATTGCGATCAGGATGGTTTTAAATTTTAATTTTATCAAATTAGCCAGTCTGTTTCTTCCTATATTATTTAGATGCCCGCATGTAAAATAATTTGGAACAATATTGTTTTATCTGTATACGCCATATGTACTTGCATCTTAGGATAGGTTTTTAATGTATGTTGCTGTTGCCCACCTTGGAGATAAGATTACCTTATTACTATGGGGCAAATAATTGTTGTTTATGAACTCATTATGGAAGTTTGAATGCAGACATTCACTGCATTTGTATGTGCTCTGGTATTCTAAACTACTACTTAACGAGACAAAGATTTGGTACTCAAAATCGTGTGCGACCAGTTGTCAGTTATAGCATTTGATAATGGTAGTTCGGAAACAAAATGTGCTACAAATAAGCATATTTGACGACTGATGGCGTAACGTTCTCAGTACCAATTCATGAGATAGTTGTATAGTGGCTACACAACAGAAACAAAGTTTGATTAAAAGCCTACACCTCCAGACAAAGTCCACTCTCATTTCATAGTCGGCAGGATGGAATTTCTTCTGTCTTACGACCCTGATTTAAGTTGCAACTTAAGCTTGATAACTATTTGTGGTAAAAAGTTTAAAATGTCCAAGGATATCCCAAAAATGCATGTAGTAACCTTTAAACAAATTTATAATAACAAACTGACAGCTGCTCAAACCTAAAACAGCATTCACATAAATCCCCTTTAACAAAAGAACTTGAAATACACAACAAATTACAGCGGGACCCCCTTACCATAAGCTTTGTAATTACTTAAGACCAAATCTGCAGCATTCAAATTCATCCTTTACTACCTCACTGGGATTACGGAGCCGTACTCTTGCTATCTTATTTTTTTACACGTCTTTCTTGCGCATACCTCCTGGCAATACATTAAACACACCATTAAATTGGTGCGATAAGACTTGATTAATAAATCAGTCACTATTGGTCCTACACATGCAAAAAACTAATGGACCCCACCAGAGCAAACGCAATTACAACGTTGTAACATGAACAGTTAAAACAAACAAATGACCAGTCACGAAATAGAGGAACTAATGGTGCCCCACAAGAGCAGAGTCAGTTACAGTTTTGCAAGATGAACAACTATAGCAAACAGATAGGCAAGTACTCAATAATAGTTACTCCACGTGGAGCTATCCAGCACTCGTGTGTAAATGCAACCAGGATGCAGGCAGCGAGAGTGTAGTGACAGCTGTACAGACATCCACTCGTTGCTCTAACTGCCGATCTACTTCGGGCAACCGAAGCGCTCTTGCATGCAAAGGTGGAGCTCCTTTCCAAATTACGGCTTCCCAAACAACGACTCTCAACTATAACTAAGCCGCGCTGACATTTCGGGTGCGGCCAAGTCGTTTTCCGCCACATACGAGTACGTGGACTTCTCCCAGCACTGCGCCTCGCTCGCCACCTTTCTCGTGCCGCTGCTAAATCGGGACTCTTTCGCTGCTCAATCCACAAAGGTGCTGTTGAAGTACCATGCACCACGAAATAAATGTAGGCCAAGTGTGAAATTAATATGTGTTAAAAATTCGTTGTTAAAGGGTAGGATACTTTATTGGTTTTTGCAACTACCTATTGGGTATAAATAAAGTTCAAAAACTAAAATATGTGTTTATGTATGTAAGAAGCACAACCAAGTTATTTTTTTCAATACGAAGCACCCTAAGGCAGTATTTTCTACACCTTTAAGGAAAGTATGGTTGGTTGACAGTGTCGGCCACGCGACCACTGACGTTACAAAAACTGACGTGACAATTCTAGGGTCAAGAAAATCTTCTGTTTACTGTGGTTACTCCTTCGCTGACCATTTCTACTCTTGTCCAGCTTTCATACGACGACAGCTGTCGCACCACTCAGTAATCCGCTTCTTATTGTTGTGTACAAAGTCTTACGTAACATGCCTGAGCCATTATGAGCTGCTACCCAACGTCATACAGAATGCAGCAGAGGGCAGCGTGCATCTGTCACAAGATTAGCAGTCCTCCGGGAAGAAAGAAGTTACACGCTGACTTCAGTGTCTCACCCAGCCCTAGCCAGGGGCGAATATGAATAAGGAGTTTTCTCCGATGGCATGGACCACACATCCACACGACGTACGCCACACGATAACATCGCACTCTTGTTAAGTAGACAGGGAGTTCCTCCACAGGTGAGTCTTTCGTCCCGTACTGATGGGCCGCCAGCGCCTAGAGCATAAACACTGAGAAATAAAAGTTACAGAAAGGTTTGGCGGGATTGGTGGGATGCCTTTTGAGAGATCAGAGTTAGCAATCTTTGGGACTGGCGATCTGAAACAATGAGTTGTGGTAAATCAGCATCCGACCCAGCTTGCGACCTCGACACACCTCGCCTCCCGCAATTAATGTAGGCTTTGTAGCAGAATGGCGTACACAATTCATACAGAGTTACAGGAATATTGTTTTAGATTAATTAATCAGTCATTACGACAAAATGCAAATAATAGCTCAAGTATGCATATACAGATTTTACTTGGCTGATTTGTTTGGTATGTACTGAACTAACGAATATCTTTCTCTTAATGGTGTCAAACTCTTTCAGTGTATAGCTTTCATTACAATTTGTAACAAATTTATCAAAAATGTAAACTGATCGCTGCTAATTTATCTTTCGATTGCTTTAGTGTTCTTGTTATTTTATCATCAAACCTCACACTTCTGAGGAGAAACAAGAACCGTGCGTATGACCTACAAGCTCTTAGAATCACCATACCAGTGCCATCATTACTCCAAAGTTCTTCAACATTTGCATTATTTTCACTCTTCAAGTCAATCAAAATAAGGGCTCCAACAAGAGCTTAGATCTCTTCCCTCGAAGTCTCCTTTACATCCCTCTCTCTAAAATAGTAGTTTTGTGATATCAGGTTTTTGATATGCAAGCTTATGCATTCCACAAGTGAATCAATCATGTCCCACCCAATAATTTTGTTGAACAGTCAAATTCGGAATACTCGCTGTAATCGGAAACATCATTTAGAAGCTTTTCAATGTATTCCTCTTATAACCCTTTTTTGAAACGAGCCCTAAAGTACAAACAAAAATGAAACTTATCTGACGATGAAAGATTTTAACCCATAAATACGTTGATATAAATAATTAATATAAGAAAATTTTACTTACATTACCGGTCGCGCGATCGACTCTGTACACCAAACGGAACGCAGACAAAAATAAGCTGCAATTATTGCCAATTCCTTGTCACTTCAATTTCAGCAACAGTATAGATGACTAACAGAGGTCCAACTTAAAGGTAGATGGAACAGCCAGGCTGGCCGCGGTGGCCGTGCGGTTCTAGGCGCTCGAGTCCGGAGCCGCGCTGCTGCTACGGTCGCAGGTTCGAATCCTGCCTCGGGCATGGGTGTGTGTGATGTCCTTAGGTTAGTTAGGTTTAAGTAGTTCTAAGTTCTAGGGGACTAATGACCACAGCAGTTGAGTCCCATAGTGCTCAGAGCCATTTGAACCATTTGGAACAGCCAGCAGTGTAACAATCAGTAACTAGAATTCACAACAAAACAACGAATTCTGGTTGACTCAGTCAACCGACGCGACCGCTCGACAGTTAACGTGTATTTCCCCAGACATACGAATACTCAGTACAAACAACGCAGCAAGAAACTAAATCCAGCACATACAATAGTAACAAGGACGAGAACGTCTGAACTGAAGCACGAACGATGGTGTCACAGCTGCGAATGAACAATGTCTGCAGAACGTCACGTAGCGAAGGGGCTCCAAGTGCAAGTGGGTTGTTTGGTTGCCGGCGGCCATCTTGTTTCGTGGCAGAAGAGAGCGCCCGTGTTACGGAGACATTGGAGGTGTAGAGGAACTCCCGCGGATAATACCGCACGTCGCATATACGTCGAAATTTAGGGACCAATTAGATCATACGGAGGAACTGAATGTGCTGAGTTAAAAAGAATGAGAAACAAAGCTGAGGAACTTCATGCAATCAGTAAAAGTTGATCTTGGCTAAATATTAGTTCTGATTACAGAATATCAAAATTTCTATTACTCCTTACTTCTTTCTTATTAGAACTAATTCCCCACCTTTCCCAGTATCCAACACATCAGAGGCTCCCTGTAAATATGAATGTTGCTGATACTGGATCAAAATCCTGGTGGTCTGTTATCATTTACTGCACCTGTAACCTGAGGCAAGCTCCTTTCAATTTCACCACACGAGATTACAAGTGTTGTGAAACACAGCGGATTGAGGCAGCTAAAATAGGGGCCACAACTTGGAGACAGGTGCACCCAGTGTGTCCAATCATTGCCGGAAGAACGTCCTCCAGATCTTAGATATGACCACCAGACAATCGAAAAGAGTGAACTTTCTTCGTAATCGGCTCCACACAAACTAACGCTGGACTCCCACTGCCATCCAGTCCCACTCAGGAAGAAGATCAGACCAGTGTCAACAGACGAGGTATTCCGTGTTCCCTCAGAGGTACTTTAAATAGTGGTAAATGCTTCAGACCGGTTTCTAAGAAGTAAGTGGAAGAAGTAAATGGATTGCTGTGCACGCAGTACCCACTTTTGCCTTCTGCCAAGCGATTTGTGACCCTGCGACGGTACGTCACCTAAATGGACATTTGGAGAAAGGGAAAAGAAGTTTTTGTTATGAGACGTGTGAACCATAAATTATATAAAGACTAAGTACGTCTGCGCGATGTATAACAAATAGTAAAAAATGTAAATTTGTATTATCAAAACACAAATGTCGATATAATTAAGAAAGAACAGTTTTTTTGTATAATCTCTTTGTAACATAGGCCATGAAGATCAGAGACAGCGCTTTTGTGAACGCGTTCTCCTGTTTTTGTTTCGTCTAGCGGTAGGCCGCCATTGTAGCACTGGATGATAATTAATGTAAGTTTTTTCTGTATTTTCGCACAATATAATAGAAATTGTTATTGGAAAGTATGTATTATTGACTTAGTTGTCACCTCTAATGGTCGCAACGATTAATTCTCATTAACCAAGTTTTTTCAGAAGTTCAGTTGCGGGGGAACTCTTCTTCCCTAGCAGCATTTGGTCGGCCATTACGCTGACTGTCTTTTATAATTAAAAATTCATGTTGTAATATTAAATTTAAATGCGAAAGACTTCTCAGTTATGATCTTTCATTAATCTCAAAGTTAAAAAGAGTAGTGATAGATTTCATTTACTAAAGTTCACCGCACCGAATGAGTTCAGTATGTTCCATTTTGTCCTCTTAACGACAGATGAGATTCTCTCCAGTTTTGCCTTGCAAATAATAAACCTGAAATATTGAAAATTATTCCATTCAATAAGCTACGCAGTCTCTCAGTTAATCTTTGTGAAATTTGGTACACAAATAACCAGTAGTCCCTGAGACCCATATTAATAATTACAGTTTGCATAAGAATACGTATATTTTCTTTTCTAAATAGCAGCGCTCACGCTAACCATCTATTAGAAGGCGGTGAGTCGCGCGTTGTGCTTAAAAAATATTATATCGTACGTACTTCGGGGCAGCCGATGTCCGTACGAGTGTTATCGCGGTATAAGTTAATTAAAAATCTCATGCTAGCCCACAATATTTAAAGACACGCGAACCAAAATCGTAAAATATAACTATAAAAATAAAAATATGTAATTATGCAGTGATAAGTGGCCACATGTATAGTTATACCGTGATAACCCGCACTATTTGCTATTCACTGTTGGGCAAAAGTAGACTGGTGAGGACGTGTGAATCGGAAGGCACTGCGACAGCTATAGGCTCCAGAGGTAGCAGTGTCACCGTGGACTACACAGCTTCCAGCTGTTTACAGACACTGGCCAATACATCCTGCATCCATACAGAGCAGCCCCTACGCTACAGAGCAGCCCTTATCCATCTTTAAACACAAGAATCGGCTATACCACAAGGCATATATAACTAAGCAAACCAGTCACTGTATGCTATCTAACTACTGATGCTACACTATTTTTGGTTTTGCCAAAATCAAAGACAACTCGCATGATGCAAAAAACACTTAAACTACAGCTCACACGCTGCAAAAATCAATAAAATTAAAAAAAAGAAAACCTTATCGCATTGAGTCTTCTGTACGATTCTCTTCAACTGTAGCTTATTTTTCATCGTAACTAATTTGTGCTCTAAATCTTTATCTCTTTCTCAGTGCACCTTGCAGTGCAACATCTGGTTTCGAAATCTCTCACCATGAGGTAATGCAACCGGTATCTTTCGGTGTCTCCAGACCTTTACCAAGAATACGCCTTCACTTGTGATTTTTGAACAGTATATTCGCTACTACCATCTGATGGTTAATGCGAAACTCTAATAGAATTTCTCCTCTCTCACTTGTACTACAGAGCCTATTTTTTCTTGTAACACCAAGTTCTTTTCCTTCCCCTTAGTGTTCCAATTCACCATGATTAATTATCATCAACCATTACAATACCGTGTTACCTGTGCAATGCGCTCATATACTGTTCCTATCTCTCCATTTTCTTCTTTTGGCGACGGCTTATACGAGTATACCTGCACTAATTTTGTTGGCGTTCGCTGTTGTCGATTCTGACAAGAATAATCCCATCACTGAATTGGTCAACAGAACTGCCTCTCTAGCTTTCCTTCTGATAGGTAACGAATCCTATTCACGTAACATCATTTTCCGCTGCCGCTTTTGATATTACCCATTACTCGTCTGACCATTTATCTTTAGTAATACCCCCCACCCTTCACGCACCACATCGTATCTAGTCTAAGCCTTTGCTTTGTCCTTTTCACACTTTATAGCTTCCCTGCGATATCTAGGTTTCTGACATTAAACTTGCCGACTCGTACAATGTTACACTTTCGTTGATTATTCAGTTTTTTTCCTCATGATTAACTGTTCCTTGGCATTCACCTCCCTGAGATCCGAATGGAGGACTATCCCGGGATCTTTTGCCATTTTGTAGATCATCTTCACACTTTTTACTTTCAGACCACATTTCCAGTGATTTCCATTACCTTCTGAATTTTCTTGCCGTTGATGACAAGGCCACTGACAGAACGTGGGTGACTCTTTATGCCGCTGATCTTCAATTGTCGTTGCTAATCATATTAATTCAATATCTAATCAGTCGCTGGTTTCCAACTAGAGACGCTTGCATTACTAGCGATGGACGGTACCTCTTGCTTATGGTGATCCACCAAAAGGATGAGAGTAGAAAACGCACAATGCGTACTTGCAGCGTTAACGTAAGTGTTGTGGGACCTGTGTCTGCCTAAACGGTAATTGTCGGACGCGTCCGCATCACATGACGGATGTTGCAGCTGTCGCGTACATGCTCATAAAGGCAGCACACAGGGGCCAGCGCCTTCCGAGTCCGCTCTCCAACGGCACATTGACCAGCCTTTTCCCAAGCCACTGAAACTGATATATAATCTTAGTGTGCGAGCTTAGGCACCAGTCTGATAATGGCTACTTACAACGATGGTCGAAACGTTACTTTATAAAACAGAAATACGATGCAGTCACACACCCAGAAACGTTTTTATAAGGATACTGTCACAGTGTTCCCCATACCGTACGAGGGAAGGCCAACATACTTATTTGTCAGCAGTCGAACCTGTTGTAAGGTTTCTATGTACCATTTTAATGAAGCACTATAAAATAATTTCACCTGTCATACAAGTATGTACCTATAAATGTTTTTTCTATTTCCCTTAAAAAGTTCTGAGTGATACTCTTGTAACCTCTTATCAATTAAAAAATTGTTGTTCTTATGATCTTGACTAGTGATCACATCTCATGTGACGTCAACAAAGGAAACATGTACTACAGACTGAACTATTGGCGTTATGTGACATTTAAATGCTACCATGAACCACAAATAACTGCAAATGTGAAATGGATGAAACAAAATCTTTAAAGCTTCAGTTTTTCCGAAACATAGCTCTTATTCAAAGAAGAACACTTTATGTGCATAATTACACCATGATTATGTTGTGTCATCTATTAATTTTGTAAGCTGGTAACGCAACAGCTGCAGTACTTTTATGCAAAAAAGTTATGACTACGCAGGCATTAGTCAAGACAAGTGAACTGTGAGTGTCTCAAGACACTGAGAAGTTTCAGATCAAAGGAACTATACCTACTGTGCTATGAGACCGTATAACCATCATATACTATATATCTCACCAGCTGGCATTCACACGTCAAGACCAGATTTGCATTAAAGTACCCGTGATTTTTAAGGCGTTCTGGGTAGCTTAGAATCGTTCTCTTTTCGGATGATACAAACTCCTTCCTTTCACGTTAATTGAAACTTATTACCATATCAGACACGTCATACACAACAGGTCTGTAAGAATTTATTAAAATAATTAGGGGATCCGTTAGGATGTACTGATATACCCTGAGGAGAATAACGTGTCTGAATCAGGAAGAAGAAGAGGCTGTTCGGTTTATTTTCGTTCGTCAAGTAGACGCGTGATAAATGAAACGTAACTCACCTGTTGAAATTACGAGAATCGTAATTGCCGTGCCAGTGTTTATTTACATTCTAGCAGTATTGGATGCAGTGTCTTAGAAACATAATGGACGGAATCTGTGTCATTTAGAGTCATTGGTGTGACAGACTGTGCTACGGCACAACATGAAACCGTACGCAGTACTGGAAAAAGAAGCTAAAATTTTAACGATCGTCCACAGTGGGTTCATTGTTTACACTGCTATAGTTCAGCGGCATAAGGATTTGCAAAGGAAACGGCCATGCTGGAAGTATCACGGAAAAGTCTTCTTAAGTGAGTAAGTTAAACCACAAGAACCGTAAATCTAAATGGATGAATGGAAACTGGATCACAGGTACTCCCGATTTATTCAAAGCGACACTGCACTGTTCCCAAATGTGAATTCACGACTGTTGAATCGCTTTCATTTGGCGAGACCTATTCAATGAAGAAAAGGGTAATGGTTTCGTCAGAAACAATCGCTGTCAGTTAATGGAACACCCTGCAATAGATAGCAGGAGTCAGTCAACTGCAGCAAAGTTTTACAAACAGCTTCATCACGCAGTACCAGCTCAAACTGACCGCTATCGTGCTATTAAAAGTGGCCACGATGGTCATCGACTCGACCCTTGCTGAGTGCCACACAAGCAATTCACTTGTTTTTCCAGAACTCTTTGGCATCACGATTTCGTGGTTTAATGTCGAAGGCCTGTTTTGCAGGAGCATTGTACATGGAACGGCTACGGTATCCATGCAATCTGAAAAGTTTCTCCAACGACTAGAAGGTACAGTCGTGGACAAAACGAGCGAGACCCCTCGCCTTTTCGTTATGCTGATCCGCACGGCTTTAAAGTCTGCTACACAGCATAACAGGCAAGGCGACGAAGTGCTACCAACATACTATGCACAGGCGTGAAACTGACAAACTATCTGAACTTTTTTAGGCTGTTTTCAATAATTTGTATGACTATATTAATGCTGATTAGTGTGTTAAATACAGCACGAAAATATAAGACAGAACTGAAAGAAGAAACGCTAATTGGTATGAACTGTACAAAAAAAAAAAAAAAAAATGAATTTCAACTTGTTGAGATAACATAACTGTTTTAGTAAGACAAAGAACCCCAGATCGTTACGAATTAGCAAAATATTATCCGCATTCGGCCGTTGCTGACCTACCATGAAAGTGTGCAAATTTAGCAATGCGTGAAGATTCATAACGAAATTCAGTTAAAAATCATTCAGTGCCACACTTAAGTCAATTCCATTATTGAGAGAAGCGGAAAAAGTAGCCAGTAACATGTATGAAATTCTACAAGAGTGTTATATTGACATCCACAGGGCGCCAGTACAGAATAAAGGTAGCGATAAAACGTATTGGGGGCGCGAGAATGTCTTAAAATTGCTTTACTGATATTCTACCTGCCTCCATCGAGATTAGAACCGAAAACAAACCAGACCTTCCTTTCACTACGCTAGCAGACAACCCAGGCAAACAGCCCTCTATATTACCCCAGACATGAATAAGCCGGCAATTTCACAATGAAAATGGCAAAATGATCTGCAGTTTTGTTGCATAGAGCTTTCTGGACTAAAAAACACGAATTCTCTATCTTTATGTCACCGCTTATGTGACAATCATTCGGGATGTTTATCGAAATAACCGGTAAAAACGGAACCCTACTACTCTCACTTTCTGACCGTCTATCGGTCTACCCAACCCTTAAAACCCGTTTACCTCCAGAACGGGTGGGCATAATAAGCGGAAACCGGTCCCTTAGTGGTGTAAAAAGGTGAGCTTCTTTGTCGACGCAATCTAAAGATAGGGCCGTTTATGTAAGGAAAATTTACACGAAAGTTAAAAAAATGGCCTCAAGAACTATGCGACCAACCTGCTTAGGTCATCAGCCCCTAGACCTAGAACTACTTAAACCTAGCTAGCCTAAGGACATCACAGACATCTATGCCCGAGGTAAGATTCCAACCTGCGACTGAAGCAGCAGTGCGGTTCGTGACTGAAGCGCCTGGAACCGCTCGGCCACCGCACCCGGCGAAACCCTATTCACCTCATGTCTAATGATAATATATACTGTCTAGTGACGATAAACTGTATTCGCCAGCAACTCAGATCGTTTGATCACGGAACTTTTACGAAGCTACATTCAAACTTCGTTCGAAGTCGTCCGCAATATCCATTTATAAACACCCTAGGAACGTCGTATGGGATATCCACTTCTGAAGACGCTGGCAGATACTGCAGTACCATAACAAGTAGGTAAGAATTTATTGTTATTGGTCCATGCATGACACTTTATTTCAATATCAATTTAAAGCAACTAGGTGTTTTTTTATGGCTGAAACTAATGAACAAAAAGTAAATAAACGGCAAACAACTTCGATGTTCAAATCAAATGACAGTCACATGTCGCAATTACAACATAATTTCGTTGTTACATCTACATGAGTACATCAATAGGATTTCTTTGCAATGCAGACTTACGTGCCTGGCAGAAGGTTCGGGCTATTTCCTTACAGTCCCACACATTAACAGTGTGCGGGAAAAGGACCACTTAAATCTTTTCTTGCGAGCCTTGAATTACATTATTACTATGATTTCTTCTTGTGTAAGTTCCCGAGGAATTAATGTTTTGGAATTCAGAACAGATGTTGGTGATTGAAATTTCGTGAAAAGATCTCGCGGCAACGAAAAACGCTTTTGTTTTCATGAATGTTACCCCAACTCGATTATCAAATCTGGGACCCTCTCTGCCCTATTTCGTGACATTACAAATCGTGCTACCGTTCCTTGGACGTTTTTGCGTGCACAGTCAATCACGTCTGTCAAGGATATTATAGCAGTGGACGGACAAACGTAGTGTAGGCAGTGTTTTCAGTTGACCTGTTGCGTATTCTTAGTGTGCGGCCAATAAAACGCAGTCATTCGTTTGCCTTCCCCACAAAAGTATGTTTTCGATCGTTCCAGTTTAAGTTTTACTGGGTACTGAGATGAACTGACAGTGCTTCGAATTGTGTTTTGTCATGTAACCGAAAGTTAATTATTGTTATTGGACGCAGCTTTCGTGTTTAATGTGTTCCTCATTCAACAGAGTACACTCCTCGTACACCACACATAACTGTCTCAAAGTATTAAATTGTTACTGATGTTATCAAGTTGCAGTGGTCATCATAACTTGCCGTTTTGAAACAAAGGAAAATGTTGTAGCGAAATGTAGCAACTAGGAAGTGGAGTATTAAAATAAACAAACATTTCCTGTTTAAGTAGTTGCAGTAGGTTTACTATACAGTAACGTAAATTAGAAGCAAAGTCCATTAGTAGATCGTTATCAGGAAAACCAGCCCTCATAATGCAAAGTGCCACTACAAGAAAGAAAGTTTCCAAACATGTCAATGAGTAGTCGAGGAAAGTGGACGCATTCTGTCTACTGAATCCCAACGCACGCCACTTACGAGGGGACACGCCAAGTGTCATACCCCGATCTTGCTGTAACTTCGCTCATTGAAAGAGGGGACAAAAAGCGAACACGTGTCCCGGCTTATCTGCTTACACTCTACCGCTTCTGAGAAAACGACGGAAAAAGCTTTCAATGCGCTGTTGCTATACTGTAGATACTTCTTAGCGGGTAAGGATTCAACTGAAGCGGCTACCACAGCGACTTCGGAACTTTGCGCTGCGAGTTCGAAACCCGGTTTTTCCTTTTTTCCCCGCCTCACTCTCTGATTTATCTACGAATGTTTATTCCAATTTATGTTGAAACACTGTTGTCGTTATTCGTCAGTTAATTTACTGTGTAAAGAAATAAGTTAAAAAGGGAACACATAGTGCGTAGTGGGGCGATCACTCTGTTGTAGAAATAGCCGGCCGAGGTGGCCGAGCGGTTCTACGCTCTACAGTGTGGAACCGCGCGACCGCTACGGTCGTAGGTTCGAATCCTGCCTCGGACATGGATGTGTGCGACGTCCTTAGGTTAGTTAGGTTTAAATAGTTCTAAGTTCTAGGGCACTGATGACCTCAGAAGTTAAGTCCCATAGTGCTCAGAGCCATTTGAACCATTTCTACTTTTTTTTTTTTTGCAGAAATAATTCAGAAGCCAAGATCGCTTAAGTACTGATTACTGGATTACCGGTTTCAACACACTAAAGGTGCCATCATCGGATCTAATTGTAGATTAACATTTATAACCATGTGGATATAACGATACATGAGGCAGACCAGATGATTTTAGATCAGCTTGTCTCATTCGTTTATTATTTTTTTAATTCATTAATTACACATTAAGTTAATTTGCGAATAATGACAACATTATTTCAACATATATTAGAAAAAAACATTCATAGATAATTCTGATAGAGAGGCAGGAAAATATAATAATAAAAAAACCCAATATGGTCTCGAAGACAGGAATCAAAGTTAAGAAGGAACGACGGTAGCCACTGAGCCACGGCTTCAATGGCGTTCTCGGCTGCAGAAGGTATCTACACTATAGCAACAGCACATTCATAACTTTGACCGTCGTTTTCTCGGAAACGGTCGAGTGTCTGCAGATAAGTCGAAACACATGTTCGCTTATTTTGTCCTCTCCTTCGCTGAGCAAAGTTTCCTTACAATCAGCCTATGACACCTGGCGAGTTCCCCTCGTTAGTCGAGTCGCTTCTTACGCCCGGCGAGAATTATGTTTGCCTCAGAGTAAACTGCGCCACTTGGAAACACGGCGAGCGGGGATAAACACGGTTTCCATGTTATAAGGCAACCTTCTACAGCTAAAATTCACGAAGTGTTCTTCAGGTTGCCTGAGATATTTCATAAATGTTTCTTGCGTTAAGCCTGCCGCATATGCAAAACGTAAACATTTCATTTCATGTCATATTTATCAGGATAAGACATGACAAGAGTGGAAAAGTCCCTTCTGAGAAAAATTACAGATTCTAAGTTGCTCCACTCTGTAATGACACGGGTACGGGCTTGCGATCTCTCGTTTATGCCATCGATTTCCGTGTTACACATACTTGACCACTGCGTTGTGGCTGCCATCGTGGAGGAGGTAGTCTGTTTCCTGCTAGCGCTGTTTCCGCAGTCGATATTAACCGCGACGAATCATTCAGTCAACGCTAATTGGCCCATCTGGCTGGGGCAGACAAGGGCGCTATAATAGCACTCCATGCAGAGGGATCTTCAAATGGCTATATAGCAAGAACTATGGGTCTTCACAAGTCGACGGTAGCCAGGTGGATCAGACGAAAGGAAGAGAGTGGTAACCTGAATGGGAGGCCTCATGGCCGTCGCCGCAAAACAACAGCAGCTCAGGATCAGCAGATACGCCGTTTCAGTGAGAACCACCCATTTGTCAACGCACGACAATGTTAGCAGTAAGACCGTCACTCGTCGTCTAAGGGAAGGTGGACTGAGAGCAAGAAGCGCTGCTGTGAAAGAGACATTGACTGTTTCAAACAGAGAAGCTCACCTTGCTTTTGCTGCTGAAAATGTCGACAAACCCCTCCAGTTTTGGAGGCGAGTGATTTTCACGGACGAAAAAGTTTTCTCTACGCCATCAACCGGAAAAGTGCCTGTTTACCGGCCTAAAGGTGCTAGGTGTAATCGAAAATATATTTACAGTTGCCGAAGGAGTGGCAGGGAGTTGGTGACGGTATGGGCATGGACATCGGCCGAAGGGTGTGGGCTCCTGTGGGAAGTGGAAAGAAGATTCGATGCGCGCTATTACATATCAATTCTGGAGAACGTGATGTTGCCTTCTGTGACAGCAAGACTTGGCGATGATCAGATCATGTTCCAACAAGATCGCTCGCCTATTCATATGGCACGTGTGGTTAAGAGGTGGTTCGATGACCATAGTAATATTACTGTAATGGAATGGCCACCTAAAGGAGCTGACATGAATCCCATTGAGGATATTTGGGCAGAAATGGTCAGAGTAATACGAGAAAAGGGGCAGTCATCGTCGACTCGCCGACAGCTTTCTGATGTGTTTCATGACGCTTGGAATGAGTTACTTGAATCTCCTAGTTATGTGGCTCGAATTGTGGGCTCAATGCCCAACAGACTTCGAGCTGTTGTGGAAGCCGAAGGAGGCTATACGCAGTACTAAGCAGCATCAGCAGAGGTGTTTTTTTCCCAGCCCTTCACCAATCAGCTACACCAGCTGTTTCAAGTTTTTTTTTTCGCAGACGTATTATATTTTATATAATTACAAGAAAACGCAGTAAGTAGAATGTGGACAAACAAATTAATTCACAGCAAGATATGTAATATTTAATTTAATAAGAGAAGAAATACTCACCTTATATATTCATGCAGTCTCTAAGAAATACATGACACACGTGTATATGCAAGAAAGGTACAAAACAATTCAGCACAAATGAAAAATATTGAGGAGAAGCTCGCCGATGAAGGCGTAATACGAGAACACAAAGGTTGGGCTAGGAGGAGAGGTAAGGAGGCCCGAAAAAGCAGAGAAAAATCAAATACCCAATAGACTTTGAGTCGTTGTCGCGGCAGAGGGCGGTTGGTATATATTCGGGGCAACAGTGGAAGAATAGTTTTATTTACTGATTTTTGAGGCTTTATTTTGTGACGGCTAAACAGTGCTGCATCATGAGACCCACTATTTGTCCACATGTGGCTAAACATCAGAGGTGTAAAAAATTTTGAGAGGTGACGAAGTTCTCTGGAAGAGTAACGTGTTTCAGACAAGAAGATGATTTTCAGTTCATTTCATTTTCACCATTCACATTATGCTTTGACATTCGAATCTTTGATTTAATTTTATTATTATGTATCTTTTCTTCAGTGAAAGTCAACGGTAGCAAGTTTCAAGATATGAAGAATAACGGGAAGTTTTTAATTTGTGGAATAGCATATTTAACAGTTAATATTTTCAACAAATCTGTTATTACAGGACATATTAAGAAGCAAGTCAAAAGTGGCATTGTGGAAAGATCAGGTTGGTCTCTAAAGGGTAACAACGGTAAAATAGCAAATACGAAACTATGGGTAACAACTATTGTTGATGGGTAGGAGCCATAATCGATATGCCACTATCAGTAATTGTATTTCTGAAGTTCATCATCAATCCTAGGACTGAAACCGATACTCTGTTTTACGCAAAGAATATAACCTTCAAAATTTATTTAGCAGCGCAGAATATTAAATCATAGTTTATAGATCAGGAACCTAATCCAACTGCCTTTAATTTTATTCTCACGGATGACATTGAGACAGTAAATAACAAGAGAAATAACAGAACTCTCAGAATCAATATACAGAATCCAAGTGTCCAGTAGATTCAAAAGTTTGCTATAATAGCGAATAATTGCTTTTACTGCTCCTTCATGCCTAAGTTTTCTGTCAGACAATGTTTGAAACTAGGACTAACAAGGTAAACAATTTTTCCACAAATTGTCAAATTGGAAGTCGGCGAGCCAGTTACATAAATTACGTTGACAACAAACGTTTCTCAAGTAAACTGATCACAGGAGGCATCGAACGCATTTATTGTGTGTAACATGCACAGTATGTAAACTGGCATCGCCACCAACACACAATACCACTAACAAGGGAACATCCCCATCGCACCCCCTCAGATTTAGTTATAAGTTGGCACAGTGGATAGGCCTTGAAAACTGAACACAGATCAATCGAGAAAACAGGAAGAAGTTGTGTGGAACTATGAAAAAAATAAGCAAAATATACAAACTGAGTAGTCCATGCGCAAGATAGGCAACATCAAGGATACTGTGAGCTCAGGAGCACCGTGATCCCGTGGTTAGCGTGAGCAGCTGCGCAACAAGAGGTCCTTGGTTCAAGTCTTCCCTCGAGTGAAAAGTTTAATTTTTTATCTCAGACAATTATTATCTGTCCGTCCGTCCGTCCGATGCGAGGTAACTGCGCCGTAGTATGACGACGCTACACCTAAACAAACATCGAAACACACGACGTCAGTCGACTACAGCGCACGGAAGAGAGAGTATCCCTGCTAACGAGGCTCCCTGGCTGGCAGTTGACTGTTCGCTACTTTGGACGAGAGTGCATTAAATACGTGAGATGCATTCCGTTGACAATATGAATCCAGCAAAAATAGCTCGCGACTTCAATAACAATGTCAATGAATATTTTCTGAACTGTAAGGCATCAGAAAGTTCCTTGAGGGATCGAACGATTGTCGAACATTTGTATGATTATTTCCTACATTTGTTGATAAACAGTACGTGTGGTGATGACTGTCTGAAAATAAAAAATTTAACTACTCACTCGAGGGAAGACTTGAACCAGAGGCCTCTCATTTCGCAGCTGCTCACGCTAACCAAGCGATCACGGCACTCCGCAGCTCACACTATCCTTGATGTTGCTTATCTTGCGCATGGACTACTCGGTTTGTATATTTTGCTTATTTTTTTCATAGTTACACACAACTTCTTCATGTTTTCTCGATTGATCTGTGTTCAGTTTTTCAAGGCCTATCCACTGTGCCAACTTATAACTAAATCTAAGGAGGATGTGATGGGGAGGTTCCCTTGCTAGCTATGAAACAACTGTAGCCAAACCGAGCCCCCTCGTTATCCATGTGATGGATAAGATGACTAATTCACAACACAAATGTCTATGTAAGCATGAAATTCTGTTGGAACGTGCTTCCTGGACAAAATAATATACATTTCCTACCTCTTCAATGCGAATCATGTAGCAAATGTAATTTAAAGGACATAAAAATATCGAGTGAATTTACTAACATAATTACGAACCACTCACGAACATGAATCGATGGTCACATAGTTGTCAAAAGTATTCTACAGGATTGTCATTGTCCATTAGACTAGCAGCAGGAAGAAAACGTTCGTTCAGCTGTGCTGAGATATCTTCCGCTGACGAAGCTCGCGCTCCGAAGACGCCACAGCATCGTCTGCCACCATCTCATGGGAAACGTAATAATTCAAGTGTATGGTCTTAGACATAAAAACTGACCGCCGGCCGGCCGCCACAGAGACTAAGTCCGAGTCGTTCACTTAAGGTGGCCAATAAAACTGACCGCCCCTGACAACTCTAAGTCCGGCCATCTGCACAATCTGGCAACACTGTTAGATGGGGAAGTGTTAGGAGGAATTGTTGTTTACTTCCGAGATGTTCTCGGATTGTGTGAGCCCGTGTTACAGTGGTAATCTTCGTGCATTTTTTTTTTTTTTTTTTACACATTTAGGTCTAAAGTTATGAGTCTGATTGAGCATCGAAGATAATTCGCTTAACATTCTACCCACGAGCAATAACAAGTATTCCAGAAACAAGTCCACAGGACAGCTCGTGGCTGCGTCGCGATCATAACAGCGTACGCTCGAGGTTTCCTCGCGCTGCAGCGGCTACCGGCCACCGGCCAGACGCCACCTGCCGCCTGAAATCCGGCGCCGCCCATGTGAACGCGGCGCGACGCTGTCAGCGTATGTATTAACTGTCATTTTCGAATTTGAAGTTCTAGTTATCGTCTTGCAGTTAAGCATTGGATTTTGCATACTTGAAAATCATGAACTACAGTTAAGCATTGTAAAATTGAGTCGCAAGTGGAAAAAGGTGTAACATCTGCAACACAACGTTTACTTTTGGTATAACAAAGGGGTGAATGCAGAGGAGGCAGCTAGAAAGATTTGAACTGGGTTTGGAGCGAGTGCTTTTGGGAAAAATGCGCCAGAAAAAGATATTCGTGTTTCAACAAAGATCGTTCTGGCATGAATGATTTTCCACATTAAGGAAGTCTCAACTACTGATATACGTGATAGATTACCATTTTACCATCATGCGACATTTGCATTCAACAGGCAAAGTTCAGAAGTCTGGTGCAGGAGTACTGCATGCTCTAATTCGAAACAACAAAAATCAACGGAGTGACTATCATTGAACGTCATCAGGTCACTCATCGAGCATTCCTATGCAGTACTGTTACTGGTGACTTGTTATGATACCTTTATCGTCAACTTCCTAAGAAGAAATGAAAGGCAAAGCCCCACTAAAAGACGTAAACTAGAGGAGAGAGCAGTGTGAACATAATATTTTAGATCTGATAAATCCAAAAGTGTGTTTTGGGCTACGAATTCTGCCCCCAGGGTGTGTGCAACACAGCTGGAATTGATTGCCAACAACTGGGACACCTTTCGGTCGCAGTGTAAGAAAATCGAGCAACAAAACTACGTCACCTGTGCTACTGCATGATAACGCCGTATGTTGATTTGAGAGACAAAACAATCCAGGAGATTGATAGGAAAGTCGTCTCTCAGGCACTTGTATTGATAGGGAAGTCCTCACTCAAGCACTTGTCCCTCTCCTCATATAATTGCAAAATTTTACCTTTCCCGCTCTTGATCGATCATCCGTCAAGGCAATTCATTTCTAGATGAAAATACTCTTGAAACTACTCTAGTTTAATGACATCGTTAGAACCAGTAGGTTTCTACAGGCGTAGAATTTGCAAACAACTTTAGCATTGTCAGATCGTTGTAGATATCGTGAAAGAAAATTCTTCTGCTGATTAATTTCTCTTTGATAATTACTGTTGCGTTTAGTAAACTAATGGAAAATGTAATTAAAATATTCATGCACTAATACAAATCAAAATCAGCTTACAACAGAAACATCACGACGGCAGTCTATCTTAGTAAAGCATTAAGTGTCTGCGACACGATTGAGCCTATTTTAACACGATTTAGTAGGATATTACCGACTTTTGACTTCTAAAAGATCTGTATTTATTTCATTTCCTGTGCCATTCGTACGTATTATGAAAGTGTAACATTTCATTGATAAAATTACGTATTCACAACAACAAAAAGTATCCAGAATGAAATTTTCACTCTGCAGCGGAGTGTGCGCTGATATGAAACTTCCTGGCAGATTAAAACTGTGTGCACGACCGATACTCGAACTCGGGACCTTTGCTTTTCGCGGGCAAGTGCTCTACCATCTGAGCTACCGAACCCCGACCCACACGCGGTACTCACAGCTTTACTTCTGCCAGTATCTCGTCTCCTACCTTCCAAACTTTAGATGGTAGAGCACTTCCCCGCGAAAGGCAAAGTCCCAGGTTCGAGTCTCGGTCGGGCACAGAGTTTTAATCCGCCAGGAAGTTTCATATCAGCGCACACTCCGCTGCAGAGTGAAAATCCCATTCTGGAAACATTCCCCAGACTGTCGCTAAGACATGTCTCCGCAATGTCCTTTCTTTCATGAGTGCTAGTTCTGCAAGGTTCGCAGGAGAGCTTCTGTAAAGTTTGGAAGGTAGGAGACGAGATACTGGCAGAAGTAAATATGTGAGTACCGGACCTGAGTCGTGCTTCGGTAGCTCAGATGGTAGAGCACTTGCCCGTGAAAGATAAAGGTCTCGAGTTCGAGTCTCGATCGGGCACACAGTTTTAATCTGCCAGGAAATTTCAACAAAAAGTATGTCGGCAGAAAACAAAAGTGGCATTATGAATTTGGCAGGTTTTCGCTCTGATACTAAGAGTTACTGAAAGTAGCAAGACGAATTTTGCTCGAGCGCTGTCTTAGATTCCCTTATTGAGTTTTTATCTGCCTACTTGCAGCTGTGCTACAAAAGAATTGAAAATCTGGCTTTCAGCGAGTCTCGAAAGGCGAACTAAAGCAGCTTGCACCTGGTAGCTAAGCATGTTACCTGGGAACTGGTTTTTCCTAAAGTGGTAAGACATCCTTTTGTTTTTGACTTGTTGGCAAATGTCAGTCAGACGTGTGCCGTTGGTCTAAGCGTTTCGGTGTGTTGAATTTGTACCAATGATTTTTCTACAGGTTTTTTTCTGTCCCAAATAGAGAGTTGAGGACTGCCATTAGTATTTTCACGTCATCTTGGTGAATTTTGCTCCTAGTATTTTCGAGTGTGTTCCAGAATTTTTCGACACTTTCGGTGTTTTTCTTCTTTTCGATGTTAGTGGGGACACGCGCATTGATGAGAGTATATTTATTACTGGGGCTCTGAATGAGTATAGTCATAAGTCGCTTGTTGATGGGCCGGCAACGGTGGCCTAGCGGTTCTAGGCGCTTCAGTCCGGAACCGCGCGACTGCTAAGGTCGCAGGATCGAATCCAACCTCGGGCATGGATGTGTGTATTTTCCTTAGGTTAGTTAGGTTTACGTAGTTCTAAGTTCTAGGGGACTGATGACCTCCGCTGCTAAGTCACATAGTGCTCAGAGCCATTTGAACCTTTTGATTGTTGATGGGTGTGATTTCTTTGACAGAGTTGATGATAGATCTGAGTTCGAGAAATGCGATGCCGAAGATTGGTACGCCTTTCGCTACCTTTTGTTGTATTTTGCTCTTGAAGATGCAATGGTTTCCCTAATGCAAGGTTTCACTGTCAGTTAGCTGTGGTTCTTGACGAGCAAGGATGAGAATTTTTTGTCGGTCGAAATCTTTTGTGAGATTATTTAGTTTTCGTGTTTGGATCAATGTATCGATGTTTACTTTTAAATGCATTTTTTTTGCTTGTAGGGAAATTTACCAGAGATCTTTGATATTCTCTGCCGTGCTAACCTGGACTCCCCAGAATTCGAAAATCCAACTGCCGCCTGTCGACAGCCGGGTTGTGTACCACTTTGTGTAAAGTTGACATTGCTTGCATAGTTCATGTTTGCTTGTGTTTCATTGGTTTGGCTTGGGTGATACCAGGACCGGACAGGACCAGAGGGTGTTGAAGCCTTTGAAAGCAAATATTTTCAGCCAAGCTCATTGAGCTAACAGACGGTGACCAGAGTGGCGGTGATTTTCACTCAGACGTGTTTGGATTTTCGATTCAACGGATTCAGTAACCGTTCAGGATTGTGTTAGTATTTAGTTCACCCCTAATATTTGGTTTCCTCGGTACCACCCATATGGGGGAGGGTTTCCCCTATCCGCCACACGCGATTATTATTATTATTATTGTCATTATGTAATCAGCAAACCCGATATGGTGTATCTTCCCACCACTGAAATAAATGTGTATTGTTTGATGCAGTATTTCCATCACATAAATGTGGGTTATAATTACGTTACATTGCTGCTAGTAGACATATTTCTCACTTTTTCTTAGGCAGTTGCTACCTGTTACTCTATCATAGGAATTTATGTGCGCAGCATTGTTGCAATATAGACGTTAAAATTATCCGATTTCTGTAATTTCATTTCGATACCAGATCGTTCTAATCGGATTCAGCCAGGCAGTCTTAATGTGGATATCCGACTACGACTCTCATCATATGATAGACTGGGTAAACCACATTCTTAATCGGACTGTTGAATATAGACCACTTATCTATGATAGGGCCTGAATTCTTAAGCACTGTGGAAAATAATAATCCAATGTGCTTATTACAAATACGTTATTTAAATATAAATATAAGAACTAACGAGATAACAGTTTATTTACAGGAGCAGAGCCCCATCCATCACAGCAGAGCAGTGCGAGATTGGTTTCAGAGCCAAGAGAGGATAAAGCTGTTGCCGTCTGTTCCACGATCACCAAACAGCAACCAGATAGAGAATATGTGGGCAGAGGTAACAAGGCCATTGCCACGTGGATCTACAAAAGCAAGCGACTTTTGGACAAACATAGAAAACATATGTTGGGAAGTAAACCATCACGCTACACTGTCGACGACTGAATGAAATCAATTCCCTTACGCCTTCGAGAAATCTTACGTAATGATCGTGGGTGGGTTGGTTACTAAAAGTATAAAAAATGTTCAAATGTGTGTGAAATCTTATGGGACTTAACTGCTAAGGTCATCAGTACCTAAGCTTACACACTACTTAACCTAATTTATCCTAAGGACAAACACACACGCCCATGTCCGACGGAGGACTCGAACCTCCGCCGAGATCAGCTACGCAGCCCATGACTGCAGGGCCCCAGACCGCTCGGCTAATCCCGCGCGGCTACTAAAAGTATACTCGTCCACAAAACCCATGTAGACAATTATCTGATAATCGGTAAAGCTTTGCTTTGTCGCAGCTCTTTAGCATACTGCAGTTCACTTCACATAAAATATTATCTGTAGCCTCTTGGTATGTGTGGAAACAAAATATCTTCAAAGTATCCTTCCACACGGCGACTTTGCAGAGGCAAAACAGAAGACTTGGAATTAAAGACGTGCGTTTAAACTAATACATGCCACTAAGACAAGCATCACGAAACTTCTGTTCCTCTCGTTAGATCCTGCGGATAGGAACGCTCCAGTTAATGTAGCACGCCAGCCTAGATTACGTCCGAAAGTGCTATAGCGACTGGAGCTGTATAGGACTTCCACCAGCACAAACCAACACTAGAACCATCTACGATTATATTACCAGACATCGTCCATACAAGTCAACTCTGGTAAATTAACCTACAAAAAACTGGAGGAACGTCTGGAAAAATATCAACAATAAAATTATACCAACTAGAGTCAGTGCCGCATGGAGCGACGTTGTAAACGAAACCATACCCACAGCGGAACGATTATGAAAAATCTAGTTGGGACCATGTCCATACTGCGACAAATGTGGGCTTGTAGAAACTGTAGCCCACACCTACTTATGTGAAAGTAGAATCAGAATTTGGAACTGGACTAGGAAGTAATTAGCACTATCAACAGAACCGCAGAAAGTCATATACCAATAACTGAAGCTTTAGAACCCGACTGGAAATGTTACCCGTCCGCAAAGAATAGCAGTTATTAGGGGCTTCTGGGACAGTTTTACGTCGTAATAAACAAAACTTAGAACTTAGAAGAGTGCATGTTTTATATTGCAGAAGAACATTTTAAGCTGAAGAAAAATAACAAATGTAAGGAATGGTTTAAAATTTTTTTATCTATTGCTTTATGTGGGCTACAAAGAGGTGGACAGTTTTATTGATTAGAAGCAGAATACTATTCTTTCACTTCCTTTTTATTCCTGGAATATTCTTTTACGTTGGTTCTAAAATCGGAACTGTTCTAATTTGGCAAAACCCCTCCGGCTCCGAAACTTCTTCAATTTGTTTAAAAATATATGGCTCCCTTACAGACCTCATATGCATCCAGTGCATAATAACTAAAATTGTGAATATATTTCTAAATGAATGTTTGTTATTTATTTTTCCGTCACTCTGTTCACTGTTATAAGTTATGTTCCACAAGGAACGCACGCCATTGGAGGCGACAATCTGTAATTTATTTTACCTTAATTACTACTTCAATTTTGTTCTACAATTTAAAGGAATATATGAGTGCGAACATGGAATACATGTGAATAATGCAGCTGCTCAGTGACAGGTATGGGGGAGGTATTGTGGCCAGGCCTCGGATTTTCGACCCCTGCCCTCTTTGCCTCCGCCTACCTGGTGCTGAAAGTCTTCTCAAACTTTTTTAAAAAATAATAGTGCAGTGGTCAGCACGTCTGTCTAGTAAGCAGGAGGTCTAGGTTCTAAGCTCAGTCGGTCACAAATTTTCATCTGCCGTCGTTGCTGTATTTCAACGCGCTGTGACAGTGTGGACGTCGGTCCTTCGAAATTTAAGATGCAATTGTTTTTTGAGGCAACAGAGGTGATTTGCGAACATTTGTCTTGCCGTCAAAATAACGGGACTCCAACGGCATCCAATCATTAGTCATACCTTTGTGCCGGCGCTAACCCATGTCATATACATGCGAATTAGATTGCAGTTCATATTTAGTCAAATAACGAATGGTCAGTATACAAGTATGCCGGCCAGAGTGACCGAGGGGTTCTAGACGCTACAGTCTGGAACCGCGCGACAGCTACGGTCTGAGGTTCGACTCCAGTCTCGGGCATGGATGTGTCTGATGTCCTTAGGTTAGTTAGGTTTAAGTAGTTCTAAGTTCTAGCGGACTGATGACATCAGACAATTAGTCCCATAGTGCTCAGAGCCATTTGAACCATTTTTGAACTATACAAGTATTTACAAACAGTAGAAGCAGGATTGCAGCGAACTGATCACTTAACCAAGTGCAACATAGAGTACCTGTGTAATGAGTCACTCCAGCTGCGTAGCTCAGGGTAATATTTTTTAAGCAATTCATTGCAGAATTAATGTAATACCCGCACGATGATCTCTGTAGTCATACTGTATCATTAGCAGCCCGCGAATGTAGTACTATGTTCGTTAAATCTGATTACTCAAGCTGAGGCCAAATAAAGACAAGCGACGACGCCACAACACTATCTTTACTTAAGTAGGTAGTCAGCGCTAAATTATGTGCGCCACCATTAACGTTGCTGTAAGCAGTTTGACAGCATATCACCACCACAACTACTGACAACCTGAACCATTATCATCAAGCAGTTGTAACTCGCAGTGATTACAAGTTTCTCATGTTTGTCAAGAATAGCGGAAAGCGCCTCTGAAGTTCCATTTCCATTGCGCCTAGAGCGAAGAGAATCCTAAATATCAGTAATAGGTCACCTAGCGAAGAGAAGAGTCGACGTATTGTCTCAAGTTCTTGCAGTTTGATGTTAATGCAGTTCCAGATGGTTTCACACTAACGGGTTCTTTTGGCTATCGGAATGCTCATATGGGAATTATAGAAGTGTAATTGCTAGAACGTTCAACTACCTTAATAACACCTCATTCTGGATTGAATACGACTCGGAAAGCAACGTTAATTTGACGTTTCCAACCATCTCCTGACGTCTTCCTGAATGAAGTCTGAAGTGCACGCACAGTTGTGTTGCCTGCCGCAAGGATTCTGTGAAGTGTTGTGGCAGCTGGCAGTCATTGCTGAATACAGACATGTGCGAATATCCTCTAGGGGAACTCGTCTTTGTTGCATTTTTTCCATACCGTAATTAGCACAATAACATAAAGCTTGTTCTGCTGAAGAACTTGATGTCCTCAAGTCCTTAAATAAGAATCTCCTAGCGTGAGTAATGCATGAAAGGAAACAGACTTTTGGACAAAGGAATGGACAGCTCCCTGCTTTATGCGTTTCCGATAGCGCCTACGATAAGAATCTGGTGTCACATTATGTTTCAGAACCCTAAACTGTTAATTTTTTTACCTCATACTAAAACAAAAGTTATGATATGAGAAGAGGAAATGACTTATATGCTTCTCAGGAAATTAAGTTTTGCGTGTTTATTTTCTCACTTCATTCTAAAACAAGGGCGTTAATATGAGAAGAGCAAATGAAATACGCGCTCCCAAGACATAATATTTCCTTGTGTGCTACTACTGCATACATGAAAGCCCTGCAGTAAATTTTTGTATGTTGGATAAATTTTGATATCACCTCACATTCCTTCGTGAGAAGGTTCCTATTTTCTTGGGATTCAAATAGAGTCTACATTTCATCACAGGTTAATATTGTGATGACTAATGACATGATACCCGTTGCAATTGCTCCATGGCACCTGTGAGTAGAGTCTCACATTGGTTACTATAAGAACACGCAGGCAGTGATACCCGCTCACTGCAGTCAGAGCCAAGGTGATTTCTTTCTGTTTATGGCGAAGCGTCTGCTGCAGTGTCCACGCTCAGCCAACATAAACAAATCGCGGCGGCATTGGACACTGCTGATCGCTGCGCTTGTCGCGAGCTTCGACAACAAGAGCGCACTGTCTCTGCTTACGATACTATGGAGTTAATACATCTTACTTAACGTAATATGCAGGACGTGGGTTGGGTGAAAATTCAGTTTGTAACTTCCCATCGCATTGAAATACTTTGCAGTCATATTTGATGCAATATTTATTGTTGGTTGCCTCTAATGTTAATAGTATTGATTCAGATTGTGCATGAACACGAAAACACACACACACACACACACACACACACACACACACAAACACACAGTCATTGATTCCAGTGTGGGTGACTACTACTGTGTGTTGAACAACACATGCACCAGTTTCCTCAGTTGGCGTCGAGTGGATGAGTTTTTTCAATTACCTTGCATTGCAAGAATTGTAAGGTGGAACCTGAAAGTAAATGGACTTGTATGCTAAAGAGCTGCGACAAAGCAAAGCTTTACCGATTATCAGATAATTGTCCACATGGGTTTTGTGGACGAGTATACTTTTAGTAGCCGCGCGGGATTAGCCGAGCGGTCTGGGGCCCTGCAGTCATGGGCTGCGTGGCTGATCCCGGAGGAGGTTCGAGTCCTCCCTCGGGCATGGGTGTGTGTGTTTGTCCTTAGGATAAATTAGGTTAAGTAGTGTGTAAGCTTAGGTATTGATGATCTTAGCAGTTAAGTCCCATAAGATTTCACACATTTGAACATTTTTTTATACTTTTAGTAACCAACCCACCCACGATCATTACGTAAGATTTCTCGAAGGCGTAGGGGAATTGATTTCATTCAGTCGTCGACAGTGTAGCGTGATGGTTTACTTCCCAACATATGTTTTCTATGTTTGTCCAAAAGTCGCTTGCTTTTGTAGATCCACGTGGCAATGGCCTTGTTACCTCTGCCCACATATTCTCTATCTGGTTGATGTTTGGTGATAGTGGAACAAACGGCAACAGCTTTATCCTCTCTTGGCTCTGAAACCAATCTTGCACTGCTCTGCTGTGATGGATGGGGCTCTGCTCCTGTAAATAAACTGTTATCTCGTTAGTTCTTATATCTATATTTAAATAACGTATTTGTAATAAGCACATTGGATTATTATTTTCCACAGTGTTTAAGAATTCAGGCCCTATCATAGATAAGTGGTCTATATTCAACAGTCCGATTAAGAATGTGGTTTACCCAGTCTATCATATGATGAGAGTCGTAGTCGGATATCCACATTAAGACTGCCTGGCTGAATCCGATTAGAACGATCTGGTATCGAAATGAAATTACAGAAATCGGATAATTTTAACGTCTATATTGCAACAATGCTGCGCACATAAATTCCTATGATAGAGTAACAGGTAGCAACTGCCTAAGAAAAAGTGAGAAATATGTCTACTAGCAGCAATGTAACGTAATTATAACCCACATTTATGTGATGGAAATACTGCATCAAACAATACACATTTACTTCAGTGGTGGGAAGATACACCATATCGGGTTTGCTGATTACATAATGACAATAATAATAATAATAATCGCGTGTGGCGGATAGGGGAAACCCTCCCCCATATGGGTGGTACCGAGGAAATCAAATATTAGGGGTGAACTAAATACTAACACAATCCTTAACGGTTACTGAATCCGTTGAATCGAAAATCCAAACACGTCTGAGTGAAAATCACCGCCACTCTGGTCACCGTCTGTTAGCTCAATGAGCTTGGCTGAAAATATTTGCTTTCAAAGGCTTCAACACCTTCTGGTCCTGTCCGATCCTGGTATCACCCAAGCCAAACCAATGAAACACAAGCAAACATGAACTACGCAAGCAAAGTCAACTTTACCCCAAGTGGTACACAACCCGGCTGTCGACAGGCGGCAGTTGGATTTTCGAATTCTAGGGAGTCCAGGTTAGCACGGCAGAGAATATCGAAGATCTCTGGTAAATTTCTCTACAAGCAAAAAACATGCATTTAAAAGTAAACATCGATACATTGATCCAAACACGAAAACTAAATAATCTCACAAAAGATTTCGACCGACAAAAAATTCTCATCCTTGCTCGTCAAGAACCACAGCTAACTGACAGTGAAACCTTGCATTAGGGAAACCATTGCATCTTCAAGAGCAAAATACAACAAAAGGTAGCGAAAGGCGTACCAATCTTCGGCATCGCATTTCTCGAACTCAGATCTATCATCAACTCTGTCAAAGAAATCACACCCATCAACAATCAAAAGGTTCAAATGGCTCTGAGCACTATGTGACTTAGCAGCGGAGGTCATCAGTCCCCTAGAACTTAGAACTACGTAAACCTAACTAACCTAAGGAAAATACACACATCCATGCCCGAGGGTGGATTCGAACCTGCGACCTTAGCAGTCGCGCGGTTCCGGACTGAAGCGCCTAGAACCGCTCAGCCACCGTTGCCGGCCCATCAACAAGCGACTTATGACTATGCTCATTCAGGGCCCCAGTAAGAAATATACTCTCATCAGTGCACGTGTCCCCACCAACATCGAAAAGAAGAAAAACACCGAAAGTGTCGAAAAATTCTGGAACACACTCGAAAATACTAAGAGCAAAATTCACCAAGATGACGTGAAAATACTAATGGGAGTCCTCAACTCTCTATTTGGGACAGAAAAAACCTGTAGAAAAATCATTGGTACAAATTCAACACACGGAAACGCTTAGACCAACGGCACACGTCTGACTGACATTTGCCAACAATTCAACGACAAAAGGATGTCTTACCACTTTAGGAAAGAACCAGTTCCCAGGTAACATGCTTAGCTACCAGGTGCAAGCTGCTTTCTTTCGCCTTTCGAGACTCGCTGAAAGCCAGATTTTTAATTCTTTTGTAGCAGAGCTGCAAGCAGGCAGATAAAAACTCAATAAGGGTATCTGAGACAACGCTCGAGCAAAATTCGTCTTGCTACTTTCAGTAACTCTTAGTGTCAGAGCGAAAACCTGCCAAATTCATAATGCCACTTTTGTTTTCTGCCGACATATTTTTTGTTGTTGTGAATACATAATTTTATCAATGAAATGTTACACTTTCATAATACTTAGAAAATGAAATAAATACAGATCTTTTAGAAGTCAAAAGTCGGTAATATGCTACTAAATCGTGTTAAAATGGTCTCAATCGTGTCGCAGACACTTAATGCTTTATTAAGATAGACTCCCGTCGTGATGTTTCTGTTGTAAGCTAAATTTAATTTGTATTAGTGCAGTGAATATTTTAATTGCATTTTCCATTAGTTTACTAAACGCAACAGTAATTATCAAAGAGAAATTAATCAGCAGAAGAATTTTCTTTCACGATATCTAAAACGATCTGACAATGCTAAAGTTGTTTGCAAATTCTACGCCTGTAGAAACCTACTGGTTCTAACGACGTCATTAAACTAGAGTAGTTTCAAGAGTATTTTCGTCTAGAAATGAATTGCCTTGACGGATGATCGATCAAGAGCGGGAAAGGTAAAATTTTGCAATTATATGACGAGAGGGACAAGTGCCTGTGTGAGGACTTCCCTATCAATACAAGTGCCTGAGAGACGACTTTCCTATCAATCTCCTGGATTGTTTTGTCTCTCAAATCAACATACGGCGTTATCATGCAGTAGCACAGGTGATGTAGTTTTGTTGCTTGATTTTCTTACACTGCGGCCGAAAGGCGTCCCAGTTGTTGGCAACAAATTCCAGCTGTGTTGCACACACCCTGGGGGCAGAATTCGTAGCCCAAAACACACTTTTGGATTTATCAGATCTAAAATATTATGTTCACACTGCTCTTTCCTCTAGTTTACGTCTTTTGGTGGGGTTCAGCCTTTCATTTCTTCTTAGGAAGTTGACGATAAAGGCATCATAACAAGTCACCAGTAAAAGTACTGCATAGGAATGCTCGATGAGTGACCTGATGACGTTCAATGATAGTCACTCCGTTGATTTTTGTTGTTTCGAATTAGAGCATGCAGTACTCCTGCACCAGACTTCTGAACTTTGCCTGTTGAATGCAAATGTCGCATGATGGTAAAATGGTAATCTATCACGTATATCAGTAGTTGAGACTTCCTTAATGTGGAAAATCATTCATGCCAGAACGATCTTTGTTGAAACACGAATATCTTTTTCTGGCGCATTTTTCCCAAAAGCACTCGCTCCAAACCCAGTTCAAATCTTTCTAGCTGCCTCCTCTGCATTCACCCCTTTGTTATACCAAAAGTAAACGTTGTGTTGCAGATGTTACACCTTTTTCCACTTGCGACTCAATTTTACAATGCTTAACTGTAGTTCATGATTTTCAAGTATGCAAAATCCAATGCTTAACTGCAAGACGATAACTAGAACTTCAAATTCGAAAATGACAGTTAATACATACGCTGACAGCGTCGCGCCGCGTTCACATGGGCGGCGCCGGATTTCAGGCGGCGGGTGGCGTCTGGCCGGTGGCCGGTAGCCGCTGCAGCGCGAGGAAACCTCGAGCGTACGCTGTTATGATCGCGACGCAGCCACGAGCTGTCCTGTGGACTTGTTTCTGGAATACTTGTTATTGCTCGTGGGTAGAATGTTAAGCGAATTATCTTCGATGCTCAATCAGACTCATAACTTTAGACCTAAATGTGTAAAAAAAAAAAAAAAAATGCACGAAGATTACCACTGTAACACGGGCTCACACAATCCGAGAACATCTCGGAAGTAAACAACAATTCCTCCTAACACTTCCCCATCTAACAGTGTTGCCAGATTGTGCAGATGGCCGGACTTAGAGTTGTCAGGGGCGGTCAGTTTTATTGGCCACCTTAAGTGAACGACTCGGACTTAGTCTCTGTGGCGGCCGGCCGGCGGTCAGTTTTTATGTCTAAGACCGTACACTTGAATTATTACGTTTCCCATGAAATGGTGGCAGACGATGCTGTGGCGTCTTCGGAGCGCGAGCTTCGTCGGTGGAAGATATCTCAGCACAGCTGAACGAACGTTTTCTTCCTGCTGCTAGTCTAATGGACAATGGCAATACTGTAGAATACTTTTGTCAACTATGTGACCATCGATTCATGTTCGTGAGTGGATCATAATTATGTTAGTAAATTCACTCGATATTTTTATGTCCTTTAAATTACATTTGCTACATGATTCGCATTGAAGAGGTAGGAAATGTATATTATTTTGTCCAGGAAGCACGTTCCAACAGAATTTCATGCTTACATAGACATTTGTGTTGCGAATTAGTCGTCTTATCCATCACATGGATAACGAGGGGGCTCCGTTTGGCTACAGTTGTTTCATAGCTAGCAAGGGAACCTCCCCATCACACTCTCCTTAGATTTAGTTATACGTTGGCACAGTGGATAGGCCTTGAAAAACTGAACACAGATCAATCGAGAAAACATGAAGAAGTTGTGCGTAACTATGAAAAAAATAACCAAAAGGAATATCGCTGCACGGTTTTGGTGGAAAGGGGAAACGAATGTTCGTTTCTGTGGCATGCACGTCCTTTTAATTTCTGGTACGTATTTCGAAACATACCGTCCTGAAACTAGTTAGAGATGTGAAAGATGTTCTGTACATGTTCATCTATACTCCGCAAGCCACTTTACGATGAACATTCAATCTCCCCTCACAGGTGATGGCGAACCCTGTAAATGTTTTGCTGCTTGCCATGGAGATATACAACAGACGCCAAATTAAGCAATCAACAGAAAACACGCGTGGAGACTATGTGTTGTGCGACATTGTTTTTAAACTTCTAGACGAGCATGTAAATGACGCAGACATGTGGCTATAAACAACTGAAACACTCGATATTGCAGACTGTGAATCTACAGACGGCGAAGACACCGACGAAAGTTGCACTCATTAAGACTCTTCGAGTGATAGTGCCTCGTACCATCATCAGTTATCTCCGAAAGTAACACCAACAACTACAATTACCTTATCAGACAAAGAAAAAGCGGTGACGTATTGGTTGAACGAAAGTGGTAAGAAACGCCTACGTGTCAGTACTGTTCAAAATAAGTATCGCTTTGTCCGTTCTGAACGTGAATTGTATAGATGGAAAAAGGAAGTCGCTGAACGACGTAAGAGTCGACTGGAAATTGCGACGGAGATAAATGCGCGACTTTTTGAGCTATTTACCAATGCCAGACAACAGTCATTTAGTGTCAGCGATACAACTTTGCGTGATTGGGCGTTAGAGATTGCCAACGCGATAGGCGCTAAAGAATTTACAGCTTTTCGAAGTTGATTAGTCGCTTCAAAAGATCACATAAAATTGTGGCAAGAAAAATAACAAAATTTGTATCGAGCTTTTCTTACGAATGCAAAAAATGAGATCGCTAGTTTTAGTGAATCGTACATGTACAATGCAGGTCAGTCAGCTTTTCAAAAAGAAATGCGTGCGGAAAGAACACTGTCATTCAAAGGGGAAAAACATATTGAGGCGATTGCGCAGTCCACTACTGCACTCACCCATTCATATACTACAATGCCCATAATTAGTCTGGATGGTTCATTGATGCCTAAACTATATGTGTGTCTTCAAGAACCAACTGGACGTTTTGGACCACATGTCAAAAGAACAATGTTCTACGCAAACAATCTTGTGGTTGACGCATCGAAGTCTGGAAACATGGGAAATGAAAATGTTACACTTTTCATGCGTCATGCTTTTCTTCCGTTCTGCGGGAACAAATCTCTTCTTCTAGATTCGTGGTCAGGTCATAAAAGGACTGATTCATTAAAAGCTGTATTTCGAGCCCACCCTGACAAAGAAGTAGAGATACTTCAGATTCCCCCCGGCACGACGAACGTAATTCAACCTTTAGACAGAGAATTTTTCCGTCAGTGGAAGGCATTTTGCAGAAAACTAACAGAAAATTATTGTGTGCAGATCATTGCAATTTCCTGTCTATCACCGTGACAATATTCTCAAGCTGCAGTCAGTAGTACATTATCAATTTTCCTCCACACGGTTTCAGAATTTGATTAAGTATATGTGGCACTCGTCGAAATATACTGATACTAGGCCTGATTCATTCCTAGTACCAGCCCAGTTTTGTCTACGGACATCTAACAAAGTCTGTGATTCGCAGGGCTGCCATATTTAGTCTTTGCTTGTATGTTCTTCATCCACAAAAAAACCTATGTTTTGAACATTGTATCAATATTTCGCATTTTTGCGGTAATTACAAGAAATAAAATTTGGACGTGTTCTAAACCGTATATTTATTTGTGTCTATTTCATAGCTATTTGGAAAGAATGTTGTAGATAACATATCAGCCATATTTGTCAACGAATGTTTCATTATCATACGATCGCTTTCACTGGGGGGATCAGCTCTCTCACTGCTGTGGCGAGAGAGCGGCGCGTAGCTAACGCCACCTTGTCCCTAGATGGCGTTGGAATAACGTAGCAAGAGAGGTCAGGGTTGTACGAGACGCAGTTATAAGAGCGGAAACCATGTGATAATAATGTCTTACTTCATAAAATTGTTTACAGACTTCCAGGTCATGTCAGCAGCTAAAATTCTGCATACAGGCTTCTAGCAATGTTAACTAACAGTGGTAAAAAAAGCAACACAAGTTTCGACATGACAAGTCTAACCATTCCCTTGTCAGAAGGGACTGTTCCACACTTGTCATGTCTTATCCTGATAAATATGACATGAAATGAAATGTTTACGTTTTGCATATGCGGCAGGCTTAACGTAAGAAACATTTCTGAAATATCTCAGGCAACCTGAAGAACACTTCGTGAATTTTAGCTGTAGAAGGTTGCCTTATAAGAAGGAAAACGTGTTTATCCCCGCTCGCCGTGTTTCCAAGTGGCGCAGTTTACTCTGAGGCAAACATAATTCTCGCCGGGCGTAAGAAGCGACTCGACTAACGAGGGGAACTCGCCAGGTGTCATAGGCTGATTGTAAGGAAACTTTGCTCAGCGAAGGAGAGGACAAAATAAGCGAACATGTGTTTCGACTTATCTGCAGACACTCGACCGTTTCCGAGAAAACGACGGTCAAAGTTATGAATGTGCTGTTGCTATAGTGTAGATACCTTCTGCAGCCGAGAACGCCATTGAAGCCGTGGCTCAGTGGCTACCGTCGTTCCTTCTTAACTTTGATTCCTGTCTTCGAGACCATATTGGGTTTTTTTATTATTATATTTTCCTGCCTCTCTATCAGAATTATCTATGAATGTTTTTTTTCTAATATATGTTGAAATAATGTTGTCATTATTCGCAAATTAACTTAATGTGTAATTAATGAATTAAAAAAATAATAAACGAATGAGACAAGCTGATCTAAAATCATCTGGTCTGCCTCATGTATCGTTATATCCAAATGGTTTATAAATGTTAATCTACAATTAGATCCGACTATGGAACATTTAGTGTGTCAAAACCGGTAATCCAATAAACAGTATTTAAGCGATCTTGGCTTCTGAATTATTTCTACAAAAAAAAAAAAAAAGTAGAAATGGTTCAAATGGCTCTGAGCACTATGGGACTTAACTTCTGAGGTCATCAGTGCCCTAGAACTTAAAACTACTTAAACATAACTAACCTAAGGACGTCACACACATCCGTGTCCGAGGCAGGATTCGAACCTGCGACCGTAGCGGTCGCGCGGTTCCAGACTGTAGAGCGTAGAACCTCTCGGCCACCCCGGCCGGCTATTTCTACAACAGAGTGATCGCCCCACTACGCACTATGTGTTCCCTTTTTAACTTATTTCTTTACACAGTAAATTAACTGACGAATAACGACAACAGTGTTTCAACATAAATTGGAATAAACATTCGTAGATAAATCAGAGAGTGAGGCGGGGAAAAAAGGAAAAACCGGGTTTCGAACTCGCAGCGCAAAGTTCCGAAGTCGCTGTGGTAGCCGCAGAGCCACCGCTTCAGTTGAATCCTTACCCGCTAAGAAGTATCTACAGTATAGCAACAGCGCATTGAAAGCTTTTTCCGTCGTTTTCTCAGAAGCGGTAGAGTGTAAGCAGATAAGCCGGGACACGTGTTCGCTTTTTGTCCCCTCTTTCACTGAGCGAAGTTTCAGCAAGATCGGGGTATAACACTTGGCGTGTCCCCTCGTAAGTGGCGTGCGTTGGGATTGAGTAGACAGAATGCGTCCACTTTCCTCGACTACTCATTGACATGTTTGGAAACTTTCTTTCTTGTAGTGGCACTTTGCATTATGAGGAATGGTTTTCCTACTAATTGACTTTGCTCCTAATTAACGTGTACTGTGTAGTAGACCTACTGCAACTACTTAAACAGGAAATGTTTGTTTATTTGGATACTCCACTACTTAGTTGCTACATTTCGCTATAATATTTTCCTTTGTTTCAAAATGGCAAGTTAAGATGACCACTGCAACTTGATAACATCAGTAACAATTTAATACTTTGAAACAGTTATATGTGGTGTGCGAGGAGTGTACTTTGTTGAATGAGGAACACATTAAACACGAAAGCTGCGTCCAATAACAATAATTAACTTTCGGTTACATGACAAAACACAGTTCGAAGCACTGTCAGTTCATCTCAGTACCCAGTAAAACTTAAACTGGAACGATCGAAAACAAACTTTTGTGGGGAAGGCAAACGAATGACTGCGTTTTATTGGCCGCACACTAAGAATACGGAACAGGCCAACTGAAAACTCTGCCTACACTACGTTTGTCCGTCCACTGCTATAATATCCTTGACAGACGTGATTGACTGCGCACGCAAAAACGTCCAAGGAACGGTAGCACGATTTGTAATGTCACGAAATAGGGGAGAGAGGGTCCCAGATTTGATAATCGAGTTGGGGTAACATTCATGAAAATAAAAGCATTGGTTCGGCCGGCCGCGGTGGTCTCGCGGTTCTAGGCGCGCAGTCCGGAACCGTGCGACTGCTACGGTCGCAGGTTCGAATCCTGCCTCGGGCATGGATGTGTGTGATGTCCTTAGGTTAGTTAGGTTTAAGTAGTTCTAAGTTCTAGGGGACTGATAACCACAGCAGTTGAGTCCCATAGTGCTGAGCCATTTGAACCAAAAGCATTGTTCGTTGCCGCTAGATCTTTTCACGAAATTTCAATCACCAACATCTGTTCTGAATGCCAAAACATTATTTCCTCGGGAACTTACACAGGAAGAAACCATAGTAATAATGTAATTCAAGGCTCACAAGAAAAGATTTAAGCGGTCCTTTTTCCCGCACGCTGTTAATGTGTGGGACGGTAGAGAAATAGTCCGAACCTTCTGCCAGGCACGTAAGTCTGCATTGCAAAGAAATCCTGTTGATGTACTCATGTAGATGTAACAACGAAATTATGTTGCAATTGCCACATGTGACTTTCATTTGATTTGAACATCGAAGTTGTTTGCCGTTTATTTACTTTTTGTTCATTAGTTTCAGCCATATACGAACACCAAGTCGCTTTAAATTGATATTGAAGTACAGTGTCATGCATGGACCAATAACAATAAATTCTTACCTACTTGCTATGGTACTGCACTATCTGCCAGCGTCTTCAGAAGTGGATATCGCATACGACGTTCCTAGGGTGTTTATAAATGGATATTGCAGACGACTTCGAACGAAGTTTGAATGTAGCTTCGTAAAAGTTCCGTGATCAAACGATCTGAGTTGCTGGCGAATACGTTTATCCTCACTAGACAGTGTATATTATCATTATACATGAGGTTAATAGGGTTTCGCCGGGTGCGGTGGCTTCAGTCACGAACCGCACGGCTGCTTCAGTCACAGGTTGGAATCCTACCTCGGGCATAGATGACTGTGATGTCCTTAGGCTAGCTAGGTTTAAGTAGTTCTAGGTCTAGGGGCTGATGACCTAAGCAGGTTGGTCGCATAGTTCTTGAAGCCATTTTTTGACTTTTCGCGTAAATTTTCTTTACATAAACGGCCCTATCTTTAGATTGCGTCGACATAGAAGCTCACTTTTTTACACCACCAAGGGACCGGTTTCCGCATGTTATGTCCACTCGTTCTGGAGGTAAACGCATTTTAAGGGTTGGGTAGACCGATAGACGGTCAGAATGTGAGACTAGTAGGGTTCCGTTTTTACCGGTTTAGGTGACGAAATCCTAACAACGAAAACAGCTACGACAGCTACTGAAGATGAGGGCCGCATAAATAACACCCCCTACTCTTTATTCGAAATGTTCTAGTTGCATTCGATACATCATCATATTAATCGTTGCTGCGCTTTCGATCCAAATCACGTTTACAGGAATGCAAATAGAATCCATTTGCCTATACACGTGGTAATCCACATCCCAGTATTAATGCCACAGCGTTTTAGAAGTGGAACATGCCCATTGCTAGCTCGCTTAAGAAACACTTCGGCTAATCAACGTTTTCTGGCTGTGGCGAGTCTAGTGGAGAATTCGATACAGTGTAGAATACGTTTGGCAGCTATGAAGCCGTTTATTTCCTCGGGTGGTGTAGAATTATCCTACTAAATTTACTCTCTAATAACAGTATTTTGTTATTTCGATAAACATCCCGAATGATTGTCACATATGCGGTGACATAAAGGTAGAGAATTCGTGTTTTTTAGTCCAGAAAGCTCTATGCAACAGAAACTGCAGATCATTTTGCCATTTTCATTGCGAAATTGCCGGCTTATTCATGTCTGGGGTAATAATAGAGGGCTGTTTGCCTGGGGTGTCTGCTAGCGTAGTGAAAGGAAGGTCTGGTTTGTTTTCGGTTCTAATCTCGATGGAGCCAGGTAGAACATCAGTAAAGCAATTTTAAGAAATTCTCGCGCCCCAAATACGTTTTATCGCTACCTTTATTCTGTACTGGCGCCCTGTGGATGTCAATATGACACTCTTGTAGAATTTCATACATGTTACTGCCTACTTTTTCCGCTTCTGTCAATAATGGAATTGACTTAAGTGTGGCACTGAATGATTTTTAACTGAATTTCGTTATGAATCTTCACGCATTGCTAAATTTGCACACTTTCATGGTAGGTCAGCAACGGTAATCCAGTATGACTGGTCTGAACGTTGACACAGACCGTTTCGCGGCCGAATGCGGATAATATTTTGCTAATTCGTAACGATCTGGGGTTCTTTGTCTTACTAAAACAGTTATGTTATCTCGACAAGTTGAAATTCATTTTTTTTTTTTTTTGTGCTGTCATACCAATTAGCGTATCTTCTTTCAGTTCTGTCTTATATTTTCGTGCTGTATTTAACACACTAATCAGCATTAATATAGTCATACAAATTATTGAAAACAGCCTAAAAAAGTTCAGATAGTTTGTCAGTTTCACGCCTGTGCATAGTATGTTGGTAGCACTTCGTCGCCTTGCCTGTTATGCTGTGTAGCAGACTTTAAAGCCGTGCGGATCAGCATAACGAAAAGGCGAGGGGTCTCGCTCGTTTTGTCCACGACTGTACATGAATGAGATCGTCGGACCTAGTTCCATATTCTAGTGCCCCATTGAAATTAGCTGTTAATTAACAAGGACAGAATATTAATCGTATGCTGCAGTCAATGTGATCCCTGGAATTACGGAAGACATATTTTTCAGACAGGTCAGCACCTTCAGTGTTCGTCACAAAGGAAATAAAAATGAAATTTTTACAACCCAAAACGGCCGGCCGCTGTGGGCGAGCGGTTCTACGCGCTTCAGTCCGGAACCGCGCTGCTGCTACTACGGTGGCAGGTTCGAATCCTGCCTCGGGCATGGCTGTGTGTGATGTCCTTAGGTTAGTTACGTTTAAATAAGTTATAAGTCCAGGGGACTGATGACATCAGATGTTAAGTCCTATAGTGCTTAGAGCCATTTGAACAACCTACAACGAACACAAAGGAAATGATGCAGCAGGAGCTGCAGGGCAGGGCAGCGGGCATAAAACCAGCCATACATTTATCAAACGGTTCTCAACGAAACGAAGGACAATCTAAACAATGATTTAAATTTGTTTCTCGCTACTGTGAGTCCAGCGGCTTGCTCAGTATACCATAACGCCTATGGCAGTTCCTGCTATGAAAACTTTCTTTGCTGGAAACGTCTGATAAGTACTCTCGTTGAAACCTTGACAGGTAGGTGAGAAGCAGTGCATTATGGTCACTTACCTTTTTCACTAGTGTAAAATTCGTGCCCTCTAATCTTGAGTAACGTAAGGGATTACTGATCATGTGCATCATTACATTTCGATCACAGTGCATTCTACTGTACACAATATTAAACTCGTCAAGTGAAGCAGAAATTTCTAGCATGTCGTCTGATATCCTCCTGGCTTTGAGCAATGCGTCTGGCTGCTCTCGTTAGATACGATTCGTCTTTCCTCCTGCTCGACATTGACTGAAGGATATTTGTGTGCGAGGACGAGAAAATTACTTTTAGTACATTTAACATCTCTTTATTTCGTTGTGGGTAAATACAGTTGCCGTGCAGCAGTGAGTGTCAGAATGGTTTGCGTGGTCCGCTGGTGGTGGCGGCGTTCCACGCGTGCTGTGATGGGCTGCGCTGATGGTTGCCTGAGTGTGGTCTCAGTGAGAGCTTCCTAGTCTCGCCAGTTTCTGAAACACAAGCCATAAATTCATTTCAACAGAGTTTTTTAGAGTAGAGAATCATTGCAAAGCTTGAAAAACTAGTATGATCAATCGTGCCATCAAGCTGAGCAGGCTGAACTAAAAACTACAAAATGTGCAACAATAATGTTTATGACTAAACAGCACACCATGAGCTCGGAATTGGCAGTAACAAAGTACACCGTATTAGAAAATATAAATACATTCGCGAATGGATCACTGAAAATTTTAACAATTAGGAAGCCTGAGAACCTGTAATTATGAAAATAGAAAACGAATTTCACTTTAAAAAAATTAGACAAAAATTACATTTCCTGTAACTGAAAAATCCGACGTTATAGAATAGTGATCATACTAGAAAGACTCTTCTTGTCAGAGACACATGCTTTTCGACACAAAATGTCAACAAGTGAATTGGAAGTAAAAGAACTAAGAAATGAGAAAAATTTAAGGACCGAAATAAGTGATGGAATATGTCATCCAAAACCCTATGCAGAAACCTACAGTTCAAACACTAAATCAGAGTTACAATGCGTATCCTAACGGCTCAGCTAAATGGAAGCACAGAGAAAATGGATCCAAACGGTATAACCCATCGGAATCACACATTTTTGAAAAATAAGTTTGCTAGATCGAATTGATAAGAAACTAGGATCGCCAAATTTAAAGGACCGAGATTCAATCAGGGAAGTCAAACACGTGATTTGGAGGAAGAACAGAGGAGGAGCAAAAAAGACACATGGGTGCAGCAACGGGGACACACTCACTTGTTGACGTCAAAGAATATTGGTCTAAAACCACCGCCAACAGGTATCGATTTCGCGTGACCTGGACGGCTCATTCGCTAACAATGAAGAATAAACAAATAGTACAGTAGTAGTATTGCTACAAAAGATACTGGATTGCCCGCGTTTGCTATCTCTTTCTGGTTCTTCCAAGACTTCTTTTTCTATGTGGCGCATATTTCATTGTTTGTAGTGGTAATCGCCTCTCCAACATTCTTTTCACGAGGTCCATTTACTTTTATATTCATACGTTGTTCAATTGGTTCAACGTTTATCTCTTTGCCAATATCTTAGTTTTTATTTTATATAAAATTGTCCATCTTGTCATAGTTCTTAGGAACGTTGTTACAGACGCTTGAGTCTTAGTTCTCTAACGTTTATTAATGGCCCAAGCACAATTGCCGTAGAATAGCACAGGAACTGTCATAATTTTATAAAATTTATTATCATTTCTTTTTACAGCTTATTTTTTAAAGTATGGTTCACTGTACCACATACCCAAATATTAGATTTTACAACTTTTATCAACAACTCGATCTTATAGATACTTGAAACTTAGTGCTTGCTCTATTATCTTGTCATGAATGACAATTTTTAATCTTACATGTTCGACTATTTGGTCTATTATCTTGTCATACATCACAATTTTTGGCCTTACATGTTCGACTCCCCTAAATGTTGTCACTTTTGTCTTGTCGCTAGAGACCTTCATATTATATTCCCGGCACAGTAAGCTTAGTTCGTGGACAGTGGTTTACCGTTCATCTTCTTCATCAAATGTAATTAACTGGTTATCAGCAAATAGACTATGTGTGTTCCGTATGATATTTTTAAAATAGTTTGAACTAAAAATTACTACTTTCTCAAGAGATCGTGAATTTATATATGTGCAGGATGTCCCAGGAGGAATGGTCAATATTTAGGTGTATGACAGGAACTCTCATTTGCAGCGAAAAACTTCATATTGACATATGTACAATTCCGAATGCATTCGCGTAGAAAGGTGATCCACTCATCGGAGTCATATGAACTTACCTCTTTAACTAAACAGCTGACGAGACCGTACGCTCTTTCACAGAAATCAGTTTCACCTGAAACAGAAATGAGACAATCGAATTACATAGAAGTTGCCATGATTTATAAGAAACGTTTTATTTGTGCTCAGAAACTGACGAAAACAGAGATCCAATTGAAATGGTAATGCACCAAATGAAAATATAAATGAAAATAAAAGATGCAAAATACTAGAATATTTATTCAAAAAGTAAAGTATATTTCCGGAAGCGAACATGGCTATTCCCTGAAGCGAAGAGTTACCACAGTTTTTTTTTTTTTTTTTTTTTTTTTTTTTTTTTTTTTTTTAATGGTTCAAATGGCTCTGAGCACTATGGGACTCAACTGCTGTGGTCATAAGTCCCCTAAAACTTAGAACTACTTAAACCTAACTAACCTAAGGACAGCACACAACACCCAGCCATCACGAGGCAGAGAAAATCCCTGACCCCGCCGAGAATCGAACCCGGGAACCCGGGCGTGGGAAGCGATAACGCTACCGCACGACCACGAGATGCGGGCTTTTTTCTTTAAATAACATACCTAGGGATCTAGAATATTTCTCCACTTAGACATTTCGAACATTTTAGAATTTGTCTTGTCTCCACATATGCTTAATTAAGCCCTCCACATTTCATTGCGTAACCTAATGATTCAACTGGTCCATAATACCGTCCCTGAGTGTTTATTAATAAAATGTTCTTTGAGTTTTGGAACGAGCTGATCGTCCGCACAGGCTAGATCTGGGCTGCAGGGAACGTGGTTAAATATTTCACAATCGAGTCGGTTCTTAGCAGAATAATTTATACATTATGAATGAAACACACACAACACTGGTATAACATTCTACAATATTTATTATTAGTTACACGAACCTGTAGCACATACTATGCTGGGTGGACCATTGATCGAGACCGGGCCAAATATCTCACGAAAAAAGCGCCAAACGAAACTTTTCTAGCTTGAAGGGGGAAACCAGATGGCGCTATGGTTGGCCCGCTAAATGGCGCTGCCATAGGTCAAACGGATATCAACTGCTTTTTTAAAGTAGGAACCCCCATTTTTATTACATTTTCGTGTAGTACGTAAAGATATATGAGTGTTTTAGTTGGACCACTTTTTTCGCTTTGTGATAGATGGCGCTGTAATAGTCACAAACATATGGCTCAGTATTTTAGACGAACGGTTGGTAACAGGTAGGTTTTTAAAATTAAAATACAGAACGTAGGTACGTTTGAACATTTTATTTCGGTTGTTCCAATGTGGTACCTGTATCTTTGTGAACTTATCACTTCTGAGAACGCATGCTGTTACAGCGTGATTACCTGTAAATACCACATTAATGCAATAAATGCTCAAAATGATGTCCGTCAACCTCAGTGCATTTGGCAATACGTGTAACGACATTCCTCTCAACAGCAAGTAGTTCGTCTTCCGTAATGTTCGCACATGCATTGACAAGGCGCTGACGCATGTTGTCAGGTGTTGTCGGTGGATCACGATAGCAAATATACTTCACCTTTCCCCACAGAAAGAAATCCGGCGATGTCAGATCCTGTGATCGTGTGGGTCATGGTATGGTGCTTCGACGACAAATCCACCTGTAATGAAATATGCTATTCAATACCTGTTCAACCGCACGCGAGCTATGTGCCGGACATCCATCATGTTGGAAGTATATCGCCATTCTGTCATGCAGTGAAACATCTTGTAGTAACATCAGTAGAACATTACGTAGGAAATCAGAATACATTGCACCATGTAGATTGCCATCGGTAAAATGGGGCCCAATTATCCTTCCTCCCATAATGCCGCACCATACATTAACCCGGCAAGGTCGCTGATGTTCCACTTGTCGCAGCCATCGTGGATTTTCCGTTGCCCAATGGTGAATATTTACGTTATCGCTGTTGTGCATAGAAATATGGTACGGATGAAATCGATGTTGATGTAGCATTCTCAACACCGACGTTTTTGAGATTCCTGATTCTCGCACAGTTTGTCTGCTACTGATGTGCGGATTAGCCGCGCAGCAGCTAAAACACCTACTTGGGCATCATCATTTGTTGCAGGTCGTCGTTGACATTTCACATGTGGCTGAACGCTTCCTGTTTCCTTAATAACGTAACTATCCGGCGAACGGTCCTGACACTTGGATGATGTCGTCCAGGATACCGAGCAGCATACATAGCACATGCCCGTTGGGCATTTTGATCGCAATAGCCACAGATCAACTCGATATCGACCATTTCCGCAATTGATCCATTTTAACACGGGTAATGTATCACGAAGCAAATACCGTCCTCACTGACGTTATGTTACGTGATACCACGTACTTACACGTTTTTGACTATTACCGCGCCATCTGTCACAAAGCGAAAAAAGTGGTCCAACTAAAACATTCATATTTATTTACGTACTGCACGAATATGTAATAAAAATGGGGGTTCCTATTTAAAAAACGCAGTTGATATCCGTTCGACCTATGGCAATGCCATCTAGCGGGCCAACCATAGCGCCATCTGGTTTCCCCCTTCAAGCTAGACGAGTTTCGTTCTCTGTAGTTTTTTTGTTTGATGCTTATTTCGTGAGATATTTGGCCCGGTCACTATCAATGGACCACCCTGTATACGACAGTCTGACAGGGCGATACGTATCCGCTTGAAGGAACACCACAGAAATTGAAAACTAAAAAAAAGGAGACTAGTTTTGCAGACCACATGCTTAAGGAAGACTATAGTTACAAAGTGAAACATGAAGTACTACATCGCATCCATAAAGGAATGAAGATGAACTATCTTGAAACATAGGAAATTAGTAAACACTTGTCCATCAACACAAGCTTAGTACTGAATGACCAGAGACAGTTCCCTTACTCGCCAGATACTACTCGTAACCCCATCCAAGCCATGTTGTAAATTATCCCTCTTAATTATGTACCCCGTTTCCTTTATTTCAGTTACTACAATTTCTCTCGTTGTGTTCAAAAAATTTTACTTTGTATAATCACAGCTACTTCACTCAGCTGTTTAATATCACCATTATATCCTATGTGTTTTAATTTATGGTGTATTAAAGACACGATTATTTTCTTCAGCCATACCTTTGGAACATGTCACGAAAGTCTATGGCTGAAATATTTTCTCTATGTACAACTGTTGTTATTTGTCTATAGTTCATTAGTTAATGTGTCACCACTATTTTATCTTAGTTAAATAATTTTACATCGTATTTAGACTGAAATAAGTCCGCTTCTTTTTTCCTAATTCTAACATTAAAATTTTTCCTCTCTGTAAATGGAGATACTCTGTACATGCTGTAGTTTAAAATGTTTGATTCAACAAAATTTCACAGCACACATATTTATCTTTGTACCTGAAGATGGCTTCACAGCCAAAAACCGGTTCGTCTAAGAAATAAGGTTTATTGTAGAACATTACACCAGTGTTGTGAGTGTATCATTTATAGCTTGCTGCTCTGTTAAACAGAAGTCGTAGAATGTCAGCAAACAGTGCTGGAATTAGGGAAACACTGAGCAGATACGAGCAGGTGAAAATTTTCTATCCTTTGTCAAAAAGAATTTGATACTTGAAAATTTAGTTAGAATGATGTGCCTGAGAGGTCATGGAAGTTCTGGTGATTTATAGAACAAGAGCAAAGTCGTAGTTACCGAAATTATTTACATAGTGGGTAGATTTTATTACATCGTACGTATGTAGGTTGGAACAAAAATATACTGACATTTCGAGGGGTTGTAGTGTTTTCGAGCACAAGTAGAGGCCAGGAACCCACCGCCACAAAAGTTATCCAACTATGCATTTTTTGATGCGGCCTAACAAAAATTCCCCTCCTGAACCAACCTCTTCATCTCAGAGCAACACTTGCACCCTACGTCCTCAATTATTTGTTGGATGTATTCCAATCTATGGTTCTTTATTCCACGATTCTGCGGAGTACCTCATCATTTCTCATCTTGTCAGTCCACCTAATGTTCGACATCCTTCTGTAACACCACATCCCAAATGCTTTGATTCTTTTCTTTTCAGTTTTTCCCACTGTCCATGATACACTGGCATTCAATACTTTGATCCAAACGTATAGTGTCGGACATTTCTTCTTCGAATAAAGGGCTATGTTTGTAAGTAGTAGTCTTCTCTTGACGAAGAATGCTCTCTTTGCCTGTACTAATATGGTTTTTAAGTCCTCCTTTCATCGTCCATCATGAGTTATTTTACATCCAAGCTCGCAGAATTCCTGAACTCTGTCTACATCGTGGTCACCAGTTTTGATATTTTCTGTTACTTCAGATTAATTTCGGCTTTCTTCGCTTTACTCTCAATCCAAATTCTGAAAACATTAAACTTCATGCCACTCAAGAAATCCTGTAATTTTTCTTCACTTTCACTGTTTTAAGAATATCAGCGAATCTTATCGTTTATACCCTTTCACCTTGAATTTTAACTATACTCCTGAATCTTTCTTTTTTTATTAGTCGCATTGCTTCTTTGACGTATAAATTGAACTGTAGAGATGAAAAACCACATTCCTGTTATACACACTTCTTAATCCGTTCATTTCGTTGTTGATATTTCAGTCTTATTATTCCCTATCAGTTCTTGTATGTACAGTATATAACCTGTCTTACCCTAGTTCTTACTCCTACTTTCCTCAGGTTCCTTGCAACGTTTTACACTGTCGAGCTCTTTGCCTTTGTCGAAAAATCCTATTTTGATTACAGATTCCATTATCAGGCACAGGATCAGAACTGAGTCTCTAGTGCCTTTACTTCCCCTAAAACCAAAGTGAACCCATCTAACAGGTCTTCAGTTTTGTTTTCCCCCTTTTCAGCTACAGCTGCTTCTGTAGTGATTCAAGGACAGTTTACGTGCTCCAGAATGAGATTTCCACTCTACAGTGGAGTGTGCGCTGATATGAAACCTCCTGGCAGATTAAAACTGCGTGCCAGACCGAGACTCGAACTAGGGACCTTTGCCTTCCGTGGGCAAGTGCGCTACCAACTGAGCTACCCAAGCACTACTCAGGGCTCGTCCTCAGAGCTTTACTTCTGCCAGTACTTCTCCTGCGTAGGAGAGCTTCTGTAAAGTTTGGAAGGTAGGAGACGAGGTACTGGCAGAAGTAAAGCTGTGAGGACGGGGCGTAAGTCGTAATTGGGTAGTTCACCTGGTAGAGCACTTGCCCGCGAAAGGCAAAGGTCCCGAGTTTGAGTCTCGGTCGGCATACAGTTTTAATCTTCCAGGAAGTTTCAGTTTACGTGCTATTATTAGCTGAAATTTAATCAGAAATTAATGTTTTCCCTCTTTCCTTCTAACGACCCCATACTCTGGTATAGCTCTGTTTTCTATTCCTTCCGCAACTACCACGTTCCAGTACCCCATTATTATTAGCTAGTTAGCCACTTTTGTGTTCCGTAGATCATTTGATCGAGTCTTTTATCGACATAATGTCGAACGACTCAGTTTACAGAACATGTATCCAAGATTAATGCTAATATTAATATTCATTATTTTTTAGTGCTACTCATGCCAGTATTAAGCACTTAAAAACAAAGTCCCTTTTTTACTTTTTAACTTGTTTTGCTACCTGTCGGACATTTTATGTTGTTAAGCAAATTTTTGTTGCTGATAATTGAACTCCTTTCTGAACCACTGATAGCTTTAATGATGGACAATAATGGTCATTAGATTTTCATTTCCTTGAATTGCCCGTTCAATAGCCTCATATACTCTTTCTTTTTAACATTTGAGTGACGTCCGCACGTATATGCATACCTCAACTGTAGTTGATGACTTCGTTTTACTGTTTATTCTGATAAGAACTACCTTATTTATGAATTTGTTCACAGTAACTCACTCTCAGCCCCATCTTCCTATACATAAAGAATCCTACTGCCGGCGTCGGTGGCAGAGGGGTTCTAGGCGCTTCAGTCCGGAACCGCGCTGCTGCTACGGTCGCATGGTCGAATCCTGCCTCGGGCATGGATGTGTGTGATGTCCTTAGGTTAGTTAGGTTTAAGTAGTTCTAAGTTCTGGGGACTGATGACCTCAGATATTAAGTCCCATAGTGCTCAGAGCCATTTGAACCATTTTTGAATCCTACTCCCATTTTACCATTTTCTGCTGCTGTTGACGTTACCCTTCATTCGTCTTGCTAGAAACACTGTATGTAGACTGAGTCTCTGCATTTTTCTTTTCACATTTTCTGGCTTCCCTACCATGTTCAAACTTCCGACATTCCACGCTCCTACTTTCGTTAGTTACTCCACCTTTTTCTCATGATTACTCTCTCTGAGATCCGAATGGGGAACTAACCCGGAATCTTTTGCGAGTGGAAAGCTTGTCGTGACACTTTTTGAATTACAGGACACGTGTGAAAACACATTATGTGTCTTTGAAGCGGTGATTTCCGCAGCGTTCTGCATGCCGTTGATCACTGCTGATTCTTCCTCTTTTTGTGGCAGTCCTCTACTCCAAAAGGAAGATACTGCCCTGCAATTCAGTCCACTAAAGTGCGTTTAAGCTGCAGAAGAAAAAGCACCTGTTAGGCCATCGCTTTTCAGGAAAACTTTAGTTGTACCGCTGACAGCCGTCATTGTGGTTAGTGGAATTTTTTTCACATAGGAGTGGATGCAATAGACGCAACCTTCTGAACACATTAAGGTTCATTGGGAGGAGTCCCCCTCCGATACGTCAAGGATGATTAACGTTTGCTGCCGGAGTGGTGTCTTATTTGCGGGGGTACCCCTATAACTTCCTTTCAGAACATTGGTCACTACTCTCAGTGAGTCAATCAAGACAACCCGTAGATACCGATGAAGTTTGGTGATGTATTTTTGCTATCTCATCCCCTCTCTCCCTTCCGCCCTCCCCCCCCCCCCCCACCTCTCTCACTCTTTGTCTGTAGAAACATGTTTGAAGAGATTTTAAAGGAGAACGTGAAGTGATCGGTATCTCACCTCTGCCAGCGACGCAGTTGTCGACCATTTCACTGAGGCCCTCGTTGTTAGTCTCGTTAGGGAAACGGCGAGTCATCACTTTGATCAGGTCGACATCGAAATCACCTTCCGAATCGATCTGTAAAAACACAAAAAGCTTGTACAATATGAAACTAGAAAAACCTAAGGTTTACAAGATGAATGATTTGAATTGGTTGTATGTGAAATGTCACTCCTTTGCATCGTTCTCTACGTTCCTGCAAATCGATCTTGCCATAACTCTGAAAGGTAGTAAAATACAAATATTCATATGAATGTTTTAATCTGTTTACCAGAGACATGTAGCCTGTTCTCTAAGTGTGCTCAGCTCATCTGGTGAGAAAACAATCGTTAAAAGATTGCACCGATTTAATGATCCTTTTCCCTATAACTCCAAGGACCGATGACTTTGTAGTTTAGTCCACTTAAACTCCATGTATCACCACATTCCAATCCGAGGTGGTAGTGCGTATCCAATGGCAACGTTCTCGACGAGGCTTAAACTCTAATCTTCCTTCTTTTTGCTGTCGGATGTGAATTAAATCGGATTCCAATCCTGTACATAAGTTTTCTCTGTGCGAGCCTCTAAAGGGTAGAATACTCGTTACATAAGGAGTATTTAGTCCCTGACACATTCACCTGGCGCATGTCAAATTTCTGTCTTGGTGTATCAATTAACAGAATGAACAACTCAACAATTCACACTGCTAAGGCTCAAGCCTGGAACACCGACAAAGTATAATTGATAGGGGATTAATTTATACCGTGGACTCTCAAAGCTACAAGCAATCGAAGAAGAAATGAAATATTAAGGTTTAACATCTCGATGATGTGGTGATTAGACACAGATTTCAAGTTCGCGTTGCACTGTGACGAGAAGGAAATCGGTCGTAAGTTTAAATGGAACCATCCGGCGGATTTCTTAAGTGATTTAAAGAAACTATGTGGAATATAAACGTGGGAAGCTAGGAAGAAAATTCTACCCAGTCATCCAGAATAGCAGTATCTCATAACTCTGCCACCTAGCTCGCTCATTCAGATCACAATCTGTAAGACTCATATACGGGATCTGTACTAAAGAGGTTTTACGTGTGATTCTGAGGCATTTCGTGACGTGCTGTTTCGATCTACGGCTGAAGGGCCGGATTACAATTGAGGAAAGGCTATATATGCTCAATCGAGGAGATGCAAGACGATCGAGCAGCCAAAGGAAGAAAATTACTGCTATGACAAGATTACGTTATAATATCAAGTGGTTGTGTTGTATATGCAGAAGTGTGCTGAAGAATGGGTGTAGGTATGGCTTATAAAACTAAACTACATATTAGTGTAGGGTTGTCAGCAATGTATAATACCTGTTGTTCGGTCGTATACAACACTCGTATACCCTTGGTTAAAAGTTGTCATGAAACGCTGATGTCTTTAGTTACAGTGATTAATGTTTACAGCTACCAACACTCCTGTTGACGGGTGATCTCATTGTCACACCAAATTACATCCACCGGAAACAGGAAACATGCCGCAATTGTAATGAGAGGCAATGCAGTCTATCAAAGCATGTTGAGTAGTTTAGTCAAAGCATGTTGAGTAGCCGGTCGGGGTGGCCGAGCGGTTCTAGGCGCTACAGACTGGAAGCGCGCTACCGCTACGGACGCAGGTTCGAATCCTGCCTCGGGCATGGATGTGTGTCATGTCCTTAGGTTAGTTAGGTTTAAGTAGCTGGCCGAAGTGGCCGTGCGGTTAAAGGCGCTGCAGTCTGGAACCGCAAGACTGCTACGGTCGCAGGTTCGAATCCTGCCTCGGGCATGGATGTTTGTGATGTCCTTAGGTTAGTAAGGTTTAACTAGTTCTAAGTTCTAGGGGACTAATGACCTCAGCAGTTGAGTCCCATAGTGCTCAGAGCCATTTGAACCAACCATTTAAGTAGTTCTAAGTTCCAGGGGACTGATGACCTCAGTAGTTGAGTCCCATAGTACTCAGAGCCATTTGAACCATGTTGAGTAGTTTGTCTGTCAGTACACCCCTGACAGAAACGGTGAATCATCCAGAATACATGGTCGGATGTCACTGTAACTTCGAACATATAAACACTATCGGTGGCTATGTAATTAATTCAAGTTGCGTTTCTCTCTGGATGGCTGAGCCCCCATCAGAGTGCATTTGGGTTGTTCGTGTTCAGCGTTCAGTCGAGTCGGCCCTAGATGACTCCTGACAGGTTCGAATCCTGCCACGGGCATGGATGTGTGTGATGTCCTTAGGTTAGTTAGGTTTAATTAGTTCTAAGTTCTAGGGGACTGATGACCTTAGCAGTTAAGTCCCATAGTGCTCAGAGCCATTTTGACTCCTGAAAGCTCGCAGCGCTGTTGCCAGCTTTCAGCTGCGAAGTGCTAACGACTGCAGGCTAAAACAGTAGCCGTCTACTGTGACGACAATGAGGCGTCGCCACAGAGGCATTTACACAATCGCATTACGTTATTGGTTGAGGTAGGCCCGCGAAGCTACCGCACCCAACCCTGCCGCAACTGACAGGAACTACCTTACGACGAAACATCTACGGGGATGGTAGTGAATATAAAGGGCGTGAAGCTCAGATGTTGAGTGATCACGTTAAGGGCATGTGTAGCCATAAGAGATAGCGTTATCAACAGTTTGAAAGAGGCCTCACTATGTGTCTCCATTTGGCCCACTGGTAGAATATCCACGTCTGGGGGGCATTCAGATGTGACAATGATTCGATGTTGGACTGCACTGGAATGTGAGAATAGGCAATGTTCCAGTTGACGACGTCTGACCACCAAGCATATCATAACTCCATCACATCTGTGTCTGCCATCCGAAAACATGTAATGGACCCTCTATAACATTCAGTATCATTCCAAACCATTAATGGGCGACTAGCGTCAGCCATACTAGGGAATTACAGGCCTACCCTTAAAACCACAACAAAAACGGCTGCGTTTGGAGTGGTTCATTGACTGGGAACCATGGACTGCTTATGCATGACGTCGTATTTTGTTCAGCGGGAATCGCCGATCTGCTGTACCACGGATCTTCGGCGGTTTTGGCGGCGATCTGCAGAGAGGTCCCCTTCATCCAATGTTATGGGGAGATACAGCGGCGTTACTCCTGGAGTCTGGCGTACGGAGCCATCGGCTATGGCTTTAAGTCACGGCTGTTAGTGAGGGAACTCTCGACGGGAGCAATAGTACGTCACGGTCATCCTACGCCCTCAAGTATTGCCTCTCGTGCGACAGTATTGTGTTGCCATTTTTCACCAAGGTAGCTACAAAATCTAAAAAGGGAAATGCAAAGTCTCAATCTGGATATAGTAGGGGTCAGTGATGTGAAATGGAAAGAAGACAAGGATTTCTGGCCAGATGAGTATAGGGTAATATCAACAGCAGCAGAAAATGGTATAACTGTGGAGGATTCGTTATGAATAGGAAGGTACGGCAGACACTGTGTGTCACTGTGAACAATTCAGTGATAGGGTTGTTCTTAAAAGAATCGACAACAGACCAACATTGTCAACGATAGGTTAGGTATGCATGCGGACGTCGCGAGCTGAAGATGAAGAGATAGAAAAAGTATATGAGGATATGGAAAGGATAATACAGTACGTAAAGGAAGATGAAAATCTAATAGTAATGGGGGATTGGAATGTAGTTGTAGGGGGAGACGTAGGAAAAGAGGTTAGAGAAGAATATGGCATTGGTAGTAGGAATGAGAGAGGAGAAAGACTATTTCAGTTCTGTAATAGCGAATATGCTGTTCATAGATAAAAAAAGGTAACTGCGAAGAAACCATGGGTAAAAGGACTGACTCATATAAGAAAGTCAAAATAACCTTCGGTGAAATTAAAAGCAAGGGTGGTAAAATTTAGAGTCCAACGGGAATTCCACTGTTAAATACAGAGGAGAGAGCGGATAGGTGGAAAGAATACATTAAAAGCCTATATGAGGGAGAAGATTTGTCTCATGTGATAGAAGAAGAAACAGGAGTCGATGTAGAAGAGATACGGTATCCAGTATTAGAATCAGAATTAAAGTACGATTTGGAGGACTTAACATCAAATACGGCAGAAGAGATAGATAACATTCCATCAGAATTTCTAAAATCATTGGGGCATGGGCAACCGAACGACTATTCGCGTTGGTGTGTGGAATGTGTGTGTCTGGCGACATATCATTTGATTTGCGGAAAAAATATCATCCACACAATTCCGAAGACTGCAAGAGCTGGCAAGTGCGAGAATTATCAGACAATCAGCTTAACAGCTCATGTATGCAAGTTGCTGACAAGAATAATAAACAGAAGAATGGAAAAGAAAAATGAGAATGTGTTAGATGACGATCAGTTTGAATTTAGAAAAGGTAAAGGCACGAGTGAAGCAATTGTGAGATTGCGGTTGAAAATAGAAGCAAGACTAAAAAAAATTAAGACACGTTCATTGGATCTGTTGACTGGAAAAAGCATTCGACAGTGTATATTGGTGCAAAATGTTCGTAATTTTGCGAAAAGTAGGTGTATGATACAAGGAGAGACGTGTAATATACAACATGTACAAGAGCCAAGAGGAAATAATAAGAGTGGACGACCAAGAACGGATTAAAAAGGGTGTAGCCTTGCGCCCCTACTGTTCAATCTGTACATGGAAGAAGTAATGATGGAAATAAAAGAAAGGTTCAGGAGTAGAATTAAAATTAAAGGTGAAAGGATGTCAAAGATAAGATTCGCTGATGACGTTGAAGAAGAATTATATCATATATAATGGACTGAACAATCTAATGAGAACAAAATATGGGTTGAGAGTAAATCGAAGAAAGACGAAAGCAATGGGAAGTAGCAGAAATGAGAACAGCAAGAAACTTAACATCAGGAGCGATGGTCACGAAGTAGATGAAGTTAAGGAATTCTGCTACCTAGCAGCAAAATAACCAATGACGGACGGAGCAAGAAGGACATCAAAAGCAGACTAGTACTGCCAAAAAGGGCGTTCCTGCCCATGAGAAGCCTACTAATACCAAAAATAGACCTTAATTTGAGGAAGAAATTACTGAGTAATTATGTTTGGAGCAAAACATTGTCCGGTAGTGAAACATGGATTGTGGGAAAACCAGAATAGAAGATAGTCGAAGCATCTGAGATGTGGTGCTACAGACGACTGTTGAAAATTAGGTGGACTGATAAGGTAAGGAATGAGGATGAGGATGTCCTGAGCAGAATCGTAGAGGAAAGGAATATGTAGAAAACACTGATAAGGGCAAGGGACAGGACTATAGGACGTCTGTTAAGACATCGGGGAATTACTTCCATGGTACTAGAGGGAGCTGCGCTAAGTTCTTTGTTCATTTTGTAGGATAGACTGCATAGGGCGCCCATGTACGTAGCTTGTCTGTGGTAATTCAGCACTGAACGGTCACCGATGAGAGACATGCTAGTATGTCTTAGAGTGCAATATCAGACGTACCATGCCTAATAAGGCACTGTGGTGCAGACATCAACTTTAGGGTACAGTTTTTTACCAGACGAATTTCACGTGTAAAATTGGAATTACTGATGAAGGGCGGGAGTATTTAAAGGCAGCTTTCATAAGAAGGAGTAGTCACAGCAGAAAGAGATATCATCTTTCGTCATAGTCTTAAGCTGATATTCGGTTTACATTTCAGCATAGTTGTATCTCTTCATTTACGCCCCAAAGTTTCAAATTTTTCTGCAGTTCATAGGCACTTCAATTAAACTGGCTTCTCACGTAACACTGACCTGATAGTAATGAATGAGAGAAAGAGACTGACGAAGTGTTTTGTCAACTGGAGAGGAATGGGGAGAAAGTTGCACATATGCTTGGGTAAGGTACTATCGCAGTGTCCCTTAGAAGCCGTTTATGGAAACCAGGGAAAAGTTTCATAAAGATTGTAATGGAAGTAATAGTGTGCAAGCATGAATTCCCTTTATTTCATTAGAGCACAATCAGTTTCACCTTCTTGGTCGATGTCAAGAGCCTTAAAACGTAAAGATGTAAGTGATTACAAAAGTTCGTTTTAGCTGGGTGGGGATCTGATCCTATAAAATTTAACGTCGAAATAGACACTATCTCATGAAGACACAAGACGCCTTTCTAATTAGAGGTTTTGACGTAATTAGCAGCGTGACATATACATAATCTTTATAGTGCGATTATACGTGTATTTGTGACGCAATGCTTCACTATTTTCTCTATCGGGCTATTGAAGATTACAGTCCAGTCGGAACACGCATAGCCGTAGCAATACTTGGACCGGTTTTGACTGTAATGAACTTTAACAACCTATATAACGTAATTAAATCCTGTATTCAGAAAATACCCGATGTTTTATTAATGAACTAGTATTTGTTTAAAATTTTAATCGCATGTTTTAACACAGTAATGATGTTCAGTAAGTTTTTAGGTTTTGTAGCGTTTTCCTTTACTCTTTCTGTTGTTTTATCCATTAGTGCAGATACTGGTATGATAAAAAGAACATTACTTGTAGTAGCTGCAGCCGTTCGCATTTTCATTTGAGTAAAATAACAGCGGATAGTCAATCAATTGCATCACGTTTCATTTATTCAAGTCCTGTTCCACCAACCTCCTGTCAGTATCTGCGGGGATACACATTGCTAAATTGTTCCGTGTGTATTCAGATCTGTTTTCTGTTGACTGTTCGGGACTAAGTAGCATAAATATTTATTATTCCATAATTTTAGCTGGTAAAGATGATTTTATTATTCGTACCGATTGCTCTCTGATGTTCTCGCTGGGTCTGTAATGATTTCATAAACTTCCAGGTAAAAAGATTATATTTATTTCCCCATATTTCTTTATTTCTGTATGTGACATATCCTGAATTGAAAGCCCATGTTAACCTTCCGTATGTACACTTTTTGAACTTGAATATACCTACGCATGTTAAGCAGGGTCTGTATTTCCCGAATCAGGAAATAATGTCCACCCTGAGACGTGTACTACAAACATGAAAGACATGTATGATGGTGTAAGACGATGAAACTACCCGTAGAAGAAACGTCTTTAAAGAAATACTTCCAAGCACGGGACAAGCGATGTCGTCTGAGAATACTGCGCTACAAACGACAACAAAGGTGTGCGTCTTTAAGACTTCATATTGCAAATAGATATCTAAATGCACTAATAATCTTGGAAATGGGAGCCTTCCGTACATGAATAAAATGAACCACTTTAGTTTGAAGAAGAATGAAGGATTTAATGAGAACGGCAAAACACTTACCTCTCCGGACCTGTCCGTCAGGCAGTGTATGTAGCACTGAAACAAAGCATGCCGTTATGATTCTTCGTTAATTATAAAAATAAAACAATGTATTTATGGATTCAAGGAAAACCAAAAATTAGCTCACCTTAGCCACGTAGTCGTTCTCGTTTTGCAGTCTGCCGTGGGAGAAAAAGTAGTTCAGAGTAACTGAAAAAGCGGGAAAATTGTTAATTGGTTTCAAGTATGTCACACTACACAGACAGATAAAAGATGGATACTGAATCAGAATTTTTAACTGTAGGTCAAATATTTTGAGTTAGATGTTAGTCAAAAAAACGACGTCCCGTGGTAGTGAAGTTGGAGTTAGTAAAAGAAAAAATTGTCCCTGGATACTTAAGTTTACCCCTCCCTGCCGTAAATACGAATGCTTGCGTAAGGTATATGTGCAACATTCGTTTGTATCATCACAGCAGTCCTTCCTAAGATCAGATATGATGCGACCGGATAGACGACGTGATTTTCGCACGATTTGTGTACTTCATCTGTTTCTTAGTCACTGGCCTCCTCAGTACTTCTGCTCACGCATCAAATACATATCTTCATTCCGCAACTACACTCATACTCATAAATTAAGGATAATGCTGATGCATGGTGAAACAATGCTCTGGTGGGCGGTTTCCGGGTTTAAATCACCTCGGGGTGTGACCACACGGTGCATTTGGCCTGCGGTCGTTGTACGGTGGCGCTGGCAGCAGTCCACATACGCAGAGGAGTGTTGGTGCATGTCAGAGTACGGTGCAGCGAGTAAGTGGGCACACGTTTTCAGACGTGCTAATGGTGACTGTGGGTTGAAAATGGCTCAAAGAATACATACTGATGACGTTATGAGGTGTAGAATACTATGGCGACTGGAGGCTGGTCAAAGAGCAGGTCGTAGTACGGGCCCTCCATGTGCTGCAAAGTGTGATCTCACGATTATGGCAACGATTTCAGCAGACAGGAAACGTGTCCAGGCGCTACAGCACGGGACGTCCACAGTGTACAACACCACAAGAAGATCGGTATCTCACCATCAGTGCCCGCAGACGGCCGCGGAGTACTGCAGGTAGCCTTGCTCGGGACCTTACCACAGCCACTGGGTCTCCAGACACACAGTCTACAGACGACTGAACAGACATGGTTTATCCGCCCGGAGACCTGCAAGGTGCATTCCACTGACCCCTGGTCACAGGAGACCCCGTAAGGCCTGATGTCAAGAACACAGTACATGGTCATTGAAACAGTGGTCCCCGGTTATGTTCACGGACGAGTCCAACTATAGTCTGAACAGTGATTCTCGCCGGGTTTTCACCTGGCGTGAACCAGGAACCAGATACCAACCCCTTAATGTCCTTGAAAGAGAACTGTACGGAGGTCGTGGTTTGATGGCGTGGGGTGAGATTATGGTTGGTGCACGTACACCCCTGCATGTCTTTGGCAGAGGAACTGTAACAGGTCAGGTGTATCAGGACGTCATTTTGCACCAGTATGTCTGCCTTTTCAGCGGTGCAGTGCGTCCGACTTTCCTCGTGATGGATGATAACGCACGGCCTCGCGAGTTGCCATCTTGGAGGAGTACCTTCAGACAGAAAATATCAGGCGAATTGGGTGGCCTGCCTGTTATCCAGACCTAAACCCCATCGAGCACGTCTAGGATGCTCTCAGTCGACGTATCGCTGCACGTCTTCAAACCCCTATGACACTTCAGGAGCTCCGACAGGCACTGGTGCAAGAATGGGAAGCTATACCCCAGCAGCTGCTCGACCACCTGATCCAGAGCATGCCAACCCGTTGTGCGGCCTGTGTACATGTGCATGGTGATCATATCCCATATTGGCGTCGGGGTACATGCGGAGGAAACCGAGGCGTTTTGTAGCACATGTGATTTGGGACGGTTTTCTCAACTTATCACCAATACCGTGGACTTACAGATCTGTGTCTTGTGTGTTCCCTATGTGCCTATGCTATTAGTGCAAGTGTGGCACCACATTCTGCAATTATCCTTAATTTATGAGCATGAGTGTAAGTATTAACGAAAGTATGAATGGCGACCATGCAAATGTGGGCGTGGAAGGACTCAATGTTTACAAAAAATGTGAGCCTAGGCTTCAGTTTAGAATGGCACTTCCCCTCCAACACTCAGCATTTCTCCTACAGTGCCTGCCCGTAACCCCCACCACTACCGCTCTCTCCACGCACTTCCAGCCAATTGCGCCGGCCGCGTTATACTGCGCGGACTGTACGACATGCAGGCAGCTTCGTCCGTCGCTGGGGCAGTAGCGGGGTATTCAGACATTTCGATGGCGCTTGGTGGCTCTAGTAAGTGACCTCAACTGCAACTGCCCTGGCATGTTTTAAAGCTATCCATGCGCCTATACTAGGCTTGTCGAACCAGTCGGACTTTGAATCGGTATCCGCTGTATGCCGTATGCCTACCTACGTTTTTCCTGCTGCAGGCCGCCGCTGAATGGGACGAGCATTGAACCAATACTCTCGTAATCACCGAGACGCAGGACGCCAGCTATCTCCCGACGCTCGCTTCGACTGGGTGAAATACAGCCACCTCACCAACAGCGTAACAACATTCGGCCTCTGTATGCCAACCACAGTGCTCGTGACGCCGATTCTTGCCAACGTGAGCCGCCAGAAAGCCACCTGAGCAGGCCCAGGAAATGATTTCTAAGCGGCGACCTACACTACAAATAACTGAAGACGTACATGACTGTGTAAGACGGTGAAGCTACCTGTAAAAGAAACATCTTTAGGAAAGCACTTCCAAGCAAGCGACAACATAGACTTCATTCATCGGAACTAGCTCGCAGCAACGGACGCGGGTTCACGCCTGTAACAACTATAGCTTGCTGGAGTAATAGAGTTTGCATCTACGCCATTTTTCTCGCTGCAGCCACTTTAAACTCTGACTGACTTCCGTTGCATCTGCAAAACCCAATGAAGCCAGAGTGTCCACGTGGAAGTGCCATCGCCGTCCTCATAGAAGAACGGTTCTTCCCTGCCCCCCCCCCCCCCCCCATCGCCCCAGTCCCTGTAGCGGTCATTGCACTCCCTGATTCCTGACCCTCTAATTTTTTTCCCCCACCACACCGCTACAATAGACAATAGAACGTATCCTCCTTTTGCGCCTAACAACTGTGGAATAAATTACCCTGAAAAGTATCTTATCCAAAAATTACACTGCACCTAAGAGAAGACTTAAGTTATGTCTGTTAATCCCTTAAAGCCGTGTGCCACATATTCACATCATACCAATTCGACATCAGTAAATGGTACATTGAATGATATTTTCACTGTGCAGCGGAGTGTGCGCTGATAGGAACTTCGCGGCGGATTAAAACTGTATGCCGCACCGAGATTCGGACTCGGGACCTTGGCCTTTCGTGGGGAATTGCTCTACCAACTGAGCTACCCAAGCACGACTCACGCCCCCTCCTCACAGCTTTACTTCTGCCAGTACCTCGTCTCCTACCTTCCAAACTTTATACAAGCTCTCCTACGAACCTTGCAGAAGTAGCACTCCTAAAAGAACGGATATTGTGGAGACATGGCTTTGCCACAGCCTGGGTGATGTTTGCAGACTGAGGTTTTTACTCTGCAGCGGAGTGTGTGGTAGAGCACTTGCCCGCGAAAGGCAAAGGTCCAGAGTTCTAGTCTCGGTCCGACAAACAGTTTTAATCTGCCAGGAAGTTTCATATCAACGCACACTCCGCTGCAGAGTGAATCTCATTTTGGAAAAATCCCCCAGGCTGTGGCTAAGCCATGTCTCCGCAATATCCATTCTTTCAGGATGCTAGTTCTTCAAGGTTCGCAGGAGAGCTTATGTAAAGTTTGTAAGGTAGGAGACGAGGTACTGGCAGAAGTAAAGTTGTAAGGATGGGGCGTGAGTCGTGCTTGGGTAGCTCAGTTGGTAGAGCACTTGCCCGCGAAAGGCAAAGGTCTCGTGTTCGAGTCTCGGTTCGGCACACAGTTTTAATCTACCAGCAAGTTTTATAAATGGTACATTAATTGTGTTTGAGAGCTAGTGACGTTATGTATACTCGAAGCAACTAACGTTTCTGATATGTGCTACCATTTCACGAGTGTTTCGGATAATTCTCGAGCGCCTTGCATTTCATATGCCTTTGTTCACGGCACCTGTGCTGACGAGTCCGCCCCTGTTAGCTGAGTGGTCAGCGCTGCGGAATGCCAAGCCATGGAGCCTGAGTTCGATTCCCGGCTGGGGCAGGAGATTTTCTCCGCTCAGGGACTGTGTGTTGTTATCATCATTTAATCCCCATCTCCGACTCAAAACTCGCCCAATGTGGAGTCGAATGCAATAAGTACTTGCCTTCGGCGGCCGAACTTCACGGGGGGGCCCCCCGGCCCACAATGCCGTACGCTCATTTCCATTTGTGCTCACGTGCAGTTATCGTCGTTGTTTCAAGAATTACAGTTAGATGTATAAATGCCTTCAGTTCTGAAAATGGTTTGTTTCTTCTACACTACTGGCCATTAAAATTGCTACTCCACGAAGATGACGTGCAACAGACACGAAATTTAACCTACAGGAAGAACATGCTGTGATATGCAAATGATTAGCTTTTCAGAGCATTCACACAACTTGCTGACATGAGAAAAGTTTTCAACCGATTTCTCATACACAAATAGCAGTTGACCGGCGTTGCCTGGTGAAACGTTGTTGTGATGCCTCGTGTAAGGAGGAGAAATGCGTACAATCACGTTTCCGACTTTGATAAAGGTCGTATTGTAGCCTATCGCGATTGCGGTTTATCGTATCGCGACATTGCTCCTCGCGTTGGTCGAAATCGAACGACTGTTAGCAGAATAGGGAATCGGTGGGTTCAGGAGGGTAATATGGAACGCCGTGATGGATCCCAACGGCCTCGTATCACTAGCAGTGGAGATGACAGGCATCTTATCCGCTGTAACGGATCGTGTAGCCACGTCTCGATCCCTGAGTCAACAGATGGGGACGTTTGCACGACGACGTTTGCAGTAGCATGGACTATCAGCTCGGAGACCATGGCTGCGGTTACCCTTGACGCTGCATCACAGACAGGAGCGCCTGCGATGGTGTACTCAACGACAAGCCTGGGTGCACGAATGGCAAAACGTCATTTTTTCGGCGGAATCCAGGTTCTGTTTACAGCATCATGATGGTCGCATCCGTGTTTGACGACATCGCGGTAAACGCACATTGGAAGCGTGTATTCGTCATCGCCATACTGGCGTATCACCCGGCGTGATGGTATGAGGTGGCATTGGTTACACGTCTCGGTCAGCTCTTGTTCGCATTGATGGCACTTTGAACAGTGGACGTTACATTTCAGATGTGTTACGACCCGTGGCTCTACCCTTCATTCGATCCCTGCGAATCCCTACATTTCAGCAGGATAATGCACGAACGCTTGTTGCATGTCCTGTACGGGCGTTTCTGGATGCAGAAAATGTTCGACTGCTGCCCTGGCCAGCACATTCTCCAGATCTCTCAGCAATTGTAAACGTCTAGTCAGTGGTGGCCGAGCAACTGGCTCGTCACAATACGTCAGTCACTACTCTTGATGAACCGTGGTATCGTGTTGAAGCTGCATGGGCAGCTGTACCTGTACACGCCATCCAAGCTCTGTTTGACTCAATGCTCAGGCGTATGAAGGCCGTTATTATGGCCAGAGGTGGTTGTTCTGGGTACTGATTTCTCAGGAGCTATGCACCCAAATTGCGTGAAAATTTGTCTCATGAATACCTGTTTATCATCTGCATTTCTTCTTGGTGTAGCAATTTTAAAGGCCAGTGGTGTATATTGTCTGTGACGTGTCATAAATCACTTTTTGCCGCGCGGAGTGGCCGCGTGGTTAGAGGCGTCATGTCCCTGATTTTGTGGCCATTCCCGCCGGAGGTTCGAGTTCTCCCTCGGGCATGGGTGTCTCTGATGTTCTTAGTATAAGTCAGTTTAAGTAGTGAGCAAGTCTTGGGACCGACGACCTCAGCAGTTTGGTCCCTTGGGAATTCACACACATTTATTTTAAATCACATTTTGGTCTAATAAACTAGTTGTTCGCGCAGGTGAATCCAAATATACTGTTTTTGTAAAATACGCATCATTAGATATTTGTCTGTCTTCGTGGGGGCGAGCTGGAGATGAAAACAAGTGAAGTGAAAGCAAATAATTCCGTTATGTTGTAGCACCAGAACGCTTGAGTGAAGAATCGTGTTCTTAATATATTAATTTATACTTTAATTTATTAGAAAATACCAATAATTCATACGAACATCCGACCTCAACGTTGTTTTGTGTGATTATATTTCTATTTTACTCCGATGTGGACTTTTAATGAACTGCTAGTACTCTGAAGCTTTTATTTTAATAGCAGTCCCCAAGGTTTTATGCACCACGAAATGCAAATGGACATTTCAAAGCTCACGTACCATCTTCGAAGAGAGACTTTCACAGTTTCAAATTCCCCGTAATAAACAAAATGATCTAACAGAATTCAAATGCAGAATAACGGAGACATGAGAAAATGAGAGATACGACGACAGCCAGTATAGAGGCCTAACTACTATGCAAGGGGTATCGGGGGCCAACAAAACCTCCCGTCTACCAGAACTGACACATTCGGTCGTTGGCGTCAGGTTACGGACACAAGGAAAAGATGTGAAAGACCGAAGTGTAAAGGACTGACAGTCTTCATCGTTAGCAAGAGTAACATTAATCTGTTTCTGAGAATTTCACGAATATGGTTATATTTTTTAATTAACAAGTATACAACCAAGTATTTTTAAATGTTAATCATGTAAATCCTATCTATGTATCGTCAAAATGCTAAATAAAGATCTTTTGCTGAATGAGTTATTATTACTGTCCAAATACTCAAATACTTTTTATCGCAAATATGTGACATATCCATGACAGGTATAACATTTCTTATCTTATCTTGTGTACGCTGTAACGCTTCCTTGCTGGTTACAAGCAGAAACTTATTCAGGTATTAAGGGATTACATCGCCCTAGATTCCCTCTCGGCATATCCCAACCGTTTTTCTTTTTTTTTCTGTCCAACAGGGAACCAATATTTCAGTCACACAGTAAACTATGTGTGCTTTTCTCATCCCTCTGTATTTCTGTTTTCTTCCCTTTATGTCATTTGATAATCATATCCCATTATTTCTCCCTGCCTGTTTGACCAGTCAACTTAATATCATACTTTCATTCCTTCTGTTCTGTTCTCCCATGTTTCTACCGGAAATCATTATAACTTTGAACACGAACATTATGAGAAAATTGCTTAATAATGTTAGTACGAGTGAGATGTGTTATAAACTGTAGTGTTAATTCACTAATGATGCCTGGTTAAATGTGAGAAAGAGCCTCAAGGCCCCTATCTTACGAAGTGAAAGAAATGCATAAATAAATAAGCGCTCATTACAAGCATTAGGCAAGAAAACAAATCCTAACAAAAAATATATCACAGTCAAAACTCAACCGGACATTGCTGCTGTTATACCAGTTTCGATTGGACTGTTTTCTTCAGTATCCCTAAGATGACATTTATGAAGCGTTGCATTACAAGTACACGTAAGTTTTTGCTGTACTGATAAAGACACAAATACTTTGCTAACCTACATGAAATGTAAAACATTATTCCACGGAGTGAATCTTGATACTTGATCTAATGCTGCAAAGTGTGTCGTGCGTCATCATTCACGCGAGGAGCCCACAAGAAAACTGATTGGAGCTAGTCGTTAACAAATCATTAAATGGACAGATGTAGCTGTAGGAGCGCTTACAATATGGCTTCCATGCACGACTACTCGTGCAAGTATAATTGCACTATTGTTATTTTTAGTCACGACATAGCTTATGGTTTCATTCCGTTTTCCTCAGGTGTTCTGTCGCATTTACATCAATGAGATATAAGTGACGGACATACATCCCACATGAATATACGTGAATAAGGTAACCAAATGAATTACCATACACAGTAAGTTTCAATTGCAATAAATAACATTTGGAAAAACTGTTGTGGGTATGTTTAAGCTATGGTTTTCATTCACATTTCAATTACTGCATTTTAGTTTTTCCCCTTTCTCGCTTCCCCATCGGTTTATTTTGAAACTTAGTGAGATTAGGGAGTAACTCCCCTTTCCAGGAGTTCTAATTTTTGTTTTTCATAATTTCATTGTTTGAATCAGTTTAAGCCAATAGCCCTCTGCAGTTCATTAATCGCTCCTACGTCTTCAAAGAACTTTTCTATATTCTCTGTCTTCATTATGACATAAAATATACTAAACTCCCTCCATTCATTTGCCATCCTGCCATTATCGTTTATTTTCATTTTCACTCCCCAACGTTTTCAATAGATCCTTGGCATGGACCCTCATTCTCGGGGTTCCCCATTGGTATAGCACATTGATCTCGCCCAAACCCAAGAAGCGATTCTTTTTGGTGGTGTAGCTCTCAGAGGCACTCTGGGTTGTTCTCTGTGTGAGACACCTCTGCGCATCTCTGTGAGTCGCGGCTCATATGAAAGGAGGGAGGGGGCGATAGGGGAGTTTGATGGGGCCGGCGCGATGCCTCCTTGATCACTGAGGCTAAAATGGTTCAAATGGCTCTGAGTACTATGGGACTTAACAGCTGTGGTCATTAGTCCCCTAGAACTTAGAACTACTTAAACCTAACTAACCTAAGGACATCACACACATCCATGCCCGAGGCAGGATTCGAACCTGCGACCGTAGCAGTCGCGCGGTTCCGGACTGAGCGCCTAGAACCGCTAGACCACCGCGGCCGGCGATCACGGAGGCATTTGGGAATCGCAGTATGAACATACTCAACGCTGGGAAATCAGCGATTGATATGTATATCTGTTCCTCTGTTGCTTGCGCATTGCCATATGTGGGCGATGTCAACGTCCTACCTTTCTTCCTGACGAGTATCACCCACGTCTGTGTGGCCTTGATCAAACTGTTGGCACAATTTCACTACGGCTGGACACATTAGTCCATACTCCACCAGAATGTCAGGGTGATTGTGTGTACAATTTAGATCTACATCTGCATTTACATCTAGATGAATAGTCCGCAAATCACGCTTAAGTGCCTGTCAGATCATTCGTCCAACCACCTTCACAATAATTCCCTATTATTTCATTCTCGAAGAGCACGAGGAACAGAGGAACACCTATATCTATCCGTGCGAGCTCTGATTTCCCTTATTTTATTAAGACAAACGTTTCTCCCTATGTACGCCTGCGTCAACAAAATATTTTCGTATTCGGAGGAGAACGTCCATGACTGAAATTGCGTGGAAAGATCCCGCCGCAACGAGTAACCTCATTGTGTTAGTGATGTCCACCCCTAATCCTGTATCATGTCCGTGACAGTCTCTTCCCCACTTTTGATAAAACTGAACGTGCTGCCTTTCTTTGCGCTTTCTCTGTGTACTCCCGTAATCCTATCTGGCAACGATCCCACATCGCGCAGCAGTACACCTAAGACGACAGACAAGCATAGTGCAGGCAGTCTCTTTAGTAGATCTGTTACTTTCTAAGTGTTCTGCTAATAAAACGGAATCTACGGTTTGCCTCCCCGCTGCATTTTCTGTGTGTTCTCCCCCTATTTAAGTTGTTCGTAATTGTTATTCCTTGGTATTTAGACGAATTTACGGCCTTTAGATTCGAATGATTTATTGTATAACCAAATTCTAGCCGATTCCTTTTAACATTCATGTCGATGGCCCCACACTTTTCATCATTGAGGGCCAATTGTCAATTTTCGCACCCTTCTGATATCTTTTCTAAATTGTACTGCAATTTCTTTTACTCTTATGACGACTTTTCTAGACGATAAACGACAGCATCATCCGAACAAGTAAAGACGGTTGCTGACCCACGAAAACGGTACTCTGCTACGTACTTCAACTTAAGATTATGTTTCCAGTTGTCGCGCCATTTCACCCGCACACTGCGATGCACCCGCTATCTGTAACGCAGCAAAACTGTTGATACAGGAAGCCAAAAGCCTGTACCTCTACAGGAGAATACTCCTCCACTCTTCTTGCATAATGGTCTTAGGGTAAGACGACATGTTAACTTACTTTTTGAAGTCCTCTTGTATATTAGAATCTTTAAACATGCGGATTGTTATAATCTAAAAATAGTTATCGAAAAAATTTGTGTGTTACTATCAACTGAATGTTGCCTGCAGATTTCTTACTCACTATCTACGAAAAGACCTATGACTATGGGGAAAAAGGCTAGGTCTGAATAATACTCAGCAGTTAGTTTTCTTCGTGTTGCAACGTGTTTTACACTAAAGAGCCAAAGAAAGTGGTAAAACTGACCAATATCGTGTAGGGGCCTCGCGAGCACGCGAAAGTGCCGTAACACGACGTTGGACGGACTCGACTAATGTCTGAAATAGTGCTGGAGGGAATTAGCACTATTAATCCCGAAGGACTGTCCATAAATCTGTAAGAGTAAGGGGTGAAGGGGGGAGGGAGGGTGGAGATCTCTTCTGAACAGCTCGTTGCTAGGCGTCCCTGTCCCTGATATGCGCAATAAGGTTTATGCCTGGGGAGCTTGGTAGCCAGCGGAAGTGTTTCAACTCAGAAGAGTGTTCCCGGAGCTACTCTGAAGCGATTGTGGATGTGTGGGGTGTCGCATTGTCCTGATCGAATTGCCCAAGTCTGTCGGAGTGCACAATGGACATGAATGGATGCGGGTGATCAGACAGAATGATTACGTATGTGTCACCTGTCAAAGAGGTGTCGAAACGTATCAGGGGTTCCATGTCGCTCCAACTGCACACACCCCACGCCATTACAGAGCCGCCACCTGTTTGAACAGTCCCCTACTGACATGCAGGGTCCATGGCTCATGAGGTTGTCTCCATGTCGCTCATGTCGGCACCAATGACTCCTGCCGTCTGGGTTCAGAGGTCATCCTCAGTTCGTACAGGCGGTTGGCGGAATTGGTGAAGGCGGAAAGCCTCGCTCGCGGGGTGGAATCAGAGCTAACTATTTGTAGTATCGTTCCCAGAACCGATCGCGGTCCTCTGGTTTGGAGTCGAGTGGAAGGCTTAAACCAGAGGCTCAGACGATTCTGCGGAGATCTGGGGTGCAAATTTCTCGATCTCTGCTATCGGGTGGAGAAATGTAGGGTCCCCCTGAATAGGTCAGGCTTGCACTACACGCCGGAAGCGGCTACAAGGGTAGCGGAGTACGTGTGGAGTGCAAATGGGGGGTAGGAGTAGGCAAAATGCAACAGGGAATAACAATATTAATGTGCTAATGGTAAACCGCAGGAGCGTCTATAGAAAGGTCCCAGAACTGCTCTCATTAATAAACGGTCACAACGCCCATATAGTACTAGGGACAGAAAGTTGGCTGAAACCAGAAGTAAACAGTAATGAAATCGTAAACTCAGATTCGAATGTATACCGCAGAGACAGGCTGGACAGTGAAGGTGGAGGCGTGTTTATAGCGATAAGAAGTGCAATAGTATCGAAGGGAATCGACGGAGATCCGATATGTGAAATGATTTGGGTGAAGGTCACGGTTAAAGCAGGCTCAGACATGGTAATTGGATGTCTCTATAGGCCCCCTGGCTCAGCAACTGCTGTGGCTGAGCACCTGAAGGATAATTTGGAAAATATTTCGAGTAGATTTCACCACCATGATATAGTTCTGGGTGGAGATTTTAATTTGCCGAATATAGGCTGGGAGACTCAAACGCTCATAACGGGTGGCAGGGACAAGAGAATCCAGGGAAATTTTTTAAAGTGCTTTATCTGAAAATTACCTTGAGCAGTTAAACAGAGAACTGACTCGTGGCGATAACATATTAGACCTTCTGGTGACAAACAGACCCCAACTATTTGAAACAGTTAACGCAGAACAGGGAGTCAGCTATCATAAAGCGATTACGGCATCGATGATTTCAGCCGTAAATAGAAATATTGAAAAAGGTAGGAAGATTTTTCTGTTTAGCAAAAGTGACAAAAAGCAGATTACAGAGTACTTGACGGCTCAACACAAAAGTTTTGTCTTAAGTACAGATAGTGTTGAGGATCAGTGGACGAAGTTCAAAGCCATCGTACAACATGCATTAGATGAGTATGTGCCCAGCATGCGCAGCCCGCTTCTGCTGCAGAGCGCGCCAAATTAGATAGGGGGCGCGGTATTAGCCTTCTCCACTGCGCAGGCGCCGCCGCGCCAATTTTCGGTATATATAGAACGACGCGCACCAGTAATCTTCCCTACCCTCCATCTCTACACCCTCCATCTCCTTTCCCAAGGTGGCTTCCGTCAGCTCCCCCTCCCGGATGATGCCCTCTCTCCCTCCATTTATCCTTCCTATCAACTCTGATCCTCCCTCCCCCTCCTTTCCTCTGTCCTTTCCCTGGGCTCCCTCTTCCCCCCCCCCCCTTCCGTCCTGTTTCCTCCCCACTACGGCTCTCCCTACCTCCCTTCTCCCCCCAGTCCTTTTGTATTCCCCTCCTCTACCTACCCCCCTCCCTGTCGCGTCAGCCCCCTACCCCTCTTATGGGTCCTCATCCTCCATCAGCTCCTTTCCTGGTTCCCCCCCCCCCTTCGCTTTTACTCTCCTTTCCCCCCTTTTGTTTTCCCATCTCCTGTCCAGTTTCCCCCCACCTGCTCTCGACTGTGGTGTCCCCTTTGCCGACTTTTTCGTGCTGTGTTCTAGTGCCTATTCAGTGTTGTGTTGCGAACAGAAACCATGCTGTCGCTGGGTGTGAATTTTATATACTTTGCGAACAGAATCCAGACTGTCGCCGTGTTTTTTTAACTGTCTATTGTTTTCCCTGTCTGCTCCGTATGTATTTTTATTCACTTCATCATCCCTCTGTTGCTTGTTTTAATTTCCCCATTTTCTTTTCACCTTGTTACTCACAAAGTCCCTGATTTTATCGCCTGTTTTTTATTATTATTTATTCTCCTGCTCTTTGTCAGAAAATCTGTAGGCTGCAGAGCGGCGTCCTAAGCTGCTGCCAGCCCGCCCCCTTTGGGGGGAATTGAAATTCAATAAATGAAAAAAAAAAAAAAAAACAGTAATCTTCAGTCTCGTACTCACCTGAAGATGGCTGCATGTTTGATAGCCGAAATATCGTGCCAAGATGTCAACGTGATCCGGCTGCAAGCCCGAAACATGATGGACCAAGATCGTAAGAGATGGAAAAGAGTCACTGTGGTACAACAACCGAGTTAGAAAACTGCTGCGGAAGCAAAGGGAACTTCACAGCAAGCATAAACATAGCCAAAGCCTTGCAGACAAACAAAAATTACGCGAAGCGAAATGTAGTGTGAGGAGGGCTATGCGAGAGGCGTTCAATGAATTCGAAAGTAAAGTTCTATGTACTGACTTGGCAGAAAATCCTAAGAAATTTTGGTCTTATGTCAAAGCCGTAGGTGGATCAAAACAAAATGTCCAGACACTCTGTGACCAAAATGGTACTGAAACAGAGGATGAGAAACTAAAGGCCGAAATAATAAATGTCTTTTTCCAAAGCTGTTTCACAGAGGGAGACTGCACTGTAGTTCCTTCTCTAGATTGTCGTACAGGTGACAAAATGGTAGATATCGAAATAGACGACAGAGGGATAGAGAAACAATTAAAATCTCTCAAAAGAGGAAAGGCCGCTGGACCTGATTGGATACCAGTTCGATTTTACACCGAGAACGCGAAGGAACTTGCCCCCCTTCTTGCAGCGGTGTACCGTAGGTCTCTAGAAGAGCGTAGCGTTCCAAAGGATTGAAAAAGGGCACAGGTCATCCCCGTTTTCAAGAAGAGACGTCGAACAGATGTGCAGAACTATAGACCTATATCTCTAACGTCGATCAGTTATAGAATTTTGGAACACGTATTATGTTCGAGTATAATGACTTTTCTGGAGACTATAAATCTACTCTGTAGGAATCAGCATGGGTTTCGAAAAAGACAGTCGTGTGAAACCCAGCTCGCGCTATTCGTCCACGAGACTCAGAGGGCTATAGACACGGGTTCACAGGTAGACGCCGTGTTTCTTGGCTTCCGCAAGGCGTTCGATACAGTTCCCCACAGTCGTTTAATGAACAAAGTAAGAGCATATGGACTATCAGACCAAAAATGGTTCAAATGGCTCTGAGCACTATGGGACTCAACTGTTGTGGTCATCAGTCCCCTAGAACTTAGAACTACTTAAACCTAACTAACCTAAGGACATCACACACATCCATGCCCGAGGCAGGATTCGAACCTGCGACCGTAGCAGTCGCACGGTTCCTGACTGCGCGCCTAGAACCGCGAGACTACCGCGGCTGGCGACTATCAGACCAATTGCGTGATTGGATTGAAGAGTACCTAGATAACAGAACGCAGCATGTTATTCTCAATGGAGAGAAGTCTTCCGAAGTAAGAGTGATTTCAGGTGTGCCGCAGGGGGGTGTCATAGGACCGTTGCTATTCACAATATACATAAATGACCTGGTGGATGACATCGGAAGTTCACTGAGGCTTTTTGCAGATGGTGCTGTGGTGTATCGAGAGGTTGTAACAATGGAAAATTGTACTGAAATGCAGGAGGATCTGCAGCGAATTGACGCATGGTGCAGGGAATGGCAATTCAATCTCAATGTAGAAAAGTGTAATGTGCTGCGAATACATAGAAAGATAGATCCCTTATCATTTAGCAGGTCAGCAACTGGAAGCAGTTAATTCCATAAATTATCTGGGAGTACGCATTAGGAGTGATTTAAAATGGAATGATCATATAAAGTTGATCGTCGGTAAAGCACATGCCAGACTGAGATTCACTGGAAGAATCCTAAGGAAATGCAATCCGAAAACAAAGGAAGTAGGTTACAGTACGCTTGTTCGCCCACTGCTTGAATACCGCTCAGCAGTGTGGGATCCGTACCATATAGGGTTGATAGAAGAGATAGAGAAGATCAAACGGAAAGCAGCGTGCTTCTTACAGGATCATTTAGTAATCGCGAAAGCGTTACGGAGATGATAGATAAACTCCAGTGGAAGACTCTGCAGGGGAGACGCTCAGTAGCTCGGTACGGGATTTTGTCATTGTTTCGAGAACATACCTTCACTGAAGAGTCAAGCAGTATATTGCTCCCTCCTACGTATATCTCGCGAAGAGACCATGAGGATAAAATCAGAGAGATTAGAGCCCCCACAGGAGCATACCGACAATCCTTCTTTCCGCGAACAATACGAGACTGGAATAGAAGGGAGAACCGGTAGAGGTACTCAGGGTACCCTCCGCTACACACCGTCAGGTGGCTTGCGGAGTATGGATGTAGATGTAGATTTAGATACCCATACACGTCCATGTGCTCGATACAATTTGAAACGAGGCTCGTCCGACCAGGCAACATGTTTCCAGTCATCAACAGTCCAATGACGGTGTTGACGGGCCCAGGCGAGGCGTAAAGCTTTGTGTCATCAAAGGTACACGAGTGGACCTTCGTCTCCGAAAACCCATATCGATGGTCTTTTGGTGAATCGTTCGCACGCTGACACTTGTTGATGGCCCAGCATTGAAATCTGGCGCAATTTGCGGAAGGGCTACACTTCTGTAACGTCTAACGGTTCTCTTCAGTCGTCCGTCGTTAGACCCGTTCTTGCAGGATCTTTTTTCGGCCGCAGCGATGTCGGAGATTTGATGTTTTACCGGATTCCTGATATTCACGGTACACTCGTGAAATGGCCGTATGGGAAAATCCCATCTTCATCACTACCTCGGACATGCTGTGTCCCATCGCTCATGAGCTGACTATAACACCACGTTCATACTCACTTAAATCCTGATAACCTGCTATTGTAACAGCAATAACTGATCTAACAGCCGCGCCAGACACTTTTTGTATGACATAGGCACTGCCGACCATACCGCCGTATTCTGCCTCTTTAGATGTCTTTGTATATGGATACGCTTGCCTATTCCAAATTCTTTGGCACTTCAGTGTAGATCGGCGATACGAAATGGTGAATAAAACAGTTTTTAGGCCAGCGGAAGCGACTAGCAATAAGTAAGAATGAGACGTACTCATTTTATGGTTGGAAAAGTCGTGTGATATAATTGATGGGCTAGTGAAAGTTGTTGTAGAAACGTAGATGAAACACAGTACCTGACGGAATGACCAATGGCCAGATTGCTTTCACGTATTCGAAAATCGACAATTTGTCTTGAAAAGTGGCTGTATTTACCCTTAGGAATGGGGAAAGTTTCGTTGCATTCCTCGAATAGCTCAGGAAGGTTAATCTTCGCAGCTGCCTCCTCAGCCCGAGACATTGACTCCTGAAAGAATAAAAGTTAGTAAGAAAAAATGCCGGCAAGCATCAGTGCAGAAAAAAACAGGATATATAATAAAGAAATCATATGCGATAGAATGCAGATAGAACTACTTTTTCCAAGACAGGAACTAGGTCGAAAGAAAGAACAAATGAAATTTTACAAAGACGTACAATTAAATTGTGGGCTCTTCTTACGGTTTATGTAGCATACCGACACTTCTTGCAAATACAGTTTATTTCTATCATTTCTAACCTTAGTGTTCTCGCAGGTATATCTTGTGGTTGTGGTATATTATGTTAAGGTTTTAAGAATATTCTGAATATTATAATGACTACAAGTTTTTAAACACCTCCATATTTTCTGTTATTTATTAACATCGAATGCAAAAACTATTTAACTATTGAGAATGTCTTTCAAAGTGTTGTCTTCGCAGTAACCTGTAGTCAGGCTTCGTTTCGCGTGCCAGGCTAGTGAATGTATCTCTTATGCTCAGATTTACATTTTAATTATCCGCCTTTACAAATTATAAAACACCTTCATGTTTTCTGTTTTCTATTAACATCGAATGCAATAACTATTTGACTATTGAGAATGTCTTTCAAGGTGTTGTCTTAGCTATAACCTACAGTCAGGTTCCATTTCGGGTATCGGACTAGTGAATATATCTTGTATGTGCAGATTTACATTTTAATTATCCCTCTTTGTATTTTCTGTACCACTCGTGTATTATTTAATTTCTACACACATTTCTCCCTTGAGTCTTTTAATTATCTTGCACCATCTTGGAGAACTGTAACAATGTGTAAAAAATTATGCTGATATGTTACCCCCTTATTCAGGACAATGTCTCCACGTTAATGTCAAGTCTTCCTTCAACAGATAACTCTCAAAAACACAGAATAAAACCCACACCCACACCTACATTCTGATAACCCACGTTTCTTCTTGTATTGGTTTATAACCATTATTCCAAATTTTGTAGTTCCTGTAAACGCCACGTAGAAGCAAACATTTCATTCATAAAAAGCAGCTGGTGTATGGTGACGCTGTCGAAAAGAAAATGAATGTCGTGTAGTGGCCGAAAACCACCTCCAAGATGTCAGCAAGTTAGAATTCTCATCCAGTGTGGGATATACTCCGTTAGTGCAAAACCATCAGCTAGCAAACTGTGGGGTTTGGTGGTCATTTAGAAAGATGATAACTTGGTATGCACATGGTCTGTGTTCGATCTCCATTTGGGGTGATGAATTTTAATATGTACGAAGAGACCATCTTCACCTCTGATATTGCCAAATGAATAAAATAGGGTAGCGCTGTGGTTCAAAATACACGTTACACGTGATTTTCCTTCACTACCGACAGAAGCAGGGTGGGTCTAGTTTGGGCCATAGTAGATGCGGAATAGCAACAAATAGAAGCAATGCCACCAACAAACTTTCAAACACTGGAAAATTTAATTTTAATTGGCTAATGAATCATCATGTAATGTCGCTGGGTATTTTTTTTCCTGACATATTGATAATTTTGGTACTAGAGTGCCCTTTGAACTCGAATGTCTTTTTCAGTGGTATTTAACCCCTTTTCGGGACTATACAACTTCACTACTTCATTGTTTCTCCATGACTGCAAACTCGTCAAGGTCTCCACGTAAACATGTTTTTGAGCTCGAATCCTGGCCTGCCACAAAACATTTTTCATGTAATTTCTAAAGTGTACACACCTAACTGCTCCAGAAAAATAATTTATGAGCGCAAAGACTGGTGATCAAGAATTTTACATTATCACCTCTCCTTCTCTTACCGGCAAAATAGTAGCAGTGAAAATTTCATCCAGCACCAGGATTCGATCCCGAGGCGGGTAAAAGACCCATTACTGTTCGATCACGTTATTGGCGATAAATCTTTGGAAACAGTAATAACCGTAAGACAGGAATAACAAACCGGAGGGACCTAAGTGTAAAGACCACATAAAACTAACTGTAGGAGAAAAAGATACCTATGTGAGATTCACTGAAGGAAGCTTACGGAAATGTAATTAATCCGCCAAAGAAGTGGACAACAAAGCACCTGCAAGACCGGTTCTTGAGTTTAAGGGTTGGCTACTGTGGATGTTAAGATTGTCAATAAAATTCATCAGGGTATGTGACCGTATTGTCAGTACGTGAAAATTTTCCGTTTCAGCCACTGCAGCAAATGGCTTCCCTCAAGGTGTTGTACTGACTGCTAAATGGAAAATTTAGTTTCTTATATACTAGTGGAAAAGAGTATTTTCGTATTCTGGTAGGATACTGAGGATGGGGAAGAGGGGTGTTAGACATCCTTTATTGGTGTTGCGTTATTTCTTGTCAGTGATGAAAACAGACAAGAAATAAACCCACCCCTCCTCTTAATCCTTAATACCCTATCAGATTACGAAAACAACCTCTTCCACTAGTATATAGGAACTTTAGTTTCTTTCTCATTCAGCACAGCTCCCTGAAGAGGCCATTTCCAGCAGTCATCGAAACGTTAGAGAATTTTACATATTGTTCTGTCACATAGCTTGAAGAATTTTGTTAATGATTCCTGAGTATTTGGTCATCTGTCTAAGAGTCATGCCAGGCTGAATTAGAAGAATAGAGAATCTCCGACTTACAACTACACGTTTCGTCACTGGATCGTTGGATGGTGAGAGAGCGTTACGGAGATGCTCAAAAAACTCCAGTGACACAAGAGTGTCGTCCTGATTCACGGAGAGGTTTAGAATTGAAATGTTGAGAGCATGCGTTGCAAGAAGAGTCATACGTCTCCGGTATTACTCGCAACAACATAATGAAAGAAATCAATGCACATGTGGATGTTTATCGATAGTCGTTTCATCCCGAGCACTAACCAGGAATGACACATGGAAGGCGCAGAATCTAGTGGAATTAGAGGTGGCCTCGGCAACACGCCGTTAAACTGACTTGCGGAGTATAGATACTGGTGTGGAATTTTCACATCATTTTGATGTGCTCAATGCATCAAGTGGGATGAGAGGAAATAAAACACTGGTAAAACGTGCTTAAAACGTGCTTACATTCAAGTTGTGAAATACATATACTGAATAAATTTTTTTCGAAATAATCTGAGACTTGCCTAGATCGCTAGAAGAACTAGACAGATGAATCCCAACTGATTTTATGCAAAAGATGTCGTAATAATACGCTGGTGATTACTACCAAAACTGATTGAGAGGACGTGCAGACTTACTGATATCTCGGCCGCCACCAGAAAGCCTAATCCAGCGACACAAACCATCAGGAGAGTTTTCATGGCGGACTCCCTGCACAGCCGGTTGACACGCCAGCGTCCTAAGCGTTGCAGAAACCACAGTGGCACATTCTGGGCCCTACTTATGTTCGTCGGAATAACGTGTCCGTTTTTTTCCGAGCCGTCACCTTGCTTCACGGGCAATTTGCGATCCGCCCATTGTGGCCACGTGACCCATTTGGACTTCTCCCCTGTTGCTGTAATCGCGCACAGACTGTTGGACATGGACAATAAGGCGCAGTTTGCGGCACGCGCTGCGGATGTACGTGGGCGCTCTTTCGGGAGAAATGGAGGGTAATTTCAGCCAGTTACAAATTTAGTACACTGAGGCTGAAAGACTGGCCAGATCGTAGAATGTTACAGATTGCAGACTGGCCGGAACCCAGAGCCCTTTCGGGAATGGCTCAGGGTTTTAAAGTGTGCATCATTTCCTAGTGGCTGATCACATGCTGAATACATGTTTCGTTTCTTGCCATAATTCGTCTGCATCCGTTCCGTCATTAGTGCCTGAAAAGGAAAACTGTTAAGTATTGTTTTCGGCGAGGAATATGTTGGATGATACATAAACTTTTATCTCAACAAACAGGATGCTTATAACTTAATCGTTATATTTACTTCCGAACTTAAAATGACTTGAGAATAAAGCTGTTTTATTTGTGCTAATGCTGGCTGTGTGCGGTAATGTTATGTTAAAAAATATTAGATTGCTGCACAAATTCTTAGCATTTTTATTTTGCTTTTAGGTATTCCAATTGCTACGGTCTTATTTATGGATTGTAATTTTTCATTTGTTGTTCATTGCTGCTGTTTTTTGACATTTGAAGATTGTGAGAGGACTGTGGACGCCATAAAATTGAGTGCCAAGTGGAGAAATCAGAACATTCCCAATATTTTCTTTTGTTTGAATTCAATAGAGGGATGATAGCAGTGGAAGTTGAAACACTTGCACCGTTTGTGGGGATAATGCCACTGGACGGAGCACGACAAGAAAATGGTTTTCTCATTTTAAGGAGGATCTTTTTGAGTAGTGAGTACGATACGAAAATGATGCTGCTGGTCATAGGAATTACGCAATCTGATGCTAATCTCGCAGCAAGAGTAGGTCCTATAATGCCATCATGAAATATCTATCTACGAGGAATTTATCAAAGCGGATAATGTATTGCTGAATCAATCTGTTACTGTGTATGCAGAATAACTTTCCTGGAAAAACAGATTTATATCCTTCAAAAGAGACCAATTTCAAAACGACAGTGTTAGTTTCACTAAGTATTTTATTCACGTTAAATGTATCAAAGCATAAGTGTAAAAAAGTAATAAAAAACGGAAGTGTACCCGCCTAGTCTCTATGGATTACCCAAGGTGCACAAACCAAAGATTCCTTTGAGGCCTACTGCGAGAGTAGCAGAGTCTCCCACCCAGGAATTAGCTAGACACCTCGCCTCATTACTGCAGCCTCAAGTTGGAGGAACTGACAGTCATATGCGTATCATTTCCTTGACAAATTAAAAGAAATGCACGTGGGCCAAGGTAATATCCTTGTTGGTTTTGATGTAGTTATTTATCATGATTCCAGTGAACGAAGCTACCTCATGTACAGTGGATATTTTTTCAGCAGATGTTGTGGTGTTATTCGGACAGTTTGACTGGGTGCATGGGCAATCCTCTTAATTCGGCTGTGGCCAATTTTTTTATGGAGAACTTTGAACAACGGGCGTTGCAGACTCCTAATAAAAGACCAGTGACATCGATGACACTTTCGTAAAATGGACCAAGCTGCAGAGAAACTGGGCGCCTTCCCGATACATCTCAACAGCACCAGTCCAAAAATACGATTTACTATGGAGACGGAGAGTAAGGGCCAACTTAATTTCCTGGATGTGTCGGTTACCAAGCGGAGGGACGGGACGTTGGGATATAGGGTATACAGAAAAGTCACGTACACTGACCTTTACCTGCACAAAGATTCTAACCACCACCCTAGGCAGAAACATTGGTGGATAGGGTGCGCAAAACTTTCGAACCGACTTTTTTAAAAGATGACGTAGAACATCATCGGTCGACGTTCAAGAAGAATAGTTATTGGATCAAGGAGACAGATCTAGGGAGAGAATCAGGATCGCCAAGGAACGATGGCCGCCCATATGGAAAGTTTTCCTTCCGTTCATCAGTACGATTAGGGATCGCATAGGAAAAATGTTGCAAGTATGGTGTGAAAACTACCTTCAGACCAACCATGAAGACAAAAGAATGTCTAAGATCGGCAAATGATTGACGACGTCCTTTGGCTACACGGGGTCTACATAAAGTTCTTTGTAATCGGGGTTATAGGTACCACAAAAAGAAGTGTTGACACCCGTCTGGTTGAACGCAAGAGGAATTGTCTCTTGGGACATACGTATAAATCAGCCGTAGTGGACCATCATCACCAAAAGTGTTATCATGAAATAAAATTCACTGAGACAAGTATCATATCGAATTATCATCCACATATGTATAGAGAGGCTATTGAGATTTATAAACAATAATTGTAACAGAGAAGAGAAAAGTGTTAAATTAGATAAAATTTGGAAGTCAACATTGCAACGTAAGATTGACGATCGATTACTTTCAGTCCAGAATGTTGGCACTACCTAATATAATCTCGTAGCCGACGCCATGTGATGAACTGTGGTGCCTTCTACACTGCCCATATGTTCCTCGACCCCTCGAGTTCTGGTTACAGTTCGCCATTTCATCTCTGAAGATGTCTTCCGCAGCCGGAGAGGAAACGGTATCAGAAAGTCTTATACATCGAGCACTGCCTATTAGACCCGAAGTTTAAAGTGATGTCAATACCAGCCGTGAAAGCTTACACAGTTTGATAAAAACATTCTTATCCTGGTGTCCAGATTGTAGTTCTCAGAAATTTTTTCCGAGTAAACAATTCTGGATGTTGCGTCTTTCACGGCTGCTTTTTGTTGTCTGCCTCAAGAAACACTCTGTGTCTTACAAACGAGGGAAATATAGGAAGGAAACGTGACAGAACTTCGACCAACATCCGACTTCGTTCGCGGGTGTGATCGAAAGTTTTTAATCGTGTAAAATATATGGAAAATTATCTCCCTGTATCTCAACCTACAGCGCAAAGATGCTTACTATATGGAGCAATATGCTACACAGCAAAACAATGGCACAATCAAGAAACGAGTAAATGACCTGTCAAGGATGGCAATGCAATCCTAACTAACAAAGGAGAAGAGTTCTGCCAGTTGGGAAACAGGACACGCGTTGTGACAACCATCTACAAGATCTTTGCAAATAAGCAGCAAGCAAATGGTCGATGTATGTAAACGATTTTCTTAACTAAAGAAGCAAGCAATTGGTCGTCGTACTTGAATTATTTTCTTAATGAAATAAAAATCATATAAAAATTGGAACAGAAATGGCGAAAAGAAACGCCACAATCTGAATACGACCGTCTGTTGTAATTATGGACAGATTATCACTGAGAAATCCACTGGCAGTGTTGTCAGAGTTGTCCGCAGATTAATATGTAGAGGGGGAAGCAGCATCAAAGAGAGAGGGAAAAAACTGCAAGGAAAAGCTGGATACAAGTATTAAAACAACTTATTTAATAAGTCTGGAAAACAACACGTACAAAATTTGTAGGAAGGGATAAGATTAAAGTAATGCTCGATCTTTAATCATATCTGAAAATAGCTATAAGTACGTGAATATTTTTGAAGTTTTCCGAAACAGCTGTAATCCTAAGAATGCTTAAAGTAAAGAAGAGTGCCGCGTGCGATTAGCCGAGCGGTCGCCGGCACGGCAGCTCAGCGTGTTCGGTCAGAGAGCTGCGTGCTCTCTGTAATAAAAAAACTGAGTCAAGGCATCAACGATCAACTTGAACGGATGTCTTGTGACGTCCGCCAAGGCCAAACGCAACGAACTATATCAAACAAAATGAAAAAAAAAGTGTTCTAAGGCGCTGCAGTCATGGACTGTGCGGCTGGTGCCGGCGGAGGTTCGAGTCCTCCCTCGGGCATGGATGTGTGTGTTTGTCCTTAGGATAATTTAGGTTAAGTAGTGCGCAAACTTAGGGACTGATGACCTTAGCAGTCAAGTCCCATAAGATTTCACACACATTTGAACATTTCTTTTTTTGGAGAAGTGTCAGGCCAATTTTATGTGTGATCAAAACGTCTGCTATAAATACTTAAATGGTGACTACAGGGAAAAGAATTTAAAGAGAAATGGATGAAGAACAGTTCGAATATAGAAATGGCAAAGACGCAAAGAACGTGATTAGTTTATGAAAGATGTTTTATGAAAGATTTCTTGCTGAAGACAAGTGCACGTAGGATTCCATTTTTCGAAGTACTTTCTAAGATTGAGGAGAATAAAACTTATGGAGACGATAGTTGACATTAAAATCAATTGCCTACAGATTATTAAGTCTTTTCGAAATCGTATACGTACAGTACATGAAGATCTTCATCTTCATTATCACATGGAAAAAAAATGAGAAAAGCAGAGCACGACAATATTTCTTCAGTACTTGCGATGTAGTCACAAGAGAAATAAAAAAAGAACAAAAAATAAGAACAACAATGGCTTCAAGGTTAAGCAACTTGGGAAATAGTTGAATTAACCTTTCATGTGGATAAAAGTGTAATACCCATACTGCTCAAACACGGACACCACAAAGATGTGATAACATCATCAGAACGTTTGAGAAGTGAGACTGGATGAAGCTAGAAGTAGTTGACTGGAAAGAATAGCGAATGAACCAGTATTAGAAAGTTTATTGAGGTGAGGCAAATACTAAGAACGATTAAGCGTAGAAAAAGAAATTAGTTCAGTCAGTTAATCAGAACAGGCAGTTTGTTAAAGAAGTATGGTTAAGAAGAAACAGTGAATGGGGTAAAAAATGAAAAAAACTCCGTGTAAGTTGAGTAGGACTCGCCCACCGAGGGTTCCGTGCAATCTTTTTACATATATAGATAGTTCAACCATCGCGGGAACTGAGAGTGTTGGTATCGATACCGGCAAGATATACGTCTACCCATTCCTGAGAAAAAGAGGTCTTAAGGACAGTTAGATAATAAATGAGAAAAAATTATTTTTTCGTGTGGTATGGTTAAAAATGATAGATTTTAGAATATTTTGCCTTGCTTTTACTGTGAAACTTTGCTTTTACTGTGAAATTTTGCTTTTACTGTGAATCTTTGCTTCTACTGTGAAACTTTGCTTCCTGCCAAATTTCATGATTCTAGGTCAACGGGAAGTATCCTACAGTTTTTGAAGGATTGAGTTTACGAGTATCAAAATTTTTGACATACAAGTAGTCGTAGGTTTTGATTGCATTGACTTAGAATCTTAATTAATCACACCGCTAAGGGTCGATAGAACTAATATGCTACGTAAATTTCAGTTTGATACGTTCATGAGAAAAAGGGGTCTTAACAGTGCGACCCATACATAGACAGTTGGATAACAAATGATCAAAAAAATTTCTTATAATTTCCTATAATTTCAAATCAACTATTTTAGGATTTTTTCCTTTAGTTGTTCTGTAAAATGTCGCTTCTTGAGAAATACTCTATAGGTGTCGATGAGTGAGTTTGCATGTATAAAAATGTGTGACATAAATGGCCGTACCCTTTCACTGTTTAGACTTAGAAGCTAACATTAATTACGCCGCCAAGGGACCATAGACCTTAGTATGCGATATAAATTTTAACTTCAAACGTCTTCCCGTTCTTGAGGAAGGAAAGGGCCTTAACAGAGAGACGGACACACAGACAGGTGCATAACAAATGACTAAAAATTTTTGTGTGTGTTATATTTACAAATTAACAATTTTCTTATTTTTTCCTTTAGCTGTACTGTGAAACCGCGCTTGTTGCCAAATTTCACGATTCTTGGCCAACGGGAAGTATCCCAAAGGTTAAGATGAGTTTACGAGTATCAAAATACTCGTATGGCTGTATCTTTTGAATGTATAAAGATAGAAACTACAATTCTTTTCCACTGCCAAAGGAAAGCTGACCTTTGTGTGTGGCACAAATTTCAATTACATACGGTTACATATTCCTGAGGATAAAGGTTTTTTTACGCTCTGCCGGACTGATAGATGGACAACAAAGTGATTCTATAAGGGTTTCGTTTCCACCGAATGAAGTGCGGAACACTGAAGAGTGTGAGAAAGGAGACCGTATTGACTGACATTAAGATAAATTATTTAATACTGTGAAACAGAAAAGGAAAAATGAAGAACACCTAAAAACGGCTTACCTCGTGGTGAAATACTTGTCGTAAGGAAATTACGTCCATAAGTAGCAAAGATAAACTACTACCTACTGCAAAGTGTGCGCCAACAATGTAATGGCTGATGAGAGTTCCTCACTGAAAAATTTCTCACTTGTTTCCACACTTACGCAAAGAGCAAAAAAAGAATGGCCACACAGATGTTGCGAATTAAAGTAGGTTATTTTTAAAGATCAAACAATGAGAAACAAAAGTAGACTGATTCCATAGCTCATTGATAGAGGCCACTAGCCAAGGGAAAGCTGACCTTTGTGTGTGGCACAAATTTCAATTACATACGGTTACATATTCCTGAGGATAAAGGTTTTTTACGCTCTGCCGGACAGATAGATGGTCTAGGGGTAGTGTCTTTGATTCATAATCAAAACGTCTTCGGCCCCGGGTCCGATCCCCGCCACTGCCTAAATTTTGATAAATAATGAGCATAGGCGGCCGAAGACTTCCGGCATAAGAAGTCAGCCTCATTCTGCCAACGGCCTTGTCAAAGAGGGCGGAGGAGCGGATAGAGGTTCAGGGCACTCTCTTGTCCTAGGAGTGGGAAACTGCCCCTAAAGGCGGAAGAATCAGCAATGATCAACGACATGAGGATGCAGAAGGCAATGGAAACCACTGCATTAAAGATACGTAACGCGTATCCACAGGACATGTGGCCTATAATTGAAGAAGTGTCATGATGATCTCTCCATTGGTAAAAGATTCCGGAATAGTCTCCCCATTCGGATTTCCGGGAGGGGACTGCCAAGGGGGAGGTTACCATGAGAAAAAGATTGAATAATCAACGAAAGGATAACGTTCACCGAGTCGGGGCGTGGAATGTCAGAAGCTTGAACGTGGTAGGGATATTAGAAAATCTGAAAAGGGAAATGCAAAGGCTCAATCTAGATTTAGTAGGGCTCAGTGAAGTGAAATGGAAGGAAGACAGGGATTTCTGGTCAGATGAGTATCGGGTAATATCAACAGCAGCAGAAAATGGTATAACAGGTGTAGGATTCGTTATGAATAGGAAGATAGGGCAGAGGGTGTGTTACTGTGAACAGTTCAGTGACCGGGTTGTTCTAATCAGAATCGACAGCAGACCAACACCGACAACAATAGTTCAGATATACATGCCGACGTCGCAAGTTGAAGATGAACAGATAGAGAAAGTGTATGAGGATATTGAAAGGGTAATGCAGTATGTAAAGGGAGACGAAAATCTAATAGTCATGGGCGTCTGGAATGCAGTTGTAGGGGAAGGAGTAGAAGAAAAGGTTACAGGAGAATATGGGCTTGGGACAAGGAATGAAAGAGGAGAAAGACTAATTGAGTTCTGTAACAAGTTTCAGCTAGTAATAGCGAATACCCTGTTCAAGAATCACAAGAGGAGGAGGTATACTTGGAAAAGGCCGGGAGATACGGGAAGATTTCAATTAGATTACATCATGGTCAGACAGAGATTCCGAAATCAGATACTGGATTGTAAGGCGTACCCAGGAGCAGATATAGACTCAGATCACAATATAGTAGTGATGAAGAGTAGGCTGAGGTTCAAGACATTAGTCAGGAAGAATCAATACGCAAAGAAGTGGGATACGGAAGTACTAAGGAATGACGAGATACGTTTGAAGTTCTCTAACACTATAGATACAGCAATAAGGAATAGCGCAGTAGGCAGTAGAGTTGAAGAGACATGGACATCTCTAAAAAGGGCCATCACAGAAGTTGGGAAGGAAAATATAGGTACAAAGAAGAAACCATGGGTAACAGAAGAAATACTTCAGTTGATTGATGAAAGGAGGAAGTACAAACATGTTCCAGGAAAATCAGGAATACAGAAATACAAGTCGCTGAGGAATGAAATAAATAGGAAGTGCAGGGAAGCTAAGACGAAATGGCTGCAGGAAAAATGTGAAGACATCGAAAAAGATGTGATTGTCGGAAGGACAGACTCAGCATGCAGGAAAGTCAAAACAACCTTTGGTGACATTAAAAGCAACAGTGGTAACATTAAGAGTGCAATGGGAATTCCTCTGTTAAATGCAGAGGAGAGAGCAGATAGGTGGAAAGAATACACTGAAAGCCTCTATGAGGGTGAAGATTTGTCTGATGTGATAGAAGAAGAAACAGGAGTCGATTTAGAAGAGATAGGGGATCCAGTATTAGAATCGGAATGTAAAAGAGCTTTGGAGGACTTACGGTCAAATAAGGCAGAAGGGATAGATAACATTCCATCAGAATTTCTAAAATCATTGGGGGAAGTGGCAACAAAACGACTATTAACGTTGGTGTGTAGAATATATGAGTCTGGCGATATACCATCTGACTTTCGGAAAAGCATCATCCACACAATTCCGAAGACGGCAAGAGCTGACAAGTGCGAGAATTATCGCACAATCAGCTTAACAGCTCATGCATCGAAGCTGCTTACAAGAATAATATACAGAAGAATGGAAAAGAAAATTGAGAATGCGCTAGGTGACGATCAGTTTGGCTTTAGGAAAAGTAAAGGGACGAGAGAGGCAATTCTGACGTTACGGCTAATAATGGAAGCAAGGCTAAAGAAAAATCAAGACACTTTCGTAGGATTTGTCGACCTGGAAAAAGCGTTCGACAGTATAAAATGGTGCAAGCTGTTCGAGATTCTGAAAAAAGTAGGGGTAAGCTATAGGGAGAGACGGGTCATATACAACATGTACAACAACCAAGAGCAAATAATAAGAGTGGACGATCAAGAACGAAGTGCTCGTATTAAGAAGGGTGTAAGACAAGACTGTGGCCTTTCGCCCCTACTCTTCAATCTGTACATCGAGGAAGCAATGATGGAAATAAAAGAAAGGTTCAGGAGTGGAATTAAAATACAAGGTGAAAGGATATCAATGATACGATTCGCTGATGACATTGCTATCCTGAGTGAAAGTGAAGAAAAATTAAATGATCTGCTGAACGGAATGAACAGTCTAATGAGTACACAGTATGGTTTGAGAGTAAATCGGAGAAAGACGAAGGTAATGAGAAGTAGTAGAAATGAGAACAGCGAGAAACTTAACATCAAGATTGATGGTCACGAAATCAATGAAGTTAAGGAATTCTGCTACCTAGGCAGTAAAATAACCAATGACGGACGGAGCAAGGAGGACATCAAAGCAGACTCGCTATGGCAAAAAAGACATTTCTGACCAAGAGAAGTCTACTAATATCAAATACCGGCCTTAATTTGAGGAAGAAATTTCTGAGGATGTACGTCTGGAGTACAGCATTGTATGGTAGTGAAACATGGATTGTGGGAAAACCGGAACAGAAGAGAATCGAAGCATTTGAGATGTGGTGCTATAGACGAATGTTGATAATTAGGTGGACTGATAAGGTAAGGAATGAGGAGGTTCTACGCACAATCGGAGAGGAAAGGAATATGTGGAAAACACTGATAAGGAGAAGGGACAGGATGATAGGACATCTGCTAAGACATGAGGGAATGACTTCCATGGTACTAGAGGGAGCTGTAGAGGGCAAAAACTGTAGAGGAAGACAGAGATTGGAATACGTCAAGCAAATAATTGAGGACGTAGGTTGCAAGTGCTACTCTGAGATGAAGAGGTTACCACAGGAAAGGAATTCGTGGCGGGCCGCATCAAACCACTCAGTAGACTGATGAAAAAAAAAAAAAAATAAAAAAAAATAAAAAAAAAAAAAATAACCATATGTGATTGGCAGCAACTTTAACTAGGCACCTATTGTATCATAATGTCGGCGTAAGTGTTTTCTATGCGGAGGAACCGGTTTTGATTCCCGGTATTGCTAAGACTTTTCCTTGGTGGGAGGAGTGGGAAGGGGTGCAGTTAGTCCCTTGATGGCAGCTGAGGAGTTACTTGGTTGGGAAGTAGCGTCTCCGCGGTCTGGAAAGACGGCAAAACGACCAGGAGAGCGGTGTGCTGACCCCATACCCCTCGACACCACATCCACATAACGCCAAAGGCAGAAGAAGGCACGGCACGGCGGCCAGTCAACATTCCTTTAGCCTTCAAGGCCTGGACGAGGAGCTCGTTTTTATTACATGAGAGTATCCGTGACATTTTGGGAGATTTCAGCAACGATGTGTGATGTAGAATGATGTAGTGTTGAAAACGCTAGGGAGTTACAGAATAGCAATTTCTATGAGGAAAGACAAGAATGATGGAACATATCTCTTTGATGTACTGTGAAAATACTTCAGACAGGTACCTGAGTCGTGGCGGCTCGCTCAGAGACGATCTCCCACCGACAGCAGACTCTTTGGTCGGCTGCTGATGCGCAGGCAGCGAGGTCGGGTAGCTCGCAAGAACGAAATTAGGCGGAGGCCGGTGGAGTGGAGCCATAATCTGACGAGAGATTTTGTGAAGGTCTGTGTTGTTCTGGGTCTGGCAGTACATTGCAGCCATCATCATTCTTAAACTTGAACCGTGTATTTGTCGCATGCTGCCTTACATGCAAGATTCTATTTATTTCGGCCTTTCCTCTGGCCGATCTTTAAAGAAATGAAGATTATTATTTCGGAAACCGAGGTATTACATATCCCCGCCCTCTTTAATCTATTCCATGTGACCACCTTGTCCTGATCTTTCACCTCTTGTTGGTGCGAGAGCGAGATAGCCTCTCAATTACGATTGGAGCTTTGCTGCCTCGCCGAAACTGTAATATCTTTAAGCATGATGGGCTATTGTTCTCAAGATCACATGTGAGTGGTTTTAATTTAAGCCTTAGAGCGCTCGTTTGCATGAGGAATTTATATCTATTTGTCCACTGAGCCCGCTAAGTCTCCGCCGTGTCCCACGTCACCAAGCGGTTTTGCAGGTAGATGTCCAGTGCGTACTATTTACCTGCCTGCTTGCTGGAAAGAGAGACGCAAACTTTAAGCTAGTAGAGTTTCTCACTTCTCCCAGTTTCTAAATTTTGCTGAATGCAGGTCAATAGATACTAAAGTGACTGAATTTGACCTTAGAAGGTTATTTATCTTCTTTCCTGTTAGTTTTATGGAACAATGTTGAATGGTTTTAAATTTTTTTCTTATTTTCAGATATGGGTCACTTAAAAGTTTTAGTGAGTTCTTTCAGTTTTCTTATTAATCAGTTGCTCTTATTAATTGCTGGTATTTGTTATTTATGAAATAAGGACCTATTTGTATTTTTATCAAACGATGAATGTTGTTGAAGAGAAAGCCCCTGGAGTATGCATACACTCACGTCCGAGCCGCTTTTATTTGTCCCACCCTATACTTTTTCATTTCGTTGTTACATTTCAAACTGTTCTACTATGCATGTTTTGTCAGCAATGTTTGAATTATATATATTAATTGGTAGTTAAATCCAATAAGTCTTGAAATGACTGAATATTCTTCTCGTTGTGGAATGATGCACTGTCTTCATAAGGTGCTTATTGAATGGGATTGTTTAGTGATAAAGCTGAATATACATATGTAGATACAGGGTGTCCCATTTATCTTGACCACCAAAAATAACTGTTTGTCCAGATGAAAATTACAAAATGTTTCAATCAAATGTTCTTTAGCCGCCAGGAAGACATCATCAGCATGATTGCCTTCGTTGTAGCTTTGCTTTTTACAAAGATGAACAGTGGTAAGACTTTTTTAAATGGCACCCTGTATTTTTTATTCTGTAATTCATTTCCTCTCCTAAAGACCTATTCAAAAATGTATCACAGTGTACAATACAGTGAAACACAAATTTATTAATTAAGTAACACAACACTGACTTTGAGGCCGGGATCACAAACTCGTCCACATCTACATCTACATCTACATCCATACTCCGCAAGCCACCTGTCGGTGTGTGGCGGAGGGTACCCTGAGTACCTCTATCGGTACTCCCTTCTATTCCAGTCTCGTATTGTCCGTGGAAAGAAGGATTGTCGATATGCTTCTGTGTGGGCTCTAATCTCTCTGATTTTATCCTCATGGTCTCTTCGCGAAATATACGTAGGAGAGAGCAATATACTGCTTGACTCTTCGGTGAAGGTATGTTCTCGAAACTTCAACAAAAGCCCGCACTGAGCTACTGAGCGTCTCTCCAGCAGAGTCTTGCCGGCCGAAGTGGCCGTGCGGTTAAAGGCGCTGCAGTCTGGAACGGCGAGACCGCTACGGTCGCAGGTTCGAATCCTGCCTCGGGCATGGATGTTTGTGATGTCCTTAGGTTAGTTAGGTTTAACTAGTTCTAAGTTCTAGGGGACTAATGACCTCAGCAGTTGAGTCCCATAGTGCTCAGAGCCATTTGAACCATTTTTTGCAGAGTCTTCCACTGGAGCTTATCTATCATCTCCGTAACGCTTTCGCGGTTACTAAATGATCCTGTAATGAAGCGCGCTGCTCTTCGTTGGATCTTCTCTATCTCTTCTATCAACACTATCTGGTACGGATCCCACACTGCTGAGCAGTATTCAAGCAGTGAGCGAACAAGCGTACTGTATCCTACTTCCTTTGTTTTCGGATTGCATATCATTAGGATTCTTCTAATGAATCTCAGTCTGGCATCTGCTTTACCGACGATCAACTTTATATGATCATTCCATTTTAAATCACTCCTAATGCGTACTCCCAGATAATTTATGGAATTAACTGCTTCCAGTTGCTGACCTGCTATTTTGTAGCTAAATGATAAGGGATCTATCTTTCTATGTATTCGCAGCACATTACACTTGTTTACATTGAGATTGAATTGCCATTCCCTGCACCATGCGTCAATTCGCTGCAGATCCTCCTGCATTTCAGTACAATTTTCCATTGTTACAACCTCTAGATACACCACAGCATCATCTGCAAAAAGCCTCAGTGAACTTCCGATGTCATCCACCGGGTCATTTATGTATATTGTGAATAGGAACGGTCCTATGACACTCCCCTGCGGCACACCTGAAATCACTCTTACTTCGGAAGACTTCTCTCCATTGAAAATGACATGCTGCGTTCTGTTATCTAGGAACTCCTCAATCCAATCACACAATTGGTCTGATAGTCCATATGCTCTTACTTTGCCGGCCGAAGTGGCCGTGCGGTTAAAGGCGCTGCAGTCTGGAACCGCAAGACCGCTACGGTCGCGGGTTCGAATCCTGCCTCGGGCATGGATGTTTGTGATGTCCTTAGGTTAGTTAGGTTTAACTAGTTCTAAGTTCTAGGGGACTAATGACCTCAGCAGTTGAGTCCCATAGTGCTCAGAGCCATTTGAACCATTTGCTCTTACTTTGTTCAGTAAACGACAGTGGGGAATTGTATAGAACGCCTTGCGGAAGTCAAGAAACACGGCATCTACCTGTGAACCCGTGTCTTTGGCCCTCTGAGTCTCGTGGACGAATAGCGCGAGCAGGTTTTCACACGACCGTCTTTTTCGAAACCCATGCTGATTCCTACAGAGTAGATTTCTAGTCTTCAGAAAAGACCCTGAACACCGATAAACTGGTGCACTCGTCGAATGTAAGAATTATTTACTGCTTCCAGTATTCCGTGCTGTAGAGAATTACAAGTAAGCATGATACGTTCCTGCATGTCCTCTGGAGTTGTTGGACTATCGCGATAGACAACGTTTTTAACCCATCCCCGAAGAAAAAAGTCCAGAGGATTTAAATCAGGAGACTTAGCAGGTCAAGTAACTGTTCCTCCTCGATCAATTCATCTGGCAGGATACCTCCGTTTCAGAACATGACGCGCACGCAAGGCATTATGTGCTGGACATCCATCGTGTTGATACCACATAAGCTTTCTGGTTGTTAGCGGCACTTCATCCAGAAGAGGAGGAAGAATTCGTCTGAGGAAGTTGGCATACGCTGTGCCGTTTAGACTACCATTGATGAAATAGCAGCCAATAATTGTAGTACCAAGCATCCCACACCAGACATTATCTCTCAATTGACGCTGATGTTCCACCTGTCTAAGCCATCGTGGGCTGTCGCTGGGCCAATAACGCATGTTCATTGTATTTACTTGTCCTTTGTTTGAGAAAGATCATTCATCGGGAAATAGAACATAGGAGAACAAGTTCGGGTTGGCGAGGATTTCCTGCTGTGCCCACTGACGGAACTGTACACGATTCTGAAAATCATTCCGATGCAATTCTTGATGTAGGTGTACATAGTAAGGATGGAACTGGTGACGTGTAAGAATACGTTGTACACTGGTTTTAGGAATGCAAATCTCGTGTTCAATCTGTCGTGTGCTCACATGTGGATTCACAGCAACGGAAGCGAGAACAGTTAACTTCGTCAGCTTTGTCTGTGCGAGTGCTACGACGACTGCGTTTTCGTTGGTTCAAACTTCTCGTTTCCTGAAGTGTCGCAACAAGACGAGAAAACATCCGTCGGGAAGGTGGGTTCTTGTCAGGATATCGCTCTCTGTTCAGTTCCTCTCCCTGCGCAGCATTTTGACTGCCTTCAACATCAACAACAATAACAACAATAAAAGAAACGTTATGTCGATGCAGTTTGTAGGAAGGACAGCCTTTACCGTATGCCTACTCTATACAACAACATTTAAAAGGACTAAACCACTGTACTAAATGTACCCATCCATAAGAAAACAGTATTGCAATTAATGTTCTGGTAACTTACATTCCCCATAGATGAGTAGCATTTCTACCTTGTCCTCGTTGGTGTACATTCTACTCACACAAGTCTTCAACTGACAATGCTTGACGAAATGACGGGTGTGCATTCTGCTTATTTTTACATTTGTCCTCTGTCAACGTCAGCACGTGGATGTGTTCCATTACCCCGAGTAACTGCACTAAGCGCTGGGAGCGTCAACGTCAGTGTTGTGTCATGTAATTAATAACGGTGTGTTTCAGTGAATGGTACACTGTGACACACTTTTGAGTAGGTCCTTAGGAGAGGAAATAAGTTACCGAATAAAAAATACAGGATGCCATTTAAAAAAGTCAAACCACTCTTCACATCTTTGTAAAAAACAAAGCTACAACGGAGTCAATCATGCTGATTGATATCCCCACGGCGGCTAAAGACCATTTGCTTGATAAATTTTGTAATTTGCATCTGGGCAAACAGTTATTTAGGGTGGTCAAGATAAATGGTACACCCTGTATAGGTGTCTCTCCCAAGAGTCGCCAGACGCATTTTTTCTCGTGTTTCAGCAGATATTTACACTTCAGTTTTTGGAGTGCGTAGCTGCAGTCAGCCTAAACAAACACCGCTCATCGAGTCTTTCATGCGGCGCCCGTGGTGACGGAAAGCCTCGGTTTGTTTCCTGTTTAAAAAAAGAAACTGCGACACGCCACCGTTGTGTAAAGATTTGCTCAAAAGTTCCTTATAGTGTACTTATAAATATTTAGGGACTGTTTTGGGCATCTACCGGCTTATAAATATTTAGGGACTGTTTTGGGCATCTACCTGCTTTTTGTCAAATCAGTTAAGCCAGTCCCACGCCCTCTCATTGTTAGATTTAAATTGGGAGTAGGATACCAACTTTTTAACCCTCACCTCCAAAGATCTACTGGACTACAAGCTCTTAAGCAGATAACATTGTAGAGGTGTGCGACAGTATATAACGGTTGCTGCTGAAAAAGATGCTCTTCTAAACAACAGTCCATACGAGCAAACCAGTTTTACGGGGCCTGAAGGAACGTTGTAATTATTGTTTGGCAACTTCGAGGAGCGTAGAGTTGGTTACGAGGGGGCTACCGGGATGTCATAGGCGTGATCACCCTGACGGATGTGTGTTTTTTGGCTGTGTTCGGTTCGTGGCTGGTCTCGTCTCCATGGTGGAGGATTACAGTGGCTTTCCTGTCGTACAGAGTGCGTTTTTACGTTACGTTTGTTTCATTTTGTTTCTACGACACTCGAAGTTGTTTACTGGAACATTTGCTCTGATATTCCGTGTGTATGAGTTCTACTTATTGGAATATTTTACTGACCTGTAATTCTTATCAAGTCTTCTTGAAAGGAGGAGGCCACTGTAACTCAGACTGATGTTTAAAGGAACTTTAAATTGTAATTTCCCAGTACGTCTGAAGCATGAGCCACGAATTAATGTCGTAAATTCTATCCTGTGCACAGTTATTTTAGTGGGATGAAATGCCATATTTGCATTCGTTTTGGTTTGCTATGTCGCCACTAAATTATGTAACATGTCTAATGTGGCCTTATTCATAAATGTATATTTAATGGTTGATTAATCATATTTCCCTTAAGAAAATTTCAGCCTTAAATTAAAATTATTCTAGGTTATGTTTTGCCGTAGTGGCTGAATGATATGTGCTTATTACAATACAGTTGCTCACGTAGGAACCAGTCCGTTTCAGCATACACTGTGTACCACTGCCTCAAGCTGTCTTCGCAGAGTTGACTTTATTATGACGTGCTGAACCGATTGCAGAAGTGTTTCTAATCCTCCACCACATACAATGTGAGATAAAAATTCATTATTTTAGTTGTAATTTCGTTTTAAAGCTTAAAGTATAAAAAATTTAAAGGATTCCTTGGTGTTTGCGGGCTCTGCTGAGGCTATTAGATCGTTATTTTCCTTCTAAAGGAGATAATTCACGATCTCTTGGAGTGCCTGGATTCAGACTATACACTGAAGAGCCAAGAAAACTGATATAGGCGTGCGTACTCAATTACGGAGATATGTAGATAGGCAGAATACGGCGCTGCGGTCGGCAACGCCTATAAAAGACAAGTGATATTACAATGAAATGAAAACCCTTATCTGCTTACAGGCGTTCACATACGTCAACGAGGACAGATGAAAATGTATGCCCCGACCGGGACTCGAACGCGGGATCTGCTTACATGGCAGACGCTCTATCCATCTGAGCCACTGAGGACACAGAGGATAGCGCGATTGCAGGGATTTATCTCTGGCACGCCTCCCGCGAAACCCACATTTTCAACGTATTGTCCCGCACTACATTCGTACTGCTCCCGCCCATTTATTACTCGCGGCGCGTTGCCGATTCCCGTAAGAGTTCGGGCACTCTTTGTGCATTCGCACAGAAGAAGAAGATGGTCAAGTGGCCGGTGAGGCTGAACTTTATTTATACTATGATGGTATCTGTTCTTTCGGACATGTCCGAAAGAACAGATACCATCTTAATATATATATTTAACGAGTGTATTGTGAATATCAGGAATCGGGTGAAACATCAAATATCCGGCTCCATGAACGTGACCATTGTAATACCATTCTAACGAGCTGCATGGTCACCGATGGTATCTGTTCTTTCGGACCATTTCACGAGTATATCGTGAATATCAGGAATCCGGTGAAACATCAAATCTCCGCCTGTTAGAACGTGACCAACGACGACTGAAGAGAATCATTCAGCGTGACAGAAGGACAACCCTTCCGCAAATTGCAGCAAATTTCAATGCTGAGCCATCAACAAGTGTCAGTATGCGAACCATTCAACGAAACATCATTGATATGGGATTTCGGGGCCAAGGCCTACTCGTGTGCTCGACTCAAAGCTTTATCCTCGCCTAAGCCCATCGACACCGAAATTGGACTGCTGATGACTGGAACATGTTGCCTAGTCGGACGAGTCTCGTATATATTAGGGTAATTGTTCTCCACTGCAGTAACGCCTCATTGAGATTTCTCTAAGAGGATCGTCAGTGACGGGGTTCTTATGAAAACCGCCTACTCAACCTGAGGCTGTCGGCCAAGCTGGTCCCGCTAGTGCGCTGTCCTGGTGTTAAAGCACGGCCGCTGTGCCCTCTCTCTTGCCGCGGCATTCTGCGTTGGCCGTGGCGTGTAACCAGCCATAGTCCCGCTCACCTACATTGCCGATGAGTTACCGTGTTTAGGACATATCGGTTTTCTAGGTACTCCTCAGGGATTGCTGAAGTCTCTGGTAATTAATCTGCTTAAGTGGGCCCTCAGTCATTCTTTTTGCCGTTCTGTTACAGCTAAGTTCGTTTTTAGTAAATTAATATACGTGGGTATTTTCCCTAAGTCAGGGGAATTGAATTTAATTACTACAATGTAAGTTACTATTCATTAAAATCAAACCGAAAGTTTCTCTTTTAAATACTTTCTTAAAGGACGGCTCATGTCTGTTGTTAATTGAAAGTAAGTTTTGAAATCTGTGCTGTGCATTATTGGGTGTTGTGTCTTCATGTTATCCAGGACCATTTGCATGTTGGTAATCCATCAGATCTAAGATACTGCTCGTGTTAAAATTCTTAATCATTGGTACTATGAATGCTTATAATTTCTTTAGAAGTAATTTGTTACTTTTGGTAATTGCTCTGTATGGCACAGTGTATTTCTTACCTTATATTAAATGTTATGAAAAGTTCATGTAATTTGTAACCAAGAGTGATTCATAAATTATGTGTATTAAACCGCTGAATCAAGCATTTGAAATCCCTAAGGCCTAGTCTTTCCCGTAAAGTCTTGTGGCCACTTAAGAGGCCATAATTTCCCATTTTACTGTACAAAGGGAAATTATCCCCTGGGCAAATGCTCATGTCCTTTCACAAAACTGATGAAGCATGTGTATCGGTTATGTCCACAAGTGGGTGGGGGGTGGGGTGGCGGGGGGGGGGGGGGGGGTGAAATTTGGTGTGGCATGATCCACATGATGTACAATGGTACAAAACAGGAAATATTAATAAGATCATAAAGCTACACACAGAATATGACCCAGGCTGTTTTACGGTGGGTCTGAAACGATTGCCTAACACGAAATTGTTGCTTTTATTTGTTATAGGTACCTATAAGACTATTTGTCATATTTCGAATATCACTACCAACCTAAGTTGAAAAATTTGTTACCTACTTATTTTTTAGAACAGACGCCTTTGTGTGATTTTTGAAATAAAGATCAATTTGTTATCTTCCACGGTTCGTAAAGAATGTTTTACGCTGCATATGATTACCGGAAAATTTTGTTACTTGTAGGATTTTTAAAAAATCTGAAAATTGACCGATACTGGAATTTTGAGTATTCCAGCTGATGCGAAGTAATCGTTCAGTGTTGTTTATTTAATGTTGCAATGTTGTTATGAAATAAATGTGTTTTTTTCCCTGAAACTAAGTTGAAAAAGTATTTTCTTTTCCTAGAACAGTGAATTACTAGCAAATGTTTAAGTGGAAAGGATTTTCTGGCGAGTCAGTGAGAGGTGCAAATATGCCGTTCCTTTCAGGCTCAAATGAGTAATGGCACAGTCTCACCCCACATGATATTGTGATTAAAATAGGAAAACCTTCTTACTCACAGGATTTAAAAATCTGAAAATCGACAGATATTGCAATTTTGTATATTCTAACTGATTCAATGTAATGATTCAGTGGTGTTTATTTAATGGTTCAATGTTATCCTGAAATAAATGTCATTTTTGCTCCTGAAATTAGGTTGAAAAACAATTTTTTCCCGTTCCTGCCAGTAGGTTCAAATGAGTATTGGCCCAGTCTCTAGCTACGTGCTGGATGAAAATGTTCCACCAAAAAAGCTGTATTCTCCTGCCCCCTCCCCCCCTCCTCTCCCCACGCCATATAAAAATTTCATTGACCCAGGTCCTGCAAGAGGATTTGTGTAGCAATGTTGTAAGAAAATGTGAAAGTCATACAATTATTTACACGGAATCCGTGTAAGAAGAACCGTAAAATATAGCAGATTCTCACCCCATTTGACGGTATACAATTCACTATCAAACCGGACACTTTTGCCGAGATAGATAAGGTAACGGCGGGTACAGAGAATATCCAGTTTATTGAGTAACGGTGCGTCATGAATGCACGTTTGATCCCTTTTCTGCTAAAAATCTAAAAGCGAGGGAAACAGTGTGCATCTGATAGAACAACTTGTTTCCACTAGAGTCATTTAGGCCTTCTAACGTGCGACTGTCTGGTACCACAGAACGAGGTTAAACAAAACTGATGGCATCGGTTGGTAGTTCGTGGTAGGAATCACGGTGGATCACCAAAAACTGTAGTAAGATAAAGGCTGTTTTGAGGTTGGATTTACCCTTTGTTCGTGTCACCTTAAACAATGAACTGACATGTGTTTTGTTTGATTCACACAGCTATACTTCTTTGCTTGATTATCAATGGTATTTTAAGTATTGTGTGTACTGTATGTATTGAACCGGGGACCTAGAAACGAGGCTTCATCCCGCCGTAGCTCTCTTGTTCACAACGCCACTACAGGCCACAGCCGTCCACCCTCCAAGCCGCCACCCCACACCGAACCCAGGGTTATTGTTCGGTTCGTCCTCCATACCAGACGAGTGTAACCCCGAATTTTTTGCGTGGTAGGGTAATTATGGTGTACGCTGGCATGGAGACAATGTTTGCTCAGCAATCGCCGACACAGTATAACTGAGGCGGAATAAGGGGAACGAGCCCACATTTGCTGAGGCGGATGGTTAACCGCCTTAAAAACCATCCACAGACTGGCACACCGGACACTAATCCGCTGGAAAACAGCGCGTTAGACAGCACGGCTACCCGAGTGGGCCTATTTTAAGTATGCTCGCATTTGTAAATTTATTTACTTGGTTTTCAAGTAATGCCCTACTGTCAACAGTAGGGCATGTCATGGGAAGTCCGTCTCATGGGTAGTCGTTGGAATGTCATTATCCATTGCCGTGTTCTATACCTTCATAACAGAGTCCGTTACACTGACAGACAGTTATTTTCAAGTTCCAGCGCAATGAAATATATTCGTTGTAAAGTCGTCATTACATACAAGGTGTCTATAACGTTCAAGATAAAATTGTTTCTCTTAACGTGGCTCATCTGAACGAATTAAAAACCAAGCAGTTGGTTAAATTACTTTATTAGTTTCTTGATGCCGCTACCAACGAATAACGGATCATGAAGTACCAGATTTAGCTTATGGATCAAATTCAAGTTCATCAAGCACCCCACCATTACCACAACCACTATGATAGTAAATTAAGGAACTGATTCCAGCTGTCTGTACTAATTTTCACCAGACTTTACGTGGGGCCATCTGGATATATACACAGCAATCATGAGAATTAAGGGGCATCAAATCTGGGAGAATTTGAACTTAAGGAAATTGGTCAGTCAGTGTCAGGACTGTGGGATGGCCAAGCCTAACTGAATACTGGTCGAGGTTTTCTACATTCTAGCCATGAAGACAGACCCATGATAAGCCATTTTTCGATGATCTGGGACTCCTTACCCACACAAAAACAGTTATAGGTACGTATTCGCTGTGATTGACACATTACCCCGTTTTGTTTGGTTTGTTCTGAGTATGGAAATGACTTCAAGAGTTGTTGTCCAGCATATGGCAGAAATACAAGGGTTGTCCAGAAAGTAAGTTCTTATCGGTGGGGAAATGGAAACCACAGTGATAACCAGAAACGTTTTATTTGCAACAGTTAGGTACACCTTCCACCTACTTCTCTACTGTGGTGTGTGTACTGTAAGACCTTCGGTACACACACCATCAGATCATTTGACTCTAACGAAGTAGGCGAGTGTCAGCAATATGTCTCGTGGTCTTATCGTGGCGTGTTAATCTTCTGCCGTTAAGTCAGATGATAGAAATGCCACTTGCACGCTTGGAGTAGCAGATTGACGGTGACCAACTTTAAACAGAACTTGATTAATTTTCACACACATTTATTAAAATAGTAACAAGCATAAACCTTATGTTACTTGATTCTGGATGCTATTTACAATTGACAGTCTGAAGTTCCTTTGGTCTTGGTACATTAATCTTATTCTCACATATCTCTGATACTTGACAAAAGTGTCTATACATTTATCTTCATGGCTATGTACAGGAATATGGTAATCTTATTAGGCATAGACTGAAACTTGACTATAGACTGGTACAGACTAATGCAGACTGGTACGGACTGGTGCAGACTGACTAATCGAAGGTCTGTAAACTCGTTATAATACCTTGTGAATTCAGCTATCATTGCGCGAGTGTGATCCATGAGGAGAAAAGGTTCTACATTAGCAGCAATCTCATTGGCTGCGTTACATATTAATACGCGGATCGGCGGAAGCAGAATTTGGTCCGTTTCTAAGGCAGCGCCATCTTGTAGTGTGGAGATGGACGAGCGCTGCACCTGCGCTGTTGTGCTTAGCGAGGCGCGCTCTAGTGGGAAAGCTGTGTACGCGCTGACTACGCAGAACTGTATACACAACATCTACATAGTCGCTGCTCTAGCTTCGAGTGTTATCGTAGTGTTGTATCAGCTTACCAGTATAATCGTCCTAAAAAGCAGCCGCCTGTGCTTTTGGCCAGCTCGTTCTCTGTGGAAAAATTTTGTCTTCATAGCCAGCGGTTCTTGTGAGCAGAGATGAGACTCAGGGGGAGCCAATTACGGACTGTATTGTGGGTGATCAAACACTTCTCATCGGAAACGCTGCAGGAGCATCTTCATTGTTCGTGCAGTGTGCGGTCGAGAATTGGCATGAAGAAGGAACTGCTCGACAGTTGTGTTATGTGGGCTGCATGACACAGGCGAAATCTCTAACCAGGCCATCATACTTGGCAGGAGACGCTATACCCTACGCATCTTTACGTGCTCACTGTTCACTCAAAACTGAAAAGAGCGACGCGACACGATCGACGGAATACTGCCCAACACATCTGTGCAAAACTTTACCATATTTTCCCAGTGGTTTCCATTTCGCGACCGATAGCAGCTTAATTTCTGGACAACCCTAGTATTTTCTGTTTTTAGGCCACTCAGGGTTCTGGTAAGCGACAATGCTCGCATTTTATTTTTCAAGGGAATTTAAAAAATTGTTATGATACTGCATTTTCTCATATTGTGACCACACTTTATTTCCTGCAGTCATATTTTGCCGAATGATTCAACTGTTATTTTGAATTAGCCCTTACTAAATTCCATGTTCCAACCCAGGTAAAGTGGGACGATTCTATGAACTAGCTTAATTTTGCCTTTAATACTGCAGGTCATAAAACATATGGGACAATTCCCACTAAGTCGATTTTTTCGTATCGTATTAGCTCACCTATATCTAGTCTATAGTCGACAAATGGCATTCTTCCTGAAATTATTCAACCTAATACGATTATAGAAAACTGGCAAACTGGAAAGAACGATATTCGCATCGCTCAGCAGAGGGAGGTTGCTAGTTATAACATGGGGAGGCACCCGACCTCGTTTGTAAAAAACTTTTGGGCACATAGTAAGGGTAGTCAGAAGATTTCAAGCAAGATGCTACCCCGCATAGTTGAGCCATATGATGTCATCGAGATTGTACCATCAATTAGCTTCCATCTAAAAAATGTTAGAACACGCATAAGCCAGCTTAAGTTTGGACCAGATAACCATATGCTGAACTATGTACTGTCCCTTAATGAACTTTGTTCACTAACCCCCCTCCCCATCTCCTTTTAAGGAGGAGGGGGGGGGGGGGGAGAACTGAACCATATGGTGTGCCTATATCGATACATAACACTCATTAAATTTCTCTCTATTTTGTATCATAGTAGTGGTGGTTTTCATAGTGATGGTTTTGCCAGCATTCCCCCAGAGGCAGCATGGCATTCGGCGAACAGGTTTCAATTCAAGCATGTTCTCTGCTCGTAGAGTTCGTCTGCCATTCTGTTCAGACGAATTAGTGAGCTAAGCAAACTTCCACTTCATGTGAGTAGATGCAAGATTGTGGAACTGTGAGCCAAAAATCGAAAGCATGAAACACCAGGCCTTATTGCAGGTCAGATTAGGGGAAATGAAGTGCTCATACCCGTTTTTCATCCTTGATGGGCTGAAGACTGAATGCATTGTAGGTACTGATTTTATAAGAGAAGGGACGAAATAATCGAACTCTTTGCTGGAAAGCTGAATGCAGGAGTAGGTTGTCAAGACGTCACCTTGGATTTGGTCATTGCAGCATGGAAAGTATTGTCAAGTGAAGGTGAGATATCATCAAGCTCACAGGTCATCACCTGCAGTATGATATCAATGTGCTTGCAGGTTCTGCGCATAACATTCGTCAAAAAGTTGAAGAATCCGATTGTCTCTATGCCACACAAGTCTGATTTAGAGCAGTTACTAAAAGCCTATGTCAGTGTTTGGAGAATGCCCTGGAATTATCTATGAATGTAAGCTTGATGTTTACCCAGATCAAACCCACTGACATGCCTCTCACAGACTGGTCTGGATCAAGCTTCTAGTGATCTCGAAGAAGACGAGAAATATAAATTTAAGACTCAAAATACAAACAAATGTTGCTAATTCATTACATCCTTAATTGTGACAGCTAACTTATCCAGAATCTGGAAGATTTATATTGGCTATGCCCCTGTCAAGATTTGAAACAGTTACACCAATAACATTTGGACAGACAGGGGACTGCATATGTGTTGTACAGGATGTGGATATAGTTCGTATAGTTATGTATATGTACATGTTTTATCAGTACATGTTCATCTATACTGCACACGCACACGTTTTGTTCCATTGGTATTGGCTATAAGGTGAGATGTGTCACATGTGAGACCTTAATTTTCTATTGAAATCACATTACAGTCACATTGCAGTGATATCTGGTACTGAGCATTTACTACATCTACATCTACATACATAATCCGCAAGCCACTTGACGGTGTGTGGCGAAGGGTACTTTGAGTACCTCCATCGGTTCTCCCTTCTATTCCAGTCTCGTATTGTTCGTGGAAAGAAAGATTGTCGGTATGCCTCTGTGCCTCTGTGCCTCTCTGATTTTATCCCCATGGTCTCTTCGCAAGATAAAAGTAGGAGGGAGCAATATACTGCTTGACTCGTCGGTGAAGGTATGTCCTCGAAACTTCAACAAAAGCCCGTACCTAGCTACTGAGCGTCTCTCTTGTAGTCTTCCACTGGAGTTTATCTATCATCTCCGTAACGCTTTCGCGATTACTAAATGACCCTGTAACAAAGCGCGCTGCTCTCCGTTGGATCTTCTCTATCTCTTCTATCAACCCTATCTGGTACAGATCCCACACTGGTGAGTAGTATTCAAGCAGTGGGCGAACAAGTATACTGTAACCTACTTCCTTTGTTTTCGGACTGCATTTACTTAGGATTGTTGCAATGAAATTTTGATGACCATGCGTACATTTACTACTCACATAGTTGGATCACAAGCTGTCGTGTCTTTGTATGACGGTTTTGGTTGGTGGTGAGAAAGCAGGTTAGTTGTTCTGATGAGATGCACAAGCACAACCACCCTCTTGTTTCCATATACCGCAAACTTCCTCTTATTGCAACACGTTTTATTTAGACAGATGCGATGGCTCTGTGCAGTAATTAAACGTGTTGATGAAGGAAAGTTACATATTCGATCTGTAATACAGGTCACTTGTGGACTGTATGCGTACATCAGTCATCCAAGATGGAGCAAGATCATTTATAATTATTTGTTTATTCCTTATTTAGCTGGACCACTCGTCAGACAAACCACATATACCAAAGATATTACAAAACATTCCCAACAATAATAGTAATAACAATAACGTCAGAAAGAATAACAGTAAAGGGTATTTATAATAATAATTGGCTTATCAGATTTGATTCCATGATTAGTATTATCAGAAGCGGAATGGGTCAAGGAAGAGGAGAAAATTGAAATGACAATGACAGTCAGTGTTGGGAAAGAACAGAATTTATATAGAGAACTCTGCCAACTAAGGGAAAAAGGGTAGGGGAAAGTTCTGGAGATGTGGGGCTGTAGAGAGTGGGCTGCACAGAATGTGGGAGAGATGACTTTTGTGATAGAAGGTGACCATTAGCTGTCTTTTTGAGTTTGTAAGGTATTTAATTTTTCCGATATTTTGAGGAAGGTTGTCACAAAGTCGGGTTTCTCGAACAGGAAATGATTTTGTCGAGAACGAGCATTTCTGTTATGGTGTTTAGACAGTACTGTAGAGTTGGAGACAAATAAGAGGGAATACAGTAACTGAAAAGATAAGAGAGTTTGATAGTCTCTAGGCTTACTGGCAAGTAGCCATGATAATTGATCGTAGGCGAGTGTAATATGTTCGAAAAAGCGTATGTCACAAGTGTATTATACAAAAGCACTTAACGTCAGTTTCATCCTGCGTGAGTCTTTGCATGAATGACCTCAGTCAATAGCATCACCATAGTCATGTATCGGGAGCATTAGTCTCTGAACTAGCTTCTTTTTAAGCTTGAAAGGAAACACTTTTTTATATTTCTGTAGTGAGAGAAGTGAGGTGACACATTCCTACAGACTGCAGTTGCGTGTTTAGTCCAGTCTGAGTAATGGTCCAGAAAAATCCCCCAGTTCTTTGCAGAAGAAGAGATCATTTCTGTGCTTTATAGGATTAATGGTGGAAGAGCTTCTCTGAACTGAGGGTTGGTAAGTTTTTGTGAGCGACTAAGATTGCTTGAGTTTAGAAGTTTCAAACCTACGCTACACGCAAAATGTGTAAATAATCGACATTTATATGCTGGATGGCTGTACACAAGTATCTTGAACTTGCACCTAAATATAACTGAATGTCGTCAGTGTATAGGTGATGTTTTCAGTACGAGAGAATAGTTTACACATCATTAACGCATAATGAGAAGAGTAATGGGTCCAACACTGATCCCTGTGGGACCCCTGATACTACATCTCTCCAATGTACCCATTTTTTCTCCGAATCACTACACACTTTGGCGAGGTGTAAGATATGAGTGGAACCACCGTAGAGCACTTAAAGAAAAATTTTTACTTCAATTTTAGCGAGTAGAATGTCGAAGTCGACAGTGTCAAAAGCTTTGCTGATATCCAAAAAGCACATAATAATAGTTTGTTGTTTCTTCACAGCTTATTTCAGTTCGTCAGTCACTTTATTTAGAGCAGAGCTGTTTTGTGAGAAATTGGACTGGTATTTGAATGCAAATGGGCCTGTAGGCGAGAGGGTAACAGTTCAAAGAACCCCTGATAACGGCTGTTGGGAAGATTCTGGAGGCCAGAGAATGGTTACAATTTTGTTATTTTGGGCAGTAGAGGATCGAAGAGAAAACCGATCAATTGCACTGTTATGCCCTGTTTTTGTGCTTTGGAGTTGATGAACGTAATCGCGCAATTGAGTTCTTGACTGTGTTCGGCGTCACCGGCAGCAGAAAATACTTTCGTTGTGCGAACCATTGATGCTTCAAGTGACTCTGTGGTTTGCACCCTTGTGTATTGATCAAGTAAAGATGAAATACACGCTTAGATCCTCAATAGCAATTAGAGGATCACCTGCAGATTTGAGGTTGTGTTTATCTAGACCACATAGATTTTTCCACGGGTCGCTGGGTTTGCGAAAGTCATCACTTGGGAGGTTGGCATACCTGAGCTTTTAGGTGCTCAAAGATTGATTAACTCGGCTGTAAAGTTGCTTGTAGGTGAGATGATTATCAGAGGTAAGGTGCCTTTTGTATGTCCTCAGTGCTGTATGTCTGATACTCATTAGGTGCGTGAAGTGGTTTGTAAGTCATGGCGCAGGTTTTCCCGTTCATCGAATAAATTATTGAGTCTCTAAAGTAAGATAACACGTTATCATATTTTCTGCTGTGGGTCCCAGGAAATATCAAAGGTATCATCTGTAAGCTGAGACACTGACGTCCGGTTACTTTAGACAAAAGGGCACCAAGGCGTTCTCCATCAAGAAACTGTTGACTGCCTCTCCAAGAGGAGCATTACGGAAAGTCAGTTCTGTCCAACTCAAATCCCATATGAGAATTTTAACTCGATGGTCACGAAAGCTGCTCGTTATGACTGGAAGTGCGAGCAGCACGTGTTCCACCACTATAAGCGAGACCATACAATGGGACGTATCTCCGCGGCCATGGTTCACCTCGGTGAAGTTTAGTAGAAGTCATGTGACCTCTCTGATCCGCATGAGCTGAGACATGGGTGCTTCCCCACCCAACTGTACTGATTGAAAATCATCGCTTCTGCTTACAGTGATCAGGAAACAACTGGCGGATCCGAACCACGTCGTATTGACACGTAGCAAGGACTCGAGCGACACGTGGTCTTGCTCAAACAATTGTTTTGAGGTCTACTCCCTCCCTACAAATGTAATTGCTTTACTTCACCGGTTTGATATACATAGGTTTCACTTGCTCGCAAACTATCCAGCGCTGACCTATAAATTGTATGGATCTAGTCCTCCCATTGAACCAACCCAGTTCGAAAACTGGGACGTCTGTTTGTGGTTTTAACTTGAGTTAAGAACTATCTTTGCAAACGACGCCGTTGTCCAGATTTTAATTGTAAGTTTCTGTGGATGTCACTCTCTTTGGGAACCGACATGGTTCGAACGCTGGGTCGTAATATTGTGTGTGTGTGTGTGTTTTTTTTTAAATTTATACAAGAAACTTATCACTGTTTATCACATTCTTATCATTGTTCTACTGTGAAAATTGCACGAATGTTGACTTGGCACTGTTGTCACTATCGCTGGTTGCATGGTTTTTACTTTTCATTAAGAGCTTATCTTGAAAGCAGATGGCAGTTATAAGAGCCGAGGGACATGAAAGGGAAGCAGTGGTTGGGAAGGGAGTGAGACAGGGTTGTAGCCTATCCCCGATGTTATTCAATCTGTATATTGAGCAAGCAGTAAAGGAAACAAAAGAAAAATTTGGAGTAGGTATTAAAATCCATGGAGAAGAAATTAAAACTTTGAGGTTCGCCGATGAGATTGTAATTCTGTCAGAGACAGCAAAAGACCTGGAAGAGCAGCTGAACGGAATGGACAGTGTCTTAAAGGAGGATATAAGATGAACGAGGATAATGGAATGTAGTCGAATTAAGTCGGGTGATGCTGAGGGAATTAGATTAGGAAATGAGACACTTAAAGTAGTAAAGGAGTTTTGCTATTTGGGGAGCAAAGTAACTGATAATAGTCGAATTGGAGAGGATATGAAATGTAGACTGGCAATGGCAAGGGCAGCGCGGAGGGTAAAAATCTTTGAGGGAGACCAAGAGATGAATACACTAAACAGATTCAGAAGGATGTAGGTTGCAGTAGGTACTAGGAGATGAAGAAGCTTGCACAAGATGGAGTGGCGTGGAGAGGTGCATCAAACCAGTCTCTGGACTGAAGACCGTCACAACAACAACTTTTCATTAAGGGCTTATGTTTAGAAATCGAACTCTTGTTTGGTTTTCTGCTGTGGAATTTGCGGTTATGTTAATGTGACCCTTTAGTAGCTACAGTTGGCTGTGTAGCTTCGCTGCCCTACGCCAAAATAAATAAATAAATAAATAAGTGATGGTCCGGTTTGTCTCGAGTACTGCGGTGGAGGGAGTCGGTAACGGCTCGCACGCCGAGGTTTGATGTGTCGGAGTTGTGCAGCGCGGCCGCCACCAGTCTGCAGACGAGCTCGCCGCTGAGTGCTGGGATGCCGGCCGGCGCAGCCTCCTCCGCCGAGAACGGCTGAACTCTCGCGCCGCTGACGTCATACGTGGTGGCATCACTGCACGCTCCTCGTCGTCTTAGCACTACCATTATTTTAAAGTTATACACGCAGCAGTCCAAAGGAATTGAGCTGAGCATGGTTCACAACAGCGGCACTGCTAAAGAACGCCTTCACACTTCGAATAAACTGGCGAGATGTACTGAGCACTGTTCAGTCTCTAGGCACCATCTCACATACGAATATATGTGAGTTTAAGGGCTCCACACACGAGCGACTGATCACAGCGATCCGTCGCATGGGCAGTCGATAGCTTGTAGATGGCACGTGTGTGGACAGATTGCAGTGATCGATCGCTGATGGCTGATCGCATGGAAGTCGCAGGCAATCTGATGGATCGCGTGTGATTCGTACTTGTAATGTGGCTGCCTGGTTATCAGGAATGTACGGTAATATGGCTAGACTCTTTTCTCTTACTATTAAGCGTGGTTGCGCAATTTTATTCCGTTTCGCTTTGCCCTCGTTGAGTAAGAACTTTACGATAGAATTTATAATCACCGGAGTTGCCATTTATGTAGAATTGGTAGGAAGTTCTTGACAATAGTCGCGTTATAATGGGCTCCATCCTATGATTTTCCTTTATTTAGGATGTAATTACAGGCAATATTAAAGTTTTTAACTTCTAAACGTAATGACATGCGAACTGCAGTGTTAAAGAGGACTTTTAATTTAAATGTTCAGAGTAAATATAATATACAGCTACACTCAAGTCGCTTGTCGTTTCATATCTGTGCGAACTCCACGTTAAAATCTGTTGCCCAGTTAATTTGTGTTATCTATTTAAGTAGTGCACTCTGATTTGGCGCTTGGATCTCAAATTCTCTAAATTATTTTTCTGGGTCAGGGCAACATTACACATGCAAGCAGTTTCACAAACGTCATACAACAAAGACAGAGCCATTTGAAATGGAATATCGATAATGCAGTCGTGGTTATACATGAATTTGAAAATTTTTGTCATATGTTGTAAGCTTCTTGTCAGTACATATTACGATTATGTTTTGTGTGCTTAGCCTGCCAGTTAGGTACACTCAGTAACTACAACACTTGCTGCTGTGGTGTTACTAATTTGTAAAACCTTCATATTGCTTGTACGGTGATTTGGTGTAAGACAACACTTACAGTATTAAATATGTGAGTGTCTGTGGCTATATTGCCATCTACATGTACACAACTCGGTACATTGTTGATTCATTTTGCCTGCGGGGCTAACAGACGTAAATTAATACTATATTTCAGTGTGAGTGTGATTAGTTGATTAGTTTTAAGTACTTTGTACTTTCGTTCCTTCATCGTCTTTTACCTGATATTTTTAAGTGATATCTAGGAACCTCTGTTTGATGTCTTAAGTGCTAAAGTCTCGACGAAGAACAAACGGAATTAATGCCAACTTTAGGACAGCTGTACCATAGAGGCCCAAACAGCAACTATTTTTGTGAAATAACAATTTTATTTTCGCTCATGAAGATATCTTTGAAATTATAGGCGAAGAGGATTGTTTAATTTCAGTTCTCAGATGTTTTTCTTAACTGATACGCTAGTTTTTTTGCCTGTGCCTTCACTTATTCTGGCGTAGGCCTCCAGTGAACAACAAAAACGTTCTTGGTACCTGCTCTGTCTTTTTATTGTACGCCTATTTAATTTTCTTAAAGGTCAAGAACACTGTCATTTACATTAAATAATTGTTAGTAGCATCCAACAAGGAAGTTATTTAATGATTCATGCAAAACTAAGGACTTGTCTTAACTCTTTAGTAGAAAGAGGTCACCCTACAAGCACGGATTATTGACTAATGTTTCTTAAGATTAGGTTACGTTTCTGTTTGTAATAACACTTGTGGCTGTTCATGTAATGTACTGCTGCGACAGAGACGGAGCTCACTAAAGTAACATTAACAAAAGTATTTCTCTTCACAGATACAGTCAGTGTTATTAAGCGATCTGCATCTTCAGTGAGGCAGCTTATCATTATTTGATACATGTGTAGCAAAGGTTCAATTGAAAATTTCAGCAGTAGTTCACCTGAATGGAAATTTTTTACTAACTGGAAACTTATACATTTTGAATTAATTATGAGAATTTTTATTTATAATTTACATTTTTATTATTCTGTGGATGCCACAGACGCCAGAGAATATGTGGCTGATTGGGATTTAAATACAAGTTACACAGTGTGGATGGAGTACTGTGTTCAAAATATTCGGTTAGGACTTAGTTTTGTTAGAGGTGATGTGTAAATTGTGGTCTCGTAGTTAAGCCAGATTCGAGACCATGGCTTTCCAAAATTTTAACGGCCATCCTCTGCATTCATCCTAGGTAATGGCACTGAGACATTCTAAAATGTCCAAGGCTATTAACACTTCAATATGCGGTGAGTTTGGCAACAATGTAAGACTTTCATCACACATGAAGCTCACTAATCTCAATTTTTAAAATATAGGCTATGACACTGAAACGAGTTTATTATCATTGCTGTATGTACTGTTTTATATGCTGACGTATAAAATATTCTCTACAGTTAAAGTATCCCATCTGAAGTGCCGACTGTAACTAACGAGTGGTAAATCAGATGTGTTAGCGGACGAGCAATAAATCATAAAATCATTTACAGACAGTGGTAAGTCAGGTGTGCTAGTGGACGAGCAATAAATCATAAAATCATTTACAATCAACGAATTCTTCCCTACGTCTGACAGAGATGCCTGACATGTTTTAACGCACTAACCAGTACTCCCAAGTTTTTAGTATATTCGCTGTTCGCTTCTGTGGGCAGCAAGCTTATAAACAGATGGGCCTCATTGTTGGTGGACAACACAGCTATTTCTTGTTTTTGGAAGTTACGCCACATATTATGTGTGTGTGTGTGTGTGTGTGTGTGTGTGTGTGTGTGTGGTGTAACTATGTTGATAGACATATTTTCCTGGGAGAAAAATGTGAACTCTTGGTAGCTGTCAAACAAAGAAAACTCATTATTACTTTTTTAAAGTATATTTTATTACTATTTTGTGCTTGATACATCAGGCGCAGCTGTGATCAAAGAAAAGTGTAATGGCATTCTTTTTAATTGCTTGGCTACCTATTTCTTGCCAAAATGTGTGTTCAACTGGAGTGATGCATTCTTGATAATTCCTGAAACAAGTTCATTAACAGATGTTTTAGAGAGAATTTCTTCTCTATATAACCTTCAGATTCAATATTACCTAAATAAGTATTTACAAAGTACATACATTAATATTAATGGTGTGTTCCTAGGTATACAACCGAGTTGTTGTTTGTATTACAAGGGAAAGAACAGCTGGTCTGTATATCCAGAATCACACCACTGATCAGTCACACGCGGATAATGTGCGATATCACAATAGACGGGTTATGTTTATAGATATGATTTTCAAAATAATTATTTTTGCATTATCTAATCTTATATGTTTCAGTGGAAAGCATATGTGTTTTACGCTACTTGCATATTGTGTCTGACAAAATCGTATCACGATGTTATACTGTTTACTATGGCAAATGTACTTAAGCATGGACTGTCTCTGTGACGTTACATTATTACTAACATATACTTCCCTATATGATATTTCCTTCAGAGATGCGTACACAATGCTATATTTACCATACAAGTTGCAAGGGCAACAGTCTGGATGATTGACTGATCTGGCCTTGTAACAATAACCAAAACGGCCTTGCTGTGCTGGTACTGCGAACGGCTGAAACCAAGGGGAAACTACAGCCGTAATTTTTCCCGAGGGCATGCAGCTTTACTGTATGATTACATGATGATGGCGTCCTCTTGGGTAAAATATTCCGGAGGTAAAATAGTCCCCCATTCGGATCTCCGGGCGGGGACTACTCAAGAGGATGTCGTTATCAGGAGAAAGAAAACTGGCGTTCTACGGATCGGAGCTTGGAATGTCAGATCCCTTAATCGGGCAGGTAGGTTAGAAAATTTAAAAAGGGAAATGGATAGGTTGAAGTTAGATATAGTGGGAATTAGCGAAGTTCGGTGGCAGGAGGAACAAGACTTCTGGTCAGGTGACTACAGGGTTATAAACACAAAATCAAATAGGGGTAATGCAGGAGTAGGTTTAATAATGAATAGGAAAATAGGAATGCGGGTAAGCTACTACAAACAGCATAGTGAACGCATTATTGTGGCCAAGATAGATACAAAGCCCACACCTACTACAGTAGTACAAGTTTATATGCCAACTAGCTCTGCAGATGACGAAGAAATTGAAGAAATGTATGATGAAATAAAAGAAATCATTCAGATTTTGAAGGGAGACGAAAATTTAATAGTCATGGGTGACTGCAATTCGAGTGTAGGAAAAGGGAGAGAAGGAAACATAGTAGGTGAATATGGATTGGGGGACAGAAATGAAAGAGGAAGCCGCCTGGTAGAATTTTGCACAGAGCACAACTTAATCATAACTAACACTTGGTTTAAGAATCATGAAAGAAGGTTGTATACATGGAAGAACCCTGGAGATACTAAAAGGTATCAGATAGATTATATAATGGTAAGACAGAGATTTAGGAACCAGGTTTTAAATTGTAAGACATTTCCAGGGGCAGATGTGGACTCTGACCACAATCTATTGGTTATGACCTGTAGATTAAAACTGAAGAAACTGCAAAAAGGTGGGAATTTAAGGAGATGGGACCTGGATAAACTAAAAGAACCAGAGGTTGTACAGAGATTCAGGGAGAGCATAAGGGAGCAATTGACAGGAATGGGGGAAATAAATACAGTAGAAGAAGAATGGGTAGCTTGAGGGATGAAGTAGTGAAGGCAGCAGAGGATCAAGTAGGTAAAAAGACGAGGGCTAGTAGAAATCCTTGGGTAACAGAAGAAATATTGAATTTAATTGATGAAAGGAGAAAATATAAAAATGCAGTAAGTGAAACAGGCAAAAAGGAATACAAACGTCTCAAAAATGAGATCGACAGGAAGTGCAAAATGGCTAAGCAGGGATGGCTAGAGGACAAATGTAAGGATGTAGAGGCCTATCTCACTAGGGGTAAGATAGATACCGCCTACAGGAAAATTAAAGAGACCTTTGGAGATAAGAGAACGACTTGTATGAATATCAAGAGCTCAGATGGAAACCCAGTTCTAAGCAAAGAAGGGAAAGCAGAAAGGTGGAGGAGTATATAGAGGGTCTATACAAGGGCGATGTACTTGAGGACAATATTATGGAAATGGAAGAGGATGTAGATAAAGATGAAATGGGAGATACGATACTGCGTGAAGAGTTTGACAGAGCACTGAAAGACCTGAGTCGAAACAAGGCCCCCGGAGTAGACAATATTCCATTGGAACTACTGACGGCCGTGGGAGAGCCAGTCCTGGTGAGCAAGATGTATGAAGCAGGTGAAATACCCTCAGACTTCAAGAAGAATATAATAATTCCAATCCCAAAGAAAGCAGGTGTTGACAGATGTGAAAATTACCGAACTATCAGCTTAACAAGTCACAGCTGCAAAATACTAACACGAATTCTTTACAGACGAATGGAAAAACTAGTAGAAGCCAACCTCGGGGAAGATCAGTTTGGATTCCGTAGAAACACTGGAACACGTGAGGCAATACTCACCTTACGACTTATCTTAGAAGAAAGATTAAGGAAAGGCAAACCTACGTTTCTAGCATTTGTAGACTTAGAGAAAGCTTTTGACAATGTTGATTGGAATACTCTCTTTCAAATTCTAAAGGTGGCAGGGGTAAAATACAGGGAGCGAAAGGCTATTTACAATTTGTACAGAAACCAGATGGCAGTTATAAGAGTCGAGGGACATGAAAGGGAAGCAGTGGTTGGGAAGGGCGTAAGACAGGGTTGTAGCCTCTCCCCGATGTTGTTCAATCTGTATATTGAGCAAGCAGTAAAGGAAACAAAAGAAAAATTCGGAGTAGGTATTAAAATTCATGGAGAAGAAATAAAAACTTTGAGGTTCGCCGATGACATTGTAATTCTGTCAGAGACAGCTAAGGACTTGGAAGAGCAGTTGAATGGAATGGACAGTGTCTTGAAAGGAGGATATAAGATGAACATCAACAAAAGCAAAACAAGGATAATGGAATGTAGTCTAATTAAGTCGGGTGATGCTGAGGGAATTAGATTAGGAAATGAGGCACTTAAAGTAGTAAAGGAATTTTGCTATTTGGGGAGCAAAATAACTGATGACGGTCGAAGTAGAGAGGATATAAAATGTAGGCTGGCAATGGCAAGGAAAGCGTTTCTGAAGAAGAGAAATTTGTTAACATCCAGTATTGATTTAAGTGTCAGGAAGTCATTTCTGAAAGTATTTGTATGGAGTGTAGCCATGTATGGAAGTGAAACATGGACGATAAATAGTTTGGACAAGAAGAGAATAGAAGCTTTCGAAATGTGGTGCTACAGAAGAATGCTGAAGATTAGATGGGTAGATCACATAACTAATGAGGAAGTATTGAATAGGATTGGGGAGAAGAGAAGTTTGTGGCACAACTTGACCAGAAGAAGGGATCGGTTGGTAGGACGTGTTCTGAGGCATCAAGGGATCACCAATTTAGTATTGGAGGGCAGCGTGGAGGGTAAAAATCGTAGAGGGAGACCAAGAGATGAATACACTAAGCAGATTCAGAAGGATGTAGGTTGCAGTAGGTACTGGGAGATGAAAAAGCTTGCACAGGATAGAGTAGCATGGAGAGCTGCATCAAACCAGTCTCAGGACTGAAGACCACAACAACAACAACAACAATGGCAAAGCTATTTGTAGGATAGTTTTTCTTTTATCAATTGCTTGTTCAGAAGATATAAAAAGGTTCCCTATCTCAGGACAGATGAACGGATCAGGAGAATAATGAGGTGGCCGTTGTTGCACATGAAACGATCTGGGGTGCAACTAAAATAATTCCTTAATGACGAGTTGAGTCATGAACATCTAGAAACTGGGATTTAAGTTTAGAGATAAAAATGCGTATAAAACTAACATCATTTAATAAACTTCAAGGACAGTCTGGTTTAGATTTACTGTAATAGACAACTATTCTGAGCATTCCTCAACAGTTATCGTGCGTATTGGCTGCCCTTGTCGCTTACAGCGGCCTGTAGATTTCCCAAAGTCAGTAGTCTACATGATCTCTAAGATCTCAAAATCGGGGAAACTGATTTTATTTCACTACAATTTCTGAAATGTATTATTAAACGTATTCATTAATCTACAAAATGTCAATTTCGTTCTTGAAGCATGGTACACATTGTTAAGATTACCCAGTCGATGTTACATATGAAAAAGAAAAATCTTTCAGACAAATAGAAGGTACAATTTAAGAAATCTATTCAAAGCAGATAATTGTGGAATATTTCCGTGTTTGAAATTCGCGATTTTTCCCACTTTTCAGCAGGTTCCTCTGAATGTGAGGTACACAAACCGATTCGACCTTCAAGTTTGTTTAAAATGCTCGTAACCTGAAGAACATTTCTGAGTGCAATTGCTAGTACATTACGTATGGGACACCCTGCCTTTGTATCATGAAAAGTTTAGTGCGGGAAATGTCTCACTGAGAGATGTTTCGAAGAAGTATCAGGGACACATGATATATCTTACTACGAAGTCTGCCGCTGCATCACAGTGTCAACCCTCAAACTAGTCTTTATACGCCACTGTAAAATACTTACACAGTTAATAGGCAAGGGTACCTTGAGAAGTTTTAGTTACGCTATAGGCAGCAAGAAGTCTTGCAACCGAAATGAAACGATTTACTAGCAAACATTGTTTTGAATGCTCTGATGATTACCACTATAACATATTATCATTAGTTTAGCCTTTGTATGGTGTTATATCTTTACCTGCAGCACATACAAGGCGGAATTAATGGGCAGACCACAGCCTTAATCTTAGATTACACTGCAAATGTGCAAGTACTGCAAGACTATACCAATACATTTCCTTGGGGATTATTAATTACAATAATCGGTTCGCTGTGACCAGTACCATGAACCGTCGTCAAAGTTACACTGTGCTGCATGAAAGCGGTTATACTAAATACACTCCTGGAAATTGAAATAAGAACACCGTGAATTCATTGTCCCAGGAAGGGGAAACTTTATTGACACATTCCTGGGGTCAGATACATCACATGATCACACTGACAGAACCACAGGCACATAGACACAGGCAACAGAGCATGCACAATGTCGGCACTAGTACAGTGTATATCCACCTTTCGCAGCAATGCAGGCTGCTATTCTCCCATGGAGACGATCGTAGAGATGCTGGATGTAGTCCTGTGGAACGGCTTGCCATGCCATTTCCACCTGGCGCCTCAGTTGGACCAGCGTTCGTGCTGGACGTGCAGACCGCGTGAGACGACGCTTCATCCAGTCCCAAACATGCTCAATGGGGGACAGATCCGGAGATCTTGCTGGCCAGGGTAGTTGACTTACACCTTCTAGAGCACGTTGGGTGGCACGCGATACATGCGGACGTGCATTGTCCTGTTGGAACAGCAAGTTCCCTTGCCGGTCTAGGAATGGTAGAACGATGGGTTCGATGACGGTTTGGATGTACCGTGCACTATTCAGTGTCCCCTCGACGATCACCAGTGGTGTACGGCCAGTGTAGGAGATCGCTCCCCACACCATGATGCCGGGTGTTGGCCCTGTGTGCCTCGGTCGTATGCAGTCCTGATTGTGGCGCTCACCTGCACGGCGCCAAACACGCATACGACCATCATTGGCACCAAGGCAGAAGCGACTCTCATCGCTGAAGACGACACGTCTCCATTCGTCCCTCCATTCACGCCTGTCGCGACACCACTGGAGGCGGGCTGCACGATGTTGGGGCGTGAGCGGAAGACGGCCTAACGGTGTGTGGGACCGTAGCCCAGCTTCATGGAGACGGTTGCGAATGGTCCTCGCCAATACCCCAGGAGCAACAGTGTCCCTAATTTGCTGGGAAGTGGCGGTGCGGTCCCCTACGGCACTGCATAGGATCCTACGGTCTTGGCGTGCATCCGTGCGTCGCTGCGTTCCGGTCCCAGGTCGACGGGCACGTGCACCTTCCGCCGACCACTGGCGACAACATCGATGTACTGTGGAGACCTCACGCCCCACGTGTTGAGAAATTCGGCGGTACGTCCACCCGGCCTCCCGCATGCCCACTATACGCCCTCGCTCAAAGTCCGTCAACTGCACATACGGTTCACGTCCACGCTGTCGCGGCATGCTACCAGTGTTAAAGACTGCGATGGAGCTCTGTATGCCACGGCAAACTGGCTGACACTGACGGCGGCGGTGCACAAATGCTGCGCAGCTAGCGCCATTCGACGGCCAACACCGCGGTTCCTGGTGTGTCCGCTGTGCCGTGCGTGTGATCATTGCTTGTACAGCCCTCGCAGTGTCCGGAGCAAGTATGGTGGGTCTGACACACCGGTGTCAATGTGTTCTTTTTTCCATTTCCAGGAGTGTATATTGATATTACGAAATAACATATGTTATAAATATCAACCAAGTAACTTAAATACGTTGCAGCATGGAATTAATAATACATAAGAAAAATAGTACGAGTTGAATCTTAAGTAGTTAGAAACATTTTGTTATTCCTGGTTGGTTAGACGGAAAGAAAGAAGAAATAGATTTTAGTTACCTCAGTCATGATGCACTTAACGATAGCGTATGCCCTTTCACAAAGGTCGACCTCACCTGAAACATGAATGTACTACTTAAAGAACTTTCCTTATTATTTGCGAGGAAAAATATCTATGAATCTACAGATACATATTTCACAAACATGTGAAAATTGTTCAGTGGATAGTAATGATCGTAGGCGTGTTTAGTGACTCGTTATGAGCTACAGCATTCGTACTTGAGAAAATATTTATATTCACATAATTAGTGAAAACTATTTAAACTTGTGTTGTTGTTTAGAAACAGTCGCCGGTTTTCTTTGAATTCGTTTATTAACTGTCATGACACATTTTGGATCTAGCGCATCTGATGAACTATTATAAATGCAAAAAATTTTACAGAAAAGCAAAATTCATATAAAAGGCAGTTCTAAACGAACAACATTCAAGAACAATCAGGTTTTTTTATACAGAAATAAATACCGTTTTAGATACAAACACATGAGACTCATGAGACTGTGACTTTGTCTTTATATACTGTCACTACCAATATGTAAAATAACAGGTATCACCAATAGTTGCACTTTCAATCCTGACTGTTGAAATAGCAGACATGCAATGGCCAGCACCAACGTGTGGGCCGGGAGGAAGGCTCGGCCACACTAGGTGATGTAACGGTGTCAATGCACGTTTGAACAGCGCACCACAGATTCGTGTCCAAAGCAAGTATTACATTTAAAATTTTAAGAGGCAGTTGCCAAAAGTAAGTGTCAGTATACAAAATATTTAAAAATTGCTTGCCTACATATGGGCAAATATCTTATCTTTCTTATAAAAATTCATGTTATCATAAAGCCAGCGTATAAAATTATTTAGAAGGCTTTTTGTTTGCATACACATCTAAAATTGTCACGATATAGCCAAAAGAAAACTGTTAGAATCCTAGATGGTTAAGTAAATTAACATAAAAACACATTTTCATTTTTATTACAAAACAGAAGTTCTTAACTTTTATAAGAAACTTTCTTTCCCGTAAAATTTCTAACATAACATCTGTTACTTTTGTATGTTTACAATTGGTCCTCAGATGATGGGTTACATCCGGAACGCTTCATGATGGTTAATAAACAATTTCATAGAAAACGGGCTACTGTTTTTAAGCAACCTCACAGTGTTTTTAAATTCTTTCCAATAATTATATTCATAATCGTTACGTGCCTCTACAAGGACTTTCAATCTGATTTAGATTTTATATTCACATTCGCTATGAAATAAATTGTCACACACAAACAAGGTGCAAAATTTTAACTGGCGTGAAAGCACACTATGTAATGGTAAAGTAGTTTCGATTTCGAAGATATTACCACATCCAAAAGCGTTGAAAAGTGATAGTTCGGTGACCCCAAAACAAGACGATAGGGGAATAAGGAAAGGCAAACTACATAGAACTCTGCGTTATACAGGCAGCAGATCTCAAACACAATGCCTTCCTCACCAATATAGTGGCACAGTTCTGTACCCATTACAGTACTTTCACTATACTTTATCAGTGTACGAGCCGCATTTTATTTTAAATGGTGGTGGATGAATTGATGAACTAATCGGTGTTGTGTGCTGTCCTTAGGTTAGTTAGGTTTAAGTAGTTCTAAGTTCTAGGGGACTGATGACCATAGATGTTAAGTCCCATAGTGCTCAGAGCCATTTTTGTTTTTTGAGCTAATCGGTTTTCAGTGTTACTTATCAAATAAGACAAATCTGCATGAAAACTTCCATATATGATTCTCTCGTGTCGTCTACTTTAAATCAATGAGTGTATTGGGCAAACAAAGCTCTTTAACAGTTCCACTGCATTTAATAGCGGTGAATGAAATTGCTAACCGGAAATTGCAAAGAAATATTTATCAGGTGCTAATTTTTAGATAGAGGACAAATAATAGTGATGCGGGAGGCTCTGACATGTGGGTCACCGATTTTGGTTAAGTTTTATGAGGACGCTCTATATTGAAAATAAAGAGACACATGTCCCGGATTTTTGCTAGACATACCTTAGTTTTTGAAAAAAATCGGGGTTAAAGTTGATGACGGAAAATTTTATTTCCAGTGCTATACACCAAAAGAGGGTCAAAAACCGAACATTTTCATCAATATAATATGGGATCCAAAGTAAATAATATTTAACGTTTTTGTGTTTTCATGCTGTAGCTTGGATAACCATCAATCAGTGTCTCTCATAGCGCGGTCGGTGGTCGAGCGGGTAAAGCGTTAGACTACCAAGTCGGCTGCCCATATTCGATTCTCGGTTGCGGAATTATTTTAGATACGATATTTTTTTCCGTGTATCAGATAATATTCTCGTAATCGGAATACTTTTCTTTGCCTTTTTCTGAAGTAAAACATCGGGAGGTGTAATTAAGATTCAAAAAAGTATATCTCATAATGTACTGAGTTATTTTCTTCGTGATGCATACTACAACAATACATCTAAAGTACTGTGTGTTATTGTATAAGCCTAACTGATCGTCTGTTCGTGAGCGTTCTCACATTCAGTGGGGTGAAACTTATCATACAGCAAGCAAAACATAAATATTCCTCCCGTCATGCCGAGTACGTGAACGAAATTTCACCGCATTGACATGTTTTCTGATACATTGTTTGTGAAAAACATATCTGATTCACGTTGGTAAAAATAGACTGGATGCGTAACAAGCATATACAAGCATATCTTGAAAGACAGGCGTGAACAACCGGCTATGGAGTAACGCATAAATTTTGATAGCATCCGACCTATCTTGGAATTATCTGCTCTGCTGTGATGTCACACGATTTTGAAGAAGAGCGATGAAATTCTTTACTTGTCAGAAAAATGAAGCGTCACACGGTTGACACAGAAAGGTACGTCTCTGGAGTATAATTTTCACGGAGCAGGTCGGCTGGGCGTCATCACGTCCGAAAGTCCATCTAGCGCCCCATGTATCATGATGAAGGTAAGCGCCAATACATTGTGTTTATTTAGTTGATTATTAATTACACCTCCAGCTTTTTGCTAAAAAATAAGTAAATAAAAATAAGTAAAACAAAATAAAAGGAAATAATACTCTGATAATGGGAATAGCGTTATCAAAAGTCGACAAAAATATCGAATGAAAGAAAGCCACCCTCAAGGATCGAATACGGACCATCAGTTTGGTAGTCTAATGCCTTGATCGCTCGATCGCCGATTTCGCTCTGCTAAACGCAGACTGCATGTGGGTACCCAAGTTACAGCACGAAACGCAAAAACGCTAATAACTCGAATTTTGTTAACGCTAGATCCAATATTAATAAAAAATGTTTGTTTTTAGATACTCTTTCGACGTATAACACAGAAAACACGATTTTCCGCCATAAAATTGACCTCGATTTATTTTCAAAACGTAGGAAGTGTGTACGAAAAATTTTCAGTATGGAATGTCCTTGAAAAACATGGTTAAAATCGTTGACCCAAGTGTCATCCCCTTCCCTTGTGAAAAATCTTCCCGGCACAACCACGTTCACATCAGAAAAATATACACTCCTGGAAATTGAAATAAGAACACCGTGAATTCATTGTCCCAGGAAGGGGAAACTTTATTGACACATTCCTGGGGTCAGATACATCACATGATCACACTGACAGAACCACAGGCACATAGACACAGGCAACAGAGCATGCACAATGTCGGCACTAGTACAGTGTATATCCACCTTTCGCAGCAATGCAGGCTGCTATTCTCCCATGGAGACGATCGTAGAGATGCTGGATGTAGTCCTGTGGAACGGCTTGCCATGCCATTTCCACCTGGCGCCTCAGTTGGACCAGCGTTCGTGCTGGACGTGCAGACCGCGTGAGACGACGCTTCATCCAGTCCCAAACATGCTCAATGGGGGACAGATCCGGAGATCTTGCTGGCCAGGGTAGTTGACTTACACCTTCTAGAGCACGTTTGGTGGCACAGGATACATGCGGACGTGCATTGTCCTGTTGGAACAGCAAGTTCCCTTGCCGGTCTAGGAATGGTAGAACGATGGGTTCGATGACGGTTTGGATGTACCGTGCACTATTCAGTGTCCCCTCGACGATCACCAGTGGTGTACGGCCAGTGTAGGAGATCGCTCCCCACACCATGATGCCGGGTGTTGGCCCTGTGTGCCTCGGTCGTATGCAGTCCTGATTGTGGCGCTCACCTGCACGGCGCCAAACACGCATACGACCATCATTGGCACCAAGGCAGAAGCGACTCTCATCGCTGAAGACGACACGTCTCCATTCGTCCCTCCATTCACGCCTGTCGCGACACCACTGGAGGCGGGCTGCACGATGTTGGGGCGTGAGCGGAAGACGGCCTAACGGTGTGCGGGACTGTAGCCCAGCTTCATGGAGACGGTTGCGAATGGTCCTCGCCGATACCCCAGGAGCAACAGTGTCCCTAATTTGCTGGGAAGTGGCGGTGCGGTCCCCTACGGCACTGCGTAGGATCCTACGGTCTTGGCATGCATCCGTGCGTCGCTGCGGTCCGGTCCCAGGTCGACGGGCACGTGCACCTTCCGCCGACCACTGGCGACAACATCGATGTACTGTGGAGACCTCACGCCCCACGTGTTGAGAAATTCGGCGGTACGTCCACCCGGCCTCCCGCATGCCCACTATACGCCCTCGCTCAAAGTCCGTCAACTGCACATACGGTTCACGTCCACACTGTCGCGGCATGCTACCAGTGTTAAAGACTGCGATGGAGCTCCGTATGCCACGGCAATCTGGCTGACACTGACGGCGACGGTGCACAAATGCTGCGCAGCTAGCGCCATTCGACGGCCAACACCGCGGTTCCTGGTGTGTCCGCTGTGCCGTGCGTGTGATCATTGCTTGTACAGCCCTCTCGCAGTGTCCGGAGCAAGTATGGTGGGTCTGACACACCGGTGTCAATGTGTTCTTTTTTCCATTTCCAGGAGTGTATTAACTGCTCCAGATGATGCTCGAAGTAATAAGCCACAAATATGTTTTGCCCTGTTTAAAAATAATGAACCAGAAAGGTTCACTGTTTTGTTTGCTTTGATGACCATGAAATAACTGTGACTAACGATTTTTTCCCCTTGTTGTTTCACACTGTCGCAGACTACATGTGGTTCGAGCAGGCTCCCAGCAATAGCATCTACACCTGCTCTTCTGGGATTTACAATACGCAGAAGCGGCGTTAACATAACCAAATGCTTTCAAAATACAGATAGCTCGTTATGAATCTTTCAAAAGATAATATAAACAAGTTTTATTAATTTACTGAAAGCCGGCCAGTGTGGCCAAGCGGTTCTAGACGCTTCAGTCCGGAAACGCGCTGCTGCTACGGTCGCAGGTTCGAATCCTGCGTCGGGCATGGATGGGTGTGATGTCCTTAGGTTAGTTATGTTTAAGTAGTTTTAAGTCTAGAGGACTAATGACCTCAGATGTTAAGTCCCATACTACTCAGAGCCATTTGAACCATTTTTTTTAGTGAAAGTAACTGATGGTTTGTGTTGAGTTCACGTTGTTGGTGGAGGGTGAGGAGAACTACCAGGGAGTAAGGATGGAAACGAAATATGATAATGTAATTTTATATGTGAAGTAGATGTGGTATTCGGTGACAGATATTGTGGATTTTATAATAGAATTTGTTTTGTGATTGACCCCTAATCAAAATTGAGCGATAAGAGAGAAAAGGACTGAATAGGTTAAATGTCCTTACGTTAAGATGACAGTGGTAGTGGGTTGAGTCTTAAAGATATTAGTACAGGTTCATGGTCATGTAAGAGATTCTGGTTACAGTTTAGCTGGGCGGGACTGGACATGTGGAGATTGTATTGTATCAGCATGAAAGAGTGTGCTGGTGCAAAGCGAGACACTAAGTGGGTTAGGGAGTAAGGAGAAAGTGGTAGATTGGTTGGTGTCAGCTTTGTGGGAATCGTAAAAAATATGTAGGTAATCGGGTATGCCAGTATAGGTGAGAAGAGGCATTTTATAAGTTGCTAAACGATTTTGGATTGTTTTGGGGGAAGAGACCAAACAGCGTGGTCATCGGTCTCGTCGGATTAGGGAAGGACGGGAAAGGAAGTCGTCCGTGCCCTGTCAAAGGAACCATCCCAGCATTTGCCTGGAGCGATTTAGGGAAATCACGGAAAACCTAAATCAAGATGGTCGGACGCGGGATTGAACCGTCGTCCTCCCGAATGCGAGTCCAGTGTGCTACGCTAAACGATTTGTGTAGGAAATGTAAACGCATGCAAGGCGGTTAAAGATTTACAGTGATGGAATTCTGGGGTGAACAGACATGCTGACGAGGGATATAATCGCCTAGTTAGATGTTGTGGATTTCCTGTCCGATGGCTGATTGGTGGGGTTATGGATAAATGAAGCCATTTCCACGCACTTTAAATGAGGTGAATCTAAAGCGTCTACTTAGAGGTAGCTATATGTCCTTATAAACAGATTTCGAAAGCAGCTGCAGTAATTACGTTCTAGAAAATAGCATCGATTATGTCATCTAATTTGCTAGCCAGCACTGCTAAAAATATGGTAATAATAACTAAGTGAAGCACAATTTGTCGTGCCGTTTCACACTTTTAATTACTTAACTTTAGTTTCTGTAATAAGTTGTTAGAAATGACTGTGTTCCACAGACGAATCCTAATTTTTTTTTATATCGGCTTACGTCCATCTTGATGATGTCAACCTGTTATCTTTAAACTCTTGTGAGTCCGATATAACAGCAACAGTTCTAATATTATCACATGCATTCGCAATCTTAGTCTTAACTGCTGTCATCAATAACATAGTAGCGAAATGAACAACAATTATTGTCATTCCGCCCATGCAGCTGAGTGTAGAGAGTTGAATCAGTTACAGTTTCATCAACTCTTGCATCAAGAAGAAGCACTGTTGACTTACTCCTCTGTGCGACACAGGTGTAGGTTGTCTCGTCGAGGTGCGCGAGATTGGGGCCGTTGGGGAAGCCCTGAAGTACCATCTTCAGGAGATCTTTGTCGAAAGCTCCATCTGCATGCATCTGAAACGTCGAGAAATATTGTTACACGTTGCTCTGCAAAACATTGACAATAAGTTCGCAAAAAATGTAAGGCTGTTGACGCTACTGTATTACGCGTTACAAAAACAGTCCACTATCCTGAAAGTCCAAATCTTGATACACTCTTGTATCTGACGAATTTTTATTGGTGTGTAGAACCAGATAAATAAAATTAACGCACATTATCGTTTGGTGCGATATTACAGTTTTCTCATGATCATAAGACAGCACGTGAATGATCTGAAAGGCAAGACATATGGTATAAAGTTAAGACAGACAGGGGAAAGTTCTTATTTGTAGCTGTTACCCACAGCTGCACTTCCTTATCAGTAGTTTTGTTATGATGACTGACGGTGAGTAATTAAGCTACTGTCCGTCAATAACGTCGGCTGCCCTCGCGTGTCTGATGGGCTCCCTGCTTTCCTCCCTCCAAAGCTGTGCCAATGCGCGATGCGTTGACATGCGAGGCGTCGCTGCGGAGCAGTGCGTACTGGTGTGTGACTTGCGTCGCCACGAGCGCGCGTCTATGTATCGCGCTATTGAAGTAACATCATTATACCATGTCTTTATTATGCAACAAATAGTGTACAAGTATGGATTAAACACACAGAAGATTGTGCAAACACTGTATTCAACATTTTGAATCATATCACGTGATGAAGATCGAAAGCAAAGAGTGAATACTTTTTTCGAATAGTAAATATTTTTTCCCCCGATTCACGTAATGTTCTTCAAATCAATAAGTATCTTGTACTCCACACTTTATAAAGTAGCCTGTATTCTTCCTAAGGACTCAAGCTGCTTCCATACCAAAACCATCGAAATCTGTTCAGTGGGTTAGTCGTGCAAATGTGAGGCATCTATAATATTACTGTGGATAAGACATACAATTACGATATCGTTTTCCGTGATCCGATTTGTATGAAATAAAACCTATCCGGTGACCAAAGCTATGCTCAAGTTACCTGTGAAAATTCCATGAAAATCCCTCTAGTTGTTTTGTACATTAGCGTGTCCAAACAGAGAAACAGATACGATAGTTTTAGATAAAACTTTAAATCACGATAACATGATCCCATTTTTGGTGAAATAAAGCTTACACGTTGTACCATGGTATGTTCAAGGCATCTGCGAAAACCCAAGAAAATTCGTCTAGTAGTTTTAGAGAAGAGTGTTGAGAAAGATACGACAGTTTTTCATATTTGTTATTAGTACAGGTATAGACAGAAGATAGATATTTGTACATTAATTGTTATACTATTGTAACTACATCTGCATCTACAAACATATTCCGCAATCCACCATACGGTGCGTGGCGGAGGGTACCTCACACCACAACTAGCATCTTCTCTCCCCGTTCCATTCCCAAACAGAACGAGGGAAAAATTACTGCCTATATCCCTCTGTACGAGCCCTAATCTCTCTTATCTTAGTGGTCTTTCCGCGAAATGTAAGTTGGGGCAGTAAAATTGTACTGCAATCAGCCTCAAATGCTGGGTCTCTAAATTTCCTCAGTAGCGATTCACGAAAAGAACGCCTCCTTTCCTCTAGAGACTCCCACCCGAGTTCCTGAAGCATTTCCGTAACACTGGCGTGCTGATAAAACCTACCAGTAACAAATCTAGCAGCCTGTCTCTGAATTCCTTCTATGTACTCCCTCAATCCGACCTGATAGGGATCCCAAACGCTCGAGCAGTACTCAAGAATAGGTCGTATTAGTGTTTTATAAGCGGTCTCCTTTACAGATGAACCACATCTTCTCAAAATTCTACCAATGAACCGAAGACGACTATCCGCCTTCCCCACAACTGCCATTACATGCTTGTCCCATTTCATATCGCTGTGCGATGTTACGCCCAAATATTTAATCGACGTGACTGTGTCAAGCGCTACACTACTAATGGAGTGTTCAAACATTACAGGATTCTCTTCCTATTCATCTGCATTAATTTACATTTATCTATATTTAGAGTTAGCTGCCGTTCTTTACACCAGTCACAAATCCTGTCCAAGTCATCTTGTATCCTCCTACAGTCACTCAACGACGCCACCTTCCCGTACACCACAGCATCATCAGCAAACAGCCGCACATTGCTATCCACCCCATCCAAAAGATCATTTATGTAGATAGAAAACAACAGCGGACCTACCACACTTCCATGGGGCTCTCCAGATGATACCCTCACCTCCGATGAACACTCACCATCGAGAACAACTTACTGGGTTCTATTACTCAAGAAGTCTTCGAGCCACTCACATACTTGGAAACCAAACCCATATGCTTGTACCTTGGTTAGGAGTCTGCAGTGGGGCACCGAGTCAAACGCTTTCCGGAAGTCAAGGAATATGGCATCCGCCTGATACCCCTCATCCATGGTTCGCAAGATATCATGTGAAAAAAGGGCGAGTTGCGTTTCGCAGGAGAGATGCTTTCTAAAGCCGTGCTGATGCATAGACAGCAACTTCTCTGTCTCAAGGAAATTCATTATATTCGAACTGAGAATATGTTCGAGAATCCTGCAACAAACCGATGTTAAGGATATTGGTCTGTAATTTTGAGGATCCGTCCTTCTACCCTTCTTATATACGGCGTCACCTGCGCTTTTTTCCAGTCGCTCGGCACTTTACGTTGGGCAAGAGATTCGCGATAAATGCAAGCTAAGTAAGGAGCCAATACAGTAGAGTACTCTCTGTAAAACCGAATTGTAATCCAATCAGGACCTGGCGATTTATTTATTTTCAACCCATTCAGCTGCTTCACAACCCCAGGGATGTCTATCACTATGTCCTCCATACGGGAATCTGTACGAGACTCAAACGGCGGTATGTTTGTACGATCCTCCTGCGTGAAAGATTTCTCAAATGCTAAATTTAAAATTTCAGCTTTCGTTTTGCTGTCTTCCGTTGCCAGGCCAGACTGATCAGTGAGTGACTGGATGGAAGCCTTCGACCCACTTACCTACGAGGGCTATCCACAAAGTACATTACGTTTTGGAATTAAAAATAAATAAAGTATTGGAAAATTCTTTTATTATATAGAGATGAAAGCCACACTTCAATACTACTTTTCTACATAGTTGCTATTTAAATTAAGGCACTTATCGTAGCGCTGGACGAGCTTGGCAATTCCTTCGTCGTAAAATTCGGACGCCTGCGCCTTCAACCACGTGGTTACCTCTTCTTGAAGCTGTGCGTCGTCATCAAAACGCTGCATAGCCAACCACTTCTTCATTGCTGGGAATAAGTGGATGTCGCTCGGTGCCAGGTCGGGACTGTACGGCGGATGAGGAAACAACTCCCACTTAAAATATTCGAGAACTTCACGAGTGGCATTTGCCGTGTGGGCCCGGGCGTTGTCGTGAATCAGCAAGATCTTTGAGCCCAACTTTCCCCTGCGCTTGTTTTGTATTGCTCTTCTGAGGTTGTGCAGAGTTTGGCAATACCTTTGAAAGTTTATTGTAGTGCCTCTTTCCAGGAAATCCACAAAAATCACACCTTTTCTGTCCCAAAAGGCAGTCGCCATCACCTTCCTTGCCGACATTGTCTGCATGCATTTCTTGGGTTTTTGGAGGGAATTTGTGTGCCCTCACTGCATTGACTGCAATTTCGTCTCGCAGTTCACATGCTTAACCCATGTTTCGTCACCAGTAACGATGCGATCGAGTAATGAGTCGCCATCTTTCTCGTAAGCGTCCAAAAACGTTAACGCTGCAACCATTCGCTGATTTTTGTGAATCTCTGGCAAGATTTTTGGTATCCATCTTGCACAAAACTTGTGGTAACCAAGCTTTTCGGTAATGATTTCGTGCAACAAACTTCGTGAAATTTGTGGAAAACTCATAGAGAGTTCCGTTATTGTGAAATTACCGTTTTCACGGACAGCGGCATCGACTTTTTCGACAAGTTCGCCAGTCACTATGCTGGGTCTTCCACTTCGCTCTTCGTCGTGAACGTTAGTTCGTCCATTTTTAAATATTATGACCCATTGACGCACTCCACCTTCAGTGATTATGTTGTCCCTATACACTTCACAAAGTTGCTGATAGATTTCTAGCGGTTTACAGATTTTTGCAGTCAGAAACCTTATTACAGCACGCACTTCACACTTCACGGCATTTTCAATTAACGCTGACATTTCAAATTGTCACAGTAACTCAACGGAGTACAGCACTAACCTCTCACTAGCACGGCAGGATGCCGACTGAGCGGCGGAATGCCGTGACACCAAGATGGCCGCGCTAGCCCCGCCCCTAACGGACACAAACGAAAACGCAATTTACTTTGCGGATAGCCCTCGTATTTTACGTAAGACCAAAATTTCCTTGGGTTTTCAGCAAGATCTTTTGCTAAGGTATGACGGTGGTAGTGGTTGAATGCTTCGCGCATCGCTCTTTTTACAGCGGCACGAATCTCTACTAACTTTTGCCTGTCCTCATTCTCCTGATCTTTCTTGTACCGCGAGTGCAACTGCCTTTGCTTCCTGAGCATTCTCCGAATTGCGCTGTTAAACCACGGTGGGTCTTTTCCGTCCGTAACCCACTTTTTCGGCACATACTTCTCCAATGCGTGATCTACAATGTGTTTAAAATTTGCCCATATTTCTTCCATGTCCATCGTACCGGAAGTGAATGAAGTCGATTCATTTATTAAGTGGGATGCTAGCAACTGCTTATCTGCTCTTTCTAGTAAGAATACTCTCCTAGCCTTCTTGAGCGACTTTTTAACTTTCGTAACCATAGTCGTAATGACAACATCATGATCATTAATCCCTGTCTCAACACTGACACCGTCGATGAGGTCTGGTCTGTTCGTGGCTACCAGATCTAAAATATTTCCATTACGCGTTGGCTGTCGATTTAGCTGCTCAAGACAGTTTTCGGGTAATGTGTTCAAAAGTGATTCACACAACGGCTTGTCTGTACCACCTGTAATGAATCCATAGACATCCCAGTCTATACTAGGTAGGTTGAAGTCGCCTCCGACTAATATAGCGTGATCTGGGTACTTCTGCGATACAGAATGTAGACCCCTTTGAATGATTCTAGAACTGTCACGGCGGAACCTGGTGGCCGGTAATAACACCCCACAATTATTTTTATTTCCCCTAGCCCTGTTAAACGTGTCCACATAACTTCACAATCACACTCTTCTTCGACCGCAGTAGACACAACATTTTTGTCAACTGCAATGAAGACACCACCTCCTACGGTGTCTAATCTGTCTTTCCGATACACGTTCCAACCCTAACTAAATATTTCAGAACTTCCTATCTCAGGGTTCAACCAGGTCTCAGTCCCGAGTATAATTTGCGCGCCACACGCTTCCTGGAGGGCAGTAAATACAGGAACTTTATTCCGAACACTCTGAAAATTTACTGCTAATATCTTGATAGCTGAAGTGTATTTACACTGAGCGCGTACTGATTTCCCTGCCTGCACGTCGACTGGTGAGTGTTCATCAGGACACCTCGCACTACTGCCTAGCCTAAAAAACCCCCATGTGCACGCCGCAAGTACTCTGCTACCCGACTAGCCGCTTCCTTTGTCTAGTGCACTATGCCGCTATTATGCATCGGTGTCTTTTATTACAGTTTTTCAGATCCGAATTGTACGCATGTGGTTGCTATGGGTCACACGAAAGCCTTATAATGCAAAACTAAAGATAAACGTCACATGGATTAAGGAATGAAGAGCTGTAAGATACGCTAACCGCAGCGGGAGATTGTATAAATATAGAAACGTTTTTCAATGGAATATTGCTCTCTAATAGGCTAGGATGACTTAACTCCAAATTAACAGAAATACCAATTTCTGTTGCTGACTGATGTGAAAATTACCCAGCCATCAGTTTAATAAATTCTGGTTGCAAAATACTCACACGATTCCTTACAAAAGAAGAGGAGAAATCGTAGAAGCTGTCCTCGTGGAAGATCATTTTTGATTTCGGAGAAATGTAGGAAGACGCCAGACAATACTAGCCCTACGACTGACGTTAGAAGATAGGTTAAGGAAAGGCAAACCTACGTTTATAATATTTGTAGACTTACAAAAGCTTTTGATATTGTTGACTAGAATACTGTCTTTGAAATTCTGTAGGTAATAGGAGTAAAAGGCAGGGAGCGAAACACTACTTACAACAGAAACCAGACGGCAGTCATAAGCGTTGAGACCATGAAAGAGAAGCAGTGGTTGAGAAGGGGGTGAGACAGGGTTGTTATCTATGGCCAATTTTATTCAATCTGACATTGAACAAGCATTAAAGGAAACCACAGAAAAATTTGGAGTAGTAATTAGAGTCCAAGGAGAAGAAATAAAAACTTGGAGGTTTGCCATTGACATTGTAATTCTATCAGAGACAAAAAAGGACTTGGGAGAATAGTTGAAAGAAATAGAAAGTGACTTGAAAGACAGGTTCAAATGGCTCTGAGCACTATGCGACTTAACATCTGAGGTCATACGTCCCATAGAACTTAGAACTTCTTAAACCTGACTAAGGACATCACGCACATCCATGCCCGAGGCAGGATTCGAACCTGCGCCAGTAGCGGTCGCGCAGTTCCAGACTGGAGCGCCTAGAACCGCTCGGCCACACCGTTCAAAGGGGGGCATCAGATGAACATCAACAGAAGCAAAACAAGTATAATGGAATTTAGTCGGATTAAATCAGGTGATGATGAAGGAATTAAATTAAGAAAAGAGTAACTTAAGGTAATAGATAGGTTTTGTCGTTTGGGCAGCAAAGTAACTGATTACGGCGGAAGTAGAGAGGATATAAAACGTAGGCTGCCAACAGCTAGAAAAGCATTTCTGAAAAAGATAAATTTGTTAACATTTAGTGCTGTGCAGTCTTTTCTGAAGGTATTTGTCTGAAGTGTAATCATGTACAAAAGTGAAACATGGACGACAAACAAGAAGAGAATAGAAGATTTTGAAGTGTGGTGCTATAGAAGAATGCTAAAGATCAGATGAGTAGATCACGTAACTAATGAGGAGGTACTGAATAAAACTGCGGAGAAAAGAAATTTTTGCAACAAAGGCTAAAAGATAGTACACATTCTGTGTTGACAGTACAACAGTACATATTCTAACACATCAAGGGATCGCCACTTTAGTATATTGGAGAGAAATGTGTGTGTATGAGAGGTGCGGGATGGGGGGTGAGGGAAGGGGAGGGGGGTAAAAATCATGGAGGGAGACCAAAAGATAAATGCAGTAATGAGATTCAGAAGGACGTAGGTTGCAGTAGTTATTCGAAGATGAAAAGCTTTGCACAGGATAGAGTAGCATGGAGAGCTGCATAAACCAGTCTCGGACTAAAGACCGCAACAGCAATTACTGTTTCTGTCCCTGACTGCTGACTGAACTCCAGCGAGAATAGTGGCTACCGTTGTTGTTTCTGTTGTAAATAGCAATATCCACATTTAGCAATATTCACCTTATTGTAATCCTTATTTATCGGAAAGACATCTGCAAGGAACGCTCTAAATTCACGTCACTGAATGTGAGGATGTTGAAAGCCACTATTATTTTGCAGTGAAACTGTGTTATATTAAGAGAAATGCCCTGTACAGATGTTCCATATGTACTTACCGCTCCTGTTCTATCCAGTAAGCAGTAAAACCAACACTGAAACAGAAATATTTTTGTCTATTAACGGAACAGTCATGGAAGTGATATACATCAGTTAATGTTTATCAGGATGAGGGCAACAATTTGCGGAGACTATAGCATACACTCTGTACAGTAAAATAGTTCTTACCTATATTTTAAGTAAGAAATGAATTGAAAAATTAGGTAAGGACACTTAACAATGAGAAACCGACTGATGATGGTGATTTAGCCTATAACATTCAGGTTTGCGCCAACATTTTCATTCTCGTTCTACATTCAGGATAAATCATTAGTTGGGAGATCTGATATAAGCCGTCTGATTAAACTGGTTTTTAATTTGGATACAGTTTTTTTCCCTGACTATATCACTTGCCATTAATTAAAACTTCCGGGCTGAATTGCCGTGGACCATATATAGAACTTCTTCTCCTTCCTGACGTTTCGTTGCCTACTGCAGGCAACATCTTCTGAGGTGAGTCTGCGACTGGCTGCTAGGCGCTGGAGGTCCCGCTTACATAGAGCGCTTAGATGGCGCCACCACTCGTCACGTTCTTTCGACTTTGAAACTATCTCTGGCTAGTGCCATCTCTATTACAGGTAATCGAAGTCGAAAGCACGTGATGAGTGGTGGCGCCATTTAAGCGCTCTATATAAGCGGGACCTCCGGCGCCTAGCAGCCAGTCGCCGACTCACCTCAGAAGATGTTGCCTGCAGCAGGCAACGAAACGTCAGGAAGGAGAAGAAGTTCTATATATGGACCACGGAAATTCAGCCAGGAAGTTTTAATTAATGAAGACGCCGGCCGTGAAAACTTACATGTTATGATATATCACTCGCCTTCACTTGTACAGAATGTGCTAGTATGGCGTTGCTAATCTCTTGGATTAAAACGATAAAGTTATAGAGCGGCATCTAACGTGCTAAAAACCGCAAAAGACCGGTGCTTCTGGTTGGGGTACTGAAAGACGAAACACCGTTAGGTATTACTGTCTCGTCGATGATGACGTCATTAGAGACGTGGCACAAACTCATCTCACACTGATGCGGGGGGAGGGATTGGCCTTGCCCTTCTCAAAAGATCCTTTCCGACAAACACATTTATCATAAATAAAAACTATGGAAACCAAAATTTGTGTGGGCAGACAGGGATTTGAACGATGTCCTTTCCGAATGCGAGTCCAGCGCCTTACCACTGCGACATCCTTCTTGGTAGTCCTATCACTGCGTGAAACGGTGTTTAAGGCTTTTACGAGTTCAGTTCCTTCATTTCTTATGCACAATGATTACAACACAGAATACCTACTGATATAACAGTGGCTTTTGAAAGCTAAGGCATTAATTGCCAGAAACATATATTTAAAAGTAGATTCTCATTCATATGAAATTTTGAAGTTACTCTATTTATGTGCTCTCATTTTAAAAGTAACTGGTAACAGTAACATCATTTTAATTAGTGTTAGCCTAATGGATTGATATCCCGCGTATTGTAATACCAATATTTAGAGAAATGGAATCACGTACATTTCTGTGTGTTAGTAACTGAAAGACTAATGAGCAAAGGAAATCCAGAATTTCCCACCAAGGTTTGGATTGCACTATTTCTCGCGACAATGGGGAGCAGAATTTGACTATGAACAATTTTAACAGGCTCAGATACCCTTGTGGTCGTTCCAGTGCCAGGTTACAAAAGTGAAGTTAACCCGTAGATATTTTAAGGGAAAAAAGTAAAACGCGAAGCCTACGAATGAAGTAGGAAAACTCTAGTCTGAAGTTCCTTCTACGACGAATTCGTTAGAGGCAGAACACAATTGCTGATATACAAAGGTTGGAAAAGGAAATCTATTGTGTCCTACTGGAAGAAATCAACTCGTAATGTTAATCGATTTAGCGATACCACGGAAAATCTAAATTTGTATGGTTGGAAGTGTTGATTTGAACCTTGTTTCTTCAAAATGCGAGTCAAGTAACTTAACCACAGTGAGACGTGGTTCAAATACAGAATAAAAGTTAATACTGGTGATGAATAAACGAACAGGTCAGTAAGTTTGTAGCTGCTTGAATTGTTTCCTTCCACAAAGCTTCCTACGTATAGAGCCTAAAGAAATGAGACTAGGTAACCGTTGTTTATCCTAGATTTGTTTGTATGTATTCTACACAGTTACGAACACGACAGTTCCATCAAATATTTGCTGCTACATCCGAAGCATTATATGAATCTCTACAACTTGCCTTTTGCTGGTATTTGCTCTCATCTATCACGTGACCGTCACTGAGAAGATTATCCCAGCATCCTGGAAAACATAAGACGTGTTAATAAATTTCAATCCTTTCACTAAAATTTCTAGAATAGCCAACACATTTATTTCCTTTACAAAAACCTTCCTTTCTTTCCACAGTCATTCGTGTAATTTACTGACAGGTTCAAAGATTTAACTTCATTTTCTTTAGTAAGTTTTACAATAATCTTCAATTAAATCGTACAAAAAATTTCTTAGTGTTTCCCAAGTCTGGCAACATCGATTATCATTTATTTGCAATACACGTATTGTACCAATTAATAAAATAGTCGAGATCGCAAAAATCACTTATTTAAAAATGATGACTGGTTTCGGCTTGTATGTTGCCCATCTTCAGATCCAACACACCACATGGATGCAGCCGGCGGTGCACGAAACAGTTGCATGAACCCACAGCAGCTGTTAGCAGCAGAAAGCGACTGTGACACGACGCAACTGTTCCGTGAACCAGCGGCTGCATCCATATGGTGCGTTAGACCTGAAGATGACCAGCATAAAAGTCGAAACTGTGCATCATTTTTAAATAAATGATTACTGCCATCTCTGCTGTTTTATTCATTGATAATTTGTAATAGATCTGTCAAATCTCCAAAACATGTTACTCAAAATTATAATCGTTGTAACTGTTGCCTTTACAACCAGAGAAAGGTAGGTAGAAACTATGAACAACAAAATACATTACGGATCTCCTCGTCCCTGTGAGCTACAGAAACGTCTGCCCAACACCGTACAGTATTCTACATTCGTCCATGACCGACAAGTGTCTGTGTGAATGCTGTAATTGGTCAATCTTGTTTTCGTGGTCCCTAAGTAGGCAATACGCTGGCGGCTGCAGTGTATTGCTACAGTCTTCACCAAACAGTGATTCTTTACATTTTGTAAATAAGGTTCAGCGCAATAGTTGGCGTCTATCTTGAAATTTCCGCTAATTTAGCTTTTTCCGCATTTCCGTGACGCTTTCCCGTAGATCAGACAAACCTGTTACCGTTCCTGCTGTCGTTCTTGCCTCTACCCTGCCTCTACATATGGGTTCCACGCAGTTGTAAAACATTCGAAAACAGAGTTTCCTTTGTAGATTAGTAGCATTTTCGCAGCATGCTACCAATGAATTGAAGTCTGATATCTGTTGAACGTACAATCATCCACCTCTACATATTGTTAGACTTAGATATTTATGTGAGCTAACCACTTAAATTTGTGACCATTTATATTACAGGCAGTTACAAAGTCGTTTCGACTTTTCTGCAGACGTTTCGCTAGGAAGTTATTACGTATCCTCCACACAGTCTCGAAATCTCCGCATGCGATTTCCATATTTCTGGAGGCCGGAAGAAAGATATTCTTGGCCATCGATGGGCTTCGGACGAAGAGGCCCACACCTGTTTACAATCATGGTTCCATAGGCAACCGCAAACATTTTCCCGTGAAGGTGTTGACCGTGTTGCCTCAGTGGGATAAGTGTATTAGCAGTTATGGCGACTACTTTTGAAGTAACGAACAGTTTAATTACTTTTGTCCATCTCACTCATATTCATCTGACTGCAACTTACAATAAAGGAGCAAGTACTGAGAAAGCCACTACATAATAAATCTTCACTATTACAAAACCCCACAACGTCATCTTAATCAATACGATAATGGAAGTGAAGTCAATTAAGTATAGGTGCGTGCAATGACGGTTCCATAGGTAACCACAAACATTTTTCCGTGAAGGCGTTGACCGTGTTGCCTCAGTGGGGTAAGTGTATTAGCAGTTATGGCGACTACTTTGGCGGTAACGAACAGCTTAATTACTTTTTTCCATCTCACTCATATTCATTTCACTACAGGTACTGAGAAAGCTACTACATAATAAATTTTCACTATCGCAAAACCCCGCAACGTCATCTTCATCAATACGATGATGGAGGTGAAGTTAGTTAGCTATAGGTGTGTGCAAACGTCATCGTCATTGCAGATATTATGTAAACGGCAATGAAGTTCACTGAAATTATATAAAAGTATTAAAATAGTTTCAGCGTATTTTAGTATCACTGCCTGCCTAAGATATCGGTACTTGTTTTTGTCGAGAGCGCAGGGTACCATTGCTAGTGAGTCGTGATTGGGCTTTTGTCACAAATATTGCCGACTCTTGGTCTACAAAAACGACAACTGCTGCTTTGCCAAAACGGCTGAAACCCTCATCTTACACGTTGTGTCTTTCATATCAGTCTTCATCAGCAAAGGTATCGCCATTAACTGTCAAAAGAGTATTATCTGCGTTCGTTGCTTCTGTCGCCGAGACAATAATCAACCATGCCACAACGGTTGTGGTCACAAGAAACGTGGCCTGAATCACAATTCATTGAACATTCTAATTGTGAAGGACGCATAAACTGTAACAAAAATTCGTGAGTGGAGATACTTTCGTTCGTGTACGTCGCGAGACAACAAGCAGCTGCTCCCGAAAGGGGTACTCGTACGCTCATGAAAGTTTAGGGAGTGTCGTTCGGGTGAAATGATAATAATTACCAGAAATGGTGTCGGCCATGAGAGGCAAAACTAAATATCTGGTCTAAATATCCCAAATATTTTAATGACTTTCAAAAAGTCGAGATGCTAGTAAATTAGTAATGTGAACAGCTGAAAATAGGTTGTAATGCATCGCAAAATGACCATTGTGGTTGAAGTGCTAATTACAATTTATGATCATTGTATTACTAAGAGGAAATTGCAGCCTACATAAATGTGTGTGACTGGTAGAATGTACACTACTGGCCATTAACATTGCTACACAAATAAGAAATGTTATACTACAACTGACATGTGATTACATTTTCACGCAATTTGGGTGCATAGATCCTGAGAAATCAGTACCCAGAACAACCACCTCTGGCCGTAATAACGGCCTTGATACGCCTGGGTATTGAGTCAAACAGAGCTTGGATGGCGTGTACAGGTACAGCTGCCCATGCAGCTTCAACACGATACCACAGTTAATCAAGAGTAGTGACTGGCGTATTGTGTCATGCCAGTTGCTCGGCCACCATTGACCAGACGTTTTCAGTTGGTGAGAGATCTGGAGAATGTGCTGGTTAGGGCAGCAGTCGAACATTTTCTGTATCCAGAATGACCCATACAGGAACTGCAACATGCGGTCCTGCATTATTCTGCTGAAATGTAGGGTTTCGGAGCGATCGAATGAAGGGTAGAGCCACGGGTCGTAACATATCTGAAATGTAACGTCCACTGTTCAAAGTGCCGTCAATGCGAACAAGAGGTGACCGAGACGTGTAACCAAAGGCACCCCATCAACCAGATGTGGTTGAAGTCATTCAAGGGGTTTGGGAGGAGGTCCTGGTCGTACCTAAACACAGTCTTCACAGCCTCATATCTGACTGAAGTTTTTCGAGATTCGTGTTAAGAGCTCAAGTTTTTGACACGTACATTCCTCCTTAAAACAACACTCAGTTCATTCAGATAAATTCTAGAGATATGATCATATTTTTCGATATGTGTTGAATCCATAAAGCCAAGACCAGCGACTCATTTGGGGCCCTGTCATTATCATGCCCCAGCTGTCACGAATATTTGAATATTACTAGCACAAACTGTCATCCTTTCTCTTTAAACAATGGTGAAATGAGTGGCTTTTAAATTATTTGCAAAGTTATTAAGGTTAGAAATTACACTGACAAAAACTGATACCCAATTGGGTCTGATTGTCTCTCCACATCTGGCATCGATTTTATATAGACGTTGAAGTCCAATACATACTCCCCTACTCATTCTGCTCATTTTTCTTCTTCTCCTTCAATTCATAGGTAATGAATTGAAGCTTGAAGAGTCTTCCACAATAAAACACGAAAATGCGTGATGTACTGTATGATTCTGTGATGATGGAGATGGGTAAATATATCAATCTGAGGTAAGAGAGCCTTGTGCATTGACGATCGAATCGAAAGTTATAAACGAAAAGCTATCTGATACCTCTGACACTGGAATATATGTAGCGCTACTGATGTTTCAAGATTGTAGGGTAGGCAACGTCGAGAGACGGACCAAATAAGAAAAAAATTGCAAGTAAATATGGACTCCAAAATGCATACTTCAAGCGCTGTGAGCACTTGTTCATCTCTGATAGCGTGAAACACATCTTTTTTACTGCAGAAGTGCTTATAGTTCTTAAGGTAGGCATTTTAGAGCCCGTATTTACTGTACAAATGTTCGTTTTGGTCCACACTATCTCCTCCAAAAATATGGAAACCGAAGAGCTTTCAAATGGTTCAAATGGCTCTGAGCACTATGGGACTTAACATCTGTGGTCATCAGTCCCCTAGAACTTAGAACTACTTAAACCTGACTAATGTAAGGACACCACACACATCTATGTCCGAGGCAGGATTCGAACCTGCGGCCGTAGCGGTCACGCGAGCCCAGACTGAAGCACCTAGAACCGCAGGGCAACACCGGCCGGCAAAGAGCTTTCAGTAGAAGAGATGTGTTTCAAGTATTTACTTGACAGTTTTTTCTCATATTGGTTCGTAGTACCACCTTTGTATGTTGCCTACCCTACAATCTTAACAGAAACAGTATCAGTATGAGTATCCACTGTTAGAAGTGTGAGAATGATTTGCGCCTATAACTTTGGAGTCGGCGTTTCCGGATCTGGGTCCCTTACCTCAAATTGATACATTTACCTTTCTCCACCATTACTGAAAGTCTATATCATCATCACAGAATCACCCTATACATTCAAAATGTAGCAAACATTACGCCTATGATGTGGACGGCGATTAAAGAGACAAATATTTGTTCTCTTACGCATCGGCTTTCAAGCCACTAAACGCTCATCATCAATGTCTACTTTACAAAAATAATATTTTGAAAACCACGTGCTCATTGTTGCCAAGTTATTGTGGTGTCGTAGAATCTACAAGCATTAATTCTGAACTGATACTGAGTGACATACATTCGTTGATCCCTCCCTCTCACTATCAATTTAATATCAACTAGAAGCATTCGATATAGGCCTAACAGACTGCTTCAGATCGAAACTTGTTTGTTCATGACAGTCTTAATTTACTTTGCACTTTTGGTTGCCTTTTTAGAAACCATACCTAAAATTACATTTGTTGAAAATCGGACCCACCTCTTATTCGTAGTGATATAATGAGTCTCTTCAGGGATACACTCCCAAACTAATCCCACGAAGGCTCATATGAGAGAACTGCTCAAACTATTTTAACACCTTTAAAAAAAGCCTTTTGTAGCATTTGAGGTATCTCAGTCAAAGCAGGAGGTTTAAAATACCTCACTTCAAATAACTGCTTTAACCTAAAAGACTTTGATTTAATATTGATTATTTGAAACAATGATAAATTTGAATCGAATACTTTGAAAATATTTCGTCTTGCTCCCCAAAACAAAGGCAGTCATTTGATATGCATAACAACAATATTCTGTTTAGTTTTTATTTTGTCACTTTTGAAAAGATTCATGTTATTATGTATTTTTACCCCTGCTACCCTCATGGAAACCCATTCCAGTCCACACATTACATCATGATTTTCATGCAGACAGAACTGGCGATCCGTGAAGGAATTTAATTTTATTATGAAGTACTACATTTTGCTTGAAGTCGAGTTAAAAGCAACTTGTAATCATGAGGTATAGCTGCGTCGACGTCAAAACCCGACATTTTAAAAAATCCTGTCGCAGATGAAGGACAGAGTGACCAGTAGCGGTGGATCTGACAGCAACAGGGGAGTCTGACACATACGGGTACTGTTTGGTGGGACAGCTGTAGGCAATGGTACCGTGGCGACACTGATGGCATTTGTTTTTGTTGGTGCTGGAAATTAAGAATAAAAACCACAAATAAAGTGAACTTGTTCTTCCTTATTGATATCACCACACCACTCTGCCATCAAATGAAGCCGTGCACGTGTAATCCCGAACGAAACTACATTAACCAAGCAGAGCATAGCGACAGGATCTGTGGATTTGGGTATGTGCTAATGGGCTAGATGTAATGCCAGAAAATAAACATAGGTAGAACTTCGTGCATTTGAAATACTGTGAATCTATGCTCATCTGTTATAGATGAGTTAATTGAGCCTTTTCATTAGAGACCACAGCGGTTTGGATTTTCATAGATTGTAACAAAATCTCGGGCGATGTACTCTCGGTTCGAAAAATTTGTGTTTCTGTAAATAATAACTTCTGGCGATGAGTTCGCAGCGGCTTTAAAGCTATCGCGTGGGAGAATAAATATTTCAAGATAAGAAACTGGGACTTGTTTCATCTTCGCATATCTTGTTTTCAGTATATTAAGGATATTTAACACAAGTTGTGCATGCTGGCAGACAAAATCTGTATCTATGAAATGCAGTCCTATCTCCAGAACAGAGAATGAAAGAAGCATACACATCATTTTAAGTTGAGGAACAATAACAAGGCACCCAACCATGACGTTTTCCCAGACGCAGCACAGAGATGAACCTAGGGGAGGCTGAGACCATGGTAGCTACTTTTTTTTCTAAAACCTCGCAAAGAATAAGAGTTATAAAAGTGCCTGGACATCATTTGATGGCCCAATATCCGGAAAGATCTGTAGATTTCTAAGCAACCTAAGCTGCCTACAGCTAAGATAAAAAGTATTCTTTGAAATGTTAAAGACAATTTAAGTCTCGGTAAGACGGGACTGTGTCGCATTCTATGCGAATTTGCCATGTCTTACTTGGGAAGACTATCAGAAAAGCCCAGGAGAGATGCAAGAAACATTAGCGACGTACCCGACTTGAAACAACCAAGAAAATCAGCTGTCGTCGACCACTGCCTCGAATATACGAACGAAATCAAATACGACGAGCCCAGTATAGTGCTGCAAACGCCATGTTTTTGTAACAGCATAGGTATTGTATTTTATTGAACTGGGGACCTAGAAACGACGGAGAGGCTTCGTCCCCGCCATAGCCCTCAGTGGGTTCACAACCCCACAACAGGCTGCAGCAGTCCACTTACCCCACCGCCGCTACACACCGAACCCAGGGTTATGACAGCATAGGTAAGGAGTCCGTCGAAATAAAGCTATCAGGAAACTTAATAAACTGTGACAGAGCTTTCAGTTGAAACAGAGCTTGGGAAACGGCACTCAGTTTAAGATCTCGCAGGCCATCACATCTACTAGAGCCGGAAAACACTGAAAGAAGAATACGGAATATCACGAGCTCTGGAAAACGAAAGACTGTCAAAGGGCGTAGTTGGCGTCGGGAATGGAACTCGCCTATAAGGCGTGAGACCAACAATATTTCACAACCTGTCCAGACAGCGAGTACACGTAACAGCACAAAACCTGAAGAAGACTGTTGGATCGGTCGTTGAAATATTGTGCATAAAACGGCAGAGCACCCGGAAGCACAATATTAAGCATTGTTTTCTGGATGTTGGAAGTTCATATATTGATCAGTGAGAACGTGATGGCCATCTACCTAATGTCCACATTTGGCACGGGTAACAGCAGTGACGCGTCTTGGCATGGAGCAGTCTGACCTTCGTAAGTCGCTGGAGTGAGTTGGCACCACATCTGCACACACAAGTCACCTAATTCCCATAAATTCCGGGGAGTGGGGTGATGAGCTCTGACGTCACGTCCAGTCACATCTCAGATGTGTTCCATCGGGTTCAGATCTGGCGAACTGGGGTGCCAGCACATCAACTGGAACTCGCAACTGTGTTCCTTGAACCACTCCATCACACATATGGCCTTGTGGAAAAGGGCATCATCTTGTTGAAAAATGCTGCTGCCCTGGGGAAACATAAAGGGGTACAAGTGGTATTCAGCCAGTGTACGATACCCCTTGGCCGCCATGGTGCCTTGAAGGAACTCAACTGGACCAATGGATGTCCACGTGAATGTTCCCGGAGCATAATGGAGCCGCCGTTCCGCAGTACAAGTGTCAAGCAGCTGTTCCCTGGAAAACGACGGAATCGCACCTTCCCATTGGCGTGATGAAGAAGGTATCAGGATTCATCAGATCATGCAACGCTCTGTTACTGCACCAATGTCCAGTGCCGATCGTCACGTGCCCATTTCAGTCGTAGTTGACAATGTAATGTTAACAGTGACACATGCATGGGTCGTCGGCTCCGGAAGCCCATCGTTAGGAGTGTTCGGTGAACTGTGTATTCAGACACATTTCTACTCTGCCCATTATCAAATTCTGATGCAAGTTCCGCTACAGTTCACCGCCTGTATTGTTATACTAATCTGCCCAGCCTATGACGCCCGACACTAACGTAGAATGGTCGTCTAACCCCTCGACACCTGGACGTCGTTTCACCACGGTGTCGCCACGTGTTGAGGACAATCACTACAGTACTCCTCGAACACCCGAAAAGTCGTGCGGTTTCCGTGCTGAGCCTCTGCGCCATCACAATCTGCTCTTAGTCAAACTGAGATAGATCTCGCACCTTCCTCATTCTACACACGGACTGAAAGCTCATTGACACTACACGCACCCTGTTTGTGTCTGGCTAGTAGTCATTCGTCAGGTGACGCTGTTATCGTCTGGACGGGTTTATATTGACAGCAGGTCGGTGCTCATAACGTTCTGGCTGAGAAGTGTATATTTGCATGGCAGGGGGCTGAGCTGTGGTACGTAAACAAATTTATTTTCTTAATAAGTAATTATTCTTATTCTCCCTTATTTCCTGACAGTTTTACTGTTTTCTTCCTTGTTAATTAAGCATCCATATTCTGCAAGACATTTAGACATTTTAAACTTATATGAATATATGAAGTGTTTTGTATTGGCAGTATTTTGTGCAACATATTATCTATTCTATTTTCTAGACCAGACTAAAAAACACCAAATAAATAAGTAAAATATATGTGCTAGTGCAACCCTAAGCGTTTGGTTGTTTGTGCAGATACAATGAACTCGCGGTTCTGCATTAGTTTCAATCTCATATGCAGTGTTCTCAGGTTACTTACTCCATCCTAATTTGAAAGTAGCGTTACACTCCGCCATTGTGGCCGGGATGTCAGTATTGGGCAACATCTCGTCACCCTTGGTCGGCTGCTACAAAAAGAAGAGAAAATAATGATAGTCATCACTAAAAATATAAGTACAGGGTGACAATTGTTGAACCATATGAAAAAACGGAAATTAGTTACTAATTACGGCGTGCACACACTTTATTCAACATGTAAACGTCACTGCAGATATCAAGACTTAGACTGTGACATGTTAGATTTGCCTGCCATCATTGGCGATAATGTGGCGCAAACGAATAGCGAAATTCTGAGTGACCCGCTGAAGTGTCGGAACATTGATGCTGTCGATGACCTCCTGAATGTTTTTAACTCAGTGGTCGTTTTGGTGTTATTGTTGTAGATCTTGTCTTTAATATAGCCCCACAATAAAGGAGTCGCATGTGTTCAGATCCGGAGAATAAGGGTGTTTACCTATTGCTTTCCCACATACAGGCAGGTATGAATATCCAACGAGTGTATTTTGCTCTGTCTACAAAGCCGGACTTCCGCCTGCTACTGCATTTAGCACTGTTGTCACAGCACGGGGAACTTAACGTAACCGCTCGCTGCATGTGCCTTTATTAACTTTTTTGTCATAACGTAGACAATTCCTTGGTAGATTTTGTAGTTTCTGTGATGATTCTTTGTCTTTTTTGTGTATTAACGGTCTGAAGATGACCACTGACATGTTACTGCAATGTGTAAATGCACAGATGTAACGACTGCATCGTAAAGAGAAACGTCATATGTACAGAACATGTGTGACGCTCATCACTGAAATTAAGAATGTGAAAAAGTGTGATTTATTCACAAACATAAATCCGTTTACAATATGGGTGTGGTTTCTAGTTCTAGAAAACCGAATGGACCACGACGACAAATCGCAGTTAACTGCAACTTACTGCTGGAGCAGACGATATGCTGCGGACCAAAACATGTAAGTAACTGAAAATATTAGTCATGTGAAGACGGGCACGGTAGCCCTAAAGCGGTTAGGGCGTTGAAATGAATCATTTTAAAAGTATTTGTGCTTGGAGACACCACGATTACAAATTCATGTCCTCCAATATCCAAAAATAAGCTCCAAACCCTTCGAAAATTAAAAATAATCTTAATGATAACATGGCTTATACAGCCTGAGGATACTCACAAGCAAAGCCGCTGCAATTAGCAGCCACACGGCAACGCAGCAAGTAAACAGTGTCTTCATTGTTGTGCGGTCCAGCGTCGGTCAGCCGTGGGAGAGTGCCGGAGCAAGCTGCGTCGGCCACAGCCTGCTGCCGCCCTTTATACCGCACTGACAGCGTCGGCCTCCCTTCTGACGTATTCTGCGGGCCGCCTGTACAGTTCCCAGTTGCGTAACGGGCAGCCGGCGATCCGAACGGCCGCTCCAGGTCGAAGCCAATTTTCTAGTCCGTGGCGTGCGTCTCCGCTCCTGTGCGCACGAGCCACGGAAATGACGGACGCGGCACAAAGGGCGCTCGTGGAACTGCGATGCGCACTGGGCATTTTGCATTATTACCGGCGCTACTGACCACTAGTTACGCCAGCGCTCGGCAATTATAAGAGCATGTTCACAGTTAAATTCAGACTTTGAGGAAGCAAATTTTTTCTCGCCCGCCTGATGAGATTGCTTGACTACGAACAGCAAATTTTCTGTGGGAATTTCCTATGGTATCGCTATCCAGAAAGTTCTGTCCCGACCACTAGTTCGCGGCTAGTCCAGTCAGAGCAGGCGCACTGCGGCAACCAATTGCAACTACGACACTAAGTGTACGTCAGAGCAGAGTAATACGGACACACTGAAGCCTACTGAAAACAGGTACCACATTGCAACGTATGTTGGTCTGTTTGTTAGTAATGCACAAGTATTAGAACCGGGTGGATCGATTCAGTCGATGGACATACGAGTACATTTAGAAATGAAATGGCTCTGAGCACTATGTGACTTAACAACTGAGGTCATCAGTCCCGTAGAACTTAGAACTACTTAAACCTAACTAACCTAAGGACATCACACACATCCATGCCCGAGGCAGCATTCGAACCTGCGACCGTAGCAGTCGCGCGGTTCCGGACTGAAGCGACTAGAACCGCTTGGCCACCGCGGCCGGCAGTACATCTAGATCTACGTAGCGTAAACCGGATATATTTTGACCGATTTTCAGATTTTAATGTGATTCTCATGTCTGCTTTTTAAGAATGGAAACGTGGTCTAAGTAGGCCGTATTCTATTTATCATCTACATCTACATACGTACGCCGTTAGCCACCAAGCGGTGTGTGGCGAAGGGCACAATTCGTGCCGGCCGGTGTGGCCGTGCGGTTCTAGGCGCTTCAGTTTGGAACCGCGTGACCGCTACGGTCGCAGGTTCGAATCCTGCCTGGGGCATGGATGTGTGATGTGTGTGATGTCCGTAGGTTAGTTAGGTTTAAGTAGTTGTAAGTTCTAGGAGACTGATGACCTCAAATGTTAAGTCCCACTGCCTGAAAACCTCAGTACGAGCTCTTATTTCCCTTATCTTTGAATGGTGATCATTGCACGATTTGAACGTTGGTGGTAATAATACATGCATTACATCCTCGGCGACGATCGGATTTCGGAATTTAGTGAGCAGCCCCTTCCGTTTAGCGCGTCGTCTATCTGCAAGTGTGTCTCACTTCAAAATTTATATGATATTTGTAACGCTCTCGCGATGGCTAAATATACCAGTCACGAATCTTTCCGCTCTTCTTTCGACCTTCTCAATCTCTTGAATCAGACCCAACTGTTAAGGGTTCCATACAGAAGAAGAACTAACGTATTGTAAGCAATTTACTTTGTTGAAGGACTGCATCGCTTCAGGATTCTACCAATAAACCGCAATCTATAGTTTGGCTTACCCGTTGCTTTTGTAATCTGATCATTCTATTTGAGATCATTCCGAATAGTCACGCCCAGATACTTGACGAATGTTACCGCTTCCAAATTGGGCATTTATTTTGTACTCGTACATTAATGGACATTTTCGCCTTGTTATACGCAGTAGGCTACACTTACTAATATTGAGAGGTAACTGCTAGTCATTACATACGCATTTATTTTCTGAAAATCCTCATTGATTTGTTCACAAGTTTCGTGCGATACTACTTTCCTGTAGACTACAGCATCAACGGTAAACAGTCTAATGCAGCTGTCAATACCGTCAACCAGATCGTTTATGTAAATCTGTGCAATCGTCCAGTTTCCACCTTGGGTCATTTACAAACGCGTATCTTAACCTTCCAGCTTCATTTCCCATTGTAATACATCGATGGTACATATGGACAGGAATATGTTTTACTTCTATGCGTATGTAGCACAGCCCTTACTTCAAACAACAGCAACAACTTGCACTTGGTCTTGTAGACCAATCCCATACTTGTAAACGAACCAGAGTCCGTCAAGTATTCTGATACAGGTACGACAAACGGAATTATTAGACAATAAAGCGGGAAGCGTGCCTTATTTACCAATCGCGTGACCTAGAAGAAAATTCCGCTGCGGCATTGACTAGAAATCCGAAGGTAAGGCGTTACTTATTCATAGTGAGATGTACATCACGTTCGAAGAAGCACGACATCAAATCCAACATGTCAGGAAATAGTTTACCAGTATCATTCTGAAATCACTGGCACCGCTTGAGAGACGTGTTCCTTATTCATGCTTCATCTCGCACGTTCCGATTGTTATTCGCTTTGTAGGTCTGTAATGTCGAGAAGCTGTGTTTCCGCACTCGTACTGAAATGGGATCCTTGCTTTCTGGTTCTTTCGATCAAATGTCTTCACAGCTGGTAGATGATAGAAACTCATTCACTGGAAGACAAGGAAATTACCTCCTCAGTATTATTAATAGTAAAATGAATATCCATTATCAATAGTAATAGTTGTTACAGGATTCACACTGCAGTCCGTAATCTAGTACTTTCGCAGGCGGATTAAAATACCTTTTGTAATTGTAATGTAACTTTTTTTCGCACCAAAAATACAGACTCACTTTTTTCCTGATACTATAAAAATTCGTTCAAATAAAATAAGAACTAAGTTGAACAACTTTTCACCACTTGGTACGCCAGAAGGTGCGAATACGTCCCAGGCGCATGATCATTACCAGGACTGTACATAATGTATATAAGCCTAATAGAAAGGGAACTAACATTTCTTCGCACAACAGCGCTGTAATACAAAGGAACAATAAACATACAAAATTGTTTTGATGTCCATCTCCATAAAGACGTACATACCGGTTGGTTTTAATTAAAGCGCAGTTCTCCGCGGAGATCCAGTGTGGACTGTATTATAGAACGGTAGCGAAGTTTGGTTGATACGTCATGCCTTAATGCGGAATCGATTGACGCTGAAGAAAAATTTCTAGTTTTGGTCATCCGTAGCAAATCTGGCGCTGTACACTGTATGTCGGTATGACATCCACACTTGCAGTAGACAAACCATAACCTGAATGAATAGTAAGGTTATCGAGAAGAAACCGGGCGCAGTTAGTGGAACTGCAGCAACTACGCCGGCCGGTGTGGCCGAACGGTTCTAAGCGCATGAGTCTGGAACCGCGCGACCGCTACGGTCACAGGCTCGAATCCTGCTTCGGGCATGGATGTGTGTGATGTCCTTAGGTTAGTCAGGTTTAAGTAGTTCTAAGTCTAGGGGACTGATGACCTCAGATGTAAAGTCCCATAGTGCTCAGAGCCGTTTGAACCATTTTTTGCAGCAACTACAGTGCTGCATTGAGAGAGCATCGACGATTGAAAGGTCTGAGAAAACGCCCGATCTCATTAAATGGTTTAAAGAAGGTGGTAATAAATTCGTAAATAAGGATGAGCGTGTTGTGGTATCTGGAAGGCGTCCTATCTTGGTGGAAGCTACTAACGAGGTTGCTGTTGCTGTAACTAACCATGCAGTACTTGCCCTGGGTAGTGCTAATGTTCGTGTAGTCTCACGATAATTTTCCCTCCGATTGCCAACTGTTTTACATCGGTAACCATACAAGATCCAAACGGTGCAGCAACTGGAACCTCATGATGTGCAACAACGTTTCTGCCACGAATCTGAATGTGATGACACGTGGATAGGCAATATTCTACGGTGAGACGAAGCACATTTTAAACTACAGGGTGAAGTGAATACAAAGAACTTCAGAATTTGGGATGCTGCTAAATCGCTTATTGTGCGCGAAGAGCCACTGCGCTCGCCACATGTGACACCATGATGTGAATTCACAAGCACCTTGTTCTCGGTCCGTTCTTCGTTGAAGTGAATACAACCAGAGGGCATGTCAGGTGTACCGTGACCTATGCAAGTTATGGAGACCTCCTTGTACAGCACGTGATTCCTGCTTTGGTAGAGCATGAGTGTGTGGAAACCAGTGTTTTCATACAAGGTGGGGAAATCTGCTTAATGTAGTCAGAGGCTATTGGTGGGGCCTCAGTTGCTGGGATTGCAGTCATGTGTGTGTGAGTTGCGTTTGCGCGCGTGTGTGTATGTGTGTCTGCCGTCTATTTTTGACTTAGGCCTTATTTGTGGCAGTCTTTTGGTTCGCGCCTATCTGCGACTCAGCATCTCCGCTATATAGTGAGTGGCAACTTTCCTTTCCATTATATTGTTATATTCCATCCTGGATTTTCCACTGTTTGATAAGTGCCACTCTGATGCATTTGTCATGTCTGAATATGCGGCTGATAATGCTTATGGCGTAAAGTTTGCAAACAATAAGGTTATCAGCCTTATGAAACACGATGTGAATTGGTCGCATATTATGGAATTTGTAGGCTTTAGAACAAAAATGTACACATAATATACAGTGACAGATGCTACCCATAGGCAGGTAAAGGGTGTTCATTTTGCGTTTAGTTCTCAAAGTCCAAAGTCGATGATTGCTTGCAATGCCTGTGCAGTGGCGTGGCTGCTTCTTTGCATATGATGTGTCAATTTACCATTCAATTGCAGGACCTTGTGATCCATATTGCAGTGCAGCTGATAGTCGACTTGCTGTGCCGTGATGAGCAACAGGTCATTTGTGAGGACAGACTCAAATCCCTGCCATACTCACACTTTTCACTTGATTGGTAGAGAGAGAGAGAGAGAGAGAGAGAGAGAGAGAGAGAGAGACAGAGACAGAGAGAGTTGATGTATTTACTTGTTGTATATGTAGTGAAAGTGTATGTTTATATATGGAATAGTATTATCCATTTGCCATAGTGTACCTCATTCGATAGCATTCCGTCAAGTATTTCTTGTTTCCCTTGTAAAACAATTCTCTCTATCATTGAAATGTAGCACAGAACATCGCGGACAATGTGATTCACTTTGTATTGCAGTTGATAGTCGATTTGCTGCTGCCATGATGAGTAAATGCTGTCTTCAAGAAAAAAAATTACAATTGAAAACTTACATAGTGCCCATGTAAATCAGTTGTAAAATTCCAGCGCTGTAAACTTTTTTAAAAACTATTATAGAAACATACTATGTTGAATCTTTTTAATGTGATATTAGTTTTGGTCAACATTATTATTATTATTATTATTATTAGCGAATGTCCCCATTGCAGAACGATAAGCAGGTAATTTTTCAATCTTTCTTAGGGTTCTTCTTATTTTCCCAGTATTTCCTCGTTTTCTCTCCGAAGGCGTTCTTTCTGTGTTCAGTCCACTTTGGACGGTATGGTTTTGGTCCCATCTCTGGAATAAACTTCCAATTATCAATTCTGCTTCTGAATGTATTCCTGTCTGGTGCGTTTGTTACCTCAATTTTTGCTTTTGTCAAATCCTTCTTAACTTCAGGTAACGAAGGTATTGATGCTTTAGGGGAGTCACACAGTTCAATAGATTAGTTAGTCTGTTTCCCGATTATCTGCCTATTTGATACTTTTCCTGCTGTATCGATGGTTTGCAATCTGTATCCATCTTGTATGTATGATGGTCCCATAATTTTTCTAATAATCTTTCTCTCTACTTTCTTAATTTCTTACAAATCTGGTTTTCTATTCAATGAGAGCGTTTCACTTGCATATGTGACTGTCGATTTGATTCCTGTGTTGTAGAGCCTGCTTTAGTGCCTTTTGATCGTCATTTTTGTTATACAAAACTGAAACAAGTCCAGACGCTTCCTTGATTTTTGTGCACTGTGTTTTTTGTCCTATTTTTTTCAAATCCTGTTGGTTCAATAATTTCACCGAGGTACGTAAAGTGTTTCACTCTGTTGATTTCAACATAATTTGCTTTAAGTTTCGGAATATCTAAATTGGAATAAATTAATTCAGTCTTCTTGAAGGAGATTTGCAGACCAACCTTCTCTGCACATTCTTTGAGCATATCGTTTTGCTTGACTGCTGTTCCTTTACTGTCGGTTAGAATCGCTTAGTCACAAGCAAATGCTAAGTATGGAAAGTTCAATTTTCACTGACCTCTTCCTAATTCGACTGGCTTCCAAAAGTTTTGTTTTCTTAGTTCCATTTCACATTCTTTCACTACTTTGGCTAAACTAAGTTGAATACTAGTGGCGAGATCCCATTCCTTGTCTTACTCCTATTTTAACTAAGAATGGTTTACAAATTTCATCTATGAATTTAATTTTTGATTTGCTTTCTGACAGTGTTTGTACGATCAGTTTTCGAGTTTTGGTGTCTAGTTCGCGTTCTTCTATAATATTGCACAGCGATTGTCTATCTATAGAATTGTGTGCTTTTCTATAATCAAGAAATGTGCAGACTTTTAGTTTCAACGTGATTCCTTTAATTTTTAAAATAGTTTCAAGATTAAAGATCTGTTCTGGGCACGATCTATTAGGTCGAAAGCTTGTTTGGTAATTTGAAACTGTGTCTTCTAACTGTTCTTGTGCCCTCTTCAGAAGACAAATTTTGTAAGTGACCAGAAAAAGTGTTATGCTTCTGTAGCTGTTTACATCTGATGTCCCTTTTTTGTGCAGTGAACGAATAAGTGCACATTTCCAGTCCTCTGAAATTTTTTTCAGATGATTTGAGTGATCTCTTTTAAGGATTTTGGACCAAGGTTCTTGAGTTGTTCGGCTACACTTCCATCTTCTCCCGAAGACTTATTATTTCTGAGCTTTTTAATGTGACTACAAATTTCCTCTTGAGTTGGTGGTAGTGAAGTTTCATTAATGTGTTCTGATAGTAATCTGGGGAATCTCATACTTAGTTGTGAGCAATTTAGAAGCTGTGGGAAATATTTGTCTAATTCTTGGCAATTTTCTTTGTTAGTTAATGCCAGCTTTCCATTTCCCTTATAATTATTGGAAATAGTTGCTTGGAGTTGTTAAAACAACCTGGTGTTGGATGAGAATTGCAATTTCATCACTAGTGTTACAGTTTTCTGAAGCAAATATTCCTGGCATATGATTCACTCATCGCATTGAACTGGAGCTATTATATCAAGTGAATTCATTGCGTGGTTTCCAGCCTATTGATTTAAGTAATGCCTCCATGTTGTCACATTGTGCTTGCACTGTAAAGTAGTGTACTGAAGGCTGTGTGCATTAGTTTTATGTCTGACATCCATTCTACTGTGCCTGTTACTAGAATGAACACATTGCGATTTCTTCAACTGAAAAGTCAGGACGCATATTAAACTCAAAACATTCTGGACTTTCATTGGAAGGTCCATTGGCAGGCTCCTCAACAGTTTTAAATTCTTGTCTCACTGTAAGGAAGAATCCATAAATTTTGTAAATCAGTCTCTCATTGAGATATAAATGTGTTACTATACTACAGTCTACACAAATTATGCTAATGGTAGTATATCACTGGTTGTGTCGACTCATAGAACTTACCAGAATTATTCTCCAAAAGTTGACCCATTCAGAAAACTGATAGTGGTTCTGTTTAATGTTCCTGGCTACATTTTATTGTTATTTCTGTCATTTTTATTTTCATTTTAAATTTAGTAATATTTGAATATAACTCAAGCCCCTCAACAGACGATTTTATAACTGAAGTTAGATCGCCAGTATCGTAAGAGCTAGGTAGTATTTCACAAATTCTTGGCCACTTCACAGACGCAGATTATAGTTCACCTTAGTGACATTAGGAATGTTAATGGCCGGCCGGAGTGGCCGTGCGGTTCTAGGCGCTACAGTCTGGAACCGCGAGACCTCTACGGTCGCAGGTTCGAATCCTGCCTCGGGCATGGATGTGTGTGATTTCCTTAGGTTAGTTAGGTTTAAGTAGTTCTAAGTTCTACGGGACTGATGACCTCAGTAGTTAAGTCCCATAGTGCTCAGAGCCATTTGAACCATTTTGAATGTTAATGTGTATTTCCAAACCCATTAATGCAATACACCATTTCTCTTTTTACTTGCGAAAAGTATTTCACATGCAGAACTAATGATAGTTCATATAAAATCAGAGAATACGACACTGCATTTAAGCCCCAATTGATGCAGCGATATGGCTGCTGTTTTTTTTTTTTTTTTTTTTTTTTTTTTTTTTTTTTTTAAAATCTGGTTATTGGGAGGAATGTGAGGTGGAAACAGATAAATATCAGGGTCTTGCTAGCGTTGAAAATTGTGGAGCATGAGGTTATTGGTAAACTAACAGTGTACTTGTGGCAAGCATAAGTTTCTAAATGAATCAAAGTAGTAGATTATTTTTAACATGTGCAGCTCAGTGAGTTCCAAATCCTCCTTTAACATTTGGATTTACAACCCTCCATTCTCTAATTTCCACATTGTCTTAGACATCATATTCCATACAAACATTACACAAAATCTTGGAATGTGGAGTTACTTGAAGAATTTAACCAGATCTGTATAAGTGATCTGTCAGACAGTTTCTTTTTTTTTATGAGCAATTCATGCCTCTTCTCGTGTTGTTGTAAATGTTGTCCTTTCCCAGTAGTGACAGATTCCATCATCCTGATGGGTTCTTTAGTCAAGATGTTTTTGTGCAATTTGTGTATTTTTTGCTGTATGGGCTATGGTTGATACTCCTCTGGCTAATGATCCATAGCTGTAACTCCCATAATTCCTGGAATTAGGAATGTGATAATTCCACCCAGTGTGTTAGGTGAAGGTTGAACATGTGACTGTTGAAAGTGTTGTTTCAGCCTTCTTCTTTTTATTTCTTTCTGCTTCAGGAAACTTTTAGTTGCTGATGGTAATGATTGGACGCAATTTTTTGCATATTCTTGGGTTTTCATCTGCTTCTTAAGTGTTTGATGAGTGGTGCTCATAACTTAACATAAACTTATCTCAGCATTCAACTTAAATTTCCTGAACATTACTTCGCAACTTGAAAATGTCACAATATATTTCTCTATTCCTGTGTTTCTCCATATGCATATTTGCTTGACTTCATCAACTACATTTCGATATGCAGCTTGATGATCCGCTAAATCTTTACACACAGAATTTGTGATATCATGTTCTTTGGAAACTTCATACAGCAAACTAATTCCCACATCACTGTTTGCCAGCTGCTTCTTCAGCTTTCTTCCTGGCATCTGGTAGTTACATGAGATAGTGTTTAATTATACCAGTTGCTTGTCAAGAATACTGCCATTACCATGTATGATGGACATCCTAACAGACACATTATACTACTGCATGTTTGGAGATTTTGTGGGCTTTGTTGTATACCTCATCTTAAATATCCACTCAGATACTGTCCAATGAAGAGAAGCCTAGACATTTAACCAATAACTTATTCCCCAATCTTCTTATGACATGCTCTCTGTAATTCTCCTAAGTAAAAACTATATGCTGTTTCAGTTCCATAGTCACCCTTCAAGATGTAAGTTTTAGGGTTTGTTCGTTTCACTTTGGAACTTTAAATAACGCTGGTAACCAGTTTACAGGTACGGTTTCTCAAATACTATCTTGTATTTTGGACTATGTCCTAAATCACCCACATTAAACTTCTGCTTGTGTCAATCTACCGTTTAATACAGGTGTATACTGGATTTAGAAGCTCATTATCACAAACGTCAGTTGGTTTAATTTTCGTTGTTCGATATATGGTCCAGCCAAATTGGCCAATTTTTTATGGAAGAGTATCTGTAGATTTTTATGATGAACAAAGATGAAAATGTGTCCACATATGGGGTTTTAGCATTCTATTCAAACATTTCATGATATTTACCTTCAAGTGGGAGAATATTGAGTAGTGGTACTCCATACCACTCAAACAGTGGCTTGAAGTGGTTATTATAAAACACACCAACATGATTGGTTTGGAAGTTTACAGGGCATCGATTCGTTCTCATCTGCAGCAAATATTCAGACACCCGTGCAATTTCCTTTCCAGTCTTTGCTTTCAAAGGCAGAGCCCAGGCAAATATTGTGTACATATGAATGTCCATTAAAATATTTTTGAAACCCTTATTTGTTTATGAATATTGTTTCATACAAACAAGATCTACCTGTGTAAATCATCCAAATGTTGAATTATAACACACCACCATGAGAACATTTTGTGTGCACGTTTTTGGAGTTCTTGAACTACTATCTCCAGAATTATTTAATAATGCATCTTTGTCACGGCTCTCGCAATGATTGATATGATTTTGTTCGTGTGAACAATGGCTGATGCTGTTAGCAGTTATAACCATTCTATTGTTTCACTGGAGTTATCATTATATATATATATATATATATATATATATATATATATATATATATATATATATATATATATATATTGTGGAGATAGGTAGTTCATTTATTTATGATGAATGTCAATACCTTGTCCAGCAGTATGACTACTGACTAGCACAGGTTTAATGATATTTTCAGATTACTTGCTGTTCAGGGTTTTCATTTGTCCATCTGGGCTGTTGGTATTCCCATGTACATTTGTCATACATAATATTTTAGTGTATATTTCTATATCTTTCTGAATGTACTTGTTAAGGTTTGATGTTTTTAAGGTATGATAGTCCAACTGTACTAACGTTACCAGTCCTGATTTGGTCCAGATAGCCTTCCACGCCTCAATAACTTTGCGTTTTATCGTGATAATGTTGTTGTCTTGGAGGTACAACTTATGTACTCTCAGACTGGCGGACTTAACGGATATAATTTTTTTTTTTTTTTTTTTTTACTGTTCTATCTCAGCTCCATGTTGGTGGATTCTTTCATTGATTTCCCCCATCGGGAGGGATATGTACAATTCATTTTCTATAGCTATTCACTTGATAAAATTGTCCAATTGCTATAATGTTGTTGACTCTTCTTGATTTACTCAATGTTCCCTTCGATGTAGAGTTAACATTGCTGGATTCTGTCATTCATTTGTTCCAACCCGGATTCATACATCTTCCTTTTTGTAGCTGCTGCCTTGATAAGGATACCCAGTTCCATTAATTTTGTATGGTACAGTTACATACTGGTGCACTATGTTTTAAAACACAGTCTATAGATGTTTAGATGTATCGCCCATAATTAAATTTCCTTGGTTCATCAGTTACCAGAAACCCATTAGCTGTGTGATTCATTTCCTACGTGTGGTTGATAAATGTGTTTTCATTTCATACTCTCTTGTTTGGAAGCTATTTTTCACTAGCTGTTTTGGAATCCTGTAGAGATGTCAGAGATTGGAATAAATACAGCAAATAATTGAGGAGGTAGGTTGCAAGTGTTACTCTGAGAAGAAGAGGAAGCATAGACAATAATATGAAAGTGTTGGATAGGGCGCCAAAGGGACAGTTGCTGAACTTACTGGAAGAAATGGAGATGTGCCAGGAAACGACAACCGGAATTACTGCTGAATGAACAGAATGAGTTCAATCTAACTGCTTGTTTTGATATATTCAGAGACCTACTGGTTTGAGTAGCGTAGAGTACTTCAGCGGATTGACGTGCGGCGGCCTCCGATGACGAGGAGACTGTGCCTTCCTCGGTAAGCTCCAGCACAGGAAAACAAGGATACCACGACATGTCGCCACCGAGACCACACGCTGGATATAATATCGACTATCGATTTTTGACTTCTAACGTACAGTTACTATTTTATTAATTGTACTACAATTACGTTTATGGTAACTGATCTGTCAGGCTGGAAAATTTTTTAGATATTTTATTTTATTGTTACTCTTTTTATACTAGCTTTTATGTAAGTTGTATGTTTTACCTAGTCAGGCTAGTGGCTTTATTATATTAGTATTTATACTTTTTATGGTATTTTAAAGTAAGAATCCAATCTCCCATCAGTATACGTTTTATTGTCCGACGCTCGTTTTGTTATGGGAAATAATTTAAAAAAATGTAACTAATCACTCTGCATGCCGCAATTTAATCATCACATTGGCGACACTGGTTTAGTATGCGCTCTAGCTACAGTACCCTCTGCTGGCATTAGTTCCTCGTATAAATACCAGACGCAGTTTGTGTATTACCAGCAAGTACCATGTACTCACGTGTTTAACTTGACGATAATTTGCGTCAGAATATTTTAATCGTATGTATGGCTGCTATACGTGGCCATAAACATTTTATACTTGTATACTTTTGCATTTTACGTACCACTAGGACTTGGTAGATTTAACGTTAACTAATTGAACCTGTCACCTACACAATACTTATTTTTGTAACAGATCTGAAGATGGCAGTAGCCGAAACCGGTAATAAAGTGTAAGAAATCTGTGTGATCAAGACGGACTTGTAAGAGTAAAGTGCCAAAAAATGATTGCGGACTCATTTACAGACTTTATGTCTTCAATGAATGACCAGAAGTCATTGCCTTCTTTCCATGCCACTTCACTGACGCCCACTAAATCTTGACTGAGCCTTATCATTTCCCTTTTCACGTTTTCCAGCTTCCCTATCACGTTCAGAGTCTTGACAGCCTACGCCCCGACTAGTAGAACGTTATCCTTTCGTTGGTTATTGAATATTTCTCTCTTTGTATCACATCTTATTACATTCTCTATATAAGTCTCACTGTAATTTGACACATTCAAACAATGCTGTTTTGCAGTTAATGAATATTCTCAGTACAGCTCAAACAATTTGTTTATTGTAATCAACAATCAGTTTTTCCGTGCCAGTCAGACATTGGTGACAATCCTCACGTTAGTGTCACGATGACATAAAGCTCCAGTGGCGGGAGCAGCGGGTACGCAGCGTCTCCTGTGGAGCTCTGTCTGACCCCGTGATGCCATCACGTGGTGGCCACAACTGCAGCGGCTGCGTTACCAGAAGATGCTCATTAGTGGAGGATTATACGTGTCGTGTCAACAGTGGCTGCTGAGGCGGCAGACACGAGAGGACAGAAGTTCCAACGTCTGTCGGCTGGTCAGCCACTCAGGACACTACCCCTTCAACGACGACTGGGTGTACCTGTGGGCAACCAAGATTCCATAGTAAGTATAGTTGCCTATAACACCAGAGAGATACCTCAGATTTCTTCAACTTACACACCAAAGCACAAAATTCTTACAAATAACGAGTAGAATGAGGGGTGTAACACACGCAACAGCTCCCCTTAAAAAGTAACAGTGCATGCGCGAGACTGACATTTTAAATTTAAAACCAGTATTTCATCTTGCAAGTGAGCAGCTAGATTCATCCAATTAACTTTATCACTTAACTTGCTGTTATAATCAATCCCAATTATGTTTTTCTTGCATTGTTGTTAAGGGCGCAATTACACTACTGGCCATTAAAATTGCTACACCACGAAGATGACGTGCTACAGAGGACAAATTTAACCGACAGGAAAAAGATGCTGTGATATGCAAATGATTAGCTTTTCAGAGTATTCATACAAGGTTGGCTCCGGTGGCGACACCTACAACGTGCTGTCATGAGGAACGTTTTCAACCGATTTCTCATACCTGTTCCTCTAGTCGCCATCCAAGCTCTGTTTGACTGAATTCCGAGGCGTATCAAGGTCGTTATTACGGCCAGAGGTGGTTGTTCTGGGCACTGATTTCTCAGGATCTATGCACCCAAATTGCGTGAAAATGTAATCACATGTCAGTTCTAGTAAAATATATCGGTCCAGTGAATACCCGTTTATCATCTGCACTTCTTCTTGGTGTAGCAATTTTAATGGCCAGTGGTGTAAATTTTGATCTGACAAATAGTTGCATGTAGCATATTGTTTTACTGTTTTGTCATTTGTTGTTTGATTGAAGCTTGTATGTCTTTTCCTTTTGTTTTCACCATCAGCTTTATTGATAGTACCCAAGAAGGTTATAATCGTTAGTAGCTGACGAAGTAACACATTTGAGTAAAATATTGTTGGCTTTATACGTCCACTAGCTCTCAGCTGAGTGGTCCTTGGCCGTTTAGTGGTAACTGACCACAGGTTTGTTGCTGGCCCCTTCTCAGCCGTGGCAAAAGCTGTGATGTCTCTGTCTCTCGATTCATCACCATAATACTACGGGGATATAGCATTGGAAATGGTTCATGCAAGGATTAGTAGTTGTTGATAGTTTTGCTGTCTAACCATACTATATGAAAAACTAAGGAAATTCTCGGAAGATCAGTACCTTCCATGATAACATCAAGATGGTGATGATGGTCGAGAAAGAGGGTGTCATGTCAATCCTTTGGGTTCTGGTGCATCGAAAATCCAATGGACGTCTCAGCGATAATGTAACTTTAATGATCTACCATCTCTATGTTAGAAAGATAGCCTGTCAGAAGGACGTAAATAATGGTGGTTCCTAGTAATTGGAATAAATGTCCTTGCCCCTTCTTTTCGCATTTCTAAGTTTTGTATTTACTGATCCGTTTTTGATTTTGATTGTCTTGTAATACTGATTTCAATGCTTTGACTAAAATTTATGTAATGAGCTATTTCGATTTTTTTATTTCCTGTGTTAAATTCCGTATTGCAAATACGGCCTTTTTACTACAATTTTATTCCTTGAGTAACAATTTTCTTATCTATAAATGAAATAGGAATTACTGTCATGAAGGCTAACTACAAGCAAAGTATTGTTCTATGTACGATGTCGAGCTGCCAATGCGATAGGGGCACTGTTGGCTTTACGGAATGACAGGATACTCTGTCCTAATTTTAATAGGTGTGTCTCCCAGCTTTACTACGTTTTTGCTACTTGAAATTGTAAATATCTTGCCTCCTATCGTACTACTAAGTTTCATACCACAGATCTGATAATGGGGTTCTCAGAAACGCGCCATGTGATGAAAATAAAGTTAATTTTGCAATCTAGACAGTTTTTTTACCATTTAGTTACAATACGGTCGCTGATCTGAGAAGCTTTTTATCTAAAGTGTTTTATTGTTCGTCTCAGATTCAGCGACTATGAACATAAGGGAAGAGACTTTCACGTGGATATTTTGTTGCTGGCGTGGAGGAAAAAGTCATCAAGAATGGTCACATTCGTGGGAGATGTCACAACAGTCCAAAGGAAGCTGCAATACGGCCGCAATACAGCCGAGTATTCTGCGAAAAACCTGGTTCTCCCAAGTCAAGTTATCTAGGCACCATACCTCTATTATAACGCGCATCCGACTGGGTCACGGCTGTTACCCTTCACGTCTGTATAGGACGAACAGCCATCTCCATACTGCGAAGACCACCCAACTGAAACCGCAGACATCAATCATGTGATAAGTATGTTCACGTTTTGACAGAATGACAGACAACACCGCAAGTTTCTTAAGGCCTTCATCAGAGCAGGAATCCCCCAACCTACATCTGTGACGGACCTGTTTCGACAACTGACCACGACGGAATGTGTAAGCGTTATTCAGTTTCTGAGAGAAGCGGATTTCCAGTTATAAGTTAGACTCAAAGGTTCCAGCGAAAGAAGTTGTGATATTTGCACTGTGTTGAGTGCGTGACTATACAGACTCTACCCTATATACATATAATCGGGTGATGCTGCGGGAATTAGATTAGGAAATGAGAGGCTTAAAGTAGTAAATGAGTTTTGCTATTTGGGGAGCAAAATAACTGATGATGGTCGAAGTAGAGAGGATATAAAATCTACACTGGCAATGCCAAGGAAAGCATTTCTGAAGAAGAGAAATTTGTTATCATCGAGTATAGATTTAAGTGTCAGGAAGTCGTTTCTGAAAGTATTTGTATGGAGTGTGGCCATGTATGGAAGTGAAACGCGGACGATAAATAGTATAGACAAGAAGATAATAGAAGCTTTCGAAATGTGATGCTACAGAAGAATGCTGAAGATTAGATGGGTAGATGACATAACTAATGTGGAGGTACTGAATGGAACTGGAGAGAAGAGAAATTTGTGGCACAACTTGTCTAGGAGAAGGGATCGGTTGGTGGGGCATATTCTGAGGTATCAAGGGATCACCAGTTCAGTATTGGAGGGCAGCGTGGAGGGTAAAAATCGTAGACCTGTTGAGGTCATAAGTCCCCTAGAACTTAGAACTACTTAAACCTAACTAACCTAAGGACAACACACACATCCATGCCCGAGGCAGGATTCGAACCTGCGACGTAGCGGTCGCGTGGTTCCAGACTGTAGCGCCAGAACCGCTCGGCCACCAGCGGCCGGAAGTCACCAACATTTCCCTACTGTTCGAAACCATATAAAAACACCAAGTGTGGTACTAATCCTCGCAATCGGAGACCAACTGAAAACTACAGAAAAACCATAGCAATCACAAAAGAATTAAAGGACTGTGGCGCAGCAGGCAATACACAGTTCCGAACGAAAAGTGAAAACAGGAACGGGTCGCGCTGTCTGTTAGATGACAATAACGTTAAACTGTTCGATGGAAACAAGATCGCCAGCTACATGGTGAGTTGGGGAAACAGTATTAATTTTTTGCAAAAAGAAATTCTGAATAATGCTTAGGATGATAGAATTTCATCACACAAGAATTTGTATTACAGTTTTCACCTGTACGTATCTATTCAAAACCACCACGCGACTGTATTGTAATTTTTAATGTGGCAGTTAGGCATGGACTTTGTATGGAGAAAATAAGGAAGTGGTATGTTCCTCTTAGTAACCTATTAGCATGTTTGAGACCTAATAGAATCATCTGGTTCGTGTTATTCGTTTCCTTTTTTTCGTTTGTAATTATCGACAGGTAGAGGAATAGATGAACTACATACGTAACTAAATTACAAGTGATGTACCTCAATATTTATACAACGAACGAGGAGCTGTGACTTGTTAAGTATAGTTTTTACGTTTGTTTACTTCATGAGCTTTTTCGTATGTGAAAATATGATGAATGGTGAAGAAGAGTTGAGCTCAATACGATCTGTTATCGAGTGTTTCAATGGGTACCACCTAGAACTGTTTTGGTAGGTTGAGAAATGGGTCAGTGACAACAGTGTGGAATTTTTATGGCATGCACCCGAAGCTTACTACATCGTGCGGACTGGCCAATTAGATGGCATTCGCCTGGTGACTTTTTTCGAAAGTAGAGGATAAAATTATGCAACATGGTTTGGGAGACGTTGTGGCTTAGCTGTGTGCTGGCACGTAACAGTGGTTGGATGCAGACTGTAGCACGGAGGCAGAGTGAACCGCATACTCACAGCTCTACCTCTCGTATTCCGCTGTGGAGGCCACACCCTCTAGCGAACAGAACGCCTGCTGTTGCTGGGACATAATTAACTCTGTCGAGCTTGGTTTGCTCCTGTTGCCTGTGAACAAAGAGGTTAAGCTTCGTCAAGCGATACCCATGTTTATCAAGGTAAAAACAAATGTAAACAAATCCAAGAAATTTCAAAACTAATTTTCAAAATTTTCAAAATTGATCGTTTAGTTTGTCAGTCAAACTAAATCTAATCATTTCTTTGAGAACTCTACAGGCTTAAAGTACACAAAACGTTGCTTATAACGTTATTATGACATAAAAATTGGATGTTATATCTACAGTAAGTAGTTCACTCTATATGTTATGTGCAGGACACCTAGGCAGTCTAAGCGGTATTTCAAATTTTTATTTTATTTCTGAATTTTTCTTTGATATTCTGCAATATTCAAGCGCAATTCGTTGGGGCCTACGTGGCTAGTAGCATCGTCGCTCTAGCAAAGGCTGTAGGTGTCTGTGAAACTTGTTAATCAAGCCACTGTGCAGCGCTGTGGGAAGCCAGTAGAGGGCGTGGGAGAGAGATCACTTATTGGGTTGAGATTTTCACTCTGCAGCGGAGTGTGCGCTGATATGAAACTTCCTGGCAGATTAAAACTGTGTGCCCGACCGAGACTCGAACTCGGGACCTTTGCCTTTCGCGGGCAATTGCTCTACCATCTGAGCTACCGAAGCACGACTCACGCCCGGTCCTCACAGCTTTATTTCTGCCAGTATCTCGTCTTCTACCTTCCAAACTTTACAGAAGCTCTCTGGAAGGTAGGAGACGAGATACTGGCAGAAGTAAAGCTGTGAGGGCCAAGCGTGAGACGTGCTTCGGTAGCTCAGATGGTAGAGCACTTGCCCGCGAAAGGCAAAGGTCCCGAGTTCGAGTCTCGGTCAGGCACACAGTTTTAATCTGCCAGGAAGTTTCACTTATTGGGTGCCGGCTGCCCCGTGGACCATACAATTCGAACTGGACTGTCCCTCTCTCTGGCACCGGCTTTCAGTTTGGAGTGACGTGAATTCTTTTATGCATTCCTTGTTTTTCGGACTTTGTTCCGACACCCAGATTATCGTCTTCGCATGAATATCATGAGTGGCTCTCTATCGACCTGGACGCAATGCAGAAACTCCCTTCGTTTGGCCGGATCCTTGCTTACCCGGTCCACCGAACCTTGCGACTGGGCGCAGTTATACGCAGTACACCTGTGGAGTAACCGCGTAAACGGTTTGTGGTACAGCAGATAGGCATTTTGTCCTCTGGTCTTAAAGATGTTTTTATTTAGTACTGCTTTGACAGTCTCACAAGTCGGACAATTCTTACTATTTTCTAAAGCATATGTTCAGAAAATTTGCATCCCACGATCACGATCTTTGCTACAATCGCTGCTCTCTCTCTGTCCTTCCCCCCCCCCCCCTCCCCCCCCCGCCGCCTCTCTCTCTCTCTCAGCGTTGCTCTTCCTCTGTGTAGGCAATAGATCTCTATACTCTCTGCGGTAAAGAAATCTGAAGAAATCTGACGTCTGCGGTAGATAGAAGCGATGGGATGTCTTCCAATTTCAGTAACTGACTAAGAGGGATACTTGTTGTGTATTTCCGTCGCTCGAAGGAGAGCATAATTTGGTTAATATCCGTTTACTCTCTGCGCACCCAGTATGACGAAATCCCCCCCTCCAGGTCTTTAAAGACCAGTAAACTCAGGATTTTGCAAAGAATCGAAGACCTTTGTATGAAGCAGCTTCAAACTCAGATTATTTCTCAAACGAGTTGGTGTGTTAAATATTTCACGTTAAACATGTAAGCGAGTAAAAGTTTAGAAAGTTGCTGAAAGTCGCTAAGTCCTCTCATTATAAAACACTGGTTGAATGTAAGTTTCAATAATTATCGCTCCATTTTAAGCAAAAGGAAGTTTTTCGTTCATGTCAATGTCTATGACGTCATAAGTCCTGAACCGTGGCCTACGAAAAATACAGTTCTCAGCACATGGCCGTGTGACGACAGCAATGATGTGTTCGTGGCCAACAATAAATGCTTACCAAAGCCCATAGACGTATGTATGTTTGTGTGAAAGCCCTTAGGTCAATTCTTTGACATTCTAGCAACAACAAGCTTTTAGCAAAGATCTTTGATAAAAGTTAGGGTGAAGCCATATGTCGCTTTGCTTGCTTTAGTGCATTTTATAAAATGACGAATTATATTTGCTGCGTGTATACCACTATAGTGACTACTGTGTAGCATTAAAAATACGAAATTCTTCAAAGTACAAAGTATGCTGGCTACAAAAATGTTACAAGAAAATAGCTCCAACAATCAACTGTACTCGAATTTCCTGCATTGTGGATTTTGTTAAGCTTACATATAAAAAGAAAGGATGTGGAGGGGGTGGAGATGTGAAAAACCAACGATGTTTATAGTATACATAAGTGAAACAAATGTGCTTATTTGTACTCCAAATAATCTAATATAATTTTCATGAATTCCTGATTGAGTGATTTATGTATTGTTTCATATGTTTCTGGAATAATATGTAAAATGGTACGTTGTGCGATCAGAGTACTATACTGAAAGCTGGAATAGCTTTCATCTGCTGCTAAAAATCATAAGTTAGCCATGAGACCTTATTTAAACAGAACAGCATCCACGAGTTAAAGAATGAAACACAGCACCAGTTACGATTTTTTCTACGATTTGCACAACGCTTTAAGAGCATTTATTCTCAGGACCAAGTACAAATATTTTCATAGGCGTTTTATGCGATGTTTCGGAAAATCGCTCAAAAGAAATCTGTTCGACTGCAATTGACTATAATAACAACTACAGGGCAACAGAGTCAGAACACACGTATGAACACCACATAAAATTTCTGTATGGCTATTTCCTTTTGATAATGAGAATAAATTCTCTAAAAGGATCATATTAAGCGTAATAAAATACGTAAAATACGTAACTAGTGCAGTGTTTCATTATGAAGATCATGAATAACACAGCTGCAGGCTTTCGATTAGGACGAACGAAATGATGAGATTTCTTTTCTTAAATGAGTATTGTGTGTGTAAATATGAACAGTCACTTTCTTGAGGGCAAACTGAAATTTTTCTTTGCTCATTCTCAAATTATTTTCGTTGTTCTTTGTGCTCGCATTGTAGGTCACGAATCAACATTTCGAGCTTCTCCACTCGCTATCCACGGTTTCACCCACAAACATTTACATTTCTGTCTTTTCCAGGAATGTGCTCGCCACTAATATATGCCGTTTTTAGCTGTTTGGCATCCGTTCCCGAGCAACTATGATGAAAAATTTTACAATCGTGTAATAGCTCCAGTGAAGGAACCCTAGTTTGGTCAAAAACGTTTCAAAAAATCTTTGACAAAGTGTGCGTTTGTATCGGCCCTCTGTTAACACCACACTAGTAACGTTATACAGACGTGCGCATAGGCTTGTATTTAACGTAGGCCACGTCATGAACTGTGCGTCTTAGATTGATACAATTTTGTAGATAAATTTACTGGTATATGTCGATATTGTCTGAAAGATGTGTAGTGAAGAAGTGCTACCTTCTTGCCCGATCCTGAAATTTCACTCCATGAACAGCGAAAATGTTATAAGCGATAGATTAATTTCAAAATTTTGTGGGGGACGTCATCGAGGAAAGTTTCGTAAAGGTTTGAAATTATGTGTAGAGTTTATTGGAAGTGCTCTTATTTTCAAATGTTGGGCAAAGATGAAGCAATTTTCGTGCCACGAGTTAACACTGCCGCAAGACATATGCACAGTTTCTAAATTTAATACTTAAGTTGTTGTGTTAAAGCTTTCATTTAAGATTATAATACGTAATGAGTAGATTATGACAGCATTTTAATTTTTAAAATTCTTTCAATAATTCTATGAAACACAGAAAATCGAATGTATGTTGCCTGTGGAAGCCAAAAGACAGGCATCCTGCAACAAGGACCATACAGCGCTTTATCCGTTTAGCAAAATCGCGAATTACGAGATGCAGTCCTTGTAATACCATTAAGAAATGATATTTCTTTTTGTCGTGAGTACACACTTATTTCCCTTACAAAATGATCCGAAGTCAAAGTGAGATTATTTTTAATCGAACTGCTCAGTGTGCGTCTTTCTTACTGTTGCGCTAAGCTGAGAAAATTATTTATTGTTCGTTTTGTCATTTGGTATTCGTTGGTTTGGTTAACTGCACAACGGTGCAGCCGAATGCAATGAGATGCGAATACTAAGAGCGCAGTTAAGATCCTTATACTGCAAATTACATTTTACACGAGACTTTCATTTGAGGTTTTTCATAGTGGTTGTTCACAAGCACAAAACTGTTGCTAAGCTAGAGTACTCGGGATTTGAAGACGTTAATTAACTTTTAAATAAATTATGAGGGGCATACAATAAGTAATGAAACACATTTTTTTGTCTGCCGTTTTCGATTGAAGAAATGCGAAATTTGTTGTGGGACACCGTTGAGCACTCCCGCTTCAGCCCCTAGACTCAGTTTCGTGAAGTTTCGATAGGTGGCGGCACTACAAGCAGCCTTCAAAATGGCGTCTGTAATGGAGGTGTGTCGCAAGCAGAGAGGTGTCGCTGAGCTTCTTTTGGTGAAAAACTCGAGCGCCGTGGATATATATAGAGGCTTGCAGAAGAACTAAGGAGACGCGAGAGTGAACAAAAGAACGGTGGGTCGTTGGGCGAAGCGTGTGTCATTATCGCAACGATGTCGTCGAAACCTGTCCGATCCCCTGTGTGCCAGATAGCCGCGCACAGCTGTGCCTCCTGCACTGTTGGAACGTGCGGACACTCTCATTCGAGCAGATCGACGGATCACAAGGAAACACCTCGCTGCTCAAATGGACGTATCTGTTGGTATTGTCGACTTACGCGCCGACCAGTTACAGTACTCAAAGGTGTGAACCTGTTCGGTTCCTCTCCGCCTAACGGAACGCCATAAAAAGCGACGAAGGGCCGTCTCTGCGGAACTGCTTGAGCGGATCGTGACCGTTTTTTGTCAAACATCGTCACAGACGATGAAACATACGTTCATATCTCCTGGCTGGAAAAAGTCAATACACGGAGTGGTGCCGCACCATCTCTTCCCCGATAAAAGTTGGAGCCGCACCCTCATTCATAACGATGGTCTTCTGGGACTCTGAAGAGGTTAATCTGTTTGACGTCTTCCTTCATGATGCAATGATCAACTCTGAATTGTGTTGAGCTACCCTCAGGAAATTGGTAAGATCTACTACTTCTCCATGACAACGCAAGTCCTCACATATGTCTGCTTACACGAGAGGAACTCAAAGAACTCCATCGGACTCTTCTTCCTTGTTCACCTTACCGCCCGGATCTCACACCTTGCGATTTCCATCTGTTTGGTCCAATGAAGGACGTACCCAGTGGGAAGCAGGTGATGGTGCGCTTATTGACGCAGCTGGACGTTCGCTCTGACATCGGCCAGCGGAGTGGTACCATGCGTACATACGGGCCCTCCTGCAAGGAGGCCAACGGCCGTCACATTGAATGGATATTAGACCGAAGAATAGTTTTTTTGCCCAAAAGCGTGGGTAATAATATAGTGCACTGGAATCTCCAATAAAACCAACCTGCCTCCAGAAAAAAAAGTTGTTGAATTACTTATTGAACGCCTCTCAAAAATTTCAGACTTTTTAAAAAGGTGAACTATTGCAGTAGCTTGAGATTCTACTTCATTAAGGAGTGATTCCAGAGTTCCTGCTTTCCATGAGTACGCCGTACGGACTGAATGGAAAGCAAAGACCCTGTTTCGCGTATAAACAATACATGCTGTGTTTGCCTGACCCGACCCTGCACAGCTGTGACGTCGTTTCTGCTCCACGTGAGTGCCAACTGAACTGTATGGAACAACTTTTCTTGAGGAGAGAAACATTGGAAACTGTACTTAACAACTTGCCTCTAGAAGAAAAACGTTGAAAATTGTCTGGAATAACTTTCCCGGAGAGAACCTTTAAAATTTAGTTCTGAATTGCACACCGAAAGTCCTGTCTCTCTAGTTATTCGGAAATGGATGATTAATGATGTTAAGTTCAAATGTGTGTAAAATGTTATGGGACTTAACTGCTAAGGTCATCAGTCCCTAAGCTTACACACTACTTAACTTAAATTATCCCAAAGATAAACACACACACCCATCCCCGAGGGAGGACTCGAACCTCCACCGGGACGAGCCGCACAGTCCATGACTGCAGCGCCTTAGACCGCTCCGCTAATCCCGCGCGAGAATGGTTTAAAGTTGCTTGATGAAAAGATGATAGGTATTCAAACTGACAACGCTGTGAAAAGTTTGTACCCAGAATAATGGTAGCGTTAAATTTAAGCAGAACGATTGTTCTATGAGGATAGCAGCAATAACATACGCAGCTCATGGCTTGCAATTTGCGAGTGTGTGCAGTTTACTATTCTATCTGCCACTTGAAAAGATCAGAGAAGTGCTTAGTTTTTACGAGAGGGTCCACATTGTCAGAGAAGAAGTGTGGTCAGAAGACTTTTGTCTTTGGAAGCTCAAAGGTAATCGATTACCGGAACTAGAAATACTAAAGCACACACGCTCTTATGTGACTTTGTGAGGTCATACGGCATATGGTGTGTTTGAAAACCAATCCCCTCCCCTGCAAATGCTCCATAAGCAATTCGACGTTTCCACTGAATACCTGAGAGAAAATTGTGACTGTAGACGCACTGTACATTGAGGTCATCCTGGAGCAGTGGCGTATGCAGCTCTTCTGTCAGAGTGGAAGCACACCAGGAACTGGCAGTGGGAGGAATATCAATGAGGAAATTACATAATCCACCGCCGACCAGCAAAAGAACCGAACGGAGCGCAATAAAACTGATGCTAGAACTAAATCGACAGACAAACACGCTATCAGTGTCACACACATGATGAGGAACACCGGGATGGGCCTGTGGAAATGGAAGAGCATGGGGTGATGGCAGCAAGCATTACTGAAACCGCTGCCGCAGATCAAGACAACATAATGGAGAGCAGACACTCAAAGTGTGTCAATCTACGAAGTTTCTGTCGTCGTCACGATCAACGTACACGTTCTGGAACATAAGAATGTGCCTCTGGAAGTGGAGGAGGATGAGAAGGTGGCAAATGTTAGTAACTGCAAAAAACAGTTCACGATTATTGAAAGTAAGTATTCTGAATGAGCAAAAAAGAAACGCCACGATGAATCTGTGACCCACGAGAGGATCGTGCTGGAGAAATCCGTGGGAAACGGACGCGCTCCCCAAAATCTACTCTACACTGCGATAATCTTCACAGTCCTCGTTGTGAATGTGCATTGTACAAAACAGATACGGAAAGCATCAAAAGATCTGAGAAGAGAAGTCCTAATTCCATTCTCTAAAATAAAAAGAAAACATGCAAGGAAAAAGAAGAACAATGAAATCGGGCCAATCTCTGTGTTTAACGCAAAAGCTGCAAGAAAAGACTGGGGAGCGAAGTACTGTATCCCGGTCAGACGAGACACCGAACACACTGGGTGAAGCCCAACTTCGACCGTGCAGTAGAAAGTCATGATACTATGACGTAGAATGATACCGATAGTATTGAAATAGCTTGTGTTATGCACCGAGATGAGTGAAACTAAAATGAATATGTGATACAATTTTTCTATTTAATGTAAGCACATCATAGAGGCTGTTAAGTATGGGTAATAAAATGTTTCAGATATGTTAAATTGAATTTAAGGAGCCCTTTTTTGGTAAAGAGTAACAACAATTTGCACTGTTGCTTTTGACTATTAAACATTATTTCTTTTAGTTCCTAAGGCTCCGTATTATCCTTAAGAGGACGTAAGAATTCTAATGCTCTACATTTTTCCGCTCATTCTAAAAAGGAAACGAGTGTTCCATATTTTGTAATCTACAATCTAAGCATGCCCCATTGTTTAAATGTATTTACAGATAATGAACATTTAAATAATAACATATGCCATAAATAACTAGTTCAAAATGTTTACTTGGTTTCGGCTGTGTGATTTTCTTATGCCTGCAAAAGTTGTATGCAGCAATACTTGTTTGAGTATCCTAAAATGTAGGTAACCTTTTTAAAAATTGAAAAAAAAATGAGGTCAGCACATCTGACTGCAATGCTGGGGTTGTGGGTTCTACTACTGGTCCTTCCAGGCAGTTTTCCTGCGTGGGAAGTCTAAAGTTTGGCCTCGTTGTGCTAAGTGAGGAGCTACTTGAGTAAGAAGACGCAGCCATCAATCTTGGAAAGACGACAACGGACGAGAGAGCTGTGAGCTGCCCCATGCCACTCCTTGCCTGATCCGAATGACGTCACATGACAGAGAATGGCGCGATGGCTGGTCGGAATCACACGATCCTCTGAGCCTGATCATGTAGTCACGAGCAGTTTAGTTTTTAGTGCACTTGACATCACTCTCTTTCGTGTTCTTGGAAATGGGGGCAGGAGCGCAGGAAGTATCAGCTCTTACAGTCGGTATCACGCAGCCCTCTGTGCCTGACCAAGGAATTAATTTCGTTTTTAGCTGACTTGACGTGAACGTTTAACGTTCATCACTGTGCATGCAAGTGGGGATCAGGAGAACGTATCAGCCCTTACCAGAGAGCATACGATTTCTGGCACTTACCGGACACCAGGCTTGCTGTGTCTGCTAAGCCCTCTTCTGCAGCTACAGGTTCTGCTGCTGACCACTGCTCATTTTTCGAAACCCTTTCATCGGACTTCCTGTGAACATGAGAAATATACTTCAGTACAGAACTAGACAGCACTGAGAGTCATGATCATTAGAATTCTACTACCGATGAAAGTGCTATGCGGCCTTTTTAGTGTAGCATGTTCCCAGACAAGTTTTCCTACGATTTTCGCCTCTTGTTCTAGTATTGTTATCTGAGGATATATGTAGACGACCAATCCTTAATACTGATTATAGCTGGTAACGCTTCCTTCTTTTATACAGCCGACATTAAGTGAACATCTGCTACACTGGAAAGTCAGTTCACAGCTGTCGGCACTGCGAACACAATAACAAGGCGAATAACTTGGCTGATATGACAGAAATAGTAAAGTCAGCCTATTTCTGTCATATCATGGACGAACGGATGATGGGCAAGCTGCACTATACCTGCAAACAGGACACCATTCCACGCTTTCGCTGACGTGAAATTAAACGTGTGTATGGCACTGTTGGCCGAGCGTCCCCTTCTGGGGAGCTCGGCCAGTTCTAGCAAGTCTTTTTCTTTGACAACACTGGCTACTTGCTCGTCGATGATGATATCATCTTCAAGAGGGCAACACATGCACACACCCAGTCCGGAGCAGAGAAGATCACCGCCCTGGCAGGGAATCGAACCCGGGTCCTTGTGAACTAGAGTCTGCAACGCTAAGTACAAAACTACGAGCTTTTGACTCTGGGGTGCCTCGATGTCAGGAGTGTATCGCGAGCATCGATTCAATGAAAATCAGAGCCATATGTTTAATACGTGTGATGAAAGAGGGCGCCTTATGCATCCACCGTTACCTCTTCCCAGTCAACAATACGTATACCTACTGTTCATATGAACCTGCTTCACTCGGAGTAGATCTGTAGCTTCAGGACGCCAACGCACTAAATTTCTCAGTTAAATGAGAATAGTACTGGGAGAAATTTACATAGATGTGTATGTTATTCTCAGCCGTACACCGGCTACGTCGGCATCCAGCATTACACCTGCAGGCTGGGGGTAGTCTGCTTCAGTGCAGGGGGCGTTTCTCTTTCCGCAGACTATTATCACAAGTGCATCAAATGTTAATACCCAGCCACGATATAGTTTCCCTTGGTCTCCCGTGGCTGTTATCAGAAACATGCAGTGATGTTATGCTAAACAAGTACGGTGGCGACACATGACACTGAGAATGCTTTCAGGATACTTGTGCATGTACCATCAAGTTGTTTAGTGTGTCCTCGTGAAATATCACGACAAAAACTCATGATAATCCGAAGCGTCCTATATTCCAGGTGCAATAATATTGTGGTCGGCTAATTTGGACGCTCTACTTCTGATAATCTCTTGACACAATGGTCACCAGCAAGCTCAACCAGGGGACGCGAGCATCGCTAACATGCGCGCGCTCATCGGTAACATCGGTGCTGCAACAGGGGGACTAGACCGCCTCCACGGGCCACGTTCCCGTGAAGCGCTCTCGGATATCCCTCCTCTGCACCACTTCGCGACATCGCTCCAGCAGCCACCGGGGATGGAACTTAGCTAGTGAGCCCAGAGGTGATCATCGCGAACGGCGTTGTGTTGTCTCATATCTGATCAGGACGATCTTTTTCGTTGCGTTATTTCTAAATCTGTATTATGTTGATTTGAGCTGCGTCGGCTCCCTTTCCTTTTACAAATTGTGCGCTTCATCCGCTTGAGTTCGCAGCCGCAGTATAGAATGCGCAATTTCAATAGGGGGCGTGGGGGTGGTGACGCAGTCGGGGAAACGAAGCGTTGCTGTGGGGAGTGGCGAGCTGGGACCGGTGGAGCTTGGGAGGCGACGTCCTCCTCACTCGGTATCAAGGAGGTCTCGTGGCTCGAATTTGTGTCGCGGCATACTGATTTTGGGCAATGGGAAGTTTGTGTGTGCACACCGGACTGTAGAGCTCATTCAAATCTGAATTGATTAATTTGCTGTGTGGTAGTCTAGCTGCGCTTGGTAGTTGATTCGCGACCACGGAATTAAGCCACCTTGTTGCTTGCTCGCCTAGTGTGAATTTTTCCTCCGAGAAACCCTCTCTGAAAGGCAAGATCGAACTTTTACAAGAGCGTGATTGTCCTGGCCGTGTAAGATAATCACTGCCCCTCCAGTCTCGTTTCCGTTATCTTTGTAAATCGGAGAGGAACTGTGTAAATTTCTAGCTGTTTAGGTTTCTAGTGCATGCTCAGCAGTACTTCTTGAATTATTTTTCTATTCTACCATCTTTTGTGATACCCACAGTTCTGAGCGCTGAAACGTACAGTGTTGAAAGTGTGGTGGGGCCTTCTATCTGTTCCAGCGTTACCGACGGTGTCGTACGCCGCCTTGTGGGACTCTTCGACTGTAGTGCCTTCGCAGCTCTGCTTCTACACGCCACGCCACCCTCCACCATCTTCGCCGCGGAGGTCACCTCTCCCCATATTATGTAATTGTAATCTGTTAACCCATATAATCGCGGTTTTCCTCAGTCTACTCGCAAACTTTCTTACGTAGTTGTAATCTGGCAGCCCTTTCACGTAACCGCTGTTTTTCTCATTCTAAGGGCCTAAGCGGTCAATTACTCTATATCAGTTGGTTACTCCTTGTTTTAACAGTGCAATACGTTTTTAAACTTGGCTAAGTTTTTTTTTAATTACTGTGGGGAGCTACTCCTGTTGTAAACTGTTCTTCCTTCGATTTAGTAAGTTATTAAATGTCGCAATCCCCCCTCCCCCATTTTCTTTTTATGTCCAGGCCTGTAACGGCACTGGCTTCAGCTTCGTTTGGCTACTGTTAACTGTATCTCGTAGGCACGGTGCCTAGATGCCAGCAGTTTCTTTTTGGTTATTCTTTATTTTGTCAGTTCATCGACCTGCTGGGTTCTAGTTACTGTCTTTGTGTTACCAGTCAATCTTGTAAGAGGAAAAGCGTATAATCCGCATTGCGTGGCTTAAGCCTCATGCTTAAGGGATTTATACCTGTCGAACATTTTCGCCGTGCGTTGTTAACTGTGAACCATTTAGTACGGGGTAGAGTTCCTTAGACTGAACGTTTTCTTTTATTGAAAGATAAGGTCACAGCGCAAAATAAGAAATTTGTTTCTTCACTCACTGAAGTCTAAGGTTACGCACAGCACCGGAATTTTTCTCCCTAGAGGTACACAGGTACATTTAGTCCTGAATTTCATATTTCTTATTATTTATTTTTTTAAATTCTAAAATCCAGACCATTGCGTATTTCCTTTATGGGTCAGCCCAGTGGGCAAGTTCGTAACGTTCTTGTCAAAAAGTAATGGAAACTTGTATTTAAATTATTTACGCCTGTTACTATTTTCTACAGCTGTGCCCTTTGTTCGTATAGTCTGTGGTTTTAATGATCATAACGTTTGGACGTGACTTGACATTAAAGATTTCCAGATTATGAACTTGTCTATAAGAAGTTACGATTTCGTACAAGGCCTTGTTTGGTTTTAAAAGTATTGTTGATATCCAAACTCTTGTTTCCTTCTTACTTGTTGGTTAAAGTGATTGTTGCCGATCTCAGAAATTGTTTCTCTTTCTTTATATACAGTGTTTTTCATTGGTAATAAAGTTTGTCAGTTGGTGAATTATGTGTACCTAAAACCCCGGCTCAGTCTTCGCGGGTTTGACATTGTTTAAGCCGCACTGTTCAAGGTGGCACTTCATGAAGTGTGCATAACAGTGAGATGCTCTAATAAAGGATTCTGGCATAATACCTGGGAATCATCATTCGTGAATAAAAAATTTCTTGCGTGTCTCAAAAAGAGGGCAGGAATCTCTTATCGCGAATAAAATTTTATGACATATTTGTGTATCTAACGGAACTACACCATGGCCGCAATCACAAAAGGAAGATAATAATTTCATAAGTTTTGCCGTATGAATACCACCTTCGGATCTAGCCACCATGCCTGCAGCTACCAAATGGTTGCGATGGCACTTAACCTAGAGCTATTCGCTTCGAATTCTGATGGACAGATTTGCTCGACAGATGATGGTATGTAGCGCAGCACACTGCATCGTCATTGGACTGTATGGCCGTGCCCTATTTTCAGTCCCCTTGCTCTCTGCTGACACATGTGGAATCACCGGCTAGAACGACGTCGTTGGTGATTCGCTCGTCAGATAGCGTGGCGTCGTTCCCTGTCCAGCAATAGTCTGGATGATGTAAGTGCACCAATGATAGAACTAGCCGTGCCGCAGGTGCAGTTACAACAGAGGTGCATCAGTGGACAGGCCAGACTAATCCGTGGTTCCTGAAGAGGGCTGCAAACTTTTCAAGAGCTGCAGGAGCAACAGCATGGACGGCGAATATGGTCTTGTAACGTTAGCCAATATGGCCTTGCGTACTTAGTATTTGGGGAAACTACAGCGGTAATTTTTTTCAATGATATACAGCTATACTGTACGTCTTGACAGTGATAGCACTATTTCGGGTAAAATATTTCGAAGGTAAAATAGTCCCACATTTATTTCTCTGAGCGGCGACTTCTCAGGAGGACATCTTCATCAGGAAAATAAAGCTAGTGTTCGAAGGGTCGAAAGAGTGGAATGTTAGATCCCTTAATTAGATAGGTAACTTAGAGAATTTAGAAAGGCTATTGTAATTCCAATCCCAAAGAAAGCAGGTGTTGACAGATGTGAAAATTACCGAACTATCAGTTTAATAAGTCACAGCTGCAAAATACTAACACGAATTCTTTACAGACGAATGGAAAAACTAGTAGAAGCCAACCTCGGGGAAGATCAGTTTGGATTCCGTAGAAACACTGGAACACATGAGGCAATACTGACCTTACGACTTATCTTAGAAGAAAGTTTAAGGAAAGGCAAACCTACGTTTCTAGCATTTGTAGACTTAGAGAAAGCTTTTGACAATGTTGACTGGAATACTCTCTTTCAAATTCTAAAGGTGGCAGGGGTAAAATACAGGGAGCGAAAGGCTATTTACAATTTGTACAGAAACCAGATGGCAGTTATAAGAGTCGAGGGGTATGAAAGGGATGCAGTGGTTGGGAAGGGAGTGAGACAGGGTTGTAGCCTCTCCCCGATGTTGTTCAATCTGTATATTGAGCAAGCAGTAAAGGAAACAAAAGAAAAATTCGGAGTAGGTATTAAAATCCATGGAGAAGAAATAAAAACTTTGAGGTTCGCTGATGACATGTAATTCTGTCAGAGACAGCAAAGGACTTGGAAGAGCAGTTGAATGGAATGGACAGTGTCTTGAAAGGAGGATATAAGATGAATATCAACAAAAGCAAAACGAAGATAATGGAATGTAGTCGAATTAAGTCGGGTGATGCTGAGGGAATTAGATTAGGAAATGAGACACTTAAAGTAGTAAAGGAGTTTTGCTATTTGGGGAGCAAAATAACTGATGATGGTCGAAGTAGAGAGGATATAAAATGTAGACTGGCAATGGCAAGGAAAGCTTTTCTGAAGAAGAAAAATTTGTTAACATCGAGTATAGATTTAAGTGTCAGGAAGTCATTTCTGAAAGCATTTGTATGGAGTGTAGCCATGTATGGAAGTGAAACATGGACGATAAATAGTTTGGACAAGAAGAGAATAGAAGCATTCGAAATGTGGTGCTACAGAAGAATGCTGAAGATTAGATGGGTAGATGACATAACTAATGAGGAAGTATTGAATAGGATTGGGGAGAAGAGAAGTTTGTGGCACAACTTGACCAGAAGACGGGATCGGTTGGTAGGACATGTTCTGAGGCATCAAGGGATCACCAATTTAGTATTGGAGGGCAGCGTGGAGGGTAAAAATCGTAGAGGGAGACCAAGAGATGAATACACTAAGCAGATTCAGAAGGATGTAGATTGCAGTAGGTACTGGGAGATGAAGAAGCTTGCACAGGATAGAGTAGCATGGAGAGCTGCATCAAACCAGTCTCAGGACTGAAGACAACAACAACAACAACATTGCAAGGAGCAGTGGAAATTAGTGAACTGCAGTGGCAGGCGGAATAGACTTCTGCTAAGGTAATCAAATTGTAATATGGAAGCAAGGCTAACAATCAATTAGGAATATGGTTAAGGTACTATGAAGAGAATGGTGAACTTAGTATCGTATCTACGAGAAAAACAATGCCAACACCCACCACAATACTACAAGTCTATGTGCTAGATAGCAAATTACACAGTTAAGGGAGATGAAAATTGAGTTGCTATCGGTGACTTGAATTCGGAAGTAGGAAAAGGAAGAGAAAAAAGAATAGTAGGAGAACATGCACTGGAATGGTGGGGGGGGTAGGAGGAATGACAAAGGTACTTGCCTAGCAGAATTTTGCACTGAACATAATTTAATACTTGCCAACAGTTGGTTAAAGAACGAGATGGAAGGTTGCAAATGCGGAAGACATCTGGGGACACTGAAAGGTTTAAGACTGATTATATAACGGTACCGTATAATAGAGATTTTGAGATCAGTTTTTAAACTGTAAGACTGATGTGGACCCTGACCATAATTTACTCGGTGTGAAAAACAGAAATAAACTGAATAAATTGAAAAAATACGGGAAATTAAGAAGATGTTATGTGGATAAACTGAAGGAATGAGAAGCTTCTGAGTTTCAGAGGGAGCATTAGGTAACGGTCAACTGAAAAAAAGGAAAAGGAATTCAATAGAAGACGAATGGATATCTTAGAGAGATGAAATAGTGAAGGCAGCGGATGCTCTAATAAGTAGAATGACTAGGACCAACAGAAATCCCTGAATAACACAGAAGATATTGAATTTAAATGATAAAAGGAAGAAATATAAAAGTACAGCAAAGCAGGCGAACGTCTAAAGAAGGAGACTGATAGAAAGTGCAATTTAGGTAAGCTGGAATAGCTTTAGAACAAACGCAAGGCATTAAAGTATGGATGGCTAGGGATAAGATAGGTGCCAACTACAGAAAAATTAAAGAAATCTGCAAAGAAAAGAGAGTAGCTGTATGAATATCAGGAGCTCAGATGGAAAAACAGTACTAAGCAAAGAAAGGAAAGCTGACTGATGAAATTAATATGTAGACGGTCTAAATAAGGGGAAGAAATATGAGAAAAACATTATTGGAAGAGAAGCGAAAGTAGGAGAAAGAAAGAAGGCCCCTAGAGTAGAGGACATTTTCTGACAATTATTCTCATCCCCGCGAGAACCAGCCATGAGAAAATTTGTCCACCTGATGGGAAGATATGAGACAGGCGAAGTAGCCTCAGACGTCGCGAAAAATAATTCCAGATCCAAAGAAGGCAAGAGCTCACAGTTGTGAATACTATCGGATGATCAGTTTTGTAAGTAATGGTTGCAAAATATTAACACGAATTCTTCTCGGAAGAATGTAAAAACTGAGGAAAGCCGACTTCGGAAAAGATCAATTTGGATTCCGGAGAAATGTAGGAACACACGAGGCAATGCTGAGCATACAACTTCTCTTAGAAGACAGGTCAAGAAAAGCCAAACCTACGCTTACAGCATTAGTAGCAATGTTGACTGGGATACTATTTTTTAAATTATGAACGAAGCAGGGATAAAATACAGGGACGGAAAGGCTATTTACAACTTGCACAGAAACCAGATGGCAATTATAAGAGTCGAGGGGCAAGGGAAGGAAGCAGTGGTTGAGAAGAGAGTGAAACAGGGTTGTAGCCTATCACAGATGTTATTCAATCTCTAAAATGAGCAAACAGTAAAGGAAACCAAAGAAGAATTTAGAGTAGGAATTGAAAGTCCCAGAGAGAAGAAATAATGACGTTGAGGTCTCCCCTGGCATTGTAATTCTCTCAGGGACAGCGAAGGATTTGGGAGAGAAGTTGAACGGAATGGACAGGGCCTTGAAAGGAGGATATTAAATAAACATCGACAAAACCAAAACAAATATAATGGAATCTATTCGAATTAAATCAAGACATGGTGATAAATTTTGCTATTTGGCCAGTTAAAATTTATGATGGGCGATGCAGAGATGATATAAAATGCAGACTGGCAGCAGCAAGAAAAGCATTTCTGAAAACGAGAAATTTGCTGACACAGATTATAAATTTATGTGTTAGGAGGTTTGTTCTGAATGTCTGGAGTGTAGCCTTGTATGGAAGTGAAATACATATAATAAACAGTTCAGACAAGAAGAGAATAGAAGCTTTTGAAACGCGGTGCAACAGAAATTTTGTTGCACTACTTGATTAAAAAAGAATATAGGTTGATAGGGCACTGTTGCAAATGCCGGCTACCCCTGTAGGATACATGCCTTCCCACATTGCTGCGTTCCGGGTTGCCGGCCACACAGGCATCGCAAGGAGCTGTGGCAGTGCAACGGCAGCTCAGGTTCTGCGAAGGAACTACTCCCGCAAACACCAGTCAGAGACTACTAGGATATCATCCGGCCAGGAAAGCCAACCGGCGAAGAGCTCGCCATCTCCGTAAGTGGCAGCCAACCACGTGGACTCCAGTGTAGTCACCCGCATGCTTCTATAATCGGCGACCCAGGTTTGCAGAGACGGGAAAGCGAGAGGGAGTGGGGCAGTCTCATCATGGAGTCGAATCCTGGAGCTGCATCCCGGCCAGCAGTTTTCAGCAGATCACACGTTGATGAATTGTTACTTTTAGCGCGTGCCAGAAGTCGAGATTTGCTAGAAAATAAACGTGGCAAATGCCTTGGAATCCTGCATAAGCGGTGCTCGCAGGTGCGATTGGAGGTAACTCCATGACATATATGTTATTTAAAGGAAGACTTATTAGGAATCCATGGATTAAAATAGATCAGGAGATAGTTGGAAGGCATACCATCAATGTATTTACGTGTGTACCTGGAGGAACACTGGAATTCTGTTCCCACATAGAAATTGTAGCAAGGAAAGGAATTCTTTAACGAAAAAAATATTAATATGGGACAAAGGAGGTTTCGTTTGCCACTGAGTGTAATTAGACTGGTCCACGAGTACTTACCTGGACATGGGATATATCCTACATATATGTAAAGGACTGGTAAAACGGCAACGACCATATGTGACTGTGGCGAAATCGAAAACCCAGATGTCCCCTAGTTCAAGATATAGCAAGGACAGCTAGACAGTCTTTAAGAGATAAAACTGTTTGCGATATCATCAGAGAAAAAAAAAGAGAAAAAAAAACAACAACAACATATATCACAGAAGAGACGAGTAGGGTCTGTATACGAGCCTAGGAATGTGAACGAAGCCCCATAGCTCTAAGACCACGTGGGGTCGTAACGGAGTAAATGAAAGACGGTGGTCACAAGTATACCCAAGAAGACCGCGATCAGTTTGTGAAATATAAGTGATACGTTTTCACCCATTGGTATGCTTTCTGCGTGTAGCGAAATATTGATGGACCCGACGATATCGCCGCTCTAGTACGGAACGTAGAGAGGAACTGTATGTTCTACTAAATTGTACGTGTGTCCATCTTAGACTACAATAACGACAAATACTGATCATTTTTAACCATAGTAGAAATATTGAAACATTAGTATCGTCACAACAATAACATAATTTTTAGTAGTAGTAGTAGTAGCATTTGCAGAAAAATAAAATAAAATCTAGCTCGTAGTCGTAATATTAACGACGTTTTACTTGTACTTGTAACACTATCGCTCTTTGCTATCGAAGCAGCAGTGTATGGCATTTTAACAGTAGTAATAGCAATAGGTGTAATGATAGTAATAATTAGATGGCTACCTAAAAGTCAGAGTAATACTAGGAGAAACAAATAAAGACAAGAAAAATTATTATTACAATGTAAACTTAATTCATGTTCATATAAAAAACGGATAAGAAAAATATATTACCACGAAAATTCATGCACATGTAAATCTGTTGTAATAGTCCATTGTTGTAAACGAGAAAGTGAACTATCTAAAAAAAGTTCTTCAGTCATCGGGGATTAAGTGGTATGCCATCCTGGAATACAACATAGTATGGTGACGGACTCATTAGTATAACCAGGGCAGTCAAATACTGTATCGTTATTTGGACCTATCCTTAGGCAGAGATTGTATTTTGGAAGTACTGCTCACTTGTTTTAGAGTTGCTATCATTACATTTGTGAATTATAATAAACTAGGCTTTTCTGGACTGAGACAGATTTATTGGGTAGGTCTTTCAGAACACTGCACTGACACTGTCATTCAAAGTGACGTAGCTCAACAGCTGTGAGAGCACGTCACAACAGGTACATTAATGTAGCATTGGAGAGAAGCTGGAATGTGGAGGGTTGTAAAAATTGTAGAGGAAGGCCAAGACATGAATACAGTAAACAGATTCAAATGGCTGCAGGTTGCAGTAGCTGCACACGATATACTAATATGGAGAGCTGCATAAAACAAATCTTGACCGAAGATCACAACAAAAATAACAATTAAATAAACATAATCAAACGTAGCCCGTGACTAGATGAAGTATTTCTAAATGCCTAGAGATGACATGAATTAAAATTAAAAATGAGAAGCTACAACGGGTCTTACCAGTCCTGGTAGAACCACCACCACCACAGGCACCTGGAACGTAAAAATTTAAAAATTAGGCTGGAGTGATACAATCCGCAAAGTGTAATGCAGTAAACACAACACATTGAGCCTCGCGTCTATGTGTGTGATGTTTCCAGCGAAGCTGTCTGTGTGCGCAGGCGAACCGCCTGGCTACCCCTGTTCTGGTGTAGGCCTTGTCGTTTCTGCGTGGGTGTGTGGGCGGTGGAACCCGCCTGTCTCCTGCGTCATAACGGAGCAGCTCCTGCAGTAGAGGGCCCCTCGCCTCTCTAGCCGGCGGCTGCTCAGACACTAGGAGGGACCTACACACCTCCCAAACCATTCATCTTGCTGAACGTTAACTATTGTTTACTGCTATTTCTCAACGTATAGAATGTAGAAATTTAGAGATTTACAATTTTTTTACTAAACCGGACGCACTCTTCCAAATCGTGACCTGCTGACAATCGTACGCCACAAGCGCTGCGTACTGGTGGATCCCCCTCAGAGAGAACGAATCTCACGCGCAAAAGCCTGTGAGCGAGCGCCTCGTACAAAGGCAAGGGGCGGGGATATTGTTTTAGCAGAGTGCTTGGTACGAGGCGCACCGGGAAGATGACGTCAATGATGTCGTCCCTTAGCGCCAGCCACTCCTCTCGCCAGAGAGGCAGAATTCTGCAGGGATATCAGAGCCATACAAAGGGACTTCAGTCTGTGCCACAGTAGCTGTCCTGAGAAAACTGGTGTCTTAGCTGCGTTAACCAGGAGTATCCATTATTGATTCGAGACATTATAAACACTACTGTGACGTATTGATGCTACATTCAAACATTAAATAATCTACGATGTTAGATCTCTCAAAAGACGACTTTCCAAGAGCGTTTCTGCTATCTGGCTATATATCCGACGGCATCATCACAAATTTGACTACCAAGGCAGAGCAGGCATTAACCACCCAAGTCATAGAACTACTCATAGAATTACTCCTATAGCAACAGACTGCGTTATACTGAAAAGACAATTCTTCGAAATTTAGCGTTGTTTACAGCTTTCTGTGTGCGAGAATGATTGTAATCTTCTTTCAACAAGTCCGCGCTCTTTCCCTCGAAACCAGCTGGTACAGCCCGCCTCTCGTGGTCGTGCGGTAGCGTTCTCGCTTCCCACGCCCGGTTTCCCGGGTTCGATTCGCGGCGGGGTCAGGGATTTTCTCTGCTTCGTGATGGCTGGGTGTTGTGTGCTGTCCTTAGGTTAGTTAGGTTTAAGTAGTTCTAAGTTCTAGGGGACTGATGACCATAGATGTTAAGTCCCATAGTGCTCAGAGCCCTTTGAACCCCCCCAGCTGGTACATGCATGGGTGGATGATGGATTTGAGTTTAGGATGCATGACATCTGGGTCATTAGAACCCTACAGGTTTTGCTGTCATATGATAATGGTGCTTATGTGTTTTGATATGAGACACATATGTACAGTTTCATAGGAGGATTCTAAAAAGTAAATAATTACTGACTCTTGATTGCAAGTTGTACAAAATAAACGTAAAAATATACGATCAAAAACGCAAAAAGCCGGCCGAAGTGGCCGTGCGGTTCTAGGCGCTGCAGTCTGGAACCGTATGACCGCTACGGTCGCAGGTTCGAATCCTGCCTCGGGCATGGATGTGTGTGATGTCCTTAGGTTAGTTAGGTTTAACTGGTTCTAGGTTCTAGGGGACTAATGACCTCATATTGCTTAGAGCCATTTTTTGAAAAACGCAAAAACGTTTAAAGGCTATTGTACATTCGCTATTGAATGGTACTTATTAACGAGCTACTCCGATGAACATTAAAATACTGTAGATGTACTAACAGTCTAGGCAAGAGACCAGATAACATGCAGAACATAAAGTCTTTTTTTTTTTTTTTTTTTTTTTTTTTTTTTTTTACATTCATTTCATGGCTGCATGACATAGATGGTAGGTCACTTCCAGACAAATTTCGGCTCTTTTTTCTGAATACAGAATGCAATCAACCGAAATGTGGCCAGTTTAACTCGTATGTCACAATAACCACAAATCGACGAATTTTTTGTTGGAGGCCGTCATGTGTAATGGGGCAGTGCTCTACACATGGTCTTGTTAGTTCTACTCCTTTCCACGAGAGTGATTGGAATAATATCTGCTTCGGCTTTGTAGTAGGCTTCACGCGGCGTAGCTCATTGGTTTGTGTCTCCAGCCATTCGTTCTTCTGCTGATACATAAGCGTTCTTCAAAGGTGCGAGGTGGTTGCGTGTCATGTAGTGTCACCACGGGTTACCACGGACAGCATTTCCAGCGCACTCGCGTGTGATTAATATCTATTTAACGTGACGCTTGGAACGGAGAATGTTATGATATTTCGAGCGATTTTCTTCATTTGGACACATTTTCTCAACACTCGAAGAGTACTAAGGGTCTGAGGACTATGGGACTTAACATCTGAGGTCATTAGTCCCCTAGAACTTAGAACTACTTAAACCTAACTAACCTAAGGACATCGCATACATCCATGCCCGAGGCAGGATCCGAACCTTCCACCGTAGCGGTCGCGCGGAAAATAGCTAACTATGTAAGACGCAGTCTCTGATAAATCAATTTCTTGGTACCATTTCAGTGAAATACTACAGCAGATTGAGAGATTCTGAGGTGACAGTCATGCATCAGAATTTACTCTGACGTCAATAGGAGTTCTGTTGATTTGTTATGTGATGTGGAAAACATGCGATAGCTGTAAAGAAGGTTTTGATATAAGTTATCTTCACCAAGGCAACAATTAACTTTTATATAGTGTTTTCTGTATTAAACTATCGTAACAAAATGTTACCACTGTAATATTTTTTACGTCGACATAAAAATGGTGCTTCCTTACAAAGGTAATCGCTAACAAAACATTACTCACTAAAAAATAGCTTTATGATGGTAACATGAATTTCTTCAAATATATTAGGGCATCGGAGCAGGTTTTACAAAAAAGAAAAAAAAATGTTTTGCATTACAAGTTGGTGATTTGCACTTGTAGACTAGAGGACAAAACAACCAGGATTTCAATCGGAACAGCACACAGTTGTGTTGCACCGAATACGATGGGTGACTATAAAGTTTTAATCTTCACCACGAAAAAGATATCGTTGCGTAACTAGTATTTTTATACGTACATGTCTGGAATCTTGGTGCACGTTGAAATCCTCGCGCTCCAGTTCCGTCGGACACCAGTAGCGAAACCGAAATAAAATGACGCAGCGCATTTCCATTATGATTTGATTCATTTGTGATGCGGGGATTTCAATGTGTGCCTACAGTAAGAGATGTACCTATAAAAAATCAGTTTCGTAATTTTATTTTTTCGCGTTAATGATTAAAACTTTATGACTACCTACGTCTGTCTGGTATACTCTGAGTTCGATTTTGATATAGCATACTACGCATTCGCTCGGAATTTTTTTAACGAAAGAGAGAGAGAGAGAAAGAGAGATAGAGATAGAGAGAGAGAGAGAGAGAGAGAGAGAGAGAGAGAGAGAGAGAGAGAGAGAGGGGGGGGGGGAGAATGGGTTGTAAGAGAGAAAATCAAGCAAGGATAATTATTATAATCCGAAGCGGAATTTTACTACAAAATTGCGCTAAAGAGCAACTGTACAATTAGATAACTACAAATCTAAATTCAACTACGAATCAAATTTTAAGTTTCTTACAGATTCGATTTATAACTACTGCCAAGTGTCTAGAAAACTAAGAACATATTGATAACTGCAATCATTGTTAACAAAGCTATTTCGAAATAGAAAGTGTAATGCAACCCATTTCTGTTCAACACGTCAAGTACTGTTTAAGAACTGAGTAACAGCAGATGCAACTTACCAACCCATGATGGAATATATAACGAATATAGCGATAGCGGAAGCGCCGGCAGCATCCATGATCGATAATTTACAGCTGACTAGTTACTCTTTGGTATACATATTGCTATCTCTGCCGCGCGGTGACTAATCTCAACCTGCATGTAAATAAGAGACTCATAACAGCCATTGACTATATTACCTTCATAAGTGGCACAGACCTACAATAACGTTACTTTTAACCCATTTCTATTGCACAGTATAATATAAAACATTGTAAGTACATGAGTATTAAAAAACCGCGAACTTGCTGTATCTACTATTATCCTCATATTATGTTTTTTTGTAATATGTCTTTGCAGACGCTTGGAAATGGCAAAAAAGCTGAAATCTCAATAGCACAATAAAATACTTGCAGCTATAAGCGAACTTGACATCATTAACAAAAGAGAATTGAAGATTACCGCTCCCCAGGATATGTGCCAAGGTCACATTGTGAATCCTGATACCATTCGAAAACCGTAGAAGACGTGGTGTCGAATAGATAACCTGTCTGAGCACGATGTAGCTATAGTGATAAGTACAACAGCATTATAATATCATAGGCTTTTTAAGATAAAACAATTATTTTAATGTTCAAAAGTACGACGAGTAAAAGTACATCATCCGATAAGCTCCAATAACAACCAATAAACTAAGAGTTTCTATAATGTGACTTCGCAACTTTCAAAGAGTATTAATACATATAGTGACATTGAAAACGGAAGTACTTTCAATATCGGGCAATATTTTATGTTGTACTGTATGTACCATGAAGTAGACACAATATCAATTTCCGTTATCACCAGCAACTTTGAAAATGGTAACCATTTGGACAGAATGTCTTCTGCTTGTTTGCTGGTTGATACGTGATTCACTCTAAACTCCTGTTCATTAACTAGCCGACGAATGTAAAAGATATCTTGTCTGTTTGGCTTTATATAGCTTTCAAAATCCTGATCGGTGAAAAATTTGCTAGCACTTTTGTTAGCAGTTTGCAGAATAAAACTGAAGATTCATAGACAGTTACAATTTTTTTCAGAAGTCGATCTAACCTTGTAAGTGATTTGGAAGCCTCACTTGCAGCCACATATTCTGTCTCCATCGAAGTAAGAGCAACAGACTGCTTTAATTTACCATTGCCCATAATTATTCCTCCGTGAAAATTGAGTAGAAAGCCAACTCTTGATTGGCTTGTGCATTTACTCCCACCGTGATCAGCATCACTGTACGCTTCGACATATCAGTCTCTATTGTACTCAAACGTAATGCCATCTGAAATTGTTAATTTAAGATAGCTGAGTATTAGTCTGGGCAATGCAGAAAGTATCTGTGTTAGTAAGTTCTCCACTCTCGATGCAACATTAACAGCGTATCTTAAGTCTGATCTTATACCCTGCATTGAATATATCAAACTTCCGACTATTTCTTGATGGATTTCAGAGTTTTAAAAGGAGATGACTCATCTAGTATTCATCGTGGTTCAATTGGTAAATCTCTCTAGAATTGTCTCCACATATGCTGTCTGATTTACTTGAATGTAGTTGTCAAATTTCTTGATTTGCAAGCACTGGTAGTAATCGACATTTTCTACCGTTATATCAAACGTGTTTCGAACTGGTCAATAAATTTAGTTATTACGTCAACAGAGCCCAATCCATAAATATAAAAAATCAGTACCAGGCTTTCAGTACAGAAGAAAAAGGATCTGAATAGCTCTCCCGTAAATTACATTCACTGAGAAATTTAACGAGACATTCATACCAGTATTTTGAGGCTTGCTTTAAACCGTACAGGCTCTTCAGCAATTTACATACACGCACTGTACCATCATGATAGTTCAAAAAATGGTTCAAATGGCTCTGAGCACTATGGGACTTAACTTCTGAGGTCATCAGTCCCCTAGAACTTAGAACTACTTAAACCTAACTAACCTAAGAACATGACACACATCCATGCCAGAGGCAGGATTCGAACCTGCGACCGTAGCGGTCGCGCTGTTCCAGACTGTAGCGCCTAGAACACCCCGGCCGGCATCATTATAGTCCTGTGGTCGATACATGTAAATTTCCTCCTTCCAAATATCCCCGTCTATGTACATACACATACATATTCGGCAAGTTACCGAAAGGTGTTTAGCAGAGGTATCTTGTACCACTACTAGTTACTTTTTTCCTGTTCCACTCGCAAAATAGTGCGAGCGGAAAACACTGTCTAAATGCCTCCGTATGGGCCCTAATTTCTCTTATCTTCGTGGTCCTCACGCGAAATGTACGTTGGCTGCAGTAGAATCGTTGTGCAGGTAGCTTCATTGAAAGTTCTCTAAATTTTCTCAATAGTTTTTGGCGAGAAGGTCGTCCTCACTCGACGGAGTCTCATCTGAGTTCACGAAGCATCTACGTAATACTCTCGTTCCAATTGAAGCTACCGTTAATAAATCTAGCAGTCCATCTCTGAATTGTCTCAATGTCTCCCGTTAGTCCGATATGGTCCGGATCCCAAGCATTCGAGCAATACTCAAGAATGGGTCACACTAATATTCTGTACGTGATCTCTTTTATAAATGAGCTAAACTTTTCTGAAATTCTTCCATTAAACCGAAGTTGACCATTCGCCTTTGACTATCAAGCAGCACACCACTAATGCTGTATTCGAACGTTGGTGATTGTTTTCCTTACTCATCTGCATTAACTTATATTTTTCTGCGTTTAGAGGGAGCTACCGTTCATCATACCGACCGTCTTACATCCTCGAGAAGTAACTCAACGTCGACATCTTCCCGTACTCCACATCCTGATCAGGAAACAGCCGTATATTGCTGCTTACTCTGTTCGTTAGATCATTTATGCATACAGGGAGTAAGAGCAGTTCTGTCACACTTGCCTGACGAACTCTTGATGACACCATTGAGAAAAGAAATCTCTACGTCAAACTGCTTTACACGCCAATCATATCGAATTGCAGCACTCAATAGAGCTCTCACAGTCCCTTATTTTCCTACAGGGCTAAAAGGGTCAGCATAATTTAGTAGAAATCTTTGGGTAACCCTTTTGCCACCAAACGGGCCTTTAGTCGAGCCGATATATTATAAATCGGCTTCGAGTCGCCATATTTGTTTTAGTTTCATAAATCAGTTTTTCTGTTTTACTCTTCTAATTTATCTATGTCTCCGTCGCTTCCTTCCATTCGTCAGAATTTTTGGACTCCAATGCTTCACAGCGACATAGTGCTTTCTTCATATTTAACAGTTAAAATAAACTGTTTTCCTTTGTCTTCATTCCTTGCTCCTAACTTACTTTTAACTTGGCCGTCAGCGTCACAAATGAGCGCTAACATCCGCGTTACTTGTAACTGGATCTTGAAATTGTTGACGCTCCTCGTCAAAATCAACATTTTTCTCGTCGAGTTCCTGTAGCAGTTTCCTTTTCATCTAAATCATAGTCAACGCTACTTGTAATCTCTTGAGTCACTGGCTTCTATAACAGTTTGTAGCTATGTTATATATCTTTAAATACACTGACACACCTTTTTTCAGCAAAATAAAATCGGGTTCCATAATCATATAACCCACCACATCCCTTTTTGAAGCTTCAGCACCAAACTTCTTCAGTTTTTGCGTGGAAATTCCGCGCGTAACATTCCTTTCAAATACCATCAAATTGTCAAAACGCTCTTACTTCTTCAAGAATGTTTCAACTGAATTTTCACCTTCAATTTTCTAGGTACTAAATCTATTCAGAGTGTCTCTTGCAGCCAGAATTGCCGCACTCCATACTGCTTGTGGAAGGTTTTCACTAGAGCAGGGACAAGAACATGACATTTTACATATGATCTTATTATCTCGCTCAGTAATTTCGTTATGGCGAGGAGTGTGTGTTACGAAACACAGTAACGTCAGTTTGGGTCCTTACAATTTCAGTGAAGAATGGTAAATTTTCTTTAATTTCATTTTTATGTCACAAGAGGTTTTTTAACTCGAAACTGGAAAAGTCCTCTTCATAAATATCGACATACCGAAGGCACTGTAAATTATCCTTTTTTTCCATCGGTCTGAAAATCTCAGCGTGGACTAATTATCCAGGTTCAGTAAATTTCTGCATTCTTACTCCAATCGCCAGCCGATGATGTTTACCAAAGATGCACACCTCATAAACGCTGCTACTAATGGTTGTCTTTGTACAAAGATCCTTCAGAAACCGATGCACATGTTTGTATTGATGACACATTCACATGTCATCTCTGTACGGTGTCACAAGTTTCAGCAAGAACACAAGACTTTTGTAGAATAACAACTTTGAAAGCCAAATGGAAAGCTCATTTTCACAAATGCATGCACCAACAGTAATAGCAATATTGTTTTCGAAAAGTACAGACGATTTGCCATTATATTGAGTTATTTGATCAGTTTCTTTGTGTACAGCATTCTTAACAGAAAATAAGTTACAAGATGCATGTTAACAAAACCAGACACCTTCAAAATATCGTTTTCTCCATTTATAAGAGGCATTCGCCGGCCGGAGTGGCCGAGCGGATCTAGGCGCTACAATTTGGAACTGCGCCACCGCTACGGTCGCAGGTTCGAATCCTGCCTCGGGCATGGATGTGTGTGATGTCCTTAGGCTAGTTAGGGTTAAGTAGTTCTAAGTTCTAGGGGACTGATGACCTCAGAAGTTAAGTCCCATAGTGCTCAGAGCCATTTGAACCATTTTATAAGAGATGTTCAAAAAGAAACGAGTCGGAGGCATAATTACAGAAACCAGTACCTGTATGTTAGAAGTATTGACCCTGGCTGTTGAGACGTTTATCCTACTGTGATACAATGTGGTGAATGACTGTCTCCTAAAATTCTCTGGGGTGCGACATAAACCAGTTCCGCACGTACAGCTGGACGTCGTCCGAGGTGAATCGTTTGCCCCTCAGAGCCTTTTTAAGGGGACCAAAAATGGCGTTATCACAGGGAAAGAGGTCCGGACTGTATGGAGGGTGGCCGAGAACCTCCCATTTCAAGTCCACCTGTACGTGCGGAACTGGGTAACATCGCGGCCCCGGGAATTTTATGAGACAGCCATTCATCACCCTGTGTCACAGTGGGACAAGTGTCTCAACAGCCAGGGTCAGTACTTATAACATACTGGTACTGGTTTCTGTAATTATGCCTCCGGCTCGTTTCTTTTTGAACGCTCCTTATATATCCACTAAATACCCTCACATTAATTCGACCAGTAGGAAATACTTTACTTGGGAAAAGAATCTCGCACTATCCATCTTTCGTGGAATTTCAAATGGCTAATAAGCGTGTGATGGACATGTCATGTCATGACATGATGTGGTGAATCATTGTCAATGTATCACACAACACTATCCAATTTGTTTATATCTGTAGAAAGAATGCTGCTTCACACCATTAAAAGTTTCTTCTCGATAATCGAAGTATTTGTACTGCTACAATTTCTTGAGCGTCCCGCCGACGTTACACAAGTAGACAACATAGCACAGTCTTTTGTTTTTTCTATGCTAGGACACTCGTTTGATCGCTAGCTCTTTTTCTGCATCCAAAGCAACACAAACCTGTATTACATTGTTGTGATAAGGGACCTCCTTTGCTTCATGAAAAACATTTTCTATCTTGATTGCTTTTGTAGTGAGATACTTTGGTGCATTTACTTCAGACATTGTTATATTATTCGTCTTGCTGTTTGTTTTCAGAATAATTTGCCTTCATTTGCCACATTATTGCAGTAGTTAACATTTTCATCATTACGATCTATTAATTTCGACTCATTTTTATACCGCTTTTCTAACTGATTGTATGTTACCTCTTCCGCAGCTACATCGCGCCAGTGTGAAATAATTAAGTTTTTATGTCATAGTTTAGTATTCGTATCTATTTCAATACAAGCTGCATATATGTTTGACATGCGCTGTTCAGTTTTTGTGCGTACTCTGTGCTGGTCAAATATACTATGTTAGCTGTGATTCAGAAACGCACATGACTGTCGGTCTTAGCACAATCTGTGATCGCCGGTCGAGCGGTTTTACCTAGTCTCTTAGGTAAAGCACTTAGTAGAAAGGGCGCGAGGAAGAAAGGTCGCTAGCTCACTTTTTCTGGAGCCCAAGACGCTACCTGTGTTAGACGCTGCCGCATGCACGCGCGCGCGCTCTTATGTGTGTGTGTGTGTGTGTGTGTGTGTGTGTGTGTGTGTGTGTGTGTGTGAGAGAGAGAGAGAGAGGGGGGGGGGATATTTAACTTTAAAATATTTTTGTCATTACATATCTTCTCTCAGTTTAATTATTGGGCTCACACATTGTAAACTGATTCAACCAAGTCATCACACGTCCTTGCTCATTTGTCATATAAATGCTGTGCTTGGGAACGTTTTATTATGACGGTTTTCGATATACGTAATATGTCATATATTAGCCAGCTAGGACGTTGTTCGGAGCCTCTTGTCATATTGGTGTGTGTGTGTGTGTGTGTGTGTGTTGATACGATATTATCATGGATGGTTGTCGGCCCGCATGGCAAAAAGCTCCGTTTTGGCTCGCTAATTTACGGAATATTACGTAAATCGAAATGAAACATAATTAAACGTTGCCAAGCACAAACTATGCGTGAAAAATGAGCAACGAAATATAATGACTACTTGGCTGAAGGCCACGTGAACGTGAAACTAGCCTCACAGAAGAAAACATTGTAATTATCAGTTTGAAGGATCAGTTTACTGAATGGCATTCTAATACTTAAACTGAGAGGAGATATGTAACGACAAAAAATTTTGAAGCTGATGCTCTCGCTAACTCACACTCGCGAACAAACTCATCATGGTTTGGGATTTGTTACGTTGAAATGTATAGTGTGATCGAAACTTCCTGGACAGGAAATTCTTGGTAAATTTGATATTTTGCGTATCCGTCGTGATTATAGAGCACCAAGTCCTATGTTTTACCAGGCAATGATAATGGAGACCAGAGAAGCAGCAGTTACGAAATAAGGATGCTCTCTGATATTACATAAAAATTATGGTTGTGTGTGTTTCGAGGTATTGTTATTTAGTTGTGGTTATTTAAGTTACTATGGGAAATCGCGGACATCATGGCGAGTATTATGTAGAAAATGACAGAGCGTCTAAAAGCGGTATTTATAGGATTACATGTGTGTTGTGTCCCATGTAAGCTGTTGTTCGAGGTACGTCTGAATTCATCTACAATATAAAGATCGACGTTGTGAGTTTGTTTCTAGAATAAGATGTCCTTTGTTCCCGAATGTCCGAATGCACTCTTTCCCCGAGGGAATGTAGCTGTACTGCATGGTTAAATGATGATGGCATCCTCGTAGGTAAAATATTCCGGAGGACTTGACCCACCAACCACTCTGAGGGATCTACGCCGAATCGCCATTGAGGAGTGGGACAATCTGGACCAACAGTGCCTTGAACTTGTGGATAGTATGCCACGACGAATACAGGCATGCATCAATGCAAGAGGAAGAGCTACTGGGTATTAGAGGTACCCATGTGTGCAGCATTCTGGACCACCATCTCTGATGCTCTCGCAGTATGGTGGTACAACATGCAATGTGTGGTTTTCATGAGCAATAAAAAGGGCGGAAATGATTTTTATGTTTACCTTCATTTCAATTTTTCTGCACAGGTTCCGGAACTCTCGGAATGTGTGTATAAAATTTCTCTCTTGCACCTCTATGTTCCAATGTGAAGAAACTGCAACGAGAGTACATACAGGTAAGTGTCAACTGTCCGTTAATTCTGCAAGGATGCTAGAATTTTTACTAATTCGTCGCACTGCTTTTCACACTTGCAAATCAGAGTTTGAACAGGATTTTCCGTGATATCAGTCAGGACATTACCGATTGCTTGCATTATATGAATAGCCGTGGTCCTAAAAGGGGAAAAAGAATGGGTGACCAGTACTCGCTAGTTTCGACATCGCAGGACATCACGTGTCTTTGTGCGCAATTATGCTATTCTAGTGCAATGTGGCCTCATTGTATGCTGATTATTTGTTGTTCCACATGACAATACGTGAAATCCTAAATTACGTTCGTGTTTCAGTACTTTTGGTTCCTGCAATTTCAGTATACATTTCTGCTAATATATAAATAAGTATTGGTCAGTTTGAAACAAGAAGAGGACAACATGTAATCTTCCCAACTTCAAAGAATGTGTATTTGTAATATGTGAAAAATGCAACATGAACCTTTGCTTGGATAAGGAAAACTGCTAGCGTTTATTCCACATCTGACTGAAGTACGCTAAAGTGTACTGTAGAGACCCATTATTTTGAAAATTTTATTTCTTACACTTAATTTTTGCACAAGATTTTGCAAAGATACTATAAAAAGATTTCTATTTGTCTCCATTTATATTTGGGTATTGGCAAATGTAATCAGATACACATACTTTTGTTTGTATAGAAAACGACAAATGATAATTTTTCAAAAACATGGAGTATTTTTTAAACATTTTTCATCTATCCTTCCACGGACGCGGCACAAGAAAGTAATTATTAGCTTCCGTTTATTAAAAGCACTGAATGAAGCGTTAAAGTGTGGTTAAATATAGTTACATGGAGAGGAAGGGTTTATTGTCTTGTGAAATCTGAAACGTTATCCGCTGCCGGCCGGAGTGGCCGTGCGGTTCTAGGCACTACAGTCTGGAACCGCGAGACCGCTACGGTCGCAGGTTCGAATCCTGCCTCGGGCATGGATGTGTGTGATGTCTTTAGGTTACTTAGGTTTAAGTAGTTCTAAGTTCTAGGGGACTGATGACCTTAGAAGTTGAGTCCCATAGTGTTTAGAGCCATTTGAGCCATTTTTCGTTATCCGCTACTGCACTTTAACTTAAATGACACTAAATTATTTCCGTTACGTTTAAGTATTCATTATAGTCAGATATATGTTCAATATCAGTTCAATGCGCGTGTATATTATAAGTCGTTACAATTACATAGTCATTATCAGTTCACTGCGAATATACGTTCATTATCAGACCGTTCCATATTTATATTCAGTATTAGTCACATGTGCTATACAATATTAGTCAGATGTGATTTTGTGTTCAGTATCAGTCAACATGTTCATTTGTAATCAGTATCAGTCAAGTGTATCTCTATATTCAACATTATTCAAAGGTGCTCGTGAATTCAGTGAGATAGGATTCTCATGGTTTATGTAAAACCACTTCGAACCACTATGGCTTTCAGAAGTAACGCAAATATAGTCAAAGTCTTCCCGTAAAATTTGCAAAAATCACTCATTTTGGTCACCGTCGTCGGTTGAGTTGCTTAACAAAGAAGGTTAAATCTATACGTCGTCAGATTTGGGTAAAAAATTTTGCAAACCACTGGATGCTTCCCACGCCATATTACGAAACTTTTGTAGAAGCAAATCAGTCTTTTAGGCCGAGTGAATACCGTAAATTTTATGTTTTTTGTCCCAAATATCTTTAGTAGTTTTGCATTCACCAATGTGAAACAAAGGCTGTGTGTCGAGTGGCAAAGTAAGGCGTTTCTTTGATTTTCCATTAGCCTCCGTATATGCAGCGTGACTGTTATCGCAATTCTGAGCATTTTGTTCAGGTTTAATTAACTCAGCACTAACGATCTCATAATCTTCATCACATTTTAAAATGGTCTTCATAACAACCCTGTGGGTTGTCAAAGTTTCTTAGGCAGTCAGCTTTTCAGAATGTTGCTGTACATCCTACATCGTCGCGTGTTTTTCACTTCCTCAGTGTCGAACTACAGTGCTCTCTCACCTTCTCTCGTAAGAAATTACGCCATGTCTGGAAGCGGTGATGAACTCAGCATCCCATAACCTCAAGAGGGGATCAGCAGTCTGGCTCAAGTCGACTAGCTTTAAAAGATGATCGCAAGATCTCCCACCCATCACTGAAAGGTGTGGTGCAGAGATAAGACACAAGCCTTGTATTTGTGATCAAAAGTCAGATACCAGACTGGTTATCCTCACTTGAGTTTATCATAATTTCACGCCACGTGAATAATGGGAAACTGCCCAATCTCAATACGCGCACCCGGGATCGTCATGCACAACGTTATGATCTCGAGTCTAATAGCGTGTTCTTCTACCATCGTTGCACAAAGTTCTATGGACTGTACCAGGATCTGAGAAGCGGCCGAGGCCGGGTCCATCAGATCCTCACCTTTAACGAACTGTCAGTTACTAATTTCGGTACTGCCACCGTATGACACCCATGTATCCCGGAAATCTGAAAAATATGGATTAAACATCAACATTAGTTCATCACAGTATTCTGGATCCTACCCTAGTGGTATGTACCTTTAACAGGAGAAAATTGACTGAAGGCAACTACACACTGCATTGACATGAATGAAATGCTACATGCCAGTTTTTTAGAACACTTGAAGAGGAGCGATTGGTGCAGTGGAAGCCTGCTGGGCCCATTACCGAAAGATCCGTGGATCAAAGGCATGCTGTGCTACCATTGATGAGGAAAATTTTCCATCAGCATTGGCTTGTGGAGTGGAAGTGTCTGGGCGTTGTATGAGTGCAAATAGGTCACACACTTCAATATTTATTGTTGAAATGTGTTGAACTATAACCAGAATACTATTACAGGCTATAAAAGTGACTGATGTAATAAGAAAGAACAAAAATAAAATATGCTTAAAGGCTAAAATTTAGGCAATACAATTGAAATGGCATGGAACATGGATTTGGGGTGATAAACTCCTCTACATACGTAGTATGAATATTGTACACATATATTTTACCTCTGGTATACGATTATATAAACAATAATGAACAATTAAGTTCGTGAGAACTGCAGTGATTGACTTAACAGAGAACAAGTTAAGCTGAAAAAATTATTGCTTTTGAATATTTCAGAAAATATTTCTCTTTTATATTTTTAAATCTTGTGAGTATTAAAAATCTTTAACGTAATTTACAGGTGTTAAAAAATGTTACCTCAATGAAATATCGCACGCACACCTAGACAACTAAAACACTACCAGATTTAATCCAGATATAAAAGAGAGCTGAAAATAAACGAGTAAGCCAACATAAGACGAATGTTAGAGATTTTCAGAGTGCCGAAGAAAGGAGCTCAAAGATAAAATAAAAGGAAAGTGTGGGTGATACACAGTTTCTATAAGAACGAAGTGGCTGTGACTAGACATTTTCATCAGAAGCAAGAAGCAAAAATTAGACAAGGATGTGATCTTTCTACTCGTATACTCAATGCTGGGTCCAGGAAGCTGTAGACCAAGTTCGTGAAACTGCTAAGGCGCAGACCAAAATTAATGAGCAGGAGACAGGCATCCTGCGTTGTGCAGAGAAGATTCCAGCAGAACGGAAAGGATTTTCTATAACCAGTATGGTATGAGAATTAACAAGCAAAAGACAAAAGCAATGATATGTATTAATAACATAAACGTTTAAGAATAAGATTTGGAAAAGAGAAGCTAGAGATGATAAAGGAATTTAAATATTTGGAAATCAGGATTGCAAGGGATGGTAGAAGCCAGAAAGAAATTGTGAGCAGAATACAACAGCCCAAAACTGAATTTAATTTAAGAAATAACTTACTCACCAGCAAGAAAATCAGTCTGGAAATAAGGAAATGGGTTATGAAACCTTTTGTCTGAGATTTTGTGCTACAGAAGGCTGATGAAGATCAGCTAGAGAGAAAGAGTCACCAATGAAGAGCGACAAACTCGTAGGACACATTTTAAGATACAACACATCATTGTAACAGTAACAGACGGCGATGTTGAAGAAAGAAATCGCAGAGGACGACCAAGGTTGATACATACTGTAGATTATGGATGACGTGCGATGTACTAGATAGGCGGAAATGAAGAATTAGGCAGACAGAAGAGGGGAATGGCTTATTGCTGCAAACCAGCCTCAGGGTTGAACACTAAAGAAAGAGAAGACGACCAGAGACGAGCTCAACTCACGCATCACACACTTGCTTGATTCTGCTCATATTCTCCAACACACGGAGGATATAAAAAGATGACAAATTGCAAATTATTCACGATTCTTCGATCTTGGATCAGTGATCTTAAAGGAAGAGAACTGTGCCCATTTATCGCAAGAGTGCTTCAAAGATAACAGGCAACTGGAAGTACCAATGTTCTGTATCAGTTTTAACGCCTGATCAAAAGCAAACACAAACAGAATAATTTTAAAAGATTTAAAATTTACTCTTAAGCATAATTATACCAAGTGATGAAGGGACTAATAGATGTGTATTTTTACGAATGTCTTAGGAATAACCCAAGCACATTTTGAGTACCAGGGCTGCTGATCTACACTGAGAAAACGGCCCAACATAATGGCCACTAGTGAAAGCTAAACAGAACTATCCGCAAGAACTCAAGAGCAATTTTCAGCAACAAGCTCTCGGTAACAGAACAGAGATTTTCACAAATCACACCCGACACTTAATCACATGCAAGACAAGTTGTTTATCATTTGTTTCTTCGGTGGTCCTTGGTGAAATGAGGAAAACTGGCAGGACAACATCGACCAACCAAGGCAGCAGGAATGAGAGCCGTGCCGACTCAGACAACGCAAACCCTCGACCGTGAAGGCACAGGTAAGCAGAAATTATTCAAATGGCGTAGGCGCACATTTCACAGTAAAGGATTGTCAACCGCAATATGCCATCTTTGCGTCATTCACAGCTATCCCTCAACATATGACATTGTCACGCCTCTCGTATGACCTACCAGGCCTGGTAAGAACGCTTTACACGAACTACGCTAATGCACTTTGGTAACAGTTCTATCTGCAACAGAGAATTACAACACTAATCATTTACGTACTCGCCGACTGTGTGTGCGTTTAGGAAGTTACATCGACATCTGACCATGTCTTCTAGGTGCTTCCCTCTTTTTGCTAGGCGGCGTACGTATTACTCTACTGGCCATTAAAATTGCTACACTAAGAAGAAATGCAGATGATAAACGGGTATTCATCGGACAAATATGTTATACTAGAACTGACATGTGATTACATTCTCACGCAGTTTGGGTGCATAGATCCTGAGAAATCAGTACCCAGAAGAACCACATCTGACCGTAATAACGGCCTTGATACGCCTGGGCATTGAGCCAAACAGAGCATGGATGGCGTGCCCATACAGCTTCAACTCGATACCACAGTTCATCAAGAGTAGTGACTGGCGTATTGTGACGAGCCAGTTGCTCGGCCACCATTGACCAGACGTTTTCAATTGGTGAGAGATCTGGTGAATGTGCTGGCCAGGGCAGCAGTCGCCATTTTCTGTGTCCAGAAAGGCCCGTACAGGACCTGCAACATGCGGTCGTGCATTATCCTGCTGATAGGTAGGGTTTCGCAAGGATCGAATGGAGGGTAGAGCCACGGGTTGTAACACATCTGAAATGTAACGTCCACTGTTCAAAGTGACGTCAATGCGAACAAGAGGTGACCGAGACGTGTAACCAATGGCACCCCATACCATCACGCCGGGTGATACGCCAGTATGGCGATGGCCAATACACGCTTCCAATGTGCGTTCACCGCGATGTCGCCAAACACGGATTCGATCACCATGATGCTGTAAACAGAAGCTGGATTCATCCAAAAAAATGACGCTTTGCCATTTGTGCACCTAGGTTCGTCACTGAGTACACCATCGCAGGCGCTCCTGTCTGTGATGCAGCATCAAGGGTCTCCGAGCTGATAGTCCATGCTGCTGCATACGTCAAATGGTTCAAATGGCTCTGAGCACTATGGGACTTAACTGCTGAGGTCATCAGTCGCCTAGAACTTAGAACTACTTAAACCTAACTAACCTAAGGACATCACATACATCCATACCCGAGGCAGGATTCGAACCTGCGACTGTAGCGGTCGCGCGGTTCCAGACTGTAGCGCCTAGAACCGCTCGGCGACAAAGGTCGGCGCTGCAAACGTCGTCGAACTGTTCGTACAGATGGTTGTTGTCTTGCAGACGTTGACTCAGGGATCGATACGTGGCTGCACGATCCGTTACAGACATGCGGATAAGATGCCTTTCATCTCGACTGCTAGTGATACGAGGCCGTTGGGATCCAGCACGGCGATCCGTATTATCCTCCTGAACCCACCGATTCCATATTCTGCTAACAATCATTGGATCTCGACCATCGTGAACAGCAATTTCGCGATTAGATAAAACGGAATCGCGATAGGCTACAATCCGACCTTTATCAAAGTCGGAAACGTAATGGTACGAATTTCTCGTCCTTACACGAGGCATCACAACAACGTTTCACCAGGCAACGCCGGTCAACTGTTGTTTGTGTATGAGAAATAGGTTGGAAACTTTCCTCATGTCAGCACGTTGTAAGTGCCGCCACCGGCGCCAACCTTGTATGAATGCTCTGAAAAGCTAATCATCTGCATATCACAGCATCTTCTTCCTGTCGGTTAAATTCCGCGTGTGTAGCACGTCATATTCGTGGTGTAGTAATTTTAAGGCCAGTAGTGTATGTTCTAAGTTACGCATGCTTTATAACGGGCCCAGTTAAAGTGTATGTTGTAATTGCAGCTGAAAGTGCAGCTAGATCAGAAGACCGACTAATCGCTAATGTGGTGGAACTGTAACACGTCTGGATTCTCCTGAGCTGTGAGATTACTTCGTTCATCAGGCGAGCGTCTGCTTTACGGCGAGTCTTCTCGAGAGCGCTGGGGCGTGGTTGACAACCTTACATAACGCAGCTAGAGGGCAGGCTGCTGTGATTCGTCCCATTCAAGGACTGCGGCCTCACCGGTTGCTGAACCTGACCTGTCCAGCCGGTGCCTCGCACGCACACACACACACACACACACACACACACACACATACACCCACGTGTTCTTACTCGGGCATTGCTGGATCGGGCGTGGTCCATCGGCACAGTTAAGGCCAACCAGGGCCAACCGGACCCTGCGACATTACTTTTGTGTATACTCGGTGTGCCACCGGCGACGCTGTACCGTTGTCTAGTTGCTTAAATATAGCAGTTCAGTCCATTACAAATAAATTACTTATGGAGGGCCTTTCACTTACAGGTGAGCCGATTCAAACTAGACGACGCTCTGTAAGAGTGTGAAGTAGCCAAAACATACCTGTATACATGGATCGATTAGTCAAACATACTGATAAAACGGTCTTTCGAAACAAATTAATCTCTATTTCTGTTCCTATGTTATTTCTTGTGCTTCACGTGGTTTACTGAAGTAGTGAGTTCATTTACTGCTATGAGTGTATAGACCGTCCGTCTGGAAAAGTCTGAGATTGATCTTATTGCTGACGTATAAGCGATGTCGGCGCAGCAGCTATGTTGCCAGGTTGGACTGACAACTGCAAACAATAGATGTGTATTCCACCAGTCAGTTATCAGCAGGTGTTGTTAGGTAATAAACCTGGGGCCTTAGTGTGTCAACGTTGTTGTCACAAATCTCTAAACCAAGTGTTCAAGACATTATCCGGAATGTTTTGAAGAAAAGGAAAGTGTGTGCAGCGTTTATCCCGCACACCTCGAGTCAAGAAAAGAAAACAACGAGACGTGAACACCTGCCACGATTTGACTGAAAAGCGAAACGCAATTATTCTGTTGAAAAACTAGTCACAGGTGACGAGACTTAGTGTTACCAGTACGATCATACCACTAAAGGACAAAGTGCAGAAAGCACATGAAGAGTCAACGTTCTGACGACATACGTGTAGTGGGCGTTCAGAGCGGGGCTCATGAGAAATATACTCGCTCCCCGCCAGAGACGGCTGATGTCACTCGTTAAGACCTGCAGTGTCACATAATGTGACGTACGCGCCGCAGCCTGTCTTTCTTATGGACGTCGATACAGGTCAGTACAACGCACGAGATCAACACCATCCCAAAGAAGGACTTTTCTGACAGTTGCACGTGGCTGTGTGAAAGTTCTGTGCGTTGTCCTTAACTGTGGGGAGGGGAGGGGGGGAGGGGAGGGAGAGACTGTCAAAGGCACCTGAAGCATTAAGCTCACCATCTCAACGTTTCTCTATTTCTTATTTTCCAGTATTCAAACTTTTTCGAGTGACCAGGGTATAAATTACACAAACGATTACGACGGCGCACATCATAAACTTTATAAAAGTTTGAATGTCATTGGTTTCCCGAGCATCAAAAACCTTAGAGAGAAAGTGTAAATCGATTACGAACGATGAAGCTTGTTTATTTTTGACGCAGCAGATTTTTATGACAATCAGATCCGGTTTCGGCCCACAACAGCCATCTTCGGATACTAGAATAGGGGAAATTGTAAAAATATTAAAACCAGAAAAATAGTTTTACTTGTGGACTTGTGAGTTAAGTAACGTGCAATTAAAACACATGTGGATCATACAATGAGTAATGGACGGCATAATGTTCTACAACTAGGTGTAATTTTCCATCCCTACTCCTTGCATTAGATGCATGCTTCCTCTATTAGACAAATCTTTAACTGCGACAACTGTAAAATATGCCAAATTTATATTAAAAATTATTCGTAAAATGTCAAAATAGAATATATGTCACTCAAGTAGCAAAACCAATTGTAAAACAGAGTAAGATCTTTATATAAAAGGAAGCAAAAGAGCGATCGTTATGGTACACATTTTCGATGGCTATGGCTCTGCTTTCGGGCTGCTAGATGTGTACACTAGTGACCATAAGCTCACAGGAGATTACAAATTATTTGATGCTTTCGTAATGCAATATTATTACCAAAAACAAATTTATATACTCGACAGTACCATCTGAAATTAAGTCTTCTACATTTCTACCCTTCAAGCCACCTTACAGTGAGCGACGGAGGGTACTATGAGAACAACTCAGCCCTCCCCTCTTTCCTGCTTATTTCGCGAAAGGTTCGCCAGGTACGACTGTTGGACCATACGACCCAGAATTTATCTGATTCGTGGTTATTTTATAAGATGTGTGTGGGAGCAAGAAATATCATGCATGACTCCTCTTGGAACGGAAGGTCTCCAGATTTAAACTGGACACCTATCAAGGAAGACAAGGCCTTCATAGTGGTGTCTGCCGGACGAGCAATATACAGGGTGAGGCAACAGTCTGGACACAGCACTACACAAGTCATGCAGTGTGTGGAATCATAACGGCGTCTGATATGGTGTGTCTGTAGGAGGTGGCACAGCTTATAGGAGCAATGGCGACAGCGGCGGCCATCTTTAAATGCGCCATCTTGGATTTTAATTACGTCTTTCAAACGGGAAGGAGTCATTTGGCACCTCATTTCCAACTGCGTCTTTCTCGGGAATACACATGCGAGATCATTTGTATGAGGTGCATTCAAGTTCTAAGGCCTCCGATTTTTTTTCTCCGGACTGGAAAGAGATAGAAACATGCGCATTGTTTTAAAATGAGGCCGCATTCATTGTCAGTACGTCCCAGAGATGGCAGCACCGTAATGCAGATGGAATTTTACAGCCAGTGGCGAGAAAGAGAATTGTTTTAAATACTTAAAATGGCGACGTTTTCCTTACTTGAACAGCGTGCAATCATTCGTATTCTGAATTTGCGTGTTATGAAACCAATTGAAATTCATCGACAGTTGAAGGAGACATGTGGTGATGGAGTTACGGATGTGTCAAAAGTGCATTCGTGGGTGCGACAGTTTAATGAAGGCAGAACATCGTGTGACAACAAGCCGAAACAACCTCGGGCTCGCACAAGCCGGTCTGACGACGTGATCGAGAAAGTGGAGAGAATTGTTTTGGGGGATCGCCGAATCACTGTTGAATAGATCGCCTCCAGAGTTGGCATTTCTGTGAGTTCTGTGCACACAATCCTGCATGACGACCTGAAAATGCGAAAAGTGTCATCCAGGTGGGTGCCACGAATGCTGACGGACGACCACATGGCTGCCCGTGTGGCATGTTGCCAAGCAATGTTGACGCGCAACGTCAGCATGAATGGGACTTTCTTTTCGTCGGTTGTGACAATGGATGAGACGTGGATGCCATTTTTCAATCCAGAAACAAAGCGCCAGTCAGTTCAATGGAAGCACACAGATTCACCGCCACCAAAATAAATTTCCGGTAACCGCCAGTGCTGAAAAAATGATGGTGTCCATGTTCTGGGACAGCGAGGGCGTAATCCTTACCTATTGCGTTTCAAAGGGCACTACGGTAACAGGTGCTTCCTACGAAAATGTTTTGAAGAACAAATTCCTTCCTGCACTGCAACAAAAACGTCCGGGAAGGGCTGCACGTGTGCTGTTTCACCAAGACAACGCACCCGCACATCGAGCTAACGTTACGCAACAGTTTCTTCGTGATAACAACATTGAAGTGATTCCTCTTACTCCATACTCACCTGACCTGGCTCCTAGTGACTTTTGGCTTTTTCCAACAATGAAAGACACTCTCCGTGGCCGCACATTCAGCAGCCGTGCTACTATTGCCTCAGCGATTTTCTAGTGGTCACAACAGACTCCTAAAGAAGCCTTCGCCGCTGGCATGGAATCATGGCGTCAGCATTGTGAAAAATGTGTACGTCTGCAGGGCGATTACGTCGAGAAGTAACGCCAGTTTCATCGATTTTGGGTGAGTAGTTAATTAGAAAAAAAAATCGGAGGCCTTAGAACTTGAATGCACTTCGTAAAGTGTATTTGTGTAGGGGTTATGACCTGTTAAAGTTTGAAATTGCTAAGGAGTGATCAGTCCTGTTTATTGCCGGACATGATACACAATGGCACTTACACAGCAGGAATGCTTTGAGATTGTGTTAATGACTGGTGGACGAAGTACCCGAGTGATTGCTGCTGACTTCAGTGTCCAGCATCCTGACAGAAATGACATGTCACATATGACAGTATCCAAGTTATTTGACAAATTTCGTCCAGCAGGTTCTTTTGTTGACAAGCCACACAGTGGGCGTTCAAGAACAGCCACCGAAGAGGAGACTGCAACAGCAATTGTTACATTGTTTGCGAAAAGTCCTCATCGCAGTACGCGCTGGTAATCAGCGATATCCGTGTCAATCGGCGTTCAATCCTACGTGTATTGCACACTCACCAATGGCAGCCATACAAGTTGCAGTTGCAACATCAACTCTCGGAGGATGACGCTGATCGGCGTGTGCAGTTTACAGAATGAGCTCTTGGTCAGACTTCATACGACAGGTGCTGTTCAGTGACGAAGCCAGTTTTTATGTGCAAGGAGGGGTAAACAAAGAGAATCATTGTTACTCGTTAGATGCAAACCCCAATGGGTGGATCCGTGTAAAGATGCTTGTGGTGAAAAAGTGATGGTTTGGCGTGGGTCCGCTGTTTATTGATGAAACCTTGAAAGGGGAGAGAGACCTTAACATTCTCCAAGAGTAAGTATTTCCAAAGCTGTTGAATCCGCAGATTTACTTCCCAATCTCCTTCCAACAAGACGGTGCACCTCCCCACTATGCTACTGAAGTCAAACAGCTTCTGGATGAACAGTATGGAGGTCACTGGATAGGTAGAAAGTCTTCTATCGAAAGGCCAACACACTCGCCTGATCTTACACCTTTTGACTTTTATCTGTATGGAAATTTCAAAACAATTGTGTATGAGGTAAAAATCAACAATGTAGCCCATCTTTGCCGGAGTAACGGAGGTCATTATGAGGATATGCCATAGTGCCGACTCTGACAAGCGCCCTAAACTGAGCAGGTCATAACTCTTCCACAAAAAAATAGATTTCACAAGCGTATCCCTGAGAAAGAGGCAGTACAAAATGATGTGCCACATGATCCCTTCCCTTTTTAACACGTAACTCAACTCGCCGTAGCTCCTATAAGCTGTGCCCCACCTACAGATAGCCCACACCCCATACCAAACGCCATTATGATTCCTCACACCATTCGACTTTGAGCAGGGTTGTATCCAGGCTTTTGCCTCCCCCTTTGTGTTACTAACCTACTATCCCGGAACTCACTACCAATTACTCTCTCTCTATCTAACGTCCCCCATGGATAACAAAACTTCGATATTCAGGGTTACGTGTAATTATTGACCAAATTTAAAAACTTAAAATGGTGTGATAATTCAATCATTAAGAGGTATAATTTTAATGTTAAAAGTTTAACATTATATGACAAGTAATGCAATTAGAAACCATGTGTTTTTTTGAGGCAGCGTAACTGAGGCCGTGCAAATAGATGGATTCTATGCAACCAGTATTTGATAACAGCAGTACGTGGCGACTTCCGACTAACTTTACAGGCAGTTTCAAATTTTTACAAAAGTTTTCTCGCTGATATTTCCCCACAAAACAACGAAAGGAAAAAGATTTATAGCTTACTAAATTTTCTTTGTTCATGCAGTCAAAACTTCAGCATCACGCATGACGTTTTAATTCATTACTTACTTACTATTAACTCCATTCGAAACATACGCTACGTGATCAAAAGTATCAGGACACCCCCCAAAAAATAGGTTTTTCATATTAGATGCGTTGTGCTGCCACCTACTGCCAGGTACTCCATATCAGTGACCTCAGTAGTCATTAGACATCGTGAGAGAGCACAATGGGGCGCTCCACTGAACTCACGGACGTCGATATCATAAGTCTGTACACGAGATTTACACACTCCTAAACATCCCTAGGTCCACTGTTTCCTATGTGACAGTGAAGTGGAAAAGTGAAGGGACACGTGCAGTACAAAGGCATACAGGCCGACCAAATGGTTCAAAATGGTTAAAATGGCTCTAAGTACTACAGGACTTAACAACTGAGGCCATCAGTCCCCTAAACGTAGAACTACTTAAACCTGACTAACCTAAGGACATCAAACACATCCATGCCCGAGGCAGGATTCGAACCTGCGACCGTAGCAGCCGCGTGGTTCCTGACTGATGCGCCTAGAACCGCTGGGCCACCGCGGGCGGCTTTCAGGCCGACCTCGTCTGTTGACTGACAGAGACTGCCGCCAGTTGAAGATGGTCAGAATGTGTAATAGGCAGGCATCTAGCCAGAGCGTCACATAGTAATTCCAAATTGCATCAGGATCCACTGCAAGTACTATGACAGTTGTGCGGGAGGTGAGAAAACTTGGATTTCATGGTAGATCGGCTGCTCATAAGACATACATCACGCCGGTAAATGCCAAACGACAGCGCGCTTGGTGTAAGCATCGTGAACATTGGACGACTGAACAGTGGAAAAACATTCTGTGAAGTGACGAATCACGGTACACAATGTGCCGATACGATGGCAGGGTCTGGGTATGGCGAATGCCCGGTGAACGTCAACTGCCAGCGTGTGTAGTGCCAACAGTAAAATTCGGAGACGGTTGCGTTGTGGTGTGGTCATGTTTTTCATGGAGGCGGCTTGCACCCCTTATTATTTGACGTGGCACTATCACTGTACAGGCCTACATTGATGTTTTAAGCACCCCCTTGGTTCCCACTGTTGAAGAGCAATTCGGAGGTGATGATTGCATCTTTCAACACGATCGAGCACCTGTTCATAATGCACGGCCTGTGGCGGAGTGGTTACACGACAATAACATCCCTGTAATGGACTTCCCTGCACAGAGTCATGACCTGAATCCCATAGAAAACTTTTGGGATGTTTTGGAAAGGCGACTTAGTGCCAGGCCCCACCGACCGACATCGATACCTCTCTTCAGTGCAGCACTCCGTGGAGAATGGGTTGCCATTCCCCAGGAAACCTTCCAGAACCTGGTAGAACGTACGCCTGCGAGAGTGGAAGCTGTCATCAAGGCTAAGGAAGGGCCAACATCATACTGAATTCCAACATTACCGATGGAGGGCGCCACGAACTTGTAATTTTTATCCAGGTGTCCCGATAGTTTTGATCACATAGTGTAGTTTTCAGACCATATCCCCGTGTATCACTGTCTGTAGGTCCAAAATTATATCGTATGCGAAACGTAGTTCAGCAGATATTATGTCATATAAATTTAAGTGCATGAGAAACTGCTTCTTTGCTCAAAATGGAGCCTAAATTACCCAGATATATATTCATGTAATCTCTCGTAATGAGAGCACTTAAGGCTTCCAACAAAGTCTGAGCATAATTTCAAACCTTTCCTGAACTTTTCCTCGCTTAACTGCTTAAAGGCAAATATTTAACACATCAACTCATTCATAAAGCAAGCAGATGTTTAAAGGAGTTTTATACATGGAAGTTCGATTCTTTAATAAATCGAGGCTTTATTAGTACTAATTAAACGGTTAAACGACGCATTTGTAAGTTATTTCCATAGTGGCTAACATTTTCTTAGGATGCTTCCAATGAATTCCAAGCAAGGCATCTCTTTTCCTTAGTATCAGATATACGTAACCTTTCCACTACTGGTCGTTTTGAACGGATACTTTCAGACATTTTTGCTACTGGTACTGTTCACAGCGATTTATTCATGTTGGGTGTCCACTGCCAGTTCCTTCACCAGGCGTGGATTCTTCGCACGTCTTCTTGCACTTGATTATAGTGCCGTAGAGCTGTAACTTTTCATCTACAAGTACATAACGTCATACTGCGCAAACCGCCAAATGGCTTGTTGGGGAGAATACTTTTGGTACCACTAACCCATTTCACATTCCCTGTTCTAGTCGCAAATGGCGCGTGTTAAGAATGTCCGAGGATAAGACCCAGTGTTAGCTGTAATTTCTCGGATTTTCTCGTCGTGGTAATTTCACGAAATGTGTGTGGAAGGAAGTAATATTTTGTCCGACTCCTCCCGGAAAGTCATTTCACGAGACGGATGTAGGGGGAAGTATTATTTTGTCCGACTCTTCCCGGAAAGTACCCTCTAGAAATTTCAATACTGGACCTCTCCGTAGTGCACAACTCCTACATTATAGCGTCTACCACTGGAGTTCGTTGACCTTCTGTGCAACGCTCTCGTGCGAACGAGACGATAAACAATCTTATGACGAGACACGCCGTTCTTCATTGTATCTTCTCTATCTCTTCTATCACTCCTATTTGGTGAGTATTACCTATTGATGAACAATACTCAAGAATCAGCCGAACAGGCGTCTTATAAGCCAATTCCTTCGTGAATGAGTAGCATTTCCGCAAGATTCTTCCACTGAATCTCAGTCTGGTATGATCTTTACCTACTATTTCTTTTATGTGGTCATTCCACTTAAGGTCGCTCTGAATAGTTACTTCTAGATATTTTACGATGGATAATGTCTCCCGCAGTTCGTCACTAATAGTGTAGTTATGCAGTAGTGGACTTCTTTTGCTGTGTATGTGCAGTATATTACGTTTATTTGCGTTTAGGGTCAGCTGCCAGAGCCTACACCATTCATCAGTCCACTGAAGTGCATCCCGCAAATCGATATTGTCTTCTGGCGTTGCCAATTCGTTATAGATAACATCATCATCTGCAACAGTTACAAAGAGTATCCGACTCTTCCAACTAGATCATTTACATACACTGTGAATAGTAAGAGCCCTATCACACTCCCTTGAGGTACTCAGGTAATTACTCTCACATCTGTCGATCTTTTTCCGTTAAGAACGATGTGTTGAGTTCTGTCTGCAAGGAAGTCTTGAATATAGTCGCAATTCTGGCCCGATACTCGGTGGGCTCGTTTTTTTTTTTTTCACTAAATGGCAGCGCGGGACTGTCTCACATGCCTTCCTGAAGTCAAGAAACACAGTAACATTCCGGGCGCCATTGTCTGCAGCGATATATACCTTTTGGACTACCCTAATGGGTTTTTCTATCGGAAACCTCTTTCACAATACGCTTCCAATCACAGGAAGTCTCTACATACAACGAACTGCGTCTTCTTCTTCTTTCGTTGACGTTTACCTCGTCCAGTACGGGCTCCTCTGTACTTGAGATATAGCAATTTTTTTTTTTTAAATTCAACTTTTAGGCCAGATGTTATTCCCGTCACCTAAGCCATCAGTTAACTTAAGGGAAGGAAATCTTTGGCGCCACCGGTCTGTGAATTATGTAATCTTTGTTCTGTGTGTGATCGGATGTTAATTGATTATGTATCGCATTTTCTGAGGCGAACTTTCTTTTTAAATTATTGGCTTTCGGAACAAGCCCATACAGCCATCTGAACATTGGAAATAATATACTACAGTTTGTTTTGACATTTCAGAGTATACATTAGTTTAAGTCGTACTGTGCTACGAAGTTACATTGGTTGAACAAAGGACAGGTTCCGATATAAAACAAATTTGCATCCACATTATGCTGAAACAAGTAAACAAGACGAAAATGTAACATAGGGTACACCTAGGTAGTAAACTATAAAAATCCTACTGGTAACATAATAAGAAATGAGAAATCGCCGTTGGTCCGCGTTTGGAGTATTCCCAGTTCAATCCATATTAATGACTGTGCATCTAAATTAGAATTAAATGCTATTTTGTATGCCCTGTAAGAATTGTTTCAAAAACTGTGGATAGAGAATTGATATCTGTGCAGGTCGATAAGTACCATCTAAACAGAACATGAGAACAGTATACAAGAACCAGAGATGGATATTACAACCATACGTATAGGTTCATGAGTATTCATACACATACATATAGGCGGTACATAGAGAAATATATGTATAGGGTGAGCGTTCCATATCCTGCTGAGTAGCTCGTACGAATATATTCTGTTATTGTGGTTTGGTGTTTCCCTGTCATTAGAATTAGCAAGAACATTAGATTGGCAGCACAGGGAGTTGTATCTGCATGTTACACTGTTGACGAACTCATAAAGTATTTTATACGTTGCCGTATCTTTTGGATGCTAACAAGGTTAGGAGGTTGCTTGGGAACTGATGACCACAGCCCGTAGATTACTTGCAAGTACATTTATGTGATACATGTTTCGAGGACATTGTAGGAGCATGTGGTTTGGATTTTCTTCCTCTCCACAAACACAACGAGGGTAAGCTCTTACGCTCAGCCGATAGATTTTGTTGAACGTCTAGTGTTTAAATTTCAGCCGTGCCACTGCGGCTGAAAGTGGGGGCCAGCCTGGCATTCTCCTAGACGAGCGTGGTAAACTGCCTAAAAGCCATAGTCGTGCTGGGCGGTTCACAGCAGGAACGGTCAATCTGCCGCGCAGATTCGATAACGGTCGGGCTCATCTGCAGTCTTAGCGCACTTCTTTAGGTCTCTCTGTATCTACAAGCACGAACAGCACTCAGTCTAATGTGTCAGCTGACTCGAAGTGTCATTTTAAGATCGACCGTATTGACAAGAAGATTTACAGCATAGGAATCTGCTGAGCGATTTGATATACACTACATCAAAGCCTATCAAACATTATACAGCAATCCTTAGACACAAAACATCGGAGGTCTCTCTTGTCGCCATAGCTCATGGTCAATAAAAACAGCTGATACTGCAGCCAGTAAAGTAATTATGAATACAAGAAATGAACTTCCTATACGATTTCGCGATAATTCTGAATATTTTGTGAATAATACCATGTAGATCACTTATTAAAATTTCTTCGTTTAATACGACGTTTAGGCTATTGCCATCTTCAAACGTCAAAAAGCACATAAATGAAGGTTCGGTGTCTAATTAAGTACAGTGTTTAGTGCTGTATCAGGACCAACTTTTTGGTATCTGATGATCGCAGCAGCTAAAACGTAGTAAGTGAAGAAATTTTAATAAGCGATCTAAACGGTGCTCTTAAGCACCTCAGGGCAATATAGCAGAACTGAGAATTGCTTTGTTGGAGGCAACTGTGTGGGCTATATCGAGATAGTCTCTGCACGATCGACTTGGCCTCTAGGTGTCCATTACGAACAGCGGCACAAGAGTGCAGCTCCGTGATGTCTAAAGGAGGAGTGCAAGATAACTCCTGGCGCTTTCCACGCACAAGTTCAGGTTGCTCATGACGCCTGACGATCGTCTAGGAGAATGTCGGTGGAGCCAGATACCAATGCAGATCATAGCCATGCAGTACAACTGGTTCATGCGATGGTAGATCAGTAATGTTACTGGCCAGCATGAGGTACGGATGCAGGACACCTCTCATCAATACAGAAGGTGAATTGAGGGCTGTGCTCAAGCAGGACGAGATTCTCCATACTGTCGTCGAGCCCTATAGTCACCATTTGCCACATGAATTTGTCTTTAAATTAATATGGTAGTAGTAGTACCATAGTTCATGAACACTTCGCTGCCACTTCGTGGACAACTTCCTAAAAGAGATAGGAGCCAAACGAAGGGAATGACCTGCGTTATCTGCTCACATGAGCCCGACTTAGCATACTTGTAACCATCTCAAACTTGCAGGGCGTTGTTGCTGGAACCCTTATCAAAAAAATGTTCAAACGTGTGTGAAATCTTATGGGACTTAACTGCTAAGGTCATCAGTCCCTAAGCTTACACACTACCTAACGTAAATTATCCTAAGGACAAACACACACACCCATGTCCGAGGGAGGACTCGAACCTACGCCGGGACCAACCCTTATCAGAAGCTGGGTTAGCCATTCAGCATTGGGCAGGCTTGAGCACCGACTAGAATGTGCCCAGCAAGCTAAGAAGGATCCAAGCATGTTATAGTGCACAGGATTGAGTAACGAGGTATTGAGTGTTATGCGGCAACAGATTTTGATTTCGCAGTTGAGCACTCTTGGACAGACTATCTTACAGTATTTTTGTTGTTTTTTGTTTATTTGTTTCTTAAGGCTTATTCTTTCACCTCGCTGCTGCATGTGAATCTAAACTCATACACAGGAGAAACAAAACTTTTTGTCAGCAGTTTACAACATGATGGGTAAACAAAATTACAGAGTATAAGATGCTAATCACTACATCACGTCTGTACAAGATGCCCAAAGCATTTAGTGTCAAATAGGTAAAGACAGTAAAGGACCATAAACTGAGTATTTTGCAATGATGATCGGAAATGACCTTTCTTTCAGGTACTAAGTCTTGAAAGAGAAATATGTGAAAGCACATGTATTCAGCTGACCACATCAGGAAGGACAGCAAATAAATTTCACTTACTGTGCGATACCGTATAGTAGGAAGAATACATTTTAAAATTTGTAGCTGATATAAGGGTACACTGGTTGTGAAATTTAGTACACGTAGCTGCCACGACAGCAGTGATGTTCTGTGCCGGCTTGGAATCAAGTGAGCTTGCATAAAAGATGCGGGCAAGTCATAGAGCGCAAATTCTATTACAAAGGTCGTCTGTCGGCAAACTTTGACCAGACGTTTTCGAAGAATCAGAAAGCTGGAGAATGTGCTGGGCAGGATAACAATCCAACGCCCCCTGTATCAAAGTAGCTCAGGCTAGCACAAGCAACATGCGGTCTTTTTGAAATATTAATAGGCGGAGTCAGAAATATAATTCCAGGTATGCAAACTACCAGCTGTCGATACCGGAAGTGATCGTTTCATGCATCCAAAGGAACCTTATACCATTACTCCAGGTGCGGAGTCCGTAATTCAGTATCGGTTGCAGTCAGTTATTAATAAAGGCCACACTATTCCTCTTTCCACACAGATAGACGAACGGCGGGTGCCGGCACTGCACTGTTTGGAGGAGGGATAAAATCGTGGTAACACCCCGGGAAATGGATGGGTGAACGTAAATGAAGATGTTATGCAAGCCTGCAGATTGCTCTGTTGTATTTGACCACGAACGGCACCCGTGCAGTGTCCTCAAAACGTCACAAGTGTCAGTCGTGGTCAGGACAGTGTGGTTGTGGCTGCAGTTACTTCGAACATGGGCAAATATTTGGTGCTCAAATTGAACCTGGAAGTCAAGCAAGGCAGGATTCGGTTGCAGTTGTGGACGGGGCCGTAATCAGTCACTATTGGTTTCCTATTGCAAATACACACATTATTTTAAACGGTTATTCCAGACTCAATATTAATAAGGATAGCACACGTTATTAATGAAAGAATAAACAACTGTAATTAATAGTGCTTTCAGTGCGTTACAATTTACCAAATGAGCATAAAATAGCATAAAATACAGACACAGCAAATAATGTTTTAAAAACAAGCCAATGTGATCTCAATAAGAATTTGAAGGCAAGTAACCACAGTCACGGCTGAAGGCCTTTAACGCCAAGAACGGCAACCATAAAAAAATTTAACAAACACACTGTAAAACAGCAATGCAATAGCAAAGTCTAATTTAAAAAGACAGGTAACTGATCACCAAATGGGTGAGACAAAATGATGATAAACTTGATAGCAAAACCATTTAAACCTGCTGTAACGCCGAAAATGGCAATTATATAAAAAATTTAAATACATACAGTAAAACAGCAAATACAACACCAAAGGTTAATTTAAAAGGATAAGCAACTGATCACCAAACAGGTGAGACAATATGATGGTAAACTTGGTAGCACAATCATTTAAACCTGCTGTTACGCCAAGAATGGCAATTATATAAAAAATTTTAGAAACATACAATAAAACAGCAAATACAATAATAAAACACAAGGACCAGTCACAGACGGTGCACCAGAAATCGACCTCTGAGTAGGTCCGGCAAAAAAAACAAAAAACACTTTCTCGAGCGATGAGGTAGGCAACCAAGAGTTGCATTCACTTCACAAGACGGTAACTCAGACTAGTGGCAGTTTAACAAATGACTAATGATAATCTTGCTGAGGCGGATATCCAATAAACGAAATGCAAATATGTAAAAATATGCCAAAGCCGGAACCGGCGGTCTGGACTCCGCCCGCAGAATACTGTGCTTAGAGCGCCCGGAAAGGAATGACTACCACCAGAGTAGAAGAATCGACAACCATCCTACAATCAAGAAAGCTGTCAAAACTATATGCCTCACTGGACAGCAGCGGCAAGGCGAGGAAACGTACACTGCCGTTACATACAGTAACCCCCAGGTCAGGTAAGTGGGGCATTAGTGGCCACAAGGCAGGAAAAATACCGCTGGTTGAACTTAACAAATAGTAACCAACTGAACGCAATAAATAGTAATTAGAAGTCCGGGAAAGCTAATCAGATCTGCCTTCCCCAAGCACTCCACTCGCTGCTCTTTGCCTTGGCAACACTAAGAGCAGCAACACGAACCCAAATGTCTGGAGAATCGCAAGATCTCGCAATGGTGGAGGTTTCTCTACTTGAATCCATGTGTATTCAACTTAAAGCTTGCAGGATCCGGTTTACGACGAGGTCGTGCTCTCTCGTGACCACAGGCCTTCGATCTGGCAGTCCATGCGTGCCGCCAGCGGTCCCGGCGTGTTCTGGCACTGCGGACCTGGCTCCTCCCGAGTCACCAACCGAACTGCTCACTGACACGACCTGGAAGAACCACGACGTCGCCCCAAAGATAAAGCCACATTACTACATATCGATAACCACCGCTGCTGCCACTAGTGGACAGGCAATGCTTGCGAAACCAAATAGCGCCAGTCAACATGAGAAGAAGAGAAAAAATCGCAATCATGTCGTCTAAACGATACGGTCTGCCCTCCAACAGGGGACGGAAACCTACGAGTACAAGCGTCACCAACGCGAGCCGCAGCATGTCTCACATATATTATTGAAGAGCTATTTGAAGAGGCCCGTATCGACGATTATACCATATACAGGGAAAGTGGAAAAACGTAATCCGCCAAACAACACGGAAGAAACTGTGTGTTGAAAGACAGTGACAGAAGGACATTGAAGAGAACAGTGGCACAAAATTAGAGTACGACAGCTGCAGACACTGCAGGACTGAATGTCGCACTCGCGAACCCTATTTGAAGCGACCTCCATAGGTTGTGAATTGCAGGGTGAGCTGGAATTCTGAAATCATACATCATTAACGCAAATGGCAGTAACCCGAAAACGTGGTGCCGAAACCATAAAACATGGTATGTTTAGCAACGGAAGAAATTCATTTGGTCGGATGAGTGTTGTTTCTCCTTGTTTTCAAATTCTTGCCGAGTTTAAATCCTAAGAGTGATGATTTGGGCTGCCATATCGCAGTGTCTCATGAACCTTATGGCTGCTCTGCAGGGTCCTATTATTGCCAAGGATTATGTGACCTTTTCGCCTGATCAGGTCCATCCCATGATGCAATGTTTGTTTCCTCATGGTGTGTTCTACGAAGATATGGCCCTGTTACACAGCTTGCATCATCCAGGAGCAGGAGTATGAACTGTCGCATGTTCCCTGGCCCACACAGTCAATATTATTAAGCGTTTGTGATCTACTTTGGAGGAAACGAGAATGACCGCTGTCTATCATCGTTAGCTGAACTTACTACTAATTTACAGGAAGAATGATATAATATACACTTGAAACAATATAGGACTTCATTCCGAGACGATTTGAAGTCTACTTGAGTGCCAGCGGTTTTCCTGCACCGAATTAAGCACTGTAGTGTTTTATAATTTGATGTTTCCGTATTTTTGTCCACCCCCTGTACGTTCGGAAGAGCATCCACCACAATACAATTCAGGTCTCCGAGCTGGAGACCACTCGCATTGTCGTTCATACGTCAAAGCTATGAGACACGTTTATTACAGCATGCCGAGCACAGTCTCATCGTTGGTATCCCAATGATATTGTAGCCTTACTGGTAATTTAAGCAACAAGCATATCACATGGCGCACAAGACTTACGAATCCCAGCGTGGAGCGTCACCTGCACATCGCAGGAAGACAAGAGTGGTGGAGGTGAACGACATACCATACTCCCTAAGAACAGAGTGCAGCCGGATATCATCTATGTCGCCATCCAACAAACTCAACGAATGCATCCGCTACATTATGGTAAAAGGATCAGCAGTGAGCCAAATGAGAAACCAAACAATGTAGCTCATGCCTTTGCTGCAAATATGACACCTATAAATGATCCAGTGGGTGAAGCGCCTACTGCATATGTGTCTAAGCGATTCCCAACTTGCGGCGAGATATGAGGAGATAGGAGAAACATCAGCTGAAGAGGTCACTCCGGTGCTTTACAACTTCAACACCAGTCTGCCTGGCTCTCCCAAAGACGTCAGTAATGCCCTAATGGAAGCAGCAGCAGTTATACCTCTCATCAGCACATTCAACAACATTTTCTGGAACTGTCACTATCCCCTAGAATTAGGGGCCACACCAAAGACTCGTACACCTTAAGAGGCTACGGCGTCACGTCACTTCCGAGGAAACACTACCCGAGAAGCAGTTTCAGCAGCTCCTGCACTTACTGGAAGAAGCCTTCGACGCCTTGGAGAGCCGCAAGTATTTCGGGGCAGCGCTTCTCAACGTTTCCAGTGCTTTCGAGAGTGTGTGTGATGAAAACCTCTGGTTCAAGTTACTTGAGCGTGAGATACCGGTTTCACATGTCCACTTTATCTGCTCGTATCTCGACGATAGGATCTTCCATGTGCGAGTTGAGATTGGACTGTTCACAGTTCGCCGTATCTGTGCTGATGTGCCGTAGGACTTGTTACGTCATTAAGTCAGCGCCAAAACGTCAGTCGGGAACGACAGAGGAGCCTGTGAGGAAAGGTCAGCCAATCGCACATCGACCGACCACCCGCCAGGACGACAACACGACAGCAGCAGCCCCTAGGTGAAGACGACACAAGCGCCTCACCTGACTGATGGACCCCACTTCTAGAGCAGCGTCAACGTTAGCTACTCTATGAAGCACAGACTTGTGTTTGTTTATTCTGAAGAAGACTGATTATTTTGAATATCGCCCTTTGCTTGGGACACATCTGTCAAAGTTTATTGTATTGTATTGTTGTAATAAAACCCTTTAATATGAGTTTTCATTGTTTGTCTACCGATCCGAGCATGCAGGATTCCTAGACACAACAGGGCTGCATCCTTGATCCATCCTTTACGAGTCTGCACTCTTCACAGCTGACGCACCTAAAACCAACTGCGTAAAAGTCGCGAGGTACGCTGATAATACAGTGATCTGCAGCCGCTGTATGGAAGACAACACTCTTGTACGCAGACTGCAGCTTGCTTCTGGCGAACTATGTACACATAGTCCACAGTTCTCACGTCTCACAAATAGATTCGAGACGTCAGTAACAAAGCCAGAAAGCTATACCCAATGCTAATGCTGAATCCGTCTGCCACTTCTGTTTCGATTCATATTGTACAGAGAGTTGCTCTGCTTGCACTGAAGTACGCTGCCGTCGTGTGGCATCGAGCCACCATGCGCTGAGGTTGTCCCTGCGCCTACCAAGGACCTTTCCAACAGCTCAGCTGCATGAAATCGTTGAGACCCCACATCTAAGGGACAGTTTTAGAGCAGCTGCCGCATCTTATACGTGAAAACAGTCACACCGGTCGCAACAACGCGAACATTCGGGTGCTAGGGCGAATAATTTAGCTTAGCGTCTACATAGGATTGCCACGACAGATAACTGTATGGGCAGCTGCTACCGAGTCTAGGCCAGATGGATAAACCAGAGGATACTAGTAGCTGATGTAGGTTTAAAACTCAACAAATAATACACTGAAGAGCCAAATGGTACACCTGACTAATATCGTGTAGGGCCATCGCGACTACGCGGAAGTGTCACAGCACGACGTGGGATGGACTTGACAAATGTCTGAAGTAGTGCCGGAGCGAACTGACACCATGAATTCCGCAGGGCTCTCTATAAATCCGTAAGAGTACAAGGGGGTGGAGATCTCTTGTGCGGAACATGTTGCAAGGCATCCCACATATGCTCAATATTCTGGGGAATATGGTGGTCAGTGGAACTATTTAAACTCGCAACAGGGTTCCTGGCGCCACTCTGTACCAGTTATGGACGTACTGGGTGACGCGTTGTCCTACTGGAATTGCCCAAGTCCGTCCGCAGCTCGTGGTCGTGCGGTAGCGTTCTCGCTTCCCGCGCACGGGTTCCCGGGTTCCATTCCCGGCGGGGTCAGGGATTTTCTCTGCCTCGTGATGACTGGGTGTTGTGTGATGTCCTTAGGTTAGTGAGGTTTAAGTAGTTCTAAGTTCTAGCGGACTGATGACCATAGATGTTAAGTCCCGTAGTGCTCAGAGCCAATTGCCGAAGTCCGTCGGTATGCACAATGGACATGAGCGGTGATCGGACAGGATGCTTACGTACGTGTCACCTGTCAGAGTTGTATCTAGACGTCTTAAGGGTCCCATATCACTCCAACTGCACACTCCCCTCACCATTACAAAGCCATCACCAGCTTGGACAGTCCACTGCTGGCATGCAGGGTCCATGGATTCAAGAGCTTGTTTCCAAATCCGTAGATATCCATCAGCTCGATACAATTTGAAACGAGACTCGTCCGACCAGGCGACATGTTTCCAGTCATCAACAGTCCAACGTCGGTGTTGACGGACCCAGGAGAGGCGTAAAACTTTGTGTTGTGCAGTCATCAAGAGCACACGAGCGGGCCTTTGGCTCCGAAAGCCCATATTTTTTCGAATGGTTCGCACGCTGACATTTGTTGATGGCCCAGCATTGCTCTTCAGACGTCGTTGGTCCCGTTCTTGCAGGATCTTTTTTCGGCAGCAGTGATGTCGGAGATTTGATGTTTTACACTTGTGAAATGGTCGTAAGGGAACATCCCCACTTCATCGCTACCTCCGAGATGCTGTGTCCCATCGCTCATATGCCGACTATAAAACCACGTTCAAACTCACTTAAATCTTAATAATCTTAGCAACAGTAACAACTGCGCCAGACACTTGTTGTCTTATGAACGTGTTGCCGAGCGCAGCGCCGTTTCCTGCCTGATTATATATTTTTGCATCTGAACACGCATGCCTTTACCTGTTTCTCTGGCGCTTCAGTGTAGGATATGTAGTCAAAAATAGACAGAGAATTATACATAACTTCGTGAAGGTAGGCCACATGCTTGCATATGTGGGCCTCAGTGGAGTATTCGCTTCGCTATTGCTTTTTAAAATAGTAGTGCTTTATAAGTCTCGCTCAAGTGGATAAACTGGAATGCTGAGCCATAATAAATGTCTCTTTCAGTTCTGCAAGGTTCGCTGGAGGGCTTCTGTGAAGTTTGGAAGGTAGGAGACGAGATATTGGCAGAAGTGAAGCTGTGAGGGCGGGGTGTGAGTCGTGCTTGAGTAGCTCAGTCGGTAGAGCACTTGCCCTCGAAAGGCAAAGGTCCCGAATTCGAGTCTCGGTCCGGCACACAGTTTTAATCTGCCGGGAAGTTTCGTCTCTTTTAGTGGTTTGTCCCCAAACGAAATTGATTCATAGATGGTAAAAGGTTTATTATCAGTATTATCTTCCATTTTCAGTAGTTAAAAATGTGTGACTGCTTTTAAACATCTCTTAAAGACAAGCATCTTTATTAATAGTCCACACCAGGAAGCAACGACAACGTTATCGAGGGGACTTATGATATAGTTATTAGAAGACTACCGAACAACAGGAAATTAAAATAATGACCAGGTGCGAGTGTGACTCGCGCTCTGAGGGTTCAGTACAGACTTAATTATATATCTAGACAGTTCGTCCATTCTGGGTATCGAGGACCTCGACGTTTCTTACCTGCTGTCGACACTGATAGCCGCTAGAAATCGGTGTTAGGGATTTCAGGACCTTCCAGAATGTTTTAATTTCGAGTTTGAATTCGCATGAGAAATGACAAAAGAATTGTTTTGCTTCGTGTGATAGAACTACAAATTGACAGTTTTCTGAGATTTTCCTTTACTTGTGCTTTGAAAGCTCACTTCTTCGCAGATTTTATGATTCTAGGTCAACCGGAAGTACTATGGAAGTTTTCATGAGTGAATATGCGAGTATCAAAACATCTGGCATAAATTGCCGCAGCTTTGACTGCATTGACTTACAATCTCGAATTCCTTACGTCACCGAAGACCCATAGCCCTCAGTACGTGACATAAATTTCATACTTCTTGCCAAATTTCATGATTCTAGGTCATCGGGAAGTACCCTGTAGGTTTTGATCAGAGTGTTTGTGAGTAGGAAAATATGAGACATAAATGGCCGTGGCTCTTGTTAACCTTGATTTAGAAGGTTACGTTTATTATGCTGCCAAGGGGTCATTGACCTTAGTATGCGAAATAAATTTCAACGTGAGGCGTCAACTCGTTCCTGAGAAAACGGAGTCTTAACAGACGATCAAACTAACAGACGGACAGTCTGATAACAAATTACAAAAATAATTTTTTTCATGTGATATAATTAAAAACTGGCAGTTTTAGGATTTTTTCTTTGGTTGCACTGTAAAACATTGCTTCTTCCCAAATTTTATGATTGTAGGTCAGAGGGAAGTGCCGTATAGGTTTAGAGTTTGCGACTATGAAAACATGTGACATAAATGGCCCTATCTTTTGATGGCAACCACTTAGAAGCTTCAATTTTGCGCACCACCAGGAAACCGTAGACATTAGTTAGTGACATAAATTTCAGATTGGTACATCTACTCGTTCCTAAGAAGAAGAATTTTCAACAATCGGACAGACAGATAGACACATGGACAATAAAATGATCCTGTAAGGGTTCCATTTTTACCTGTCGAGGTACGAAACGCCAATAATCGAAATAACTGACTCCGTAAACATATCAGAAAAAAGCCTTCCGTAGATTTAACATGAAAATTTAGCTACGAGAAAGCTTTCAGGCCCCCCTCCCCCTTCCCCCACAGTTTGTCAAGATTGTTTCGATTACGCTACAGACATTTCCGGGCTTAGACGTCCACCATGAAATTGCGAACTAACCCCTTGGGACAACATATTTTTGGAACCCTGAAGAAAGACTCTTTGGACGAAGAGGTGAACGCCTGGGTACAATTTTGAACCTCTAGGCGAGCACAAAGATTTTTCATGAAGACACTGATGGTCCTGCCCCACAGTGAGATAAATGTATTAACAGTTATGACAGTTACTTTTAAAGTAATAAACAATGTGCTTACTTTTTTGTATATGTCTCGTTTTCATTTGGCTGCCCCTTATAAATGATTAGAGTTGCAATTCTCTCTGACAAGTAGAATAGCCATCACAGGGCATAGTGCTGCTCGTGTTTGGTGTTGTGATCAGGAGTGGTGGAGTATCTATGGGTCGTGAAGTGCTTCAGTTGTTAAGTGAACACTGTGAAGAGGCAACGTACTCGTGTGAGGTGGTGTTAACAGCATCTGGCGTAGTTTGGAAGTGGCCTCACTGTGGGTCTCCGTATAGCCAGGAGGACGAATCGTGTAATATCCAGGTTTCTGGGGCATTTGAATGTGACAGTGACCCGATGTTGTACAGCATGCAAAGCTGAAGGCAGGCACATTCGTCGTCAAGACTGTTGCCGACCACGTTTGACCATCTCAAGGGAGAACCGCCGTATTGTGCAGCCAAGCACATCGCAACGAGTTCACATCTGTGTCTGCCATCCGAGAACAAACAATGGGACTCCCTGCATCATTCGTTGTCGTCCCACACCATTAGGCGGAGACTAGCAGAAGCCGATCTATAGGAACTGCCATTCAATGCATAGGATACTGTTAATATTGCAAGAGAAACGGCTGCATTTCTCGTGGTGCCGCGACTGGAAAGCGTACACTGCTGATGAAAGGCGTCACATTGTGTTCAGCGGTGAACCAGCCACTACCTTGGATGACCATCGTCGGCAAGCATGTTGGTGACCTGGAGAGACGTCTCATTCATCCTCTGTTTTGGAGGGGCACAGCGTTTTTCTTTGTGGCGCCATGGTGTGAGGGGTCGTCGGGTATGACTTGAGGCGACGGCTGGTAATGATTGAAAGAACTGTGGTGGCACATCGGTGCATCGCAGACACCCTGTGTCACCTCCCATGAGGCAACGTGGTGCCATTTTTCAATAGAAGCTTGCTCGTCCGTGCATCACAAACGCCACTGTGGACTGTCTGCGAGGCGCTGAGCTCTGCCCGTGGCCCGCAGAATTCCCTGATGTGTTCCCGACGTAACGTGTGTGGGACCATCTCAGCAGTCAGCTTCGTCCCAGTTCGAGCATCCGGAATATCAAGGACTGATTACAACAGCTGCCGGCCAGGACACAACGGTTATATGACACAGTGCATACAGCGGGGCCAGACGATGTGCAACATCACACTGGTAAGTGGACCCACACAAGTTCTTCGTCAATCGTACTAGGTTTTATGATAACTGAAATAATGTCACATACCTTCTCAACCCGTGAAGTTTCATTAGGTTTGCTTCTCCCCTTCTGGATGATTCAGTTTCTTTTAAATCTTGCCTCTACAAAGTTTTAATGGACCTTATTCTTTCAAATTTGTCACTTCCACACGTCTGTACGAAGTAGTATTACTTTTATTATCGTGTAAATTTTCATGAATTTTTCACCGAAAATTGAGAATAGCTTGGGGCAACGAATAGTCACTATTTCATAAAAATGTAGTAAATAAATATCGTGATCTAACGTTTTCTCTAAAACCGTTGTCTGTGTGTTTGGCTGTTAACCTCAGAAACTACTAGAATTTGCATGGGGTTTACACAGGTAATTTGAGCATAGCTAGGGGAATCACAATGGCTTTATTTCCAAATAACCTGATCATGGGAAAGAATATCGGAAGTTAGAATTATCTAAAATGGTCTACGCAGATTAGCAGTTCGGATGTTTAATGGTCACAGCGTAGTATACCAAAGAAGCAAGAGATGACGCTGGCAGTTTCGTAACAGGCGGCATCAAAGAGCGAATTGCTTTCGGACGTTGTCATCAGTGACAGTATTAAGCACAACAGTTGTATACATATGAATACAAAATAACACTGTTTACTTGGCTAGTATATATGGATATACTGATTTCACTTTTTTCGTTAAAAGCTTAACGCCACTGCTTTGCTTCTTTCGGTAAGTTTTATTTATATTGCACTGCCACAAAAAAAAAAAAAAAAAAAAAAAATTAGTAGATCTGGAAAGACAACGTTGATTTCGACGCTATGAGGGCAATACCACCTGATAATAGAAGTACCGATAATCGTTTCAACATCGTCCGCAAACAGATAACGTAGTGGCGCTTTCTACCAGAGCGCCATCTGTGTCTACCCTTTAGTAGGGAATGCTCTCACCCAGAACACTCAGTGTGGTGCAAACGTGTGAAAAAAGCAGACAACCATTCCACAAGGACACATGCTTCCTACAGCCAACTGAGTGAGTTTGAGAGGAGTCAAATTGTATTCTTCCGAGTAGCGGGATGGCCCTTCTGGGAGAGCTGCCACACAAATTCGATATGCTGCGTCAGTTGTTCAGTGATGCTGGAATCAGTGCCCTAGTGAAATTCTCACACCCATAGACGAGGTTCTAGATGTCCACACAGCACAGACTCACGCCAGGAAGTGAAAGGTGGCGTATTGTTCGAACAGGATAATGCTCGCCCACACACTGCCCGTGGAACCCAACGTGCTCCGCAAGACGTGCAGCAACAATCCCCAGACTTGTCTCCAATCGAGCGTGGGTGGTATATGATGATACGAGAAGTGACTCGTGCGACTCGTCAACCAACAACTCTTATAGAAACACGTGAACAGGTCGAGCAGGCATGGCATAACGTTTCCCAGGACAGTGTTCGCCATCTGTAGAATTGGCTTAGCGCTGCTGCTGAAAAATGGTGTCGTGTATCTGTGTCACCTTGAGGTGCAGTGCAGCATTCAATGAAAGTTGCTTGGTCTGATAAAATAATCTGAAACGTCTGCTCCAACTCCCTGAGCGCCCTTCAGTCTCTGCAACACATGTAGTCCAGGACATCCCTTTTATCGTACGTCCGACCTTTCTATCGGCACAGTGAGTGTACTAATGTATGCAAACTTAACTTACCACTTAGTGTGCAAATGCACAAAGCATCTGAACTGTCTTCAAGCCCAGGGTGTCAAACGGACATTCTAAATAAATATCACGCTGGCTCTGTAAGGCACCTAATATCAGGTGCGGATAGTGACAAAATTCATTATAAATGCTGCTGTCATGTACCCAGAATGCATGAATTAATAAAAGCGAAAGTTTGGGGTCTATTCTAGAAAGACAACACAGTTATTCCCTTTTTTATTCTACATATAATTTATCAACTGTTACTTTCAGGGGTCAAGTGATAACCAACAATCATGTTCAATTACTTTTCACACTCAGTAACAAAATATTTAATTCTTGGACATATTGAAATGACGATTATTAAAATTGTTATCTCTACACATGAAAATTTTTTATCACAGGAAAGAATGATTACTAAAAATCCTCATCAGCTCATTTAAATCTATGTTGTCGTAACTGGCCAATCCACTGAGTTAGTGGAGAATAAATTTACTTTCTGAAACAATGAAAAAACTCTCATGTACTCAATGTGAGGATAGGTTTTGATATTCAATGGTCAAAGTGTAGGCAAGTTGGAGTGAGCAAAATCTAGACTCAACATTTACTCTGGCCTAATGCGCAATGGTACTTTACCAAGAGGCATCTGCAATGGCGTTCTCTCCATGCTGGATCTGAAACACTAGTTCCCTACTCTGGCCTCGACTGAATTCACTCAACTTTCCTGCGTTCTGTAGAACGTTAATCTTTCCCTAGTCGAACTAATGGCTATTGCACACTCGCTATGGGTTGGTGTGACATGCACAATCACTTTGCCTACAAAATTCCTGCAGGAATAATTATTTGCTATCTGCCACCATGATACATGAAGCGTACCGTCCTCACTTTGCAGAAAGCAAAGCTCTCAACGCCCTCGCTTATTTCCACACACTTGTGCAGTCCACCATGAGATGAGAGAGAGAGAGAGATAGAAATTTTAGGTCTCAAAATGCTTTTGTATAATTAGGATCTCCCCACCATGTCGTGTCTTCATCACCAAATATGACTTCTGCCAATCACTATCTTGCTAGAGGTGAATACATTTTCATTTTTCTTGCTGGATCGCTGCCTTAGCCCTGTTAATGACTTGCAGCCACTTAGCCTCTGTCTCAGACTTATTTACGTTAAATGGAATAATGTATTGTTCTGGCATGATTCCTTTCTGTGCTGAAGCCCCCCGTTCTCTTGCTAAATGGGAGTTCTACGATGTCATTAACCACCTGCTCAGTTCATCTACAAAACGCGTTTAACTTTAACTCGTTTGTTCATGCTAGTCCATATATTGGTAGATATTGTTTTGTTAGTTGTCGGTACATGAGGTTAACTGAACTGCAGTGGCCTTTTGTTGATATAATATAATTATTATTTTCTGAGGATCTCATACTGTATCGTACTGTTGTTATAGATCAGGTTCATATAATGTCTGTAAAATCCAGACACCTTACACCTTCTTCACTTACTAAGCCTCAAGGAGGAGGTATCTTCCTGCTGAGCGCCTAGGCGCATAGGTATTGAGGGGAATGAAAGACCAAACGGAGGAGCCAAGGAGGAGTGTAAAGATCCTCAGTTAGTTCAGTGGGCCATCCCCCTCCACGCTATCGCCTCGCTGTTGATGTGCAGTTTTATGCAGTGATGAGAAAAAGAGTAGCTGTAAGTGACAGACAATAAGCTGCAGCCACTATAGTTCACAACGTGGGCATGGCGTACCTCCTTCCCACACATACAAGCGAGATGAGGTCGTCCATACTCGTCTTTGTGTAGACCACAGCATCATGATGCAGCGATACGATCAAATGGCTCTAAGCACTATGGGACTTAGCATCTGAGGTCATCAGTCCCCTAGACATAGAACTAATTAAACCTAACTATTCTAAGGACATCACACACGTCCACGTTCGAGGCAGGATTCGAACCTGCGACCGTAGCAGCAGCGTGGTTCAGGACTGAAGCGCCTAGAACCACTCGGCCACATCGGCCGGCAGGGATAGGACCCTCAAATGTATGGTGTTTCTGGTGTACAGATTACTGTGCACCACATGTTACTAGACTGTGTTTCATTTTCAGGCCAGAGGGCAGTGGCGGATTTGCCAACGGATCTGCCCTCTATTCAAATTGACGTTTAAATGAATAGAGTTAGAGTTTTAAGATTCTGTGACATGTCCAACTTGTTTCCTAAAATTTTAGGGAGATGTTCTTAATGGCTTACCCATGCTTTTTTATAAGTGGTCAGCCAGTCACATTTCCCTGTGTTGTTATCTTGTCTCCTCTGTTGTTTTCTTTACGTTTTAATCCCTGGTTTAGCGTCTTTGCCACTTACGACGTATGAGATAGAGTATGTCAACACGAGTGAGGTGGGAGTTAGTGAGTGTCATTTTTAGCCCTCATTTTTTTCTCTATTTGTCAGGGCACTGATAACTTCGTCGTTGAGCGCCTGTAAACTCCAAACACACACACACACACACACACACACACACACACACACACACACACACTTAAAACTTTGAGGGCACATCTTTTCTGTTGTTCCTTCATGCTTGTTGCGACCATGTTGTCGGCTGCTTTGCCTGGCCCGTTGAGATATTATGAGTGACCCTTGGACTTGGACTGCAAGCTACACTTTTGTGCTCAGGTCTGTGAGGCCTCTTTTTCCGCAGGTGGCCGGCGCAAGTCTGGCAGCGATCAAACGAGAACAATGCAACATCGAACCGCCGAGGCCAGCCGGCCGCCGATCCGGCACGCCCCTCTGATGAAGGTCCAAATTGCCACGGCGTCCATCATGTGGTCGCACTGCTCTTATTGATTACCGAAATGCTCCATCATAACTGCGTAACACGGTGTGAGCTGGTTGGTACACAGTAGGTCTGTCTCTTGCAGCATTCAACAGCTGTTCTTTTCATTGTATTTGCAGTTATAGAACAGCTACCACATTTACTTGGACTAAATAGGTTTACTATGTTCTTACGAAAACGAAAGACTGATTTATGAGTTAGGTTCACCCACACTGGCGTTTTTCACATGTTACCATCTCTGGGTGTGTTTACCATTTAAATGGTGCTGAAGTTTTTCCTTTGTATTCAAGTTTATGTTTGTCATTTATGATCTAAAAGTTACCTTTCTGATGTAACGCTGAAACTTTGACTGTTAATTAACAACTATGGCCGGAACATGACAACCTCTGAACATCGATAGACTATTAGAATTTCCGTTCAGGATGGACTGAAAATGAGCGCTCTGACTTGTTAGCGGGAAAGTAAGCGCTCATGCTCAAACAAAAAAATCGTGAAGTTGCTGAAACCTGTGAAGGGTACTCCGGGGCTACGAAATCCGGCATAGATAAAGTACTGTGTGAGTGTACTGATGGCAAAATATTGTGCATTGGAGAGCAGCACGTAAAATTCACGAGCTGAGTCTGACGTTACCGTTTTTCCGACACGACATCTGTCGCAGAGAACGCTTTGGGAATATAATATCACCGCTTTCTGACGCGCAAAGGGCTCCTCAGACAGTGTCAAAAACAATTTTTTTAATGCGCCAATCTTACGATTGAAATGACGCGGTTGACCAATTTCATTGCGTTAGTGATTTAATCTACATAGCTTAGACCTAATATCTTCTATACTAGTCTTTCCCGGGTTCTAACATTTGTGGATAAAATGCTTAAATGACCCAGAGATTAGCTACGAAATTCCTGCGGTACATGTCCCAAACGTCCTTCTTTTCAGTTTTCAGTGCTAGGTTAACAATTCCTGCATGACGTAGCAAGTCTTTCACTAACCATTCCCCTCCTTTGATAAGGCTTCTGAATCTAATTGTGTATTACTTCTCCAGTCCAGATTGTATCTGTCAGACATATATTTTTTAATTCTCTTCGAAAGAACATTTAAAATGGTTCGTTTTTTCTTCTTCGGGTTTCTGGTGGTCCATGTTTAATTCCCACACACTCAAGTGCGCCTGACGTACGCTGTGAAGAACTTCTTCCTTTCCTTACTGTGGTCAATAAATGGTGGGAGAGGTAAGTGGGTGGGGCTGTGTGCTTGTAAATACACAACACGTTTAAATAAATTTTTACTTACAGAATTCAGTTAATCAGAGCGCTTAGCAAAATTAAAACACAAAGAAGAAGCAGAGCGCTCAGTTCTACAGATACAATGTAAGTCAAATAAAACGACACACCTTGAAGGAATTATCCGAATGTAACGGAAATATGTAGATATGACGTACTTGTACAAGCAAACAAATGATTAAAATTTCATAAAAGTTTGATGATTTATTGATCTGTTTGTCTTTACATGTATATCAGAATACCGATTTTCGTCGTCCCATTCGGATAATTCCTTCGAGTGCGGCTTTTGGAGTATGCATTCACTTAATATCTAACACAACATGACAACACGGTAAAATTCCTGTCCCTCTGACAGTTGTAACATTACATTAGCAAAGACGAGACAAAACAATTGGCAACCCTATCACTTTTTTTTGGATTTCCATCATATTGTGTTAATAACAGAGCAGGAACTTGTGTTCACCAGTTTGATGAGGAAAAAAGCAAACGTTGCGAAAGTCAGTTCTTTTTTATTTAACTGATGTCTACTTTCGGTCGTATCATGGAATACACCATTTTTTTTTCTAATTGCTTGGTTTGAGAATGGGTTCTGATACCCGGAGCCAATTATTACGTAAAAAAAAAGAAGAGAATTTCTCACCACTGGCTGTTTTGTACATCAAAATCTACTTATAATGACTGTACATTCTGAAAGAAATGATGAAATAAAATGTTAGGAATGTATCTCAGGACATAATACCCAAAACAAGTCAACCAGAGGTTACATGGAAAAGCTCCAACTAAAAAAATTCCTATAATCAACAAAAGATAATAGTGAGTAGACAATTAGAGTACCCAGAGACAGCCTCCCATTCCTGGAAAAAGGACCAAATAAGTCGAACCAGTACAGTAATTCAGAAGAAAGCCGCTATTTAGACATCAAAAACGCAAATCAACTAAGCACAATTGACAAATATAAGGTATACCCTAGGGGTCTTGGTCGCCTGGAATCTGCTCCTATTGAAATTTATTTCCGGTAACAAGACAAGGCGTTGCAGCGGCCCCATCTTTATAACAGAACAAATGGCACAGCTATAAACCAAAACCAACTAGATACAGTCGTCTGCACACTCGTGCTTCCGCCAAGAACATCTCTTCTTGCGTCTTGTCTGAGCCTTGACGCCACGCATCATCCGTTTCCCCGGGACAGGAACCTACACCTCGTATAGTCACAGACTGCATTTTATCTTACTGATGTATCTATACAGCTGACCCCGTCATGGTTGTCCGTTTGGTGTGCTACCTCGACAATCTTCCTCTGTAGCTTCCTGTCCCCACGACGGCAGCGGCCGCTTGTCCTCCACACTCACAAACACAGGGCTATTAACACTGGCTGCCAGCACCCAATCACCACCTGTCTTTCCAAGTGGTGCTTCTGACTGCCAAATTGCCTGAAACACCCACTCCGGACATAATGAAGACTGTATGGCGCACCACCCACGTCTCGGGGACGCATTCAGATCCTCGTCCTGCCGCTGCTGCCCGCGGTGCGCGGCGCTGACTCCAAGTTGTTGCCACTTTCTTGCCGCACACCAGTCTACCTTCCGCTGTCACTTCATACGGCCACTTCTCCCCTCGCTGTGACACTGCTACATTCCAGTTTTGCAAGTTCACAGCACAGTATCAGTATCCGATAACTCGTCCATTCCATGTCTCTTTTGGCTCACCATTCTTCTGATTTGTTCGATATGTCCTTACACGAATTCCTCCCTCCTGTCAACCTCATCATCTCACTTGCTCCCTACGTCCTTAGTTAATTGTGGATGTAATCCAGTCTCTCTCTCTCCTACATTTTTTGCCCTCTACAGCTGTATCTAGTACCAAGGAAGTTATTCTTCAATGTGTTAACACATGTCTGTCATCTTGTCCCTTCATCACATGTTTCTTTCCTTGTCGATTCTTTGGAGAACCTCCTCAGTCTTTAACTTATCAGTGACATTCTTCTGTGGTACCACGACTCAAACGTTTTGACTATTTTCTGGTTTTTCCCACAGTCCATGATTCACTACCTTACAATACTGTGCTCTAAACGTATATTCTCAGAAATTTTGTCCTCTCATAAAGGGTGACGTTTGATATTAGCAGGGTTCACTTGGCCAGGAATACCCTTTTTGCCTGTACCGGTCTGCTATTTGTCCTCCTCGCTTCGACCGTCGTTTTCCAAGGTAACAGATTTCCTTCACTTCATTTGCTTCATAGCCCCCAACGTTTACGTTTAGTTTAATTCTAATCTCATTTCTGCTACTCTTCATTACGTTAGTCTTTCTTCAGATTATTCTCAGTCCATATTCAATATTCATTACACCGTTTAGTCCATTCAGCATATGCTCTAATTATTCTTCACTTCCACTGGGGATAGTGTAAACTTTCTACAAAATGTATTCATAAATGAAAATACCATATATTTTTTTCCCTAAGTAACATGTGCTTTAGGTATCGTATTGAATTGCTGAGCAATACTTAATGCTAATGTGCATGTGAAAAATGTTATGAAACAAAACTTAATAAAATAAATGCTGAATTTGAAATAATGAAAATAAATGTAATTAAATCCCAATAGAAACTAATACTGAAAACTATTTAACTTTAACTCAGTACTGAAGTTGGTTAACACGAAGTGCAGAGTTTGACTTAAAATATCCACGAAATAAAATGTTCCTCAACTCGACAGAAAATAATTATTTAATATTATCGACACTATTCACTATAAATGAATCTGCTTAATAAGCACAATATCTGAAAATTTTGACGGTGTTCTATATGTTCACAAGAATGCAAAGTGAGATCTCCCCTGAAATAAAAGTAGCTTACCTCTTCCTCAGCATGCTATTTTATGTCAGGCGTACTGATATTCTCGAAAGCAAATTGAAGTGAAAAATAAATCTAATTAAATCCAAAAAGAAACTAATAATATACGTAGCGAAAACACTCAACTGCATCTCAGTACTGAAGTACGTTATGAAAGCAAAGGAAAAAAATAAACTATTCACTACAGAAACAGTTTTTACTAGTCAGAAACAATCTGCGGCTTCGCGTGGCGTAAGGTGCAATGCACACGTGGCAAAATATTCAAAATTTTACTAAATTTGTTAGAGGTGGCCTTTTCTTCAAAAATTAAACTCTGATTATTGAGAAAAAGGACTGTACAACATAAGAAGACTATAACAATTACGGAATTCTCTCACTATAAAAATTAAAGACATTTAAACCAATTTCGTTATTTGTAGCATAATGAAAACAAAGAGATCAAATTAACATTAATAATGTATATTATTAGTTATCTAAGGGACAAAGATATCCTTCAATTAATTCTTCTGAAAAACAATCATTTCATTCTAGCGGATGCATTGGTTACCTTGAAAAATTCCTCCAAAAATCTTCTCCATCAATAAAACCAACAACAAACGCTTACAAACAACTTTTCATCTCAATAATAAAGTGTTTCATATAGTTTCTCCCAAATTCACAAATATCAGATCTCTTTCTCTGAAAACTCAACTGCTCACTACTATGTCTCAAATAGGAGTGCCCCAGCGCAGCACAACTGACTGGCGACCAAGCGCACCACAGATAAACACAGTGTCAAGGATCTTATTCACCACTCGTGCAGCGCGCTCATGCGTCTTTGTCCCTATACAGTACAGGTGAATTATTTGTAGTGGCACAAAACATATGAATATCTTACTATAGTAATGTCAACAGTGAATCTCACCACTGATACCCATCCACCCTGAATTTTAATCCCACCCTTGATTTTTTTATCCATCACTGTTTCTTTGACGTATAGATCTAACAGTAGGGGTCAAAGCCGACATCCCCGTCTTACTCTCTTTTTAAGCCGTGCACTTCAGTCTTGGCCTCGCAGTCTTATTCATTCTAGTACATACTGCGGTGTTATCCGTCTGTACCTGCCGTTGACCACTGTCTTCTTAGAATTTATAACACTTTGCACCAATTTACATTGTCGAAAGCTTTTTCGATGCCCACGTATTCTATAATCGTATTTTTCTTAGTCTTGTCTTCTTTATCAACCGCAAAGTCAGAACTACCTCTCTGGTACCTTTACTTTTACTAAAGTCAAACAGATCTTCACCTGACTCATCCTTAATTTTCTTGTCCATTCTCCTGTATAATATTTTTGGCAGCAACTTAGAGCAAGAGCTGTTAAGCTGATATTTTTCAGATTGTCTGATGGTAAATAAATTTTGCACATCAGTTCGAATAGTCGCTTGTTTGCCACTTCCCCCAATGATTTTAGAAATTCCAAAGAAACATTGTCTAGCCCCTCTGCCGTATTTGAACATAAGCCTTGCAATGCTCTATAAAACATTTATGAATATCTTATATCTTACGTATTGACCCCAATTTCTATCGCCCTCTCGTGGAGAAATTCAGTGTACTCTTTCCACCTGGCTGATCTCTCCTCTGCACAGTGGAATTTAAATGGCACTCTTTAATGTTCACTCCCTTGCTTTTAATTTCACCGAAGGCTGTTTTGACTTTTCTGAGTGCTGAATCAGTTCTTATGACAACCATTCATTATCGATTTCTCCACATTTTTCCTACAGCAGTTTTGCCTATGCATTTTCTATTTATTTCATTCCTTAAGTGACATATACTTCCGTATTCCTGAAATGCCCTGGACGATTTTTGTCCTTCTTTCTTTCGTCGACTAGCTGAAATATTTCCTCTGTTGCTCAAGGTTACCTTCCTTGTACTTACATTTGTGTGTGCAGTTTCTATAGTTGCCTTTTTTAGATATAATCATTCGTTTTCACCTGACCTGCCTACTTTAGTGTTCATTATCGCAGTATCTATAGCCTCGGAGTACTTCAAACGATTCCTATCATTCTCTTGAAGTGACAACAACAACCTTTATTCATTGTCTATGATAAAACCAGCTATAGTTGCAAAAAAATTTTATTTCCGGAAAGGAAAACACTACCCGGTTTCGGGACATATGTCCCGTCTTCAGTATCATCTGGAAAATATTAAATAAATAATAATATCTATCTACATAGTTAAGATAATCAAAGCTAAACAGAAAGAACTGTTATTCTTATAAAAAACATGTACATACATTAAAATGTGAGTCCGCAAAGGATGCATAATTTAGATTAATATATGGAAACGAATTCTCCAAACCAGCTGCAATAAGGTATGTTTTTCTAACATTTTACATGACAGGCCTGTTTCCGTTTATTGCCATTATCAAGTGACGTCTAGTTGGAAGTGACGACCGTACTGCATTTGTAGTGAAGGCTTTGTGTCATGTCCATAATCGTTCTTGTAGTTACTAAACGTAAAAATACGTTTCTGTCAGATATTTTGACGCTTCAGTTTTGGCAGTTCTTTACTATGATATTTACAAGTACAGAGGCTGAAAACAGAGTGGGAGCACACATCCAGCAAATAAGTGAAGTCATAGGGTGCAAGTGCTTACTTTGAGATGAAATAGATGACACAGGAGAGAAAGTTGTGGCGGATCGCATCAAACCAATCAGATGACTGATGACCAAAAAAAAAAAAAAAAAATGATGCTGACCCTAATACTGTATTTGGATGTAGTTGACTACTAATCATTTGTTTATCGAAGCAAATAGTACAGTTCACACGAATTAGACACTTGTTTCATGTCGCTTCACGTAACTGCAATTTTAATGGCCAGTACCACATGTCCATTTGACGGGTAAGGTCTCTATATTTTCCAACTAAACAACCAATAATTGATTCATATTTTGTGTTTTAACTATGTTAAACGTAATATGTATATCAGGCAACCATTTGAAAATGACTCACAGCCAAAACTGAGCAATGGTAAATGCAAAATAAAAGACTGCTTCTATCCGCTGGCTTCCATTGCCGCAGAGGTTATCATTTGGCAAATTTTTGATTGCATTGAATCCTATTGCACCAGAAACACTTCAATTACAAATTAATTTTCATACTTGCATAGGTACCACTTGTAATCAACGTTTGGTCGTAGTGGCTGGATGCCGGCGACCCCAGATGAACCAAAGGGAAGGACTTCCATGTTTACTTCTTGTATGCAAATCGATTGAACCCTGTTCTTTGCGCTGCTCACATCTGCTTGTGTTTTGTTTTTCTGTTTCAAAAAGTGAGATCCCGATCGACATTCACCAAAATGACTGCCGAAAACTATGGAAAATACACACACTGCCCGCCCAGCCTGCCAGATCACAAGTGAATCTCACACGTCCTGCTTCCGTCGGAGTTTGTCTCACTGCGTTCATAAGCAAGATGGCACTCTATGCGACACTCTATACAAGTGGCTGCTGTTGTTAGCATTTGATTCTCTAAATTAGAATTTGAGACTCCTTGTATCGCGAGTCGATCCTGATAGACGTTGCACTATTCTGAAAAGAGAGTCAAATAATATCAAATTCTGCTCCACTCGTGGCAAAATTAAATACATCATAGCGTCAATATTGTTGTTCGCCCAAGTCGACTGTTGCTGACCTGACTCCGAAGCCACTTATTTCGGCACTTTTTTGAAAGTACGAACTGTAAATATAAATTTCGGCAGAGAGCGACATTTCATTTCGTACAAGGGCAATGAAGGAACTGGTGCCTCTGGACTTCGGAAGGGAGCGGTTGGCAAATAGTGGAAACGAGATGATGTGTTTATTTTCCACATATAGCTCCAGTAGAAAAACCGCCTAAATGACGTTACAGAGAAACTGTGCTTTTCTGTTGTGCTTTTCTGTTGTTCCAACCAGTATTGCATAACAGCATAGCGAGACCAAGGAACTTGACAGATAGCTTGGACAATGCGCTAGCAGCGTTAGGTGAATATATTGCCACTGCGAAAAACTCACGGTCAAGAGGACCTAATATAGGAATTACCGTTTGATCGAATGCGGGTGTCTGCAAAATTTGCAGACAAGACAATTGTGAGAGAGCAAATTGGGAAAGTTTACTGTGCGGAACAGGAAACACATAATGGTTCACGGATAGGCGAAGACAGATACATTGTGTGTCTGAAACTGGTTGTGAAATAGTGGGGAACTGAGTGGTGAGAGAAGGGGAAGAAAATGAAAGAAAACTGTGGTTCAACGTCCGTGTACGACATCGGAGGCCGACAGGAGTGAAGCTATAAACAAGCGGAGATTTGGACAGCGAATAGAAGTCCAGCCAACACAATGATTAATCACTAAATTAATCACTAAAGGCTTTTACCCGAATGATACCACTGTGATTGGATGTAAAATATTGTGAAGCAGTCTCGTGTGGCGTGGATGAATGTGTGTAGCCGACTTCATGCGAAGAAACTTATTTCGTCCTTGTTAGCTGACTGGAGACAGCGCTGGGATAGAGTTAGTAAGTGGGGGAAAATCTAGATCAACAATGTTTTGCTTACTGGACACTGTGCAACGTGACGATATTTATTGTAATCTGTAATGTCACATTCCATTCCATTCACTGACAAACAATTAACTATAAACAACTAATTCTGTACATGTAAAATTACAAATAAACTCAACGTGAACTCATAACACAGATACGGAGTTGTATTAGAACAAAGCACGACCTAGATGAGCCGTATATCTGATCGCCATCAGCGATCGCCTAGTTTATCTTTCCTATTTATGGCTAGTGATCTTTGTGAGTGAGAGCAGGGGGAGTCTTTGGAAGGATGTGCAGTAGAGACTCGCGCCTTGGCTGTCAATAGGAACGGTGATGCAGTGAGTTCTGCATTCGTTTGGCACGTGATAGCGTATAGGTTGCACGATATGTGCTTTTAGCGGGAAGTAGTGGCCTGGATGAGGAAGTAAACACGCCCGGCCTTGCTGGAGAGGAACGAGTACGCCGTACGCCGCAGCTTGTGGAGGTTTCAGTAGGGGCTGTCGACACGGTGCATCGTGCTAGTTGCAACCCATAAGGAATTGTGGAATGACGACCACGATGTTTGCGTGAGACGCATAGGCAGGATTTGTTAGGGTCTATCCATTCCGGTTTTGCTATATCATCATTGATATTAGCAGCCTGCTGTTACGGTGAGCATAATTATTATTTGCTTTTGCAGACTACTACCAAAGTGTGTGCCACCTCCTAAAGGTTTTTCCGCTGTCGCCAGCCGTTCTAGTTTGAATTGGCTGATTATACTTATTGATCTGATCCCTGTGTCGGCTCAATCTGCCCCTCCCTATATTAAGATATTTTATGCTGTTTCTTTAACAACTTCATGGAGGGAGTGTTTTCTGTGTATGATTTGTCTGGCGTGTTGGTATCTCATGTATGTTGGTTTAATTGGCGGCTGGGGCCGCGAACTTGTGCTTTAGTAACAAACTGTTTCCTTGCGGCACTAATTTATTAACGTGGGGCCAGCATAGTTCATTTTAGGTTCTCGTTTCTGTTATTGTACTTAATTGTCAATATCGGCTGGCAATTGAATGTTTTAGTCTGTTGTAGACTTGTTGACACTCCAACGCTAAACTGGTTGTTTGCGAGCCTGTTGTAGTGTACCGGTCTTTTCATGTATGAGCGAAATGTGAAGGAGCTCGCAATGCCTCTGCGACGTGGTTACCATCGCCGTTGGCGATTGAAAGCGATAGACATTGACCTTGCTGGCTAATTGAATAAGCAGCAGCTTACTGGTGGTCCAAAAGTATTTCGTGGACTGAGAATGCAGTTCACGTGTAATGTATCAGCTGTGTTTGGAGGTAGTACGTGGCTGACTTTGGCTGTTGTATGGGGGAACCATGCAGACTATGGTGGCCTAGAAGCTTTCCGTGATGCATTTTGGCTTGGAAGACTTGGAGTATAGCGGAGAGTAGCGAAGGGTCCCTGTGGTACTTTGCTTCCAGACAAGACGTTTAATTTGTCTAAAGGGAAGAAGATGAATGCAGAGGAGTATTTGTTTATATGGGCCAAAGTAGGCAACAACAATTGTAAAATAAAAATTACTGGTGACTGTATGCAGTTCTATAGACAATAAAAATTCCTTATCTGTCTAGCGCACAGCTTTCCGGGCGGGCAGGCGTGCCGGTCCCGGCACGAATCCGCCCGGCGGTTTAATGTCGAGAGGTCCGGTGTGCCGGCCAGTCTGTGGATGGTTTTTACGGCAGTTTTCCATCTGCCTCGGCGAATACGGGCTGGTTCTCCTTATTCCGGTTCAGTTACACTATGTCAGCGACTGCTGCGCAAACGCTTTCTCCACGTACGCGTACACCATAATTACTGAACGACGCAAACATTGGGGCTACATTTGGGGGGGGGGGGGGGTGTTTCATTGGGGGCCGAACCGCACAACAATTGTGGGTTCGGTGTGGGGCGGTGGTGGGGTGAGTGGACTGCTGTATGGGGTTGTGTACCACTGAGGGCTACGGCGGGGATGAAGCCTCTCCGTCGCTTCTAGGTCCCCGGTTCCATACAATACCATGCAATACCATGCAATAAAATTTAGAGTTGAGAACCAATTCTTCAGTTATTTTATTGCCGATTATAATTATTATCTGTGGAAATTTTAAGGTCTGCTTGTTACTGTAATTCCTTTGTTAAACTTTTGCTTCTGTTTAATGTGTCTTGTTAATTATTCAGTCAAATACCTTGTTGTCAAACAGCGTGTGTTTAAGAGAGCGCCTAAGGTCTGTTTCAATTTTAACTAGTTAATTAGTGAGTTTTTAGTTGCATTGCTTTAATTAGCCCTTCAGGCATCGTTGATTGTCGTTGCTATTTCTTAAAATGAGCCCTTCAGGCGTTATTCGTTGTTGTTTGCTGTTCCTTAAAATCAGCCCTTCTGGCGGTCTGCTTTGAGAATTTGTTGTATTTTCGCCTTAGGTTTTTTTTGTTACCACTTCACGCGTGTGTGGAAAATTGTATCTGGCTAGGTTGTTACCAGCGTTTTATAATAACAAGTAAATTGTTAAAGAACACTAGATTGTACTGTCAAGTCTAACTTAATATTGGATGAAGCCTGTCTTACCTACCTGTCAACTATGTGCAAATGAACAAAAACCGACCCAGTCCTTCCTTTGGTTATTTGGTCGCGTGGCACCGGGTTAGGTACCCTTCCGCGTCTATCACTAGAAAACGAAATTACTGAAAGAGTATTGCATTCATAGTTGAATTATTGAGAAAATAATGGTAAGCGTCGCAACTGACGGAGGAACACCACACCAGGGCGTTAGTCGTAAATATATTTCCCTGGAGGTGACACAAAGCAAGGGCAGAAAGAGCAAATAGGCGGCAGCAGAGGTGAACAGAGCAGAAGTCAGACAAGAAGGGTGACGTCGAATTTTGTGAAGAAATAGTGAGATAATTAACCGCGTGAGGCAGAATGACGAAACTGTGGAATATAAAGTACTTGAACAAGATTGTGTCAGGGTGCAATATAATGAGTGAACATGATGCAGTAGGTAATAGCAGGTGAAGATAAAAGTAGGTGTCATAATATAAAAGTAGAGATAGTAATTTAAAATAAAAAAGGAACTAGTGCAGGTCTCTTTTATTTTAATAAAAAATTTGCCTATAGAATTACATCAAAGGATCGACGCAATTCAACACAGCGCTATCACGTCTCAAGATAACAAGGAATTGAACTTTACTGGATGAAGGCAGAACTCTTGTTCAGATGAAGTCGACTAGGAATGTCAGTGACCTGCATGTCGCAGAAGTTTTAATAAACTCTCCTTCCAGTCATATTTAGTTACTAATTCAAGTGTAGATTTATATAAGGGGTGAACATTAATAGAATAAACTGCAGGGATGGATTCCTGGCTGGAAATGGAGCAAAAAAGGTCCTATGAACGTGAGTCTGGAAATGCTTCGTTGTCACGGTAGACGGTGCTAGCGAATTAAAGTTTCTCTCACCATGTGCCGTGTGACTGACGCAGCGTACTGCAAGAAGCAGATGGTCCGGTGTTCATGTCGGGAACAAGCCGAGATGATGATTGTGAACGGCGAAGCAAACATAAACGGTCGAGAGGCAGCATTGCTTTACCAAAACAAGAACCCACACAGACACCTTCCACATCACACAAAATTTCAAGCACTTTTTGCGTGTTTGTGTGATCATGGATCTTTTTAGGCAGACGAACGTTGTGTGATGTTGTTGGTGTTTGTGAGGGCACTTGTTTTGGTATAGCCGTGCTGCCTCTCGACCGTTTCTGTTTGCTTAGCCATTCCCAATCATCATGTCGACTTGTTCCCGACACGAACACCGGATCATCTACTACTTACAGTGCGCTGCCAATCACACACAAGGAACACGTGGCACGTGGCCAGAGGAACTTTCCTTCGTTAGCGCCATCTACTGTGGACCTTATTTTCCCCCATTATATATATCGTTAAGGCTCACCGGCCATTTGACCTTCTTCTGTGAGGATGCACAAACAGTGCCAGACCTTTTACGGGAATCGGCAAAAAGCCACGAGTAATAATGGGCAGGGGCGCTATGAATATAGTGCGGGACTATAAGTTGCGAATGTGGGTCTCACGGGAGGCGTGCCAGAGATAAGTCCCTGCATTCGCACTATCGTCTGTATCCTCGGTGGGTCAGATGGTGTGCCGACACGGTAGCTCAGCGTGTTCGGTCAGAGGGTTTCGCTACCTTCTGTAATAAAAAAAAATAAAAGAAAAAGAAAACTAAGTGCACGGATCAACAAACAACCTGAACAAGTGTCATCTGACGTCCGCCACGAATAAATTCAACGAACAACATAGGAATAAAAAATGAGATCAACAAAAAAAGATGGACAGAGCGTCTGCCATGTAAACAGGAGATCCCCGGTTCTATTCCCGGTTGGGGCACGCATTTTCAACTGTCCTCGTTGACTTATATCGACGCCTGTATGCAGCTAGTGGTATTCATTTCATTGTAATGTCAGTTACCTGTCCCTGCAGTTTGTCAGTTTTATTAATGTTCGCCCTGTGTGTGCTGTAGTTGTTTCTGTTTGTGTTCTTCCTTCTGAGTAATTAGTTAATCCCTTTGTTCCTCTAACTATTTGCGTACGATTTGTTCTGGGAATTCTTGTACAGTTAATGATCTTCGTGTAGTTCAGTGAGCCGATAAGCGAACGGAAGATCTTTTAGAATGAAGTTGTCACAGGGCCTAATACAGTATGTCAGGTTGACAGCCCTTATCTCATGGAATTTTGAATCTAGTGTGGCATTGGTGACCCTTACGTATAATACGTATGAAACAAAAGGGACATGCTGGCGCTTTGTCAGTGAGGCATATGATTGATGTCTCATGTGGGAGGTGGTGATGGAAGAAAGAAAGATTACGGAAACCTCCTGTCAATGAGAATTTCATTAGTAACGGAGCACACACTTGCGTTAGAGAAGGGTAGGTAGGAAATTGGTTGCGTCCTTTTGAGGGAACAAAATTAGATTTTTCATACGGTAATCAGTTTGCGTTATAATGTTCAGAAATCGGCTCTGAGCCTTTCAAAGAAATCATCTAGGAATTTAAGTGACTTAGGGAAACTACGATAAACTTGTATCTGGATGGCCGGATGGTGAACTGAATTGCCATGCCCCGAATATGCGTCCTATGTACTACATTTGCAGCACAGCGCTCGGTGAGTTCTGTATGAGATGGGTACTGATATTCGTCGTAAAAGAAAGCCACGAATACCACACAGCAAATATGGATACCATTGTTAATATTTTAGCCCATTCTTCATCTGTTACTGCTTCAGTCATGTTGTATGTCAGTGAGATGCATTATTCTTGGGTAAAATGTGTGCCGGAATGTCTTAAGTGGATGTGAGCAAAAGACAGTTGTTACCTAAGTGATAAACCTGATGTACAACGTCACTTGCAATTCAGTAGAGCTGTCGTTAGTCTGAAGGTTGGTTTGAACACAGCGCTGCTTTAGTAGTAATTTTAGACCTGTTGAAAACTGTACGCCGTTGCCTCTCTGCGACTTATTACAGGACGTCTTGCAGTTTGACGTGGCATGCGAAACACAGTGCACCTCCACATTTTCCACATTAACAAACATTACTGAGGTGAAGTGAAAAGTGACACATAAAAATTCTAGAACTAATGGGGACTCGAACCCAAAACGTTGGAATCTGTAGTGTGCAACTTTACCTTTGAGCCACCGATATAAAACATTTGTCGATATGGCAATAAAACAAGTTATCGATTTAATGATTCGGAACAAAATTCTATTTTATCATTAACTGCAAACTGAATATGCAGTTCAATAGAAAATATTGAAATTATCATGATATTCAAGCAGCGCACATACATGGTGTTCCGCAACTATTCGTTCAAATTAATACAGGAGATAGAGAAAATAAAAAATACATATATTTATACAAGGTACATACGGTCCCTGGCTGCAATTTATGATGCTGGGGACGATCTACACAGAAGTTAGTTAGGATGCTAACGATAAACCTGTGATATTCACAGGAACTACTTGAATGCGCGAACATTTGCCTGTATACACGCAGCACATCGTCGGACCGTTGACTGTCGTCTCCTATGAATCTTGTCTCCTATGAATCTTGTCTAGCACTTCCACAATGGTACCAGCAGGGACCGCAATTCTAGCGACGAGGTCTTCTTCTGCTTGCCAACGGTTTCGTTCGCCAGCTGCTTCATGTGCCCTCAAAGGAAGAAATTCAGACACGTGAGATCAGGTGCACTAAGTGGCCAGGCCTCAGGGCCACATCAGCGTGCCATCGATTACCTAAACTGGCTCCCGGATGATTCCTCACAGCAATGCTGAAATGGGCTCGGCCCCGTCGCCCTGGAAGCACGTCCCTTGTCTAATATCCACGGTAATACATGTCCCACGAAGATGTGCCATTTCTTTCTGTTCAAGTGCAATGGAGGAATGTGTGATCCAATCAGCATATCACCAAGAAAGCAGGCACACACAGTAACGAAGGAGTCGCTGCTGTTGGACACGAGGTGGAGTACTTTGTGGACTCACATGTGCCCAGATATGCGAATTATGGGTATTGAAACAGCATTCACGAATAAACTACGCCTCGTCGGTGTGCATGACCTCGGCCGGAAATAAGGTGCGTAGGGAAGTTTGTTGAAAACACCATCGTTCAAACTGCACGTGTTTGGGGGAAATCTTGAACGTGCTAGGGCTGCCACACGCTGAAGATGGAAGGGATGTTGCTGGTCATGTAACATGCTCCACACAAGGCTATGTCGGACGCAGATATCTCCACTACGTCGTGTGGATGTAGTGTCTTCAACGTTTCTCAGAATCTAGTGTTCCATTTCGGGAGTGTGATTCCGACCTGTATGATGCATACAGGGTAATACAGAACAAAAAGAAGATGAAAGTGGGGGACTGGAATGCGGTTTTTTGGGGGGTATAGTAGAAGAAAAGATCATAGGAGAATATGGGTTTGGGACAACGAATGAAAGAGGAAGAAAACTGATTGCGTTCTGTGATAAATTTCAGCTAGTAATAGCGAATACTCTGTTCAAGAAGTACAAGAGAAAGAGGTATACTTGGAAAAGGCCGGGTATACGAGAATATTTCAGTTAGCTTACATCACGGTCAGACAGAGATTCCGAAATCAGATACTGAATTGTAAGACGTACCCAGGAGCAGATATAGACTCAGATCACAATGTAGTACTGATGAAGAGTTGGTTGAAGCTTAAGACATTAGTCAGGAAGAATCAATACGCAAAGAAATGGGAGACGGAAGTACTAAGGAGTGACTAGATACGCTTGAAGTTCTCTACAGATATAGATACAGCAATAAATAATAGTTCGGTAGGCAGTATAGTTGAAGAGGAATGGACATCTCTAAAAAGGGCCATCACAGAAGTTGGGAAGGAAAATATAGGTACAAAGAAGGTAACTGCGAAGAAACCATGGGTAACAGAAGAAATCCCCCAATAGATCGATGAAAGGAGGAAGTACAAAAATGTTCCGGGAAACGCAGGAACAGAGGAATTAAAGTCGCTGAGGTATGAAATAAATAGGAAGTGCAGAGAAGGTAAGACGAAATGGCTGCAGGAAAAATGTGAAGAAATCGGAAAAGAAACGATTGTCGGAAAGACTGACCCAGCATACATAAAAGTCAAAACTACCTTCTGTGACATTAAAAGCAAGGATGGTAACTTTAAGAGTGAAACGGGTATTCCACTATTAAATGCAGAGGAGAGAGCCGATAGGTGGAAAGACTACATTGAAAGCTATGAAGGGGAAGATATGTCTAATATGACAGAAGAAGAAACAGGAGTCGATTTAGAAGATGTAGGGAATCCAGTATTAGAATTTAAAAGAGCTTTGGAGGACTTAATATGAAATAAGGCAGAAGGGATGAATAACATTCCATCAGAATTTCTAGAATCATTGGGGGGGGGGAGTGGCAACTAAACGACTACTGAACTTGATGTGTAGAATGTATGAGTCTGGCGATATACCATCTGACTTTCGGAAAAATATCGTTCACACAATTCCGAAGACTGAAAGAGATGACAAGTGAGATGTTGTCCCGCAATCAGCGTAATAGCTCATGTATCCAAGTTGCTGAAGAATGGAAAAGAAAATTGAGGATGTGTTAGGTGACGCCAGATTGGCTTTAAAAAAACATCAACGCACCAGAGAGGCAATTCTGGCATTGCACTTGATAATGGAAGCAAGAGTAAAGAAAAATCAAGACAGGTTCGTTGGATTTGTCCACCTGTAAAATGCGTTCGACAACGTAAAATGGTGCAAAATGTTCGAAATTCTGAGAAAAATAGGGGTAAGCTATTCAATATGTACAAGAGCCAAGAGGAAATAATAAGAGTGGACGACCAAGAACGAAGCGCTCAGATTAAAAAAGGTGTAAAACAGGGATGAAATCTTTCGCCCCTTCCGTTCAATCTGTACGTTGAACAATCAATGACGGAGGGTTCACGGGTGGAATTAAAATTCAAGGTGAAGGGATATCAATGATTTGATTCGCTGATAATATTGCTATTCTGAGTGAAAGTGTAGAAAAATAACGTAATCTGCTGAATGGAACGAACAATCTAATGGGTAAAGAATATGAACTGAGATTAAATCGAAGGAAGACGAAGGTAATGAGAATTAGTAGAATTAAGAACAGTGAGATGGTCACGAAGTAGATGAAGTTAAGGAATTCTGCTACCTAGGCAGTAAAATAACCAATGACGGATGGAGCAAGGAGGACATCAAAAGCAGACAAGCAATGGCAAAAAGGGCATTCCGGGCCAAGAGAAGTCTACTAATATCAAATACCGGCCTTAATTTGAGGAAGAAATTTCTGAGAACCTACGTCTGGAGTACGGCATTGTATGGTAGTGAAACATGAACTGTGGGAAAAGCGGCACAGAAGAGAATCGAAGCATTTGAGATGTGGTGCTACAGACGAATGTTTAAAATTAGGCAGACTGATAATGTAAGTGATGAGGAGGCTCTGGCACAATCGGAGAGGAAAGGAATATGTGGAAAACACTGACAAAGAGGACAAAATGATAGGACATCATGCTAAGACATGATGGAATTATTTCCATGGTATTAGAGGGAATTGTAGAGGGCAAAAACTGAAGAGGAACACAGAGGTTGGAATACATCCAGCAAATAATTGAGGACGTGGGTTTCTACTCTGAGATGAAGAGGTTGGCACAGGAGAGGAATTCGTGACCGGCAGCATCAAACCAGTCAGAAGAGTGATGAAAAAAAAATGCATACTTGCGCGGAAAGTGTATGTAGCCGATGTAGACGTCCGAATGATTTGCGTTGTGGAACCCGTTGGTTTGGAAAGTACTGTCGATACTCTCTCACCGCAACTTTGTCCATTTACATTGACAGACCCGTATACAAGAAGCATTCAGCTAATTCGGCGTACATCAACAGCTCCACTGTTGTTGTAACAAGGCAGTGATGCTTACGACTGAATCGGAGTGTTTATAAGGAGGTCACCGTTCTTGTCACAAGGCGGTGATCCTTGCGAATACATCGATGTGTTTGCAAGCAAACCTCAGAGCCATCCATCCGTACACTGAACAGTTTTGAATGTCGGTACAGATTCCCAATCAGCAATAATCAACAGTTTCAGAAAACCTCTATACTTTTGTTTGGTGCTGCAGCCCATCTAGTTTAAAAAGGCATCCAATAAATTCCAGAAATGTAAGAATGAATTTGTACTGATCTAACAACACAAAGACGATTCCTAGAAAAACAAGGAACCCTCATCCTGCAGTGAGAGCACAAGTTTAATGTACCTGTGCTGAGGTCAATGGTGAGCCTTGGCGGCTCTCTGAATATCGACATTTGTCCTCTGTTTTGATCTTTAGTCGCCGGTTGGACTCGAGCGCGAGGTGGCGGGCTCTGTCGGAGAGAAAAGAGGGTCTCTGGAGACAGGTGAGGGCAGCAGGAGCCGAGCAAGTGCCTCGCGAAGTGGTCGTGGATTTGCCCAGCGCCGGCAGTACCTGCGGTGTGTTCTGGTTTGGCCGGGGAGCCTAGGCCCTTGGGGACCATTGGCATCTGTTGGTATGTGGATCTGTTCACTTATCTGCCAAGTGGAGAATTTATGCTGTCAGACGTGATCTCTTAGAAATGTTTTAAAGCACCACTGTTGATTGCCTTGTTATTTAGTGAGATTTTTTCTGGGGAGTTTTGGGTGTTGCCTCTGCACCGGATAAGCAATGGCTGTAAAGCAGATTTATAACTGGACCTTAGATGAACTAGCTTTATGGCAGTATTGACGTGGTTTTGAAGCTTGCACTTTTAAGATTTAAATTTCTTGGTCATTTGATTTGGCTGCAGCTCCTTATGTGTTCGTAATCTGTACTCTGAACATTCAATTGAAATTGTGCCACCGCATAGGGATTTCTTAGGCTGCTCGCTTAGGCTTAGATTATATTTGACAGGACCCAACCAGTTGCTTAGTTATAGGGAGGGGGGGGGGGATTTCTTAGGCTGTTCTGGGCTTAGGTATGAATGTGATTGATTTGTTGTGCACGCGTTTGGGGTGCCCGTAATTTAATATTGCTCCAGGTATGTACGTTAAACTTGATTGCTTGTGGGCCTTCTACTGTCATATGCAGGCGTGAGTGTTCGAGTCCGTTCGGGGCTGCTTCACACGCTCGTGGTCTATTGGCACAATGATTGTCCCTCTAGTGGCTGTCGAGCGGCCGCACTAGCGAGTCATTACGACTGTCTACCGTTGTGTGCGACGATGTTATCGGAGCCCTCTCCGTGAACGGAATTCATGTAGCAGGTAAGTTGTAATCATTTTGCACTATCTCTCAAAGTCTTTGACACAACTTTGGAGTGTTTGCTTTAATAGCTTCTGCTTTCCGAGCGGTCACTAAATTCTGTGTTAAAGAAAAGTGTTTTCAGTTGTGAATATTACCTTACCGTACCTTATACTGAGATTGGTATATTTTTTAGGATACAAGGGCACTTGAAGACTCTGCGGAAACATGAAGACTTACTGCTGAAATACGGCCAGAAAATCGTTGTAGCTGGTGCCTCTGTGTCTTTATTTTGTTCCATCAGCTGGCGTGCGGGATGAGCTTCTGTTCTGAGAACGGAATCGGAAAACTATCTTCGGATGTTGAAGCTCACCGGCTTGCTATTAGAAATGGATACGTCGCACGCTCTGTGGACCACAATGGAAGTAACCAATAAACTTATAGTATAATATAACTTCATTATTCTTTGCTGCATAACCGTACGGCTGACGGTCCGTTTCTCGCGTTTTTCTCACCGAGGCGAGGTGCAGCCGTCGTGGGCATCCCCCTCGCCCCGCTGCGCGCAGCGGACCTGACCGGTAGTCGCCGACCGAACGCAGACTTTCTCTGCGAAAGCCGAGCCTACTCGACCGGAAATCTCGATTATTCTCAGCGGATTGAGATCTGGAAATTGGCAATCCGGTTAGTCGCAACTTTGAGGTTCGATATTATCAGCATCGGTTGCAGAGATTGATTAGCCAATATTACATACGACTTTCTTATTAAACAGATTTCTAATCTCATCATTCATGAAAGTTACTTCCTAAAGGAGCTTCTGCAGAGGCTCAGTCTGATATAAATAAAGGTCTGGGACGTTTGAAACCAATAACGAATGCTGAACGCTAACTCAAAAGCTTTCCACCAGGTCTTTTTTATCGCGTTTATTGCTTATCCTCTTCAAAACCTTTTCACCCGGTTTTCTGTTTGGTGCACAACCTGTCATCCAATTGTGCTTCTCTTTTAAACCAACGTATTAGTTCCAGAACCACTCCGCCGCGAAGTGTGTACTGATCTGAAATTTTCTGGCAGAGTGAAACTTCGTGCTTGGATAGTCCAGGCGGTAAAGGCACAGATCCCAGTATCGAGTCCCTTCAGTTTAAATCTGCCAGCAAGCCTCAGATCTGCACACAGTCTGCAGCAGAGTGAAAATTCCTTCCAGAAACAATCCCTCAAGCTACGTGTAAGAGATGAGGTACAGGAAGTGATGATATATAGGTGGGTCGCGAGTCGTGCTTGGGAAACTAAGTTGTTGGAGCACGTGCCTGCCTAGGTAAAGATCCCAGGTTCAACTGGCAGTCTGCTACACTGTGAAAGGGTACAGTTCCGCCCGACATTGAAAATAGGTACAACATACTTCATTATTCTTGTCAGAACAACATATTTTTTTGTAAAAATAACTCAGTTTCAATTAATACAGCGAAGCCGGATACCAGTGTGGGAAAGAATGACAATTTATTTATTTAATTGATCACATGTGGACTCCCACAAAATAAATACCTACATCCAGTTTGGTGAGATCTGTGAAATGAATGAATGTATGGTCGTCTGCTAACTGCAGATAGTGAATGTGAATATATGATCATCTTTGAGACGATCCTTTGGCCACCTTTGGTGGAACCAATAAGATGAAACTTACCGGAGCTCTGAGCGCCTGAAATGTGGCTGACCAATACGGTAGCATGGTCTTCCCCCACCTCGACAGAGGTGCGAGATGACCTGAAGAACGGCCATGTTTCAGCACTCTGCTGCTGGATCTTGCGTTGGTAAGACCTGTCTTAGGTGTGCTCAGTAAAGACAAAAGAGTGGAGACATGGTATGCATGTGAAATACTTAAGAGTAGTTTGGAATAATAATTTCTCTATTTCAGGAACTTTTGTGGGGAGAATTAAATGTCAGGCAGGTAATATTAAGGGGATCGTAGTAATCTTCGGAAGTGACCAACGGTTACAATGAAACCACGTGTAGCAATAAGTTGAAATACTTCCGAGTGCTTAAGTTAAGCTGATTTATTTATTTATTTATTTATTTATGCATTTATTTTACCTGGCAGGATTAGGGCCTTCAGGCCCTCTCTTACACCTAACCAGGCATACTCAGATTCAACAAATTTCAGTGTCTACAGAAAATTAGGACATATAACATGTTATACAGTATTAATGTTAAAGAAAAAAAATAGAGATTATAAAAGTAGTACAATGATAATTATAACAATCAAAAAATAATTATAACAATCAAGAATAATAAAAATAATAATAATAATGATAATAATAATAATAATAATAATAATAATGACTATGTATATGAAAGTAAACATATTTTTCTTTTATGAGTGTCAGTCCTATTGCTAGTTGGGAAGCAGCTTGTGAGTTATTCTCATCAAGCAGAGACATAAGACGATGGAATGGGGTGAAAGAGATATAGAAGAGGTAGATAGGTTAGAGGAAGAGAAATATAATGGTAAAATTCGAAGCTATGATGGAGAGGAGAAAGAAAAAGATGAGGGGGGGGGCACAACAATGGTGGCTATACCATCCCTAATATGTAAGTCTTAAGTTCCCTCTTGACTGTTGAGTGGTTTTGGATAAGACGCAGATCACAGGGGAGCGCGTTCCATAGTCGTATGGCTGAGATGTAGAATGACACAGAGAAAGATTTTGTGTTATGTAAAGGTACAGTCAAGATGCTAGACGTATCCGATCTGGTATTGCGGTTGTGGAATGATGATAGGTGTTTAATGTGAGAAGATAAGTATTGGGGGCACCAGTGGCTAAGAAATCGATGAAGTAAGCACATCGTGTGTAGATCGCGTGCCTTATGTGGGCGTATCCAACCTAGCTGGGAGTATGAAGGACTGATATGATCATACAACCGTATGTTGCATGCGTATCTAACACAAGCATTCATCACTAGCTCGAGGCATCTCGAATTTTCATTATTTGTGCCATGTTGAACTACATCACAGTAGTAAAGATTAGGCAAGACTAGTGTTTGGACTAATTTTTGTTTAACATGGGTTGGAAATATTTTTCTAAATTTTTGAATTGCATGTAGGGAGGAGAGCGATTTCCGGCAAGCTGTGACTGTTTGTTCTTCCCAGTTTAGGTGTTCATCCAAGATTATTCCAAGGTCTTTTACTGTTTTTTGGTATGGTAGTTGGGTACCATTGAGGAGTATTTGAGGGACTGTTTCGCGAAAGTACCGACTGATTAACTTTGGATGAGATATAAGTATGACCTGGGATTTCTTGGGGTTTAGTTTCAGACCTAGGTTCTGTGCCCATCGAGAAACAGAGCAAAGATCTGCGTTCATACTCGCTACTGCGTCAGCAATGTTCTTGGGGCTTGCACTTATGTACAGCTGGATGTCGTCGGCATATAGATGGTAGTTGCAGGAGTGAATCACTGAAGAAATATCATTAATGTACAGTGAGAAGAGTAATGGACCAAGGATGGAGCCTTGGGGAACTCCAGAGCGCACGTTTTTCCATGATGACTTTTCCGACCCACAAATGACTTGTTGACTTCTGTTTTTGAGGTAGCTGTCGAATCAGTGTATTGCGCTGTTTGAGAAATTCAGCTGCTTCATTTTAATTAGTAATATATCAAAGTCAACTGTATCAAAAGCCTTGGTAAAGTCAAGCAGTGTTAGGATGGTAGCTTCACGTCTGTCCATAGCATGTTTAATGTCATCAGTTACTTTGATTAATGCAGTTGCTGTATTATGGTGCTTTCGAAAGCCTGACTGATATTTGTCGTGGATGTTATGAGTTTTGAGGTAATCCGTCAGCTGTTCATGGACGATGTGTTCTAGGGCTTTAGATATTGCAGGAAGTATGCTGATCGGCCTGTAGTCACCTGGCGACTTAGGGTTGTCAGTCTTGGGTATAGGTTGAATTAAGCTTTGCTTCCACTCAGTAGGAAATGTACTACTGACAAGAGACAGGTTGAAGATGTCTGTGATAACTGGAGTAATAGTGTTTACGACGTTCTTAATCATGCCAATGCTCACTCCATCATTTCCTACTGCCTCGGAAGAGATTCTCATAATTGCCTTGTGTACTGTGCCGGTAGTGACATGTTTTAGGAAAAACTTGTCTCTCGAGAGATTGATATCTTGGGGCTGGTGATTTGTCGCTGCGTGGCAGTTTACGGCTGTTGAGAAGAAATCGTTTAATTCTTCTGCAGACGCTTGATAAACAGCGTCAGATCTTCGCTTCCCTATACCGAAACTGCGCAGCTTTTTCCACAGTGCAGCAGGTTTTGATATGCCGCATACGACAGAGCGGGCATGTCTGATTTTGGCATTCCTCACGCTTTGCTTGGTTCTATTTCGGAGTTTCCTATAAGCTTCGTACGCCTAGGGAGTTGGGTTACGCTTGAAGGCCCTATGTGCAGCATCACGTTCATTCATTAACTGGCGTAATGCAGTGGTGAGCCACGGAGCGGGAGCTCTCTTTACCTTGACAGTGCGTTGAGGAGCATGTTTATCATACAGTGCAATAATTTTGCGACATAATTCCCGAATGTTTCCGTCTAAAGTCGGTTCATTGCTTATATCATGCCAAGGGATGTCTGAGCAATCCTTTTGAAGAGCGTCATGGTTAACATTTTTTAGGTTTCTGCGTGTGTACTATAAGTTGGAAATATTTAAGAAATGGCGTGTGCAGGACTTGAAATTAGAGACGAGTACTTCCACGTGGTAAGTACTGTGTGAGTCTCAATCTGTGTATGAGACAAAGGATAAAGAGAAGTACTCGTCCATGGTATCAGTTGAGGACTCGCGTGTGTGATGAATATGTTCTTAATATTACTTTGCGTGTTATGTTTCCGTGTGACACTTGATTCAAACTATAATACTCTGAGAGAGAAGCAAGGTGAGTCAGCCGTCTATCCAGCAACGCCACTTGGCTTGCATTGCACAGGAAGACGTGCATATAACCTCCAGAGTCCATAGTAGGAAAGAAATTTACGAAGTGGGGCAGTGTCGTGTGAAATTGGGATAAATACTAATTGAAGTGGGAAAGCTGAAAGTGATGTGATTATAACGTTGTGACTATTCTTTGTATTGTATGTTGCCAGTGTGATGTATTTCATGAAATTTAAGTATGTGTGGTTGGCATGGGAGAGTAACAAGAGGCAGTGGGTTATGCATGTTCCTTTTTGTAGCGCTCGGTTTGGAGGAAATTTTCGTAATGATGGGTGCGAGAGTCGAAGTGTGAGATATAGCAAAGTGCACTGTAGCATTAAATAATTACGAGACCATAAGATAGAGAATCACCAATGTAAAGCCATGCCCACTGGGCAGAATTTCTCATGTGTTATTGTAGTAGGTTATAGAATTTGTGTGTTTCGGTTATAGAATTTAACGGAATAAATAAGATAGTGAAAAGAAAAAGATTGGTGGCCTTTTCCTTCGAATTGTATGTTGTCATGATATCCAGAATTTATAATGTGTGCGCCATTCATATTCAGTGCGATGGCCACGTGTTGATAAAAGCCGTTAAATAAAAAAAAAGAAAATGTGGTATTGCCAGTGCGTAGTGAACAGTCAGAGTATTGTAAATTACTAATAGTCAGATGTGCGTTCCCGTTGCGTAATATTCATACTTAATTGTGAGTACTAGAGTTCATGTTACTCGACAAATAAGAATGAATCCACTCGCTTGGCAGACCACTCATCTTGCCGGCCTGACTGCTTGATGACACAGTATGAGCAAGGCATGTGGGTGCCTCTCAACTGTTTTAATCTATCATTAAATTTTAACGATTTTTTTATGTTAAAAATAGACTGCGTTTGATGACAAGGCAGCGGTGGTCCCATTGTAGGAAGACCTAATTTAGGAATTACTGGGTGTTGTTAAATGTATTGGTTTCAGTTCTAAATTTAATTTTGTTGTACTGTCTCTTGAGGATAACACCAAGTAAACGACTTGGAAATACCAGTTTGTCTTGAAATTTCACGAGCGCAGCGTGCCATAAGTACTTAAGCTGCCGCTTGGGCTGGCCCTGACTTCTGATATGTGCAAAACTGCAAGAGATGCTTTGGATCTTGCGATTATTGCTTACACTCTCAAATCACTTGTGTCGTTAAAGGTTTTCATTATGGCTGTCAGCAATGAAAAGATCTCTTTCCCTTCACATTTCTAGCTCCCATTGTTGGGTAGAGATTCACTGAGAGAGCAGTAGCTCGTAAAACAAGAAGATGCAATTATTTAATGTAACTATTCAACCAATAACTTTCCTTCTAATCAAAAAGAAGGCACTAGTCTTTAGATGCATTTCTGTGTGAAGTGCATCGAGTTGCTGGCACTACGTTTGTACTTACGATTTCGTACTTATTGTATTGAGATATCAAATCTTTTCTTTTGCAGAATTAATAGGCTTAATTCTTTAATATACAGGGTTTCCATAATTAAAGTTCCAATTTCAAAACGCTGTAGAAGGAGAACCACTGCCCAGAATTTGAACAGCAAGTTACTGACGTAGGTGAATGAAAATAGAGAAAATTATACCAATAGATGGCACTGTAAGCGTCTTATCGTAAATGGGGTCGACTAAAAATGACAGATGAAGCGCAATATGGTGGCTATGGCTTGAGTTGCACCTTACACCATCAGTACTGTTGAATGTGAATTACTGCACAGGTTTGGCGTTAAACAGTTGTCGCCAAGATAAGGTCGTACAAAATCAGGTTGGAAAAATCGGTTTTTAATTGTTCTGAGGAAACCGCATAAAAAATCAAATTACATCGGTTTTTAACTGTTCTGTGGTTAAAAAGTAGAATGACAACTGTTTTTAATTGCTCTGAAACCAAAAAAACACATAAAAAGCGACATGACGTCGGTGTGAATCGTAAGACTGGTGCAAGTCATATTCAGTATGCAGTCCACCTTTCCGTGCCACAAGCTGAAATCGAGAAACGGTATACTCCACAACAGATTGGATTGCCTCGGAGTCATGTTCAGAATACGTTGCGTAATGTGTGCCTTCAGTTTAGCTACGTTAGTAACTGGCGCACTGAACATATTTTGAGATAACGCCACAGCCGGAAGTCACAAGAATTAAGATCCGGTTATCTGGACTGCCAGTCTATAGGGAAATGACGGCTGATAATTCTAGCATTTCCGAAATGCCACTGCGGTAGTCGCTTCGTTGGCTGTGCAATGTGCGCTGGAACTCCATAAAAGTTATCCTTCCCCCGCACATCCGCGTTGTTGAATGCGTGGAATGACGCTGGTGCGCAAAGGATTCTTATAGTGCTTAGTGAAGGTAAGGGCAATACGACCCGCAGTACTCGTCTCGTCGAAAAAATACGGCCCTGTGATGAACGATGGCGTCAACCCGCACAACACAGCCGCAATTGTGGAATGAAGGGCACTGGTTGTTACGTGTGCGGATTTACCGTTACCCATGTTCTGAGGATTAACATGTCTTTGAAAATGGAAATGGGCTTTGTCTGTCCACAGAAAGTTCTATGTCCATTCACTGACCACTTTAACGTGAGAAAGAAATTCCAGGGCGAAAGTTTATCGTGCTGGCAGATCATCAAGAAGTAACTCCTGAACATGGGTGATTTTGTATGGACATCAATGCCGGATGTTTCGTCTGAATCTATGTGTCGTGCTAGCAGGCGTGTCCAAGTTCGATCAGTTTCCCGTGCACTGCAAGATTGCACACAACCACTCGACCTCTCCTGCAATGCTGTGGCCACGGGTTCGACAGACGTCGGATCAAGTGCTTTCCTCCCTCTGCCACATTGCACTTTAAAAGACCTTGTCATTTCGAATTTTGTAATCATTTCCTCCAGATCCTTAGCAGACATCATACCATCTCCTTTTTTTCATGCCCTTAGGAGTCCGGAACTTCTGCAGGGCTAGTGGCGCACCGTCAGCGTACTTGAAAAAGAGCTTTACGAGCAGTGTGCTATCTTTTATGGAGTCAGTAATGTTGAATGTCTCTGACGCAAACTGAGGAACAACCGTGTACCGCGCGTCCTTTGGTATGAATATTCTGACGCTTACAGCTCCAGCTAATGGTCCATTTACTTAAATTATTTTGGTTCCATGACGCTTCCCCTTGCGTCAATAATAGGTTGTATAAGTTTGACTTCATTCTGAGCTGTGGTTCTCTTTCTACAGCGTTCTGAAGCTGGAACTTCAATCAAGGACACCCTGTAAATTTTTTAAATGTTTTCTAGCTCTATTACATAACTCGTTGGATACACCGCATTTAATTATATTCAGACGAAATTTCAGGTTGTTAAATGGAGGCCGGCCGGGGTGGCTGAGCGGTTGTAGGCGCTACAGTCTCGAACAGCGCGATCGCTACAGTCGCAGGTTCGAATCCTGCCTCGGTCTTGGATGTGTGTGACGTCCTTAGGTTAGTTAGGTTTAAGTAGTTCTAAGTTCTAGGGGACTGATGATCTCAGCAGTTAAGTCCCATAGTGCTCAGAGCCATTTGAATCATATTGTTAAATGACGCTTCCCCTACTTGTCAAATTTAATTCCTGGGACACTTGGCGATAAATTATGACAACGGAAAGTTTTAAAATCTTGCTCCCTCTTCGATAAATCTTTGTGGATCCCAAGTCACAGTAGGATCAACAAGACATGCTTGCGCCTTCGTTATATACCTGCTAAGTCTTTAGATAATCTACGCGAGTAGTTGCAAACAGAATGAACGGATTATGAGAATTCAGGTTCATTTATTATGCAAGTAACATTTATGTATCTTATTTTACAACTGTTTAACATGTTTCAGCACCTAAGTTCCTTCCTCAGTTGATACTTTTATTCAGCTTCGCGAAATGCATACGCGTTATAAGCACAAAATTGTTCTAAAGAAATTTAGGTTAAAGACATTTAATATGTGGCTGTCACCTTATTTTCTACATTGCTAGTTTCTGTAGAGCTCTCTGTACAATATGGTGTATTGGTAGCTTGTAGCAACTAAATGATGTTACTGTGAGTTTGATTGGCGAATTAAGGAATCAAATTACATCTAAAGATAATTTTATTGCGCGAAAATAATATGAGATTATTTATAGTTAGTTTCAAAGTAACCGTCCTCATGTTTATGACCCTGTGTTGAACACAGACATACGATACATGTTTTTGAGGAACTTCACTAGCAAGCTATACTTTTGCACTTCGCAAACCACAATGTTTGTATTTTTGCCGTGTGTCTAATTCCTGTTGATGTTCACTTGTTGGCATTTAAATTTGGCATCATTTCTTTTGACTTCCTCTTTCTCTCTGTGTGCGTATGTGTGGGGAGAAAGTAGGATCTTTTTTCTATAGTTTATTCAATTTTTTTTCTGAAATTCATTTAATGTGATAAATAATGTGCTATTGTTGTATATATTTTTAATTTTCTAGTACCATCTGTATGTGGAAATTTTCTTCTACGTTTTTGATATAGGCTATGGCTGGACTCTAGTGTATGTTTATTTCAGTTAGGTGGTGGTTGTGGGCTGTTGAGTAATCAGTAAATGTGCTACAGGAGCTATTACTTGTTAGCGCACTGAATCTCCTTTATGTTTGCATTCAGGACATCATTCGGAACATTGACCATGGGATTTCTAGTTTACGTCACGTCTCTAATGACCTCTGTGTCGACGGGACCTTAAAAACTAATCTTCCTTTCCTTCTTCGTCTTTGCATCACTGTCCGTATGACAGTGAGAGAAGAGCTACCACTTAACATTATAATTTTCACGCTGTATGCTTAGCTTTGCTGTGACAACCTTGATGGTGCATCTACCATATCATGGATTTTAGTATCACATAGTACACATGTGGTTGACGGTAGATCATTTCATGCAGGTGTAACAATTTCCATTATAATAACTGTAGCTTCACCTGTCACTTTAGAGGTTTCTGAGCAGGTGCGTTTCTGGCGCCAGTTTCCATCGATCGTCATTTCGACTTCGATGCTTATTTGTCTTCTGCTCGTCTTTGGCGGCGCGGGTTTAACGGCAGCGCGTGCGCTCTGCTGCGGAGGTGTGTCGGGATCGGCGGTGAGCGAGAGTCACGCGGGACTGTGTTTGTAGGCAGGACGGCAAGAGGACGGGTCGGACAACGAAAGAGCGGGGCCAGCGTGTTGAGTCGTGACGGCACATCCACCACCCATGGTGATTTGGTTTTCCTGGAGGTCGGAAGGACAAGCTCCTTCGAGTCTGTTATAAGCTACGCCGCCCGATTGAGTTGGAGTCGCCCAGTTGCTTCGGTGAGTTGCGTGCGGCTTAATTGAATATTCCAGTGTACTAAAAATCCTTTGGAACTGTTTTAGTTGTTTATCACTTACCTCCGTGTCCTGACTAACTATCTTGACGGCAGTTGAGGAAGTGTGGCTACGCCCAACCAATCGACATGAAGCGTGGTTGAAGACATAGCTAGAAGTGCAAGTCCGGCTCTGGGGTTTCAAGACACGCCGAGATACGTCCTCTATTCTACCTAGTAGTTCATTTGGTAATTTGGCGTGTAAATGTGCCCCGAGATAATTCCTGTCATCTTAACTTTAGGGCATGATTTTTAGAAAACTTATTAATCCAAGTTTAAGGGCTGGCACTGGCCAAGTAACTCACGGAGGCAAATTTGTTTCTATTCAGTTGTATTGATCACCTGTTCTCTAGATACGATTATGTAGTCTATGTCTCAGAATGTTGTCTGTCGTTCATGTCTGTTGTGTTACAGATAATTGGCTGCGGTCGACACGAGCTTACTGGGAGCAGAGCACCACGGAGGCAGAGAGATATTTAAGGCCCTGCCCTCTCCTTTACATCTTGGGTTATGTTGTCACTGTTGCGCGATTCCATCTTTCCGGTGTAGAATTATAAAATCTGAACTTCAATTGTAGTGCAACGTTGAGTACATTTCTATGCCATTTCCTGTCTCGTGGATCTCTCTTATTGATTTGAATCATTGGTCTGCTCGCGTCTATCCCTAATTCACACGCAATATTGAAGCAACCTCATTTTAGGGGCATTGTCATATGGTCATGATCTAGTTGTAATCATTCTAAGAATATTGTTGATTAATCAACTGAATATGTAAATTTGAAAATTGATTTGGTCAAAATTAAAGTACCTCCTTCATTGTTTTAGTCATTTGTATATAGTCTTGTTTAGGAAAGTTGGCTAGCCAAACCTTAAAAGATCTATGTTCTTACCCTTACTCTGTTCCTCAACTAATTGGAAGTAATGAGAGTTCTGATGGGAATTGTATGGACATTTGTACTATTTAAGTAAAGCTTTACCTGATCATATTTACCTAGTCGTATTCAGATTTCAAGTTTTATGGGTCTTGTTCCGGTTAAATAAATTTATTTGTTATTTGTCCAAGTGATCTGGCCTTGTAAGGCAGTCTCCTGTATTATTGTGATTGTGATTTTATAATGCTTTTGACTGTAATAAAATATGTAGCAACTACAACGGATTACTATTGTGATTTTGGTGTGTCACTACCATTCAACATTTCAGTTTCATGTGAAAAAACTCACATGCTAAATAAGGAATGATCAGTGGTTTATGCCGATAAATAGGACAGTTTACGTTGAAAACAGTACATTATCTGGAGGGAAATTTGGCAGCAGTAGGGTAACATAAAATAAGGGCAATTACGGCTTCGCACGCTAATTTAGTGCATGCAAGTACAGCCCGCCAAACGAGTTAACGGGTGGAGTCAGTATCAGGATTTTTCCATCCTACGCAGATCGAGGCAAGTGCTGAGCAGCCATTACCTTGGCTGGTCCTTCTAACCTTCAGCGCTGTGGCAGTTTGCACTCTACGTGTACTGAACCAAAACGCTGACTGTAGCAAATTCACATAAAAATTACTAGTGGACTTTTGTAATACTCAATAGTAATCAGAACGTAAAAACCGAGAACAATGACATTCGGGGAAAGAGGCTTAGTAGAAAAGCTAAAACCATAATGTCATTTCCCTTTATCTCCACAGGGATACGTATTCTAGTACATATTTATCTCTTACATTGTTGTGGATCACCATTTATTTAAGTGGGTGATCATCAAGTTTTAACTGTCGGTGAAGAAGGATAATGTTACATCATTTATTTTCTGTTTGCGTACCACGAAAATACGAAATACACAACTTATGCTTTTGAGGTTAAATCTGTGTGATAAAGTAACGTATACATAGGCTGTGTTCATCCCTACTTAGATTGCCGCTGGTACCAGTTATTGTTATTCCCTGCACCTCGGCGTCTACAAAACCAACATGTAATATAACAGCTAATAATTTTACCAGGGCTGTTGATTTGCAGGACACAGTAGTCCTCAGAACAAATATCAACAGATGTATGTTCTATGTTCTATCGGAAAGTTGTATTCGATATTAAATGAATCTACACACGAAGACACCACCACCGACCCCCCACCCCCTACCATAAAAAAGGAATTATCCGAATGGCGGACGGAAATTGGTAGATGTGATGTACATGTATCGGTAAACAAATGACTATAGTTTCAAAAAGATTCGATGAGTTACTAAAGAGAAAGAGCTTCAGAAACTGATCAAGATCAAGCCAGTAACAAGTTGGTACACTGAAGTCAAAATCTTCTGTGTTATTAGGCGACGTCATGTTTCTTCTAAAATATTCGACGTTTCGACCCCTCTGCTGGGATCTTCATCAGGATCTGTTGGTGTCCACTACTGTTAGAACACTATCAGAGACGAGTTTCGCGTCCACTTATAAAGGGGGAATTTTCTGGCGTTCGTGCTGAAGAAGTGATAGTAGTGGTTAAAATACATGTGTCTACCATTGGTGGGCCGTAGTCATAGGCTAATACAGAAGAAGGGGCGTTAGTATCTCATCTCCTGTGGATACCATTGGCGGTCATCGTCATTGGATAGAAAGGCACTGTTCCACACTTATGCTGGAGAAGGGTTATTGGTTGAAATGCTTGCTACTGCTATTGGTTGGTCGTCATCAGTGGCTAGATTCGAAACGGACAGAGCAAGAGAGGGCTAATGTTTACCCAAAATATTATTGTCCGCCGAGGTGACTAGCAGCGCGCTGTTTATGCCGCTCACACACCGCGGCCGCGTATTTACTTCCTTGATGGCGGGGTACACCTCTGGCCCTTATACGAGCAGTTATTGTACCAGGCACTGATAGAAAGAGTTGTTCGATGTCTTCCTGAGGGAGTTCATGCCAAATTCTGTCCAACTGGAGCATCGTCGAAATCTCCCGCTTGTTGGAGGGCGCTGCCCATAATGCTCCAAATGTTCTCAATTGGAGAGAGATCCTGCGAACATGCTGGCCAAGGGAGGGTTTGGCAGGCACTAAGACAAGCAGTAGAAGCACTTGCCGCGTGCGGGCGTGCATTATCGTGCTTAAATGTACACTCAGGCTAGCTTACCATAAAGCAAAGCAGAAGCAACATTTGCCGTTTGCGGGCGGCCATTATCTTGCTTGAATGTGAGCCCAGGATGGCTTGGCATGAAGGGCAACAAAACCGGGCGTGGAGTATCGTATACGTACCGTTACGCTGTAAAGGTGCCACGGATAGCAAATAAGAAAAGAAATGGCTCCCAAGACCATTATTCCTGGTTGTGGGGCCGTAAAGTGAGCGACAATCAGGTTGGTGTTCCACCGCTGTCTGGGGTGTCTCAGAACACGTCTGGAATCTCATTGACTGGAACAGAATTGGTTTCAGTGATAAGTCTGGCTTTGAAATGAGCCCCGTTGACCAGCGAAAATCCGGGCGCGGTGGTCATGCGGTTCTAGGCGCTCAGTCCGGAACCGCGCGACTGCTACAGTCGCAGGTTCGAATCCTGCCTCGTGCATGGATGTGTGTGATGTCCTTAGGTTAGTTAGGTTTAAGTAGTTCTAAGTTCTAGGGGACTGATGACCTCAGAAGTTAAGTCCCATAGTGCTCAGAGCCATTTGAACCATTTTTTTCTTCCTTGTTTACGTTGTGTACTGAGTGTTTAAGATGCCACCGATAATCGTGAGTCCCACTGACTGAAGTACGGGCTGTTACGAGATTTCTTAGTGCTAAAGGCCTAAAAGCGATCGATATTCATCGTGAGATCTGTGCAGTTTACGGAGAAAACATTATGAGTGATGGAATGGTAAGAAAGTGGGTGAGAGCATGTAAAGATCGCCGCACAAATGTGCATGATGAACAACAGAGTGGGCTCCTTCGGCCGTTAATGAAAGTTTCGTACAGGAAGTGGACAATAAGGTGAGAGAAAACAGACGCCTTACGATTTCCTCTCTGCGGGATGACTTTCCTAATGTTTCTCGTTGTGTTTTGTATGGCATTGTGACCGAGCACTTGAATTACCAAAAATTGTGCGCACTGTGGGTACCGAAAATGTTGACGGATGTGCACAAAACCAAACGTTTAGAAAGTGCATTGACTTCCCTTGAGCGGTACCACAACGACGGTGATGATTTCTTAAGCCAAATTGTTACGGGCGATGAAACATGGGTGGCCTACGTCACACCAGAATCAAAGCAACAGTCCATGGAAGTTGAGCAAGGGCATCGTTTTGCTGCAAGACAGTGCCCGTCCTCATGTGGTGAATCATCGATGGGAAACTCTAGATCATCCTCCGTACAGCCACGATCTTGCGCCCAGTGACTACCTTGTGTTCCTGCATTAGGGCGGTCAGCGTCTTCAAGACGATGACGAAGTCAAAGCAGTGGTGATACAGTGGTTAACAAGTCAGGCGGCAGACGTCTATGAGGAGGGAATTCAAAAACTGGTACAACGTTATGACAAGTGCCTCAATATTGACGGAAATTATGTAGAAAAGTAGATTAAGGTACAGGCTTTGATGTAAAAATAAAGTTATTGAGATATCTTAGCACGTCTTTTTTTAATTTCAAAACGGTACTTACTTAAAAAAAACACGCCTCGTAACAATGTCAGCATAAACATTTCAGCAACTGACAGCTAGTTATTCGATACGAATATTTGCGAGCCTTGGCAATACGATTGCAGCCCGGGAGTAAAGTAAACGCGTAATTTAAACGACAGCTGGTTGGTACCACGACAGGCGTGACTGGCCGAGAAACGCGTGACTCAACTGGACGTGCTGGTTCCAGCGGCACTGCCCAGCTAACCGGTCGCGATCGCGGCGTCGGCATCTGCTGTAACGGACGCTGCAATCTTCATTACGACCAGAGAGGCCGACGAGGTGTTGCGCCAGACGCCGGTCCGCCTGCCGCCTGATAAACGGTCAGGTTTTGGACGCGGCCTTGACAGATTGGCGGCCGGTCTGTTCTGCAGCTGGTCCGGTGCGTCCAGACGACGGTGATGAAATTTGTTTGGTTCCAGACCGGTTATCGTCAGAGTGTGCAAGGCCTGCGCAACTTGCGGCGAGGAACATCGTAAACAGAGCCACGATCGCAGACGCTCTTTTCAAGGGAGCGTCTTGGACAGCGACGTGGCACACGATTCTGTGGGTGGAGATCAATACCGTTATATTTGTTATAGGAGGCTGTGGCCATCCAGTAAGAAACACTGTCGAATAACCGTTTCTCTTACTGTGGATACCACAGCTTCTCTAGCGTCTGCTCCAGCAACAAAAATATTTTTTTCATTATTGTTATACACTGATGTGACAAAAGACAAGGAACAGAGACGCACGTGTACAGATGGAGGTAGTATCGCGTACACGAGGTATAAAGGGCAGTGCATTGGCGGAGCCGTCATTCGTACTCGGGTGATTCACGTGAAATCGCTTAAGACGTGATTATGGCCGCATTGTGGGAACAAACTTTGAATGCGGAATGACGGCTATAGCTAGACCCCTGGAACATCACGTTTCGGAAATTGTTAGGCAATAAATATTCCGAGATCCAGAGAATGAAGTGCGTTATGAGAACACCGATTTTCAGGAATTACCTCTCACCATGGAGAATGCAGTGAGCGGCGGCCTTCACTTAACGACCGAGAGTAGCGCCTTTGCGTAGAGTTGGCAGAGCTAACTGACAACTGCGTAAAATAAGCGCAAAGATCAATGTGGGACGTACGACGACATATCCGTTTGCACAGTGCGGTTAAATTTGACGTTGATGCTCTACGTCAGCAGACGACCGACGAGAGTGTCTTTGCTAAGAGGACACCGCCTGCAGCGTCTCTCCTCGGCTCGTGACCTTGTCGGTTGGACCCTAGCCTATTGGAAAACAGTGTGCTCATCTGACCATGCCACGATTTTCCAGTTTCAATTGGTAAGAGGTGATGGTAGGGTTGTAGCGTAGCTCAGACTCTACTAAGCCATGAAGCTTAATGGTGTGGCCTTTGGTTACATGGGATGGACTGTGCCCTCTGGTCCAACTGAAACGACCACTGACTGGAAATGGTTATGTTCCGTTATTTGTTCCCAGACAACAATTGTATTTTTATGCGCCATGTCACTCGGCCACAATTGCTTGCGATTGGCTTGAAGAACGTTTTGGACAACTCGAGCGAACGATTTGCCCATCCTGATCGCTCGATGATGATGATGTTTGGTCTGTGGGGCGCTCGACTGCGCGGTTATCAGCGCCCATACAAATTCCCAACCTTTGCTCAGCCCAATCTCGCCACTTTTATGAATGATGGCCGGCCGGAGTGGCCGAGCGCTTAAAGGCGCTACAGTCTGGAACCGCATGACCGCTACGGTCGCAGGTTCGAATCCTACCTCGGGCATGGATGTGTTTGATGTCCTTAGGTTAGTTAGGTTTAAGTAGTTCTAAGTTCTAGGGGACTTATGACCACAGCAGTTGAGTCCCATAGTGTTCAGAGCCATTTGAACCATTATGAATGATGATGAAACGATGAGGACAACACAAACACCCAACTATCTCGAGGCAGGTGAAAATCCCTGACCCCGCCGGGAATCGGACCCGGGACCCCGTGCTCGGGAAGCGAGAACGCGACCGCGAGACCACGACCTGCGGACTTGATCGCTCGACATGAATCCTATCACGCATTTATGGGACATAATCAAGAGGCCAGTTCCAACACAAAATCCTGTAATGGCAATACTTTCGCAATTATGGACGAATATAGAGACTGCGTGGCTCAATATTTCTGCATGGGACTTCCAACAACTTGTTGAGCCCCTGCCTACGCTGGTAAAACAAGGTCCTATAGGTACCCGTGACTTTTTTCGCCGCATTCTACGCTGTCTAATAGAAAATAGTGGACATTGATGTGGATTCTGTCCGCATTTCACCTTTATGACAGGTTGAGTGCTGAGAAAACTTTCAGGGAGGTAGCTGAACATCTGCGGAGCAATGGCAGCCCATTTTTGCTCAAGATCCGAAACCAAGGAAGTTAGTCAAGTGGGACTCTGGGGATTGGTGCGAAAAGGACGTTCTAACACATCCCAAAGGTTTTCCATTGGGTTCAGTTCGGAATTTTGGGCTGGCCAGTCCATTTCAGAAACGTTATGGTCCACAAATCATTACCTCACAGATGCTACTTTACGACAGAGTCATGATTGTACAAACACAAATTGTCTGTACGCTGTACACTGTGCTGTAATAGGCGTTCGAAATCTCCCCCATGCAGCGTTTTCTTCGCAGTAAGAGGACCATGGCCCAGTCACGAAAAACACGCCCATACCGCAACACTACCTCCTCGGTACTTCGCTGTTGGCACTACACACGGTAGCAGATAACGCTCTCCAGGTATTCGCCAAATCCATCAATCAGGTTGGTATAGGATATACAGTGATTCGTCAGTCCCGACCACTCGTTTTCAGTCATCCGCTGTCCTGCGACGTCGCTCTTTATGACATCTCAGTAGTCGCTTAGCAGTGACTACAGAAATGCGCGGCTTGTGAAGAGCTGCTCGACCGTTATATTCACCACGGACACTGTGCTAGCTGGACTACTGGTAGTAGAGCTGGGTAGTTCGCGAACGAACAGGTGCAAAGGAGCGGTTCACCAAGATGAACGAAAGGACCGAGGAACGAATTCCAAGGAACGATCGGTTCATAGTTCACTTTGGTTGCGGCGGTCTACTAATAGTTCCCAGGAACGAGAAACGATCGGTTCATAGTTCACTTCGGTCGCGGCGGTCTACTTATAGTTCCCGCGAACGAGGAACGGTCCGTTCATAGTTCACTAGTTCACTTCGGTCGCGGCGGTCACTTCAGCAGTTCTCGTTCCAACCTCGGTCGCGTGCTAGTCTCAGTCTCGGTCTCCCTCGCCCGCACCCGTCGTTCTTCGCATGACCACCTGTCACAGTTCCGCTGCCGACTGCTCCTAGTTAGTTCAGTATCCAGTTGTTAGTTTCGTTCACTGCGCTCGCCCATTTCACATGTGTTCCAAACTTTTCTTGCACTTGGTTCTGGCTATTCAGCGTCCACGACCGGTAATCAAAAGTTATTTTATAGTTACGTAAATTAAATAAAAATTACGTTGTATCTAATAGGTACGTCTTTTCAGGTAACAAAATGGCATATCAGCCCACTTCATTATATCGATGAACAGCACAAGACATAACAAGGCAATTTTTTTTGTTTTTCATATATTTTTTGGTTTCATCGACTTTATTTAGCAACTAACTTTCAATAATTAGCTCAATTTTTAGTGTAAGAAAATTCATATAAAACGATTTTCATGAATCTTTCATATACAAAACATTACATTTAAGAAGGCTCTAATTATTTTTAAGTTTGGTTGTTTCCAATTTGCATTACCTGCTAGTTTGGTTTCTTTCACAAAAAAAGTAGGTTGTGGATCATTTTAACTCAGTAGGAAAAGCGGTGCTTCTCCATTTGCAAAGACATAAATTGCCATAAAATCGTATTTACTTATTATCTCAAAAACATTTGTTCAGAAGGAGCTTTCAAACCAAAAACTTTATTACTGCGAACTTTATTATTATTATTATTATTGCTGCATTAATTTTAATAATGCAACATAAAAACCTAATTTTTACTAAGCGTGTGACACAAGTATGATGAAAAAACCACATTTTATTTTATTCTTCCATAAAGTCTCTACTTCGCCTACGAACTCAGAGACAACGTGAAGTATATATAGGGTGTAAACGATTATTAACGTAGCATAGCTTTGTAGTGGAAGTTGAAACGAAGAATTTTATACAAGAGACTTGTGGTCTATTAAGTTGGGAAACAGCCACCAACAGGTTTACAAGACTACATGAGCTATAGCCCATGCGCGTCGCGTGAGATTTTCATGTTCTCTTCTCCAGCTCTTTACACTCGTCATCGATTGTTTCGCAATTGTTGCTTGCATTAGCTTGTTATTTCTTCACTGCCTAATTATTACATGTTTGTCTGTTTGTTGTATTTGCTCGTAACGGGCAACACATCGTCCGTAATTTGCGAGCAGTCTGTACTCGGGCCCGCTTTTCCATGCACCACCCTATAGTATTCCCCTGCGATCAGCCACACAAGTCTGCTTCCTGTGTATTTTATTTCGCTTTGCCAACCCTTTGCTTTATGTTTTAACTTTCCACAATTTTCCGCCGTTTTACAATTTAAGTCACCGTTTTATCGCCTGCTTTTATTGTTTCTTATCTCCTTTCTTACGTTTTAAAAAGGCTGTAGGCTGCAGAGCAGCGTAATAAGCTGCTGCCAGCCCACCCCCTTCTGGAGGAATCGAAATTCAATAAAGGAAAAAAAAATGATCCACACAACGCTACAGTTGGCTAAACGAGAGGTTCTGCAGAATCACCGAAATTACTTCTAAAAGTGTGTAATAATTCTGTAATGAATAAAAACTCTATACTCCATGGGGGAGGCAAATGCCCCTTCTTGGTGCCCTCCATCCTTCAGTCACCTACACTACTAGTTTTCAGTTTTCGTAAGAACCATATACCAAGCACAAATGAACGGTGAACGAGTAAAAATGAACGGTTCCCAAAAAAGAACGATCAGCAGTGAACTAGTTCCCAAGGATGCACGAGTTTGCTCATCTCTAACTGGTAGCGCTTTGAAACTCGCGAGTGGTTCCTTCCGCTGATTTCGTGTCATTCTTATATCTACCCTCCGCAATCCCTGTTGATCAGGACATGAAGTCTGTCTGGTGCTGGTTTAGCTGCGACTGTTCCTCCTCGTTTCTGTTCCAAGGTTACAACAGTTGACTTGGGCAACTTTAGAAGGGCGTGAAATCTACCTTAGAGATTTCTAGATTTGTTACTCGGATGACATCTAATGACTAGCCCACGTCTGAAATCTGAATTCTCTTGGCCCACCCATTCTACTATTACTGCTTCTCCCCTCACAGCAAAATATTCCTCGTCACCTTTTATACGGTTCGAGCCGCCTCTGATGACATCTAGTGGTCAATTCCGAATTGCATGGATCTGTCTGGATACTTTTGATCACGTAGGGCATTAGCCCCATCATCCTACGTGAGTGTGTATGGCCTATCGGCTGTACAAATATTCCACTTATATCCGAATGATTTTAAAATGCAGAAGATCGGCGCAGTACAATTAAAAAGATGTATCACTTTTTTATTTATCTAAAGATAGTAACTGGTCTTGAATGAACAGATACCATTGATGACTGTGGAGCATCTCTAGAATAAATGATAGTTAATTGAAACACTATACTGCCGACAGGTGTTGTTGATATACCTCGATGGAGACAGCTGAAAAACGGTCGGGGCACACATTTTCAGCTGTCCCCATCGAGGTATATCAACAACACCTGTCGGCTTCTGAGGGTTTCAATTAACTATCATTTACTCTTTTCGTAGTGTTGGCAGAGGAACCAACGCCGTGTTACTAGAGGAGGCCGAAATGCACGCGTTTTAGCTCACACTGGCTGGCGTGAGGAGGGATGAACTCTACTGACGTGAGGTCTGGAACATGACAAGGAATGAGTATTCCGAAAGCGGACGTAATTAGTTTCATACTTAACTTTAATCCATTAATGATGAAAGTCGCTCTTGACGGTACATGAG